>NC_088422.1:68799142-69399142 GCF_034236695.1 Oncorhynchus nerka | reverse complement strand
AATGTCAAAGTATTTTTTCAATACTTGATTTGAAAGATTTGTGGTACAAAATAAAATTCACAAAAAAAGTGAAAACAAGAAGAGATAGCCAGAAGAAGTAAGGCCAATTTGCAGTAAAACCTACAGTCCCAAATTAAATTTCATGTAAACTGAAAAATACTTCACCTTCCTCCAGCTACAGTCAGTATGTCCCGCCTTGTCTGAGGGCTGCATTGGCTGCATTGAAGCACTGATGTCCGAAGGCAACAGACTTCTGGTTCTACTGAAACTCACTCTAAACCGGGGCACTTTGGTAAGGGGCAGAGTAAAAAGAGCTAAAGTGAATTGCATTTTGAACGTTCAGGTTGTGACAGATTTAACCAGAAAAAGGTGTTTTGTCTTATATTTTTTCCTCTTGCTTTGAATATGATATTGGGTTAATTAACATTTAGGCCTACAGTTGCAAACATACTAGATTCTCTGGATTCCTTATGTGCAAGTACTGTAGTGTACGAGATGTACTATTTAGCCTTACACAGACTGATGCATGGTGTCAGAAGATACTACTTGAACTAATGGTGTGGCAGTAACTGGTTAAGCAAAATAGCTGCAAAACACATAAGTAAACAGTTAGTGATATTTCTGGAATTTTGCAAAGAGATATCACTGAATTACTTCACATTTTTGAATCTCAAACAATGATTTTGTGAGCAGTACAGAAATGGTTTTGTACCCGGCTTCTGACTTGTGTCTTGTCCCAAAGAGAGATGGTTTGCATTTTTATAACATCTATCTTCACACATGTACAATAACAGACTGGGAGCCAATTGCTATTGTCAATTAATGGGGTACATTTTGCCTTTCATGATTTCGTGGACCCCAAATAGACAGACTGCCATATTGAAGATCATTCAGACAGCCCAAAAAGATGGGGACTCGGTAGGTCTTGTGTGCCCCGAAATAATCAGGGGTGTCCTCTAATGGCATGGAATGAAGAGAGTTTCTTTAGACTCCAACTGCAAGGCACAGTGTTCCCAGCAAGGACTGTAGGCATGACTTTGTTTTGGCATAACCCAACCACTCAAAACAGTGCAATCCGTTTAGCCAATTGTTGAGCTAGGATCATGAAGTTGGATTTCTATGGAGAACAAGAATGCCCTCTCTGATTGTGTGTTACAGCCCCTACGCCCTGATGGGAAAACCTTTAAAAATGTCTACTCTAAAGCACATTAAAAAGAGGCCTTTCTGATCTGCTTGCAACCTGTAGGCCTGTGTCATAAAGAGATGTTTGGATCCTAGAGTCCCTGTATAGAATCATTGTTTCAGCACAAAACCAGGCAATGCTTTACTACAGCTCATTTTCAGTCTAGCCCTCTGATTGGGATTCTAAAAGGGGCTGCAGCTGGAGCTGATTACATCTGAGCTGTGAGGTTTATAGAAACCAGTAACAGATCATGATATAAAGGTGCTCATAGTTCTGCATGTCTGCAATAATTATCTCTGTGTAAAAACCCAGGGGATAATGCACACCAAAACAAAAAAACAGGAACAGGTCGTTCCCATCACTCACAGTCAGAACTGTTCAGTCTTCAGAGATGTGAGCAAGCCCCCAGGGCCCAGGGATGGCTGGCTGGCATTGTGAGCAGTATGATTTCTGAGGGCCACAGGACGCCCAAGGGAGAGGGCAATAAGGCCTCATAACTCCGGTCTTCAGCAGCTGCTCCTTGCCTATTGGCTGTACTCTCTACATGCAGGTGTAAGCCTACAGGTACAGACTGTGTGCTGCCTACCCCTAATGTAGTTGGAAGTGGTCTTGCAGGTAGCCTAAAGAAGGGTTGACTCCAGGAAACAGGATGGAACCATTACCAGCACTGCTCACTGTTACCATGGAGGCAGAAGAGACGAGGGGGTAGAGGAGGAGGGGCTTACCTGAGTCAAGGGCAGCTGAGGGAGGAGGAACTGCCTCTCCACCGCTCTTCTGGCTCATGGCTGCTGCTGGGTTTTGCTGAGTGGAGGATGGCAGCTGCAGCTCTTTGGGGAGAAGGTCATATACTGATTCTGTGTAGAGAGAGAGGGGGGGGGGTTCAGGAGATGAGTCGAGTCCCTTTGTAAGGACTTGAAAGGTTGTTGATAATCTAACAGCATGAGAGCGCTTGCAAAGAAGTCAGCAGATTTACTGTAGATGAAGCTCTTTCAGAATTCTTAAGACAAGTTTAAATTTGCAGCTCCTCCTTTTCAAAATTTGAGTAAAATTGTAAAATACAATTCTGTGAGTATGATTCTTGTTTTCCTTTCACCTATACTTATAGGCTCTCCTTATAAACATCAAGAAAAAGGTTAAACAGCGAAAACAATAACCTTCATAAACATGGTACAGCATGCCTTTGTCAGTTGACACTGACCCTGTACCAGGCCCAGAGCATTATCCTGCCTGGCCAGCACTCTGGAAAATGACCTAGCAGTTTATAAAATGCACTATAGTGATAAATACAGACCCAGTCCAGATTCCTACCATGTCTCGACAGCCTGGCCTATCAGCTGCGGCCCGGATGCCCCTACCACCTACCAACCCCCATCCCCACGTGCCTGTGCCAGGGGCCTGGGAGGTCTTGCTAGGCCCCCTCCCTGAAAAATGTCAGGGAGCTATTTAGAGGAACAAGAGCGCAATGCCCCCCGAGCCATGTTAAGTATGCTGATGAGCACCACAATGAAAACAATAGGGGCTGAGGAGGACTGGAGGAAAGCGGGTGTGGAAGGAGGTGACTTCAAGCGCTACACTACTTGTGATGACGACCAGAACATGCACACATTCAACTACTCCATTCAATAGGACTATCTATGGTTCTGCAGATAGAGTCTCTTCACACTTACTAGACTTTTACTAATATAACGTTGGTTACACATATTACTTCAGAGGTAGCGCATGACACTCGCCCGACAGTTGCCCCCTTGAAGCAGGGCAGTGCGAACAGAATTGTCTCATTGAGCCAACACTCCTAAAGTATAAATGGCAATACCAGAGCAATGTTTTTGAAACAGCTGAAAAGGCGTTTTCCTAATATTTGAGACTTGTTTTATTGAGTTTTTACCTGAAATTGCAGTAACAGCCTGTTACATTCTGAAATTGTCGCAGTTGGTGCCGGCTGCACTGAGCCTGATCTGAGCCATAAGAGAGACTAGAAATCTACCACCACTATCAGATTTAGGGGGGCAATGTAGTTTATGTTTTTTGTCTCCCCACTTTGGTTCTGAAATCAATTGTGCCCATTAATTAATTTGTCATTTTTGCAGATTAAGTGTTTGGGCAAGTAATGTATCAATACTTATTGTTTACAAATTAGCTATGACATAGCCAATGAATATAGCGCAACTTTGGATTTCACCCCATCTCAAAACCGACTGATTTGAACGCTTGACATTTAAAGTACCAAAACGATTGCTGATGGTGAACCTGAACTATTGAAATAATATATATTTCTTCTTATTATTATTTATTTTTTAACCCCTTCCTCCCCAATTACATGGTATCCAATTGGCAATTAGTCTTGTCCCATCGCTGCAACTCCCGCACGGACTCGGGAGTGGCTAAGGTTAAGAGCCGTGCGTCCTCTGAAACACAACCCAGCAGCATTGCTTCTTGACACAATGCCCGCTTAACCTGGAAGCCAGCCGCACCAATGTGTCGGAGGAAACACCGAACACCTGGCGACCGTGTCAGCATGCATTGCACCTGGCCAACCACAGGTGTCGCTAGAGAGCAATGGGACAAGAACATCCCTACTGGCCCAACCCTTCCCCATGTGGCTAGTATATATGGCTAGTTTGACAATGGCTAGTTTGACAATGAATGAGAGGACACATCAGTTGTCACAAAAGAAAAGTGAACCGGCGATTCGCAATGTTTGAATCGATTTTCTGACTTATGCATGCTACATTTGGATCGTTTTGAGGTCCACCGACCGATGTTAAACAACTGAAAAATCGGGTGAATCGTTACATCCCAACTATAAATACATAGCGTAGGCTATAAAAACATGACGTTCCCCTGGCCAGGCGCAGATGGGATAGAATCGCATAGGCTTCTCTAGGCTACCTGCAGTTGTGGTTGTTATCACTAGACTACAGTTGATCAGACTGAATATCAGACTAATTGTGCACGTTGACAAATCATGAGGATTTTTTTTTTTTGTGGCAGTTATGGGCTTCCATATAAAACAGCTTTGATAGGCGAACTTTGCTATAACATGCCGTTATAGCAACTCTATGCTAAAATGTAACGAGTGTAGGCTATGGACGAGAAAACAAACCCTTTAATTGTCTGCACATACATGCTTGTGAATTCTTGTATTATTCAAGAGTGTAATATGGTTTGGTTGCATTATTCAACAATGTTATATGTTTTAGAAGAAAAGTTGGATATTGTTGAATAGTTTGTGCTTTATGGCTAGTGGCTACTGTGATATTTATGTTAAATTTGAGCTGCGGACAAAGAATGTTGTGTTGCCTGCCACTACGAAAGGTAAAGCAAGGATGTAATGTGAATTGAAAAGTTGAATTTTCTTTCACCACCCCGCTCCTCAGACCTTCATATCTCGTAGTGGGAATAGGGCCATCGTCAGCCCAAACAAACAAGTCCTACTGAGCACCAAATTCCCTATCCCAATTATCATTTGAATAGATTGCTTTTAGTGTCCTAGTAAAGCCCCTGCTGATACTTTATATATTTTACAAGACAAAAAGCTCAATAGCTACTTTTCTCTTTATGATTGAGATTGCAACACCAGATCTGAATGAATCCATGCAGTCGTGTCAAATTTGAATCAAATGAATGGCCTGCTGAGGGTTCTCTGAGAAGGAAACCATCTTTTACTTTCAAACCCGAGAACGACTTCTATGGAAAAAACAAGACTATGCAGGTCACAACAAAAGCCCTCGCATGTCAATAAGTAGCATTTCAGAAGTGATTATAGTAGAGAGAGCAGGATTTACAGAGGGCCTGTCTCCCTCGGACTCCCCCATTAGGGTGAACAGGACAGAGGGAGGGGAGCTAGAAAGCCTTAGGTCAACAACAATACAACAAGTTTACTGCCAGACCCTATTCATCTTCCAAATATTATGGTATGAACTTACAGTGACCATTACAGTCGCCTGACTCTCTGCCAACTGCCAGCTTTAATTACTTGCAGCTGAGTCCCGGGGTTTGGTGTGTGTATCAGATACTTAACCCTCCCATTGTTACCGCTGGCTGTCCACTACAGACTAACCTGGGAAGCAAGCAGTGAAACAAGCCCACAGGCCTTGAGAGTCCCACAGCACGGCTCATTCGGGATGAAAACACAGTTTCCCACACAGAGGGGCCTGAAAATGACAAAGTCCGCCGCCTCCTCATCCCTGCTTCACGTTGCAGCGGCACAAGGGGACCTGGTGTGGTTGGAATGCTTCTATGTTAGGTAACCTCTTCAGAAAAGAAAGGCATAAACAAACGCACACTTTCTCTCCAATTCTCTGAGTCTGCCGCTCCGTTTACCAGTCCCTCTATCAGTCCTCCCTGGCCACACTGATGGCACATGCGGGAACATGTGCACTCTGCACGGGGCCCTTCCAGTAAACAGAATGCAGACCGCACAGACAGAAAGTGTGTACTCTGCTCTCAGAGCTCTGCTCTCGAATCAGTGGCTGGCCTGTTTTAGTGTTTCCACAGTCCCAGGACTTTATAAAGAGTGAAAATTCCTATTCTGCTGCATAGTTTCCTCCCTCGCAAACAGAGCACAGTGCTTTCTTTTCACATCGCTAAACACGATTTTCCTTTCGCATGGGGAAAAGAAAAACAAGGGTCAATATCATTAACTGGCTAAATAAACACATTGACTTGACACCATGTGTTGCCTCCATTCTAATACGCTCTGTTTTGCTGTTCTGTGAATTTGATCAAGTCAGACTGAAAATGAGGATAACTTCATTTCCTCTTCTATTCTGACAGACGTCACAGTTCAGAAAGTGAATCAGTTCACAGCTCCAAAACTGGATTTAAGATGCCAATTATTTGATTTGATCTGCTTCTAAACTAAAATGAATGAAGGGAAAGATGCCACCATCCCATTTCTCAAATAAATAATGCTGTTACTACACATGCAATGATGATAGGGTACAAATTAAGGTACAATTTATTTAGCCCAACTCTGCCACATGTAGCCTACTGTTCAAAGATTCATCTTCTTTAGAAGCAGGGTAGCCTAGTGGTTAGAGCGTTGGACTAGTAACCGGAAGGTTGCGAGTTCAAACCCCTGAGCTGACAAGGTACAAATCTGTCGTTCTGCCCCTGAACAGGCAGTTGTTCCAATTGTTCCTAGGCCGTCATTGAAAATAAGAATTTGTCCTTAACTGACTTGCCTGGTTAAATAAAGGTTAAAATAAAAAAATCCAGGCGAAGTGGATCTCTAAACATCCACACAGTTAAAAATTGTGTCCATAGCATGTGACACCCTTGTGTTCAGTTTTGACTGCACAACTCTATGTCGAAGTAAAAGTGTAAAGAGAGACCACTCACCATGGGAAAGGCAGGACTTACACTCCCTTTCATTTCCCTCACATTCCTGCTGCTTGCTCTCACTAGCCCTAGCACCTGGGGCGTGGCACTGTGCTTTTGGCCGAATGACTGTTAACACCCCTTCTGTGCCCCTCCCCTCCCACCACTTGTCTTGTTATGGTGTTCACCAACCTTTTTCTATCAGCTTGTTCAACTTGTCATTTGAAGCTTGTCAAATAGAAATGGAGGCCATTGAGAAAAACACAAACAGCCAAAGTAGGATAAAGGTGCAGGGTGGCTAGGCTACATTATGGTGGGACAACACTAAATGAAGAGACACTAGGAAGGATAAAGAATAGGCTTACCTTCACAGCAGCACATCTGATGTGCAACCCAGGCAGGGAGAAACACATTCAGAGGGCTGGCACCTGCAGTGAGCTATTTACAACACTCCTGATATGTTTACAACCAAGCCTACATGAGGGCTGCCACTGACACCATAGCAACAGGGAACATGGGGGCACTTTCCAGAAGAGAGTTGTCTCTTCTCCTGAGCTAATGAGGAGAAAAACAGACACATATATCCCTAAATAAGTTAGCCTAATATTACAGGTGGCTATTTCAACAACTGCCAGAGTTACTGTAAATACTGCAGAATCATCTCAGTAAGCAATGGTAACGCACACACACGTGTTAAAAAAATAAAATAATAATCGTTCAACTCTTTAAACGCCACCCACGGCCTCCCCTGACATCTAAAGCAGTCAAAGGATCTGGGCAGCCATCAATCAACTCTATATTCAAATCAGGTGCTACTCTGGTATGAGCCCAGAGGGAGAACTCAACATCTTCGCAAAATACACTCCTAACGGCAAACCAACACAAACCATTGAAGCACAAGTCACATACGGCCGGCCGGCCTACTTTGTAAAACATTGACACAGAAAAATACGATTTTGAGTGAGGAATGCTGAATGATGACGTCAAAAGCGTGGCTTCAAATTTGTTCAACAGGAAGGAAGATGTTGCCACCCATGCGACTTGATAAAATGTATGACTGAAACATGGTGAAATTGTTGCGACAAAAATAAGTGCTAAAAGTATTCACCACAAATGTCAACCAAAACTTATTTGACAAGTAGGCCTAGCCTACCCTGTCCACTGTGATCCTCACACCCAACAGTAACCTATATCACCAAGAGTCCACTCAAGCCACAACAAAAAGGTTTCCCCAAAGGCAACTATGACAATCTCAACCACTGCAATGCCCTTCGGTTCAATTTGGCCAACCTAACAGAGGCATGATTCAAATGCGCCTGACAACTAAGGGATGGAGTGATAAAATGCTTCCACGGTATCACCCAACAGCAAATCTGTCCCCTCTCACTCTCTCCAGGAAAACTGGAGGGTTGGTGGAGAACAAATATGAGGGGTCTCCAGCTCTGGTGTCAGGGATTAATGTAAATGTGTTGACGTCTAGGGGACAAGCTCAATTCATAGCACAGTTGGCCTGCGCGTTACCAGTGTCACCGTACCGTCATCAACCCTCATCTCTTGCTGCTGTGCCCGCTGCCCAAATAGAGGTGTAAACAAGGACCACACGGCCTACTGACATCATTATAGATGTGGTCACCAGCACACCTCCAACAAGGACATTGCAAAAAAAGACTAACAAAGACACTGTGATGATGTGTGTCAGTCACAGTCTTGTGGAAACAGTTTGGTTAAAAGCACAACAGACACAACTATTACTTTATGTTCTCTCCCACACACAGTTCCAGTCATAGAAGAAACTCCTACAGGTTCCCAATACATTGCCCCACCATACAGCTGAACTGGGGTCTCTATCTGTGCATAACCAAAGGAACATTCATATCTCCATCTAGGGTACCTGAAAACCGGAAACCAAATGCAAATGTGACCATCCTCAGCCCCAGACCAGTCACAATCTCTCACTACCTGAGAAAAAAACATAATGGCTTCATTAATCCAATAGAGCAGGTCTGGTCTTCTCACCTACTTCCTGTGCCATGTCCTGTCACCTAAGCCATCCACTGATGAATGTTTTATGACAATGCTCTCCATGGAATTGAATCCCAGAGCAGATCTATTCTTCACACAGAGACAGAGAGGAATCAACCACCTGAAAGAAAAAACAAAACACAATGTGTGACTTACACAGGGGCCCATACCCTCAGCGTCCAGTGCACTTCCTGTTTCGTAGGGACATTTTAGGTGAATTTGTTCACAAAGAACAAGATGAGGATTCTCAATTTTATCTGTATTTTCAAATCACTGTACTACTTGGAACAATGTTGTTGGGGCAAATAGCTCAAATAAATTACTTAATGAGTGGCAATATTTGAGTTATATACCAGTTGCAGTACAATGTTTGGAAGGAGTCACGAGGAGTGTAGAGGTTAGGTGAGAGCAGATGTACTTCAGGCTTCTTTCCACACAACCAGTCCAGTGTGTATCTGTGTGGTTGACCATTAGTACAGCGCCATAACATCTCACGCAAACAATATCTTAACACTGAGATGAAAGAAGACAATTTTAGACCAATGCAAGAGCAGTGCATGGACAGAGGGGTTAACAGAGTGGATGTTTATAATTTCCCTTCCATGTGCTTCCTAGTGTGTGTCATTTATTCCATTCAGTATGACAGGGGAAGAAACAAACTAGCTGAGGTTTGTTAACCATTGAGTGAAACGCATCACAAGGTAAGTTGAGAGGTTTGGTTTTATAGACTGTGCATTATCTTTATCAGGTCCCATATCACCTCTCAGAATGTGATCTGTGTCGTCTATGCATCTTTGGTCTTCTCACTCTTTATTCTTTCTCCATCTGTGTTTGTTTGTGAAAGGCAGCCAGGTCCTGGGTTAAGGGCAGCCGTTGGTGTCACACAAGGCTCAGAGATCGTGACCTGCTTGCTGTTTCTGTCCAGCTAATCTCATGGTGACCAGAGACCACTTCTTGGAATCAGATTAGGCCTACCTCCGACTGGCTCGCAAGACAACACCACCAACCATCATCAGGATAAACTAGCCAGTCACAGTGAGCCCTACTGTGGAATTCAATTGTGCGTGTATTTTTGTTAGTTGTTATGATTCTTAATTATCACGCATGCACAGTTGACAGATACAGAGCGTAATTTGAGTGGAAGATCTGTGCGAGAGCTGCTGCTACAGATCCTGTTGCTGCTGGAGTGAAACGTGCTTCTATTAGCCCAATCATTGTGCAACAATTCTACAGATTTGATGGTCACGCTTAAAGATAGATACTATTTTTTATTTCTCAACTGGTAATTGAAGAGCGCTTCTCATTCACCATTCAAGTACTTAGGCAACAGTGGGCAGCATTCAGATAATCCCACCACAAGAGCTGGAGGCAGTATACATTTTGAAAACGTATACGTATTGTGTGAAACCTTAACGTTTTACTTCATATCATGAGGCATGTCTTTACATTGCTTCAAAGTAGCTGAGCCAAAATCTGTTTCTATAAACGAGGAGGTAATTATTAAAAACAACAACTCCATATGCCACTGAAACAATTAGCCTGATTTCTCTCATGTTCTATTGGTTTTCAAATCAACTTTCTTTCATTGTCCAGTAGCCTAAGGCACAATCCTAGTCATATTAGCAACCCATGTTTGTTGCTGCATCTTTAGATGTCCCATCTCTCAACATTTCTAATGGATATTTTCATTCATCTCTGTCACATGAAACCGCTTGCATGTGCAGTGTGCATTTGATAACGCTGTTGTTTTCTCTCTAATTGCATTATGGAAGGAACATTCACGCATAGCCTACTGACGTGTGTGCATTGCCACACAGCTATAATGTTAAGAAATAATTGTTTATCATAATTTTAAGCCAAAAGTTCTGATCTGTTGCATCAGCCTCAATGTTTTTTAAAGTTATTTTCATGTACTAGTTGTATGAATATGGGATCTATTATCGCACAACTGTCCCAGAGTCTGTTTGGATTTCTTTCTCGCACAGAACAACAAGCTGACCAACAGAGTAGGTCAACCTTTTGACTATGGAGGATAGTAGATTGACATAGGCTACAGATTTTGCTGTTCGTTACTCATCTTGTTGGCTGAGAAACATTATATGTGGACAGTTATTCTAACATCTTCAAACTGCGCATCGGAATTCAGTAAGAAGGACGAATGCTGTTGCATCTGTGATTTGCATGTTCTGTTTAGAGAACGACCGATATGGATTTTTTTAGGGCTAATGTCCATACTAATTTTGAGAGGCCGATGGCCGATATTTTAGGCCGATATTCAATTTCATTAAATTTCCCAGAGACAGCCATGTATGCATTAATTCATCAATTAAAGAAAATCTAACAATACATTTGCCTTTTTTTAGTTTTTACCAATCTAACTACATAACATTTTATTTGAATGGTAAATCTCTTGATAAACTGGGTAAATTAAGATGGCATAGGCCTACTCACAATACATGTGAATGCATATTCAATAAGAGTGTGTGCATGCATTGAGTTATTGAGCTTGTTTTAGCTGATCAGTGGATGCTACAGATGACAATCTGTTTCCCTTCTATTTGGGACATACCATACCATCAGGCTGTCAGTCACAATCAGGTCCATCTGCTAATATCTATCTTGTTACTGCTTGTCTCATTCATAGGACACATCACAGGACTGCCATTCCCCCATATTCACAAGGACGCTGCTTCACAATGAGCTTAGTGTGCCCACATAGGCATTTCTCCAGCCAGCGGGAAAACCATGCTTAGGCAACAAGGAGGCCTGTGGTCACTCAGTACGCACAAGTACACTCACTGCATGACATCACCAAGCCAAGCTTTTAGCTTCTCAGCCTCCCAAACAGGACAATCAGAAAAACACCCAGCCATACAACACTGAAATTAGAGTTAATTTACCTCAGAGAGTATCTGCACCGTAGAGATTAATTGCACTGACTAGTGATGAAAAAAAAAAATCCATACAGTTACATATCGGGATATCATTTTGGACGATGTATCGTTTCATTTTGACAATATCGCAATATTTTTGTGCTAGTTGCACCAAAGTTCCAGTATTTTTCCTTCATAGCTTGTTCTCCATCTTGTTTTTAAATAGGGAGCCAATTTGGTTTGAGCACTTTTATTGCCACAACTGATCAAATTCATTTTCTCATGGCTCTCTCGTCCCTCTGCAGAAGACATATGGTGAGCAATATGTTTGTAACACGGAACAGCAATAAAATGTAAGTATTTATACAGTGGGATCCAAAATTACTGGCACCCCTGACTGGCAATGCACAAACAATACTTTAAATTATATTGTTTATATTTTTATAGAGAGAAACTAAAAATACCAACATGTGAGAAATACTGTACTTTATTAATGTTTCAATGGAACCAACCAAAATCATACAATTATTTAATACAAAATACATTTCACCAAATTCAAGGTTTCATCATTTTTGGCACTCCTTTTATTTGATTTATTTATCCTAATTTAGTACTTAATGCAACCACCCCTGGCAAGGATAACAGCATGGAGTCTTTTCCTGTAATGTTTGACAAGGTTATAGAACACATTTGGAGAGATTTTGCAGATCCTTTCAAGATTCTTCACATTCTTGGCTTTCCGCTTCTCAACTGCCCTCCTCAACTCAACCCACGGGTTTTCGATTGGATTGAGGTCCGGCGACTGAGATGGCAATGGCAGAACATTGATTTTGTGGTCACAGAACCATTTCTGTGTGGATTCTGAGGTATGTTTTAGGTCATTGTCTTGTTGGAAAGTCCACCTACGGCCAAGTCCCAG
The DNA here is from genome assembly GCF_034236695.1 of Oncorhynchus nerka. Classification (NCBI taxonomy): domain Eukaryota; kingdom Metazoa; phylum Chordata; class Actinopteri; order Salmoniformes; family Salmonidae; genus Oncorhynchus; species Oncorhynchus nerka. Next base: position 69,386,823 of record NC_088422.1, on the reverse strand, counting down.
CCTTCTGGCAGAGGCAACCAGATTCTCAGCCAAAAATTGCCTGAAACTTGGTGGAATTCATTATGCCATCAATCTTAACCAGTGCCCCTGGACTTCTGGAATAAAAACAACCCCAGAACATCACTGACCCACCACCATATTTCACCGTGGGTACGAGGTGCCTCTCCTATTATGCATCTCTGTTTCGACGCCAAACATGCCGATGCTGTATCTGACCAAAATGTTAAATGTTGGTCTTATCTGACCAGAGCACCTTCTTCCAGTCATAATTTAAATGACGGTTGGCAAACTACAAGCGCTTGCGTCTTTGTTTTGGCGTCAGAATGAGCCTGGCAACCCTTCCAAAGAGCCTGTGGTTGTGGAGGTGGAGTCTGATGGTGCTTTTTGAAACCTGGTGACCCCAAGATGCCACCAAGGCCTGCAATTCTTTCACAGTGATTCTTGGGGATTTTGTTGATTCTCTCACCATCCTCCTCCCTATCCTGGGGGGGAAATGCATTTGCGTCCTCTACCTGTGAGGTTTTCAACTGTTCCAAATCTTTTCAATTTTCTATTAATTGCTCTGACAGTGCTCAGTGGTATATTCATTTGTTTGTGGATCTTCCTGTAGCCATTACCAGATTCATGAAGGTCTACAACCATCGGTCTCTTTTGAACTGCCAGTTCTTTTGTTTTCTTCATGGTGTTGGATGACAAAGGGATATTGCATGCGTTACCTCATTTTTATACCCTAGTGAAACAGGAAGTGATGTAATGGCTCAATATAGTTTCTTAAGACTTAAATAAGTGGAATTTAATTCCTGGTTTAATTTTGTTAGATGTTATTTACAATAATCTTTAAGGATGCCATTAATTGTGTAAACTTGATTTGGAGGATCTATAAATGATTTTGGTTGGTTCCATTGAAACATTAATAAAGTACAGTATTTCTCACATGTTAGTATTTTGAGTTTCTCTATAATTATATTGTTTATATTTTTTAAAGTATTGTTTGTGTATTGCCAGTCAGGGGTGCCAGTAGTTTTGGAGCTCACTGTGTGTATATATGTACAGTGTGTCAAAAAAGTATTTAGTCAGCCACCAATTGTGAAAGTTCTCCCACTGAAAAAGATGAGAGAGGCCTGTAATTTCCATCATAGGTACACTTCAACTATGACAGACAAAATTAGAAAAGAAATCCAGAAAATCACATTGTAGGATTTTTTATTAATTAATTTGCAAATTATGTTGGAAAATAAGTATTTGGTCAATAACAAACGTTTATCTCAATACTTTGTTATATACCCTTTGTTGGCAATGACAGAGGTCAAACGTTTACTGTAAGTCTTCACAAGGTTTTCACACACTGTTGCTGGTATTTTGGCCCATTCCTCCATGCAGATCTCCTCTAGAGCAGTGATGTTTTGGGGCTGTTGCTGGGCAACACGGACTGTCAACTCCCTCCAAAGATTTTCTATGGGGTTGAGATCTGGAGACTGGCTAGGCCATTCCAGGACCTTGAAATGCTTCTTAAGAAGCCACTCCTTCGTTGCCCAGGCGATGTGTTTGGGATCATTGTCATGCTGAAAGACTCAGCCACGTTTCATCTTCAATGCCCTTGCTGATGGAAGGAGGTTTTCACTCAAAATCTCACGATACATGGCCCTATTCATTCTTTCCTTTACACGGATCAGTCGTCCTGGTCCCTATGCAGAAAAACAGCCCCAAAGCATGATGTTTCCACCCCCATGCTTCACAGTAGGTATGGTGTTCTTTGGATGCAACTCAGCATTCTTTGTCCTCCAAACACGACAAGTTGAGTTTTCACCAAAAAGTTATATTTTGGTTTCATCTGACCATATGACATTCTCCCAATCTTCTTCTGGATCATCCAAATGCTCTCTAGCAAACTTCAGACAGGCCTGGACATGTACTGGCTTAAGCAGGGGGACATGTCTGGCACTGCAGGATTTGAGTCCCTGGCGGCGTAGTGTGTTACTGATGGTAGGCGTTTGTTACTTTGGTCCCAGCTCTCTGCAGGTCATTCACTAGGTCCCCCCGTGTGGTTCTGGGATTTTTGCTCTGGAATTCTTGCTTGTGATCATTTTGACCCCACGGGGTGAGATCTTGCGTGGAGCCCCAGATCGAGGGAGATTATCAGTGGTCTTGTATGTCTTCCATTTCCTAATAATTGCTCCCACAGTTGATTTCTTCAAACCAAGCTGTTTACCTATTGCAGATTCAGTCTTCCCAGCCTGGTGCAGGTCTACAATTTTGTTTCTGGTGTCCTTTGACAGCTCTTTGGTCTTGGCCATAGTGGAGTTTGGAGTGTGACTGTTTGAGGTTGTGGACAGGTGTCTTTTATACTGATAACAAGTTCAAACAGGTGCCATTAATACAGGTAACGACTGGAGGACAGAGGAGCCTCTTAAAGAAGAAGTTACAGGTCTGTGAGAGCCAGAAATCTTGCTTGTTTGTAGGCGACCAAATACTTATTTTCCACCATAATTTGCAAATAAATTCATAAAAAATCCTACAATGTGATTTTCTGGATTTTTTTCTTTCTAATTTTGTCTGTCATAGTTTAAGTGTACCTATGATGAAAGTTACAGGCCTCTCTCATCTTTTTAAGTGGGAGAACTTACACAATTGGTGGCTGACTAAATACTTTTTTGCCCCATGGTATATATTAGAATAATGAGAACCGCAAAACATATCGTATCGGCACCTAAATATTGTGATAATATTGTCTTGTGAAGTCCATGGCAATTCCCAGCCCTACTGACTACACACACAAACAAGCCCCCACATGTACTAATAGCTCTCACACACACACAGTCAACACTGCAGTTCTACTATATTATATTTATTTCACTGCGTGACCAAGTCACTACCCACTCTATATGTATAAAAATAGTGTAATTACAGTCCATTATTACTATGCATACTACCTCTGTTATTACTTGTTATTTTTTTACTCTTTTTTCGGTATTATTGTTATTGACTGAAGTACTGCATTGTTGAGGGAGCTAATCAAGGGGCCAGGGTTCCAGTCTGGAAGCATACTTTTGACTGCACCTACAGTATTGCAGTTTAACTGAATCCTGGCCAAGAAAGACAATTCCCATTGACGGCGCCGTAGAGAAGTCGAATTATAAAATTTGCAATAAGACTTTAGTCACCCCCTTTATGCACAAAACAATTTTGAATTATTCAAATAATTGTCGCTGCGAGTCCTTTTTAATATTTTTTTCATCACTCACAGCAGAAGTTAACATTTTTTATTCTTGCTCTGAGATCATGACCCCAGCTAGCCAGGGGAAGTGCCGGTTGGCTTGTTTAGCTGCCCACCTTCTTTGACTGAGTTCCCGGAGCAGGTTCGCGCGATACTGCTGTCTGTCCAGTGCGCACAGAGTGCTACTGCGCAGGCGGCGTAGACCCAGTAAGAAAGTTGGCAGCAACCACAGAACGGTATATGCGAATGTGAGAAGATTAAGATGAAAACAATGATCAGCCATCTTGTAGTCCGTTTCTAGTTCTTCTTATACCTCAGTGGATCTAGCACATAAGCATTTTGCTCCCCCCTTTATACCTGCTGTAAACTCTGTATGTGACAAATACAAATTGATTAGATTTAGATTTTGTTAAAAGACAAAAAGGGAAATACTATTTACTAGGATCAGGAAGATACCAGTATCATGGCAAGAAAACAAAACAATGTGGATTGAACTTCTTTAGGAAAACAGCCCCAATGTTGGAAACAAACATCATTATGTTGTCATCCAGAGTCACATTTATTTATTTTCCAAGATATAGTACACAATATTTTACACACAACAGGTTAAAGGACCAAATAGTCTGCTTCATGGTTTCATTTTTGTAATGGAAAAAATCAATCGCAATACTGGTATAGTCCCGGCCCTATGATTTACCCAGGATCATATGAAGGAGGAAAATGCATCTCTTCCCAAGTGAATGATTGATGAACAATGGTTACTGGTTGAGGCTCTATCAGTACCAGCCATGTTGACATAGGAGAACTATGAAAGACTCCAAACCATTTACCCAGCAGCCCATGAAATCCACAGTCAAACGTCAGCTCTGTAGAGCATTGGGAAACAGAGACTCCTTTCCTACCATCCATCTATAAAGCCCAGGAGAGTTATTAGTGATATGCTTAAAAATAGCCTGCAGCGTCACAAGGCTCCAAATTTGGAACCTTTGTGTATTTTCTCTTGATTTTGCTACGGGCGCATGTTGACTCTGCTGATAAGACTGTTGAAATAAGCTGATAAAATATTTGGCATTAACAATTGATGTTAGGAAGGGTTGTTTTGGCCTTGAGGCTCCCCCTTCATGGGGGTTGGGGAGGGAGGTTGTGGATGCATTTAGAATAATCGACAAACATGAAAATAACATAGGTTATTACTGAGCAGAGCACTATGAAGGACTGCAGCAACAGCAGTCAGAACAACCAAAATGAAACCAACTGTGTATTTACCCATTTGTATAATTTAACCCGTGATGAGATAGGCTTGCTGTACACATTGACCACAATCCTGATTGAATTATTCAGTTGGACCATGATGGTGCCGCATGGAGGGCTGTGTGGGGTTGGAGCGTTCTTTACCTTGGCCAGTGCTGCACGGCAGTGCTAATTTGTCCTTCAGTCTCACCTCTCCTTGCCATACTAAGACCACACCTACAGTATATTAATCACCTAAGAGGATTTGGCACAAAATCTAATTAAGGCTTTAGAATGTCTGCTGATTAATTAGAAATAACCATGGGAGAATGAGGCTATTATCAGAGCAATGGTACATGCCAACACCACCACAATTAAATAATTGATGGAAACTCAGTTTGCAATGTTTGGAGGCGAGTGTGTTATCCTGAGAAGAACAAAATGAATTAAGCTACATAATTTAGTTCAGCAGAATTGTTCGGTTGCCAAGGCTGTATTGGATGGGATTCAAAACTATGAGGGACAATGAATGCTGTTCCAGATACGTTTTGAGAAAGGTAGTAGCCCATTTTTTTGCCACACAGATTGATTAAACAGTGCTATCAAGCAAGAGGCCCTGAGATAAAATGTAATCAGTCCCATCTCTAACCAGAAACAGGTTCCATCTGGTTCAGAGCTTGGCAGTGGGGCACCGTCATACCTGATGATGACGTCTGGTTTTCCCACTCACCAAAACCCTTCTAACATTTCACAATTTATCAGGCTGTGACTAAGAGGCAGTTCAGCTGAGGTAAAATTATAACTAACTGTACTTCAGTGAAAGTGAACCTTATTATGCTCCCAATTACAAGTTATTGAGACTTAAGACGGGTAGCTAAGCTACTTACATAAAACATAAAATATATATATTTTTTATGACAGGATGTTAGGGGGAACAATAGGACACTGTCACTCCAAAAGGCGCCATTCTTTCTGCCCCCACCTCCCTGAGAACTAACAGGTGACTCAGGAAAAAGGAATGAAAACACAGGAAATTAAGATTGCACAACCGTTATGGTGTGCTGGAATGTTTGTCTCTTTATACCCCCCTTGAAGTCACAGTGTTGCCAAAGCCCTTGGCATACGTCCTGTGTATAATAATCTATCGTTGGGCAAGCTCTCTGACACAGAGCACGTGTTGGTGTGGCAATGGCAGGAGCAGAGGGAGGGAGGAGAGAAACAGCTTTAAGAAGAATCACAAATCAGGAATAGGAATTTAAATAGCACTAAAGAGCAAGGGGTTATCTGAAAACTACCACAAGAGGAAAAGGCTTATGGTCTTTGGTTAAGATTGATGAACAATGCTCATTAGCGGTGGATCCAAGTGGGGCAGACATGTCACGAAGTCCACATAAGGAGCCATGCTCTTTGAGGAGGGACTAGAAGAGCTGTAAGCCTACACTGAAACCTGACCGTGTCTCCTCAGCTGCAAACGGAAAAGCTCCTGACAGCTATGATTTAGCCCTCTAAATATTTAACATCTTTGTTGACATAAAAAAAAGTCTTCATTTCGCTCTGGGTAGAAACAGAGGATCAGAGCTCGGAGACGCATTTGGGTTTTCACAGAAAGGTGTCACAAATCAGTCTCCTACGAGGGAGAGGCACAGCGAGAGCAGAGAGCGCCACAGCCAACCTCCCAGACGATCCCGTCTATCACTGGTACAGCACCTGTGGCCAGAGAGGATTTAATAAACCACTAACCTCGGACATCCAGAACTAAAACCTTGCGTAATTGCGTCAGTTGCTCGATTAGGTTATAGGGGGAGACGTATTCGAAAAATTACTAATGAGACAAGTGGTCTCCGCCCCTCTAAACATAAACTCTCAGACAGTTTGGGGCAAGTCTACAGCCCAGATACCTCTTCCCCTTCTGAAATTTGAAAGATGTGAGGACCTGCTAAATCGTCATTTGTCCAAAAGACCAGTGACAAAAAAATCTGTGTACCTGAAAGCTCCACGTAAATGGCGTCTGCATGCTAGGTTCGGTTTGCTCCTAGCAGAACCCGGCTAGGCAAAGTGAACGTCTGTGCCTCGCGTGATCCTTTAAAAAAAGACCTTCGCTTGAAAAACTAGAAAAAAAAGCAGCAAAATTATTATTTGTCCCTCTTGAGTTGCTGTAGCAACAACATACCCAGTAACACTTCCTCAAAATAATTACACAAAGATAAATCAAGAAATCTGTAATTCATTTGGATGATTTTGCAAAGGAGGTCTTAGTTGTGCAATTTCACATCTAACTGGAGTATTTAAGTAAAAAAAATGGTATGAAAACTAGTTGTCTCTCGTTCAATGACAACAAACACTATTGAAAAATCCTGTCCATAGTTCCCACTCCTACTAGGAGTAGTACTGTTGACCAATCACTGACGAAGGGGAGCAGACTTCAGCTACCAAACTTCGACTCGCCTTAAGAATTTTTTGTGTGCGCGTGAACAGATGAAAAAAAAACCCTGCCAAACACCAAAACTTCACCAAATGTTTTCAGAATATATCCACAAAATGTTTCGATTGGGAAGCATGCAGCAGGCTTTAGTCGTCGCATCACACTCTGTCGACAGCTGCTATTACCATTTATGTTACGTGCATCTGTCAACAAGTGATTTATGAAATACTAAACGTGAGAATGAATCTACTACCGGAGTGGGCACAGGGTACCCTGTGGGCACGGGGTATCACTGAATACAGCAGGATCTGTCTCTGAGACAAAAGCCAAGGGACAGTGTTGAGACTGGGCAATTGTATCGCCCAATTTAAGGCCCTATTTGGTCAGAGACTATGCTGTTAAGTGCATAGGCCTACCTAAGGCCGACATGTATTTCCTTATAGTTACTGGCAGTAGCAGAAATCAAATAGTGCCAAGTTCTGATTCCAAAGATAAGCTAGAACTTGGGTACGTGCAGATCATGTGGCACAAGATTATGATCACTTTGTTGATTGTACAGAATGTCTAACCGAAATGTGACTTCTGCTTTATCCCAACCCCACCAAAAGACACATACAGGTTAGAGAGGTTGGAGCAGGGTTGCCACACTGGGCACCCGTGGAGCAGTTGTTACGGGGAGTTTACTGCCTTGCTCAAGGGCACAGCGGCAGGCAATGGCATCTAGGATACCAGCAACCCTCCAATTGCCTGGCTCACTTTCAGACAGATTTTCCCCCCTTCAGAACCGGGATTCAAACTGGCAACCCTCCGGTAGCTGGCTCGCCTCTCTAACTGATAGGCTACCTACTGCCCGATGTGTCATTCTTCCTGCACGATTGTGTCTTTCTTGAATTGTCCCCAACAGACAACTGATCTGGGAATCCCTTCAATAGCTCCTAAAACAGGGTTTCTGAATTGCTATGTAATCAATTAGAATCACATTAGAGACCACAGTCTTGATGTTCACCAAAATCACAAATGGCATTTAACAGTACTGATGAAAGCCACACTTTTAAACTCAATGAGGAAAGGCACTTCATTCACAGCAGTGACTTATTGTATCAATACAAACCATGCAACAGGGACTGGTGTGTCGATCATTATGTGTGCCACCAGAGACTCTGGGTTCGCGCCCAGGCTCTGTCGTAACCGGCCACGACCGGGAGGTCCGTGGGGCGATGCACAATTGGCCTAGTGTCGTCCGGGTTAGGGAGGGGTTGGCCGGTAGGGATATCCTTGTCTCATCGCGCACCAGCGACCCCTGTGGCGGGCCGGGTGCAGTGCGCGCTAACCAAGGTTGCCAGGTGCGGCTTGGTTGTCTTGGGTTGTGTATCGGAGGACGCATGACTTTCAACCTTCGTCTCTCCTGAGCCCGTACGGGAGTTGTAGCGATGAGACAAGATAGTAGCTACTAAACAATTGGATACCACGAAATTGGGGAGAAAAACGGGGTAAAATAAAAAATAAAATAATTAATCTGTCAATTTGATACGAGAACAAGAAGGATGATAACCACTGCAAGGTGAAATGACAAGTGTTGATGTTACTATCAGTGACTGTTGCTATGGGTGCTAGGAGGTTAAACCGCTCACGCATAGAATGGTTAGAGCCTAAACAAGATCACAGTAAATACTGGAAGAGGTAATGATTTGACCTGATGCAAATTGCACCTCTTTACTGAGGTTTGGTTAGTGTTAACCATTAACCTCTGAGAGTTTCTAAAAGGAAGTTATGGGGGAGAAGGAAGTTATGGGGGAGGGCCCCACGGCCGCTATGGGACCCCCAACCAAAAGGAGGTATTACTCGTTATGTCAGTTACTGGCAGCCAGTCAATAAGCCCATGTCAGCTAACAGTTTAGTTTGCGAGGTAAGTTAGTCTAGCCAGCTAATCTAAACCTTGTTTTAGTCATGAATTAGTGACTGGGCACTCAAGGCATGTTCCCAGTGAGAGTGAATATCAAAATCAATGAGGGTCCCCTAGAGGTCAGGACCCTCATTGATTTTGATATTCACTCTCACTCAGGTGTCATATGAACATGGAATAAGTCATGGCAAAATGTGGATTTAAGATCCATCAGTGAAGACTTTAGTGTGCAGCCTGGTTTGAAGTAGGCTAGTGTGTTGAGGGGGAGTGGGCTGTGCGTTCAAATTTCATTTCTCAAAACAAGTCTCACTTTTATGCATACACCGCTTTAATAACTCTAGTTAGTGCTGACAGCTCTTGTTCATTGACAACATTGTACTCTGACAGCATAAAAAGCATTATGAACCTGTTAAGCACATTGGCCCAAGACATAGTTTGAACAATAACATTGGGTGAAAAAACTAGGCTATTGGTAAACCTATCATCTTCCAGAAAACATGTTGTTTTCACATACAGATGAAGGATTTTAATTTGATCACTCTTGTTGCTGAGAATTTTCCTGATTTACAGGAAATGCAGATTGTGATTTACAGAAATTCCTCATCATGTCAGTTACTGCACTAACACACAGCTATATTAACAGTATTCCACGTTTCATATAGCCTCATTTTGACCAGTTAATTACCTAACCACCGATGAAGCAACATTATAGACTAAACGTTCAAATCCTGTTGCTGCAGGACTATTTTGCTGCGACAATACAGGTCCAATTAAGATCCTACACCCGTAACTGTCATCTGTATTGGCTGTTTGAACCAAGTGAAAGAACCACCACTCTCAGCCATGTCAACACAGCGGACGCGATGCCGACCCATTTCCTTCCATGTTGGTGGTGACATACAGCTTTCAATATCCAGACAAGCACAAAAACAATGAGCTACTCAGAAATAACCAAGCATTTTGGTAACCACTGGATGGATTCACAACAAAGAGTGACCCAGACCCACAGATAACAAAGACAAGGGCCTAAGCCATAGATTGGCATTGAACATTCCTTTTACCTAAAGTACACAGCAATTTACATGACCATGACTCTTATAAATAGTTCTGGATTAAGCTAATCCTAGAGACGGAAATGGGACTGAAAAATACCGGCCATATTTCAAAATGTCCAGACCACACTGTAATTTAACTCTCCTACAGTCAGAGTCCTAAATTAGGTCTATCTCTGTAAAGGGCAAATGAAAATAAATAGTCTTTGGATACAAAACAATCCATTCATTGATATATGAACTATTCCTATGTGAATGATACTAAAGTATGAAACCATTTAGCCTAGTTTATGACAATGTTCCTAAAGCAGTAGCCTATGCCTAAAGAGACTAAATCATACGATGGTTCTTGGAAACCAAATCCAATGGATTTATCTGCGTGTAACTAGACATTGAGACAAGCATCCACTTTGGCAAAAACCTTACACTTGCCCCTAACTAACCCACTGTGGATCCTAACTCAGCCTAACTCACTGACACGGATGGTGTTGGAACAGCCCTCTGCAGCCCTTGTACCTGTAGTACCCCAGCTGGCATAATCTTCCCTGCATGACATATAATACCCAGCGTATTATAACTTGGTCTCTGGCAAAATTATGTTTTTTAAATGTTTATTTTATTTATTGTTTTGAATTTTACCCCCCTTTTTCTCCCCAATTTCGTGGTATCCAATTGTTAGTAGCTACTATCTTGTCTCATCGCTACAACTCCCGTACGGGCTCGAGAGAGACAAAGGTCGAAAGCCATGCATCCTCCGAAACACAACCCAACCAAGCCGCACTGCTTCTTAGCACAGCGCGTATCCAACCCGGAAGCCAGCCGCACCAATGTGTCGGAGGAAACACCGTGCACCTGGCGACCTGGTTAGCGTGCACTGCGCCCGGCCCGCCACAGGAGTTGCTAGTGCACGATGAGACAATGATATCCCTACCGGCCAAACCCTCCCTAACCTGGACGACGCTAGGCCAATTGTGCCGTAACTCTGCACACCCTCATCGGAAGGCTTTAGGGCATGTTTCAAAAGTGTGCCTGGGTAGTAGTGTGAAACTGACACCATCAACTGATGTGATTAGGCTAAATTAAATTGTGTGGAGCAGAAAAAGAGTGGGATAGCTGATTCTGGCTTCTCTCTAAACGATGATCCCAAAGGTTAAAAAGAGAGATCACTAATCCGTCCTTTCTCTGTATATGCCATGCCTGCAGATTTGAGGTAGAAGTGCAAGCACAGGAGTGTGGGACTGAATGTTTGTGCATCGGTTTTAAAAGAGAGAGGATATTGGTATTGTAGTCTCATTGTTCCGACGAGAAAGTCAAACAAGTAAAATTATTATCAAGAATCTAATCAAAAACTGGCTTCATTTGTTGTCCCTCTGAGGTCTTTCATCATCATAGATATATTAGCATTCAAGGCAATCAAATATTTTTAAGCGCATGCCGCCAAGTTTGTTTAACATAGCAGAGTCAATATTAATTGAGCGCAAGCACAGGTTTACACACAAAGCAGCCGCTCCCTTGTGATGGTTAATGATTGACCCTATGGGCTCTGGTGGGCCAGTTTAGTAGAGATAAAGAGGGCCTCTGCCAAAGGGAGATCTGTGGTCCAGGGTAGGACAAAGACACCAATACTGATGGAAAGCATCACTGTGAGATACAGTCATTAACACAGGGACCAGTCTCCCTAGGCCTGAGCTCTTAAGCTTACCAAAACCACGGGGTTTGTAAATTGGGCCGACCAGTTAACTTGACAGTGAAGTAAGTGTTCAGGAGTAAAGGTTTCATTGTGTGACTGGCCATTTCAAATATCTTGCCTTGTAATCTACCAATTCCATTTGACTTCTAATGGTAGTTACACCTTCTCCTAAAATGCCTGTCACATTGCAAAATGGTCACAATTCTACAACTTGACAAGGCACTCTAGTGATGGGGGTAAAGAAAATTGCAAAACATTATTTTTTGCTAGGTAGCATTTGCTAGCACTAGTGGCTGTACCTGCGCCAAACCTCCAGTATTTTTCATCCTATATCCTCAATCTTCTTCAGAAAAATATTGAGCCAACATGTTTTCAGCTTTTATTATCATGACTGATCAAAACAAAATGTTATCATGCTCTCTTCTCTCTGCAGTAGACATATAGTGAGCAAAATGTTTGGAATATCAAAACACAACACATATGTATTGAGATGATCAAGATTCTATCGTATCAGAACTAAGTATTGTGATATCATATTGTAAGGTCTGTGGCAATTGCCAGCCCTAAGACAAGCAATGCATGCCCTTATCCTATAGTTTAAAATATTCTTACGTCTATGGTACTGTACCTGGATCACATTACAAAACCCAACTGAGATGTACTAAATGCAACCTAAGCCCTCACTGCCCCTACATCTACATATAGACTATGTGAATTCTGACTAAAAACAGATGTAATAGGAGAGATGTACTAGAAATAGAAGTGTTTCACCTCTAGGGCATTCTGCCATGTTTTCAGGACAGCAGAGACATGGCCATATGCTTGGCTCCATCTCCACAGCCGTGTTTGCAGTGTAGTGTGATTCACTGCCTCATTAGAGAGCTCCCAGAGGCCCCGGAAGTCTCTCTGAGCCAGAGGGGGACACCACAATATGATCCATAAATGACAGCAAAGAAAAGTACAGTATGATGACACAACCTCACGCAACCATGAGGGAAACAACTGTCTGCTCCAAATTCCATGTAAGCTGTGAATGTTTCATGTTTTGGATTCAACTTCAGCTGCAGGCAAACTTTGCATGTTTCAATTCACATATATTTCTATCCTTTAACATGAAAAGAATACTCTAAAATACACAAGGATGAAAATCCTTACCCAAATTAAATCACATTTTATTGGTCACATACACATGGTTGGCAGTGTGTGTTAATGCGAGTGTAGCGAAATGCTTGTTGCTTGTCCATCATAAAAGTCCTTGTACAGTTTTATACCAGCCACATTACATTGTAATAGATGTAACCTACGTACAAGTATTTAGGTGTTTGACAATTGATTGAATAAACTACCACTTATAGCCTAAAAATCAGGTTAAGAGAGTCAACAGAACGGTGGACGTTCATTGCACTCTGTCCTGTCTATGTAATGCTTATCACCATGCCTCGGCTGACAGCAACATCTGCTTTATCATCCCAGTGTCTCCCCTATATTAATTTCACTGCAAGACGTACTTTTAAAAGGATAGTCGTTGGCTCAATGACTGGAAGTCTATGGGAAGGTATCGGCAGGTAGCCTAGTGGTTAAGAACAAGAGTGACCGGGCGTTGGGCCAGTAACCGAAAGGTTGCTATATCGAATCCCCGAGCTGACAAGGTAAAAATCTGTTGTTCTGCCCCTGAACAAGGCAGTTAATCCACTGTTCCCTGGTAGGCCGTCATTGTAAATAAGAATTTGTTCTTAACTGACTTGCCTAGTTAAATACATTTTTTTTGATGATGCTCTCTCTTCCTCAAATCTCTACTTTCCCTTCTTATTACAAAAGTGGATAAACGTCCTCTAAGCCCGCACAACATCTTTTGGATTACGATTATGTAAGGGGCCTGCCAGTGTAGAGAATCATACATGCCCGGTCACTCATTCCACCCTTAAAAAAGTAGTGACAGAAAAAATAGATAGCCATGTGAGCCTACTGTAATGATATCCATCTTTAGCTCCTCAAGAAGCAGACTTTCAGTGAAGAAACTAGGCCTAGCCAAATCATTTGCATATTCTGACATGGGGGAGTCCAACACAGCCTCAAATCAGGCCAACTCAAGTTGACCCATTTATGAGCAACTTCCTGACATTAGTCAAGAGGATGATTAAGTCATTTCTTCACTCCGCTGGCTTTAAACCACACAAATTAAGGGTGGCTCTTTGACCCCCTCTGGGATTCAGTCTGCCACCTCTCCAACACTGCTGGGCCTATGATATTTAGGCTACTCTCAGCAAATCTGAGCCAGATACAATCTGATCGTTTGTACAGAGATTACTCTGGGCATGCAGCCTATGTGTGGTCACTGCCAGCAGCCAGCCAGGTAGAGGATTAACAGCAATGCACAGCACGGTCAGACAAACCCACTTCTCTACTTCAGCACCTAACAGAAAGTCAATACAGCCCTTTATGCTTCAGGTTACCCAGATTATTGTGAATTCAGTTGAAAACCACAGTAAAAGTCTTATGGATTCCTTCAGCAAACCACAAACATACCAAAGACATCAGAAAAACATACACACTGTTTTTCTCCTTTCTCAGTTGAGGGAACATGCAGCTTAAGTTATACAGTATCTGTCTTTGAAAGTAGGCAATGAAGACTGAAGAGTCCTCTAAAATGCTAAGGAACTCAAGACTCAGGTGCAACACTATACCCGCAGAGTCCCTACTTGCCTAACAGTGCGATTGAAGTTGAATATTCACACGCACCCTCGGGACTTACTGCATGAAAATGCATAGTAATTAGGGGTTTGATAAAAGATACCAGGATAAAAGTTTAATTTCTCTCAGACTAAATTGCACAGAGATTACTGGGGTCCTGTACTAGGAACCAAAGACGTGTGTATATTTACAAGCAGAATATATATCTCTGCAGTATACTCAGGAAATTAAAAACATGTTTTCAGGAATGGGTTACAAAAAAAGTTCTGATTTTAATAAAGACTGCATTTTCCACTTTGTAGGGGATTTGAGGGAGTAAAAAAAAAGAGACATAGGCTAGCCTAAGTCCATGGGCTGTTTGTTTCACAATGAACTTTTACTGTGACATTGGACATTAATAGCATTTTTCGTCAAAGGGCTTATAGATATGTTGTTGAAGTGCTGTATTGAGTCATATTGCCAAAATATATGAAAACTGTTCAGACAACCAGTGCACTCCCCCTTGGTTGTTCAGTGGGACTAGGCCATGGTGAATATAATCTATTTAGACCTACAACTACACCATAAAAATAGGGCCTAGGCCTATATTGTACTCTAGTATCTGCCTCTTTTTTAAAATCACCATCTGAGTGATGAGTGTGTTTGTTTAAACATGAAATATTGCAATTACTGCTGGCATAGTGTTGGTAAACACTTCCACTGAATGCATGGCAGTGTTGGTAAACACTTCCACTGAATGCATGGCAGTGTTGGTAAACACTTCCACTGAATGCATGAATATGCTTTCAACATAGGGTATCAGGAATTAACTATTTTTGTGTTGTGACATCAATGAGGCAGCCTTTATCCGCTCACACTCATGACAGCACCTAAAATATGTGTAGGGTATGGGACCATAAAAACAAATAGTTTAATTACCACAATTACATGGAAAATAAAAATTAAATAGTTAGTGTAATCATTTACCAGCTGAATAAATAGCCTAGTTGACTTGTGACGAACAAGAGTAACATGTTGACATTGCATCAAGGTAAGCAGATTTTGGACCATTATCAGATACCAGTCTGTATATCATATATATATATATATTTTTTTTTTACCTTTATTTAACCAGGCAAGTCAGTTAAGAACACATTCTTATTTTCAATGACGGCCTGGGAACAGTGGGTTAACTGCCTGTTCAGGGGCAGAACGACAGATTTGTACCTTGTCAGCTCGGGGGTTTGAACTCGCAACCTTCCGGTTACTAGTCCAACGCTCTAACCACTAGGCTACGCTGTACATTGAATGGTATCAAAATCTTAAAATGTCTTACATTCATAAGACTAGCCTATAATTAAGAAGCAACTTTCTGTTTTCTTATATAATCTACACATGGCTCTCATACAAAACAGATCACTTGATGGTGCTTTCAAGACAACTGGGAACTTGGAAAAAACGAGGTCAAATCATGACGTCAGTGATCTTCAGGTCGGAAAAGTCGGCGCGCTAGGAAGATGCGTTTCTGATTTCCAACTTGGAATTCGATATTGGATGACCGTTCAAACCGATTTTTCCCAGTCGGAGCTCTTTTTTCCCCGAGTTCCAGTTTACTTAAATGCATTGTAAATCGGATATTTCCGATTTCCCAGTTGTTCTGAACGCGGCAGCAGCTATATAGCCACGGTTTAGATGCAATGCCAAAGCGACACCGTCGTGCGCTGGCGTTCACGCCGACCGGAGCAGTAAAAAAACAGGGCAGCGCTCTCAACACACATGTACGAGAATAACAACAGCGTATATCAACGAACAGAACCAAAACAACACAAACAAGAAAATAGGACAGTCTCTGTTTAACATAAAATAGATGTATTACCTTTGGAATATAGGGATTTGGGGGAATTCAAGTCGAGATCCGCGCTGAGTAGGGATATAAAATCAGAGGGCATCGTAATGCATCTGAAGAGGAGGGGAAATCGGACCCCCTCAGATATGACCGTCGTTGAGCTAGCAAACTAGAAATAAATATTTCTCTGACACCGAATTAATGGGAAATAAATATACTGATACCAAACAAAACGCTATTTGACATATAGGCTATGTATATCTTGAACCAGTCGTTATTAGCCTGTGTAACACGCTTCTTTCTGCCTCCTTTACATTAGTATTTGTCAAATATGTTCAGTTCGTCTATTTTCTGTACAGCCCCGCCCACCCATGACGCAAACCCGTCAGCCAAGATAAAACAGTAGCCACTGGACAATAATCTGTCACATGATTGTAGGCCTACAACTAGTGAGAAATTTGCATAATTTAACGTGTAAACCTACACAAATAAGGGAAAAGTAAATCGAATCATTTTCATTCTTGCATTTGGTGATCTCCCCCTAATTGTAATGTAGTTCTAGGATAATGCACAAGCAAATGGTCATGATGAGGTGGTCACAGCTTTTCTTTCATTCGGGCATAGTGGCTATAAGTCATGCAGGTGCATCCACTCATCACATTGGCCACTTCTGACGTGTTATGTCATATGTGATATTAAATTAGTTAACAAAGACTGTGGCACTGCAACTCCTATAACTTTCAAAAGTTTAAATAGATATACAGACTTAAAAAAAACACAATTATAAAACACAATGAGCTTCTTCAGTGGAATGAATAATGATATGCTTATACATCCTAACAATGGCCAAGAGCAAAGTTAACGCAGCAGCAAGGTAATTGCAGAAACCTGTTTGTTGATTGGGGCATGACTGTAACAATGGGTGTACTGCACTGTACTGTAGATCTTGTGAGGTATGTGAGACTTTTTCGTTATTCATGTCATATGTACCCTTTAGAAAGTTTGCAGGTTTGCAGATAGGCATTAAAGTACTATATCCTGACTTCTGCCAGATCAAATCCCAACATCATTGGACATCAAATCAAATGGTATTGGTTGCATGCACTGAGTACAATAGGTGTAGACTTTACAGTTAAATGCTTACTTACGGGCCCATTCCGAACAATGCAGAGACCTAATCTCACCACTGCACTCACCACGTGCCTCCTAAAATAGCCATTCACATGCCATGGTATAAATGTGTATTTCATCATCAATTTCTCAGTCCATTGAGTTAATGTTTCATCAGTTGTTTCAAATTCACAAGTTCATTCATTACTCTTTCTATAAAAAGAAAGGAACACTGAAAAATAAACTTCAAACGACCTGTGGCCTTAGTGTTTATGACCTTGTCCTTGGGATTTAATGCCTTTATTTACCCCCTGATGTTGATGACCATCAGGCTTCTCTGACCACCCTTCCAAATACTTTCTGTTCAGTGGTAACGTCTTAATTTGCCTCCTATGGTGGACACAAGAAACGGTTAATCATAAAAAATGTTTTACCGGTAGGCTACATTTGAAGTAAAATAGACAGTAGGCCTGCAATAAAATAGCTCTACGCCCAGCTTGTAGCAACCCAACAACCTAAGGATTTATAACGAGGGTTATAAGTAGTTTATAAACTGCTCATTATTAGTGTATAAAGGCACTACCCTAACTCCTCAATCACAAGAAGCCTCATCAACCTTTGTAGAAAATACCACACAACCAAAATTCGAAATATTATGTACCGTTAGATAACACACCCAGGGTGAAGCATGTCATGCACACATCATGTGGCAACTACTTCTAACCTTGGATGAGCATGAGGGTAATGAAGTTACCAAAGGCGGATTATTATTTACTCTAAAGAAACGCGAGAAGAGAGTTCAGTATAAAGTGAAGCACCAACTCTAAGAGCTACAGCTATAAACGATGGGAAATAAATTAGGATACAATTTATTGATTGATTTGTCCACCAAGATCCCTGTCTGTATTGCCATCATGAGCGACATTGAAAATAGGTAAAATGTCTAAATTCAAAAGCACTTTCATGCTAGAATCAAACTATGACAGGGGGGGACGTGGGTAAGAGTTATTATTTATGCGTTTACAGCCCTCTAGTGTTAAAAGCAGGGACAGCCCAACCCATGGAGGAATCCACACTAAAAAAAATTGAACATGAACTTCGCAATGAATCTACACAAAGTATAATCTCAACTCATTTGGGTAAAAAAAAATAGCATGTCAAATTAAGATATTTCGCCCGCCTAAAAATGTTTTTGAAAGAGTATTCAAATGAATGCAAAATGCACGTTAAAACCCAACGGAGCATTTTTTGCGCAGTTTTGACAAACCGATCCCCTTTGGCTCTTTGGTCACATGACCCTACGCGAAGGATTGTGGGATTGTGGAGCACTGACGGTGGTTGTGGTTCTCTATCGCGAAAATATTTTCTATTGAATTTAATTCACACATAAACATGCCGGAGTTGGCTGTTGAAAAAGTGATTGTCCATCCCTTGGTGCTCCTGAGTGTGGTGGATCATTTTAACAGGTAAATGATTCGAATGAGCTAGACAGTTGTTGATGATTGTTAAAAAATGTGGATTTATTGTTGTTTCCCAAATAACAGTAAAGTTTAGCTAGCTAACTAACGACAGTAAATTAACGTAGAGCAACCAAGCTAACGTTAGCTAACTAGCTACTGTGTAGCTAACTAGCTGATTCACCTCAGAAGGCTATGGTTCACCTAATGCTATCCAGTATAGCTAGAAGCTAGCTAAATACACAAGTTGTCATATTACACAAATGGCAGGTTTCCTCTACGGTTGGTGCATCGTTTTATGCACTTTACTAGCTATTGTAGCTAGCTAACGTTAACCAGCTTATAACGCGTTACCTATTTCTACAACCACGGTCCATTCTTTGATTACACTCTGGTTTCTTGTTGATCTGGCTGATCCCCCCCCACACCCCACACACACACACACACACACACACACTCTTCCAGTGCCATTTGACGAAAATGACAAGGATGATTCTGTGTGGTTCCTGGACCATGACTATTTGGAGAACATGTACAACATGTTCAAGAAAGTCAATGGTAAAGATGAGTTATTTGTAAATTCGTATGCATTTTAACAACACTAGGATTTAATTGTTAATGTGATTTGGAGATTAAACATGTATTCCCATTGTGTTTCAGCAAGAGAAAGAATAGTTGGTTGGTATCACACAGGACCCAAACTACACAAGAATGACATTGCCATCAATGAACTCGTGAAGCAATATTGTACCAATTCTGTAAGTGTAAGTACAACATGTTAATTTATGTAATTTTTTAACTTAGTAATTACCTTTTACTACTGATGTCACTGATATGTGTAAACATACTACGGTACAAAGATTTTAATTTGATTTTTTGGGGTCGTTTATAGGTTTTAGTCATCATTGACGTGAAACCGAAAGATCTGGGTCTACCAACGGAGGCCTACATATCTGTGGAGGAAGTGCATGATGTATGTTTTTAACACAGGAATTATTGAATGAATGTAATAGTGGAACTACAATTCTCTACTATTACCTCTGCAACAAAGGTTTATGCTGCATGTCAGTCTTACATCTACCACTTAGTGAACTCAAAAAAATGTAGGATTAGAAAGAATGTCACTGTACAAATCTAAGTTAAGGGTTGTGGAGCAACAGATGCCTTTTGAGCTTTAATGTTGAGGAAAACCTGCACATTTGCTTGAGACGGTCTAATGGTTGTAACATTCCTTTTGTTTTTAGGATGGCACTCCCACATCCAAGACCTTTGAACATGTCACCAGTGAGATTGGTGCTGAAGAAGCAGAGGAAGTGGGCGTGGAGCATTTACTCCGGTAAGACTGGGCCCATGCATGTGGTCAATGTGTTTGTTCTTGTCATTGGTCTTGAAGTTCAATATGTAAATTACTGTTCTTGTATTATTGCTCATATTTTTTTCATATCAGACCTGGGTTCAAATACATGTATATTTGATTATCTGGTATTTAAAATACTATTTTCAAATACACAGCCCAAAACAAGTACTTTTATTTGAGTATTTGAATGTTTATTTGTCAAATTAAAATTTAAAAAATATTTTTAAAAGTCTACCAAATTGTATTTGAAACCATTTTCAAATACTATTTTCAAATATCTGGGTTAAGTGCATGGGTGTGTATTTGAGTGTTTTCAATGCTTTCCAAGTGTATTTCTAAATATACTGGACAAAAATATAAATGCAACATACAACAATTTCAAAGACTTTACTGAGGTAAAGTTCATATAAGGAAATCAGTCCATTTAAATACATTTATTAGGGCCTAATCTATGGATTTCACATGACTAGGAATGCAGATATGCATCTGTTGGCCACAGATACCTTAAAAAAAATAGGGGCATGGATCAGAACGCCAGTCAGTATCTGGTGTGACCACCATTTGCCTCATGCAGAGCAACACATCTCCTTTGCATAGTGTTTATCAGGCTGTTGATTGTGGCCTGTAGAATGTTTTCCCATTCCCCCAGCGAAGTTGCTGGTTATTGGCGGGAACTGGAACATGCTGTTGTACATGTTGATCCAGAGCATCCCAAACGGGCTCAATGGGTGACATGTCTGGTGAGTATGCAGGCCATGGAAGAACTGGAACATTTTCTGCTTCCAGGATTGTGTACAGATCCTTGAGACATGTGACCGTGCATTATCATGCTGAAACGTGATGGCGGTGGATTAATGGCACGTCAGTGGGCCTAAGGATCTCGACACGGTATCTCTTTGCATTGAAATTGCCATCTATAAAATGCAGTTGTGTTCATTGTCTGTAGCTTATGCCTGCCCATACCATAACCCCACCACCACCACCGTAGGCCCTCTGTTCACAATGTTGACATCAGCTCATGAAACATGGGAGCAACACTTTACATGTTGCGGTTATATTTTTGTTCAGTGTACACTAAAATATTCAACTACTTTCCAAGTAAAATGTTTCTGAATACATATAGTACCAGTCACCTAATTTGTGGAATTTATTTTCAGTTGTGTTGTGAAAAGGTAGGGGTGGTATACAGAAGCCCTATTTGGTAAAAGACCAAGTCCATATCATGTCAAGAACCACTCAAATAAGCAAAGAGAAACAACCGCATTATTACTTTAAGACATTTAGGTCAGTCAATGCAAACAATTTCAAGAACGTTTCTTCAAGATCAGTCAAAAAAAACATTGTGCGCAATGATGAAACGGGCTCTCATGAGGACCACCACAGGAAAGTGAGACCCAGAGTTAATTCTACTGCAGAGGATAAGTTCATTAGAGTTACCAGCCTTTGCAGCCCAAATAAATGCTTCACAGAGTTCAAGTAACAGACACATCTCAACATCAACTGTTAAGAGGAGACTGTGTGAATTAGGCCTTCATGTTTGAATTTCTGTAAAGAAACCACTAATAAAAGACACCAATAAGATGAGACTTGCTTGGGCCAAGAAACACGAGCAATGGACATTTAGACTGGTGGAAATATGTCCTTTGGTCTGATGAGTCAAAATGTAAGATTTTTGGTTCCAACCGCCGTGTCTTTGTGAGATGCAGAGTAGGTGAACGGATGATCTCCGCATGTGTGGTTCTCAAGTGAAGCATGGAGAAGGAGGCGTGATAGTGTGGGGGTGCTTTGCTGGTGACACGGTCAGTGATTTATTTAGAATTCAAGGCACACTTAACCAGCATGGCTTCCACAGCATTCTGCAGCAATACGCCATCCCATCTTGTTTGCGCTTAGTGGGACTATCATTTGTTTTTCAATAGGACAATGACCCCAAACACACCTCCAGGATGTGTAAGGGCTATTTGACCAAGAAGGAGAGTAATGGAGTACTGCATCAGATGACCTGGCCTCCACAATCACCCGACTTGAGTTGGACCGCAGAGTTAAGGAAAAACAGCCGACAAGTGCTCAGCATATGTGGGAACTCCTTCAAGACTGTTGGAAAAGCATTCCAGGTGAAGCTGGTTGAGAGAATGCGGTGAGTGTGCAACGTTGTCATCAAGGCTACTTTGAAGAATCTTAAATATATATATATATATATAAACAAATCAAAATATAAGTTACTACTTGATTTCATGTGTGATTTCATTGTTTTGATGTCTTCACTATTATTCTACAATGTAGAAAATAGTACAAATAAAGAAAAACCCTTGAATGAGTAGGTGTGTCCAAACTTTTGCCTGGACTGTACTTTAAATGTATGTGAAAGTAACTGAAAATTTTGAACTAGTATTTGAACCCACGTCTGATTCATACCATAAAAATGTAAGGCCAGTTTTGCCACCAAAAAGGGAAACAGGGTAACTTAAAACATGCAAGTTTCTAAAATAAAATGATTTGTATCTCTATCCAGAGACATCAAGGACACAACAGTTGGCACCCTGTCTCAACGCATCACCAATCAGGTGCATGGCCTAAAGGGCCTCAACTGCAAGTTAGTGGATATCAAAGGGTATTTGGACAAAGTTGCCGCAGGTAAGCTGCCCATCAACCACCAGATCATCTACCAGCTGCAGGATGTCTTCAACCTGCTGCCTGACGTCAACCTTCAAGAGTTCATCAAGGCATTTTACCTCAAGACCAATGACCAGATGCTGGTGGTTTACCTGACTTCACTCATCCGCTCCGTGGTTGCTCTTCACAACCTCATCAACAACAAGGTCGCCAACCGAGATGCAGAGAAGAAGGAAGGCCAGGAAAAAGAGAAGGAAAAAGAGAAGGGAGACACTAAGAAAGATAAGAAGGACAAGAAATGAAGCAATGCTCATTTCAGACTACAGACTGGCTTTTTTTTCTTCGTTCTCCCCACCTGTCAGACACTATCTTTTTTTAATGGATTCAAAGAGTGAAGGGAATTGGCTATTTGGTTATCTACTCCACATAAGTCTTATTGTTTTTTATTCTTATACAGCTCATTTGGTTAATGTTTCAACCATTTTTATTAATTTCACAACAAACATATTACTAATACAACATTGGAATTATCTTTGTATCCTTCTCTCCTCATTGTTGTCTCCTAACATGTTACCATAGTAACCATACATATGTGTATTTCTGACAGTGTGAGGTAACAGAAGGAGCTGTTATTTCCTCTAACTTATTTTTAAAGCTTTGCATTAGATCACAAAACGGCACAAATAGCCTCATTTATGCGTGATATGTTAGATAATTAAACAGCTAGAGGCAACAAGTCAACAAAAGCATCACCGCTCCTAGAAAGCAACAGAAATGAAAATGACAGCTCACTATGAATACATACAGAGTGATACACCAGTACTTAGAAGTAACATCTATGAGGATATAGTGGAGAATCCTTTGTTAGTTGCTGAGGCAGTCATGCCATTCTCCTTGGGGCTGTCACTGTCTTCTTTCTCCTCCTTCTTCATTTTGATTCCAAACAAGCTGCAGAGCTTCATCAGCATCAGATCCACTATCTCCTCCTCCTCTGAGGGCTGTGGAATAGTGAACAGACAGCTCAGAATTGATAGTCAAGTGACCGCCTCTGTCAAAATGTATTAAGGTATTGGTCCCTGTTGATTCTATTCTATATTTTGATATTCAAATACAACCTAATATGACCAGAACAAGGTTAATTTTACATAGTGTACGATTGATGCGCAGTACCTTGTGATGTATTTGCTCTTGAGTGAACGCCACCAGGATGACTGAGATGAACAGGTTTAAAACCACAAAGGTCATGAATATAATGCAGGAGCCGATGAGGAACGCACCAAGCACCGGGTTGTAATCAAGAACCTGGATTAGAAGGAGAAGTTACAGAATTGAATCACAAAGCTACCATCATGACTACAGCAGTAGTCGGGGAGTCTAGTAGAGCTGTCCTACTTTACTAACCTCGTCATAGTTGAAGATGCCCAGTTGTAAGCTGACCATGGTCAGAGCAGCATCCAGGAGAGTCCTATATGAGTACAGCTTCCAGCCATACATTAGATAAGACTGCAGACAGAGAATGATCACAGGTTAGACACTCACGCAGAAAGTCGAGGGAACACCCATCATACACAAGCACAACATCACATAAGAAGAGAATGAGGATGAAGTTGAAGAATGACTGTACCATGGACAACTTCTAGGTTAGGTGTTTCAGAAAGACGCTTACAGCGATAGAATAGGCCAGGAACATAATGGTGATGACCACGAGGAAGCCTGATATGTCAGTCCAGGCCCGTTGCAGTGTGGCTGTGATCATGTGTAGCTTGGGGTTGAGCCTCAGCAGATGCCACAGTTTGACTGTAGCCAGTAGCACCAGGAATGCGATCAGATACCCCAGCACTGCATCTGCTGTGGCTGTCTCATGGAAACTGGCAAACCTGGATAGGGAGCGGAGAAGTTGAACATCACACAGGGGCAACTGATCAACAATCGGGGTAGCAGACTGGCGAAACTAAAGCAGAAACCCGTGATACCCCAACCCAGTGTGAACTCACTGGTCTTTATGGTTGTGGTAGTACTCCATGTCCCGGTTCCCTAACAGGGTCCTCTTAATGAAGACAGACAGCGCGCTCCAGCTCAGGAGGATGATGGCGAGCTCCAGCAGGTTCCACTTTGTCTTGAAGTAAGCCCACTTCTGCAGCTTCATCAGCTTTCCCTGTGAGGAGATGAGAAGAGTTAGACTGAGGAGGAATTCCAGAACAATGGCACTAGACCATTGTTTCACAGATGTTATACTCTATACACATAAGAAAGGTATTTAAATGAACGCTTACCTGAACATACATATAGTAGAGGATAAAGAGGAAATAGATGACCTCAGATGCCATGACAAAGATATGGAGTCCACCGGTGGACTGGTATAGTCGGACACTCTGCAGCTCACTGCGAAACTGGAACGCTCCTGAGAGAATAAGACAGGTGCTGACAATCTGAGTTTTGGACGCCTTTAAAATACTTACTTTGTGCTGTATTCATGGAGTGATATAAAAACTGTCTCACCTACAGCTGTGGTCTCCAGCATGAGTGTGACAGTGCAGAAGAGGTTGACATTGGCATTGTACACAGTGAACTCTACAAAAACTGCTCGGGTGAGCATATCAAGCCAGGTGTTGTCAAACAGATATTGAAGGGTACTGCAGAGACAGAAAACATTGATGAATAAAATAACATCTTTCTCTAACACAAAGATGGTTTGATAATTCTGATCATTTTTAAACATTAAGTACTGTAAATGTTAATTTACCTGCTAGCATTCTGTGACTCTGGGCCCAGGTCCACCACATACCCCCCTCCCCTGTAGAGGACCACACTGCCCCAGGTGGGTTGGGCTCTGAGTCTGGCCTGGGTTTGGTACTGCCAGGGACTGTGGAGGGTCTTTGAGGCGTTTTCGCTCGCAGAGCGGTTCCAGCCTGGCCCATAGGAGCCCATGTCCTCCACCTCCCATGAGTATGGAGCATGGCAGTCAGGTACAGCCTGGCGCATGGAGCGGGCGATGCGGCAGGAGTTCTTCTGCACCCTCACCTGGCGAAGTCGGGCATTACCAACCAGTTTGGAGTTCCCATCAGTGATGAAACCTATAACACAGCATGCAAAAAATTACCAAAAGATAAAACGCTAGCACGCTTCCAGCTATACATGTTCTCTTTAACTTTCTAGAAATTAATGTTCTCTCTGAAATAAACATCCTCTTTAGAGAATCCTACCTGGGTACTCTCCGAAGAGGTTGCTGAGAAGAGAGGTATTGGCCCAGGTTAACACATCTTTGTGACTCATGCTGTCTGAGATCCCTTGGCTGAAACTCTGCCGAATGTGCTGAGTCAGGAAGTAAGCATTAGGGTCCCGCTGGCCATATGCCACCAGGAGCAACATCCACATGAACCCCATGTAGGCTGCAACAGAATCATAGGCCTTAAACATGCATGTTAACCAATAAGTGTAGTGAATGACAGTGCGGTGAATGAAAAAGCGGTTCCTCTTACTGAGAATCTCTTTGATGAGGGCAAAGACCTTCTGCTCCTTGATCATGTTGCTCCTCATCCTCTCGATGTCTGTTGGAGGAGGGGGCTGGTAGAAGCTGCATGTGCTATCCCTCCTGACAGCCCGCACCACATCAGGGTCGTCTGTGGACAAGATGGTTGTAAAAGTTGAAAACAAGCTGTATCTAGTCTTAGCTATCTTATATACAAGTAAACACAATATTCATAACAATGATTTAGGAAAGCAGAATTTACATGTTGTTATGCCTGAGATATGGAAAATTAGCTTGAAGATAAAGCACCTGGGTTTCGGAGCTCCCCCTCAAACTTTGCATCCCCATAGTCCTCCTGATCAACTTTCTTCAGAACGAGAGCAAAGAAGGCTGCAAAACCAAGCACCTGTGATAGGAAATCCACAAAGTAATACCCAGATTTCAGATACATGCTGCACGGCATTTGACATTGTACAGTATGTATTGTACTGTAGGTCTCACCTTCAGCGGCTGAGTGATAAAGAGGCTCTCAAAGAAAGACACGACCATGGAGATGAGCCAGCTTATAGAGCGGTCCTTCCCATAGGTCAACCCATACATCATGGTGAAGTATCCTGATACTCCGCTGGTGGCTAACACCAGAATCCAGCCAATAAACACAAACCACCATGGCAGCCCGCCCTGCTTCTTACTACTGCTGTCTCCCTCACTGCTCTCTGCTGGGCTGGGGCTTTGAGACAGCTGGTCCCCTCCCAGGCTGGAAGAGGAGAGGTGGGACTCTAGCAGACCCCTCATGCCTTGGACCTGCTGCACTGCCCGGCAGTAGCTGTCTGGGTTGGGGAAGCGAGAAGGTCCCAGTAGGCTCAGCTCCTTCTCTACATGGCGTAGCTGCCTGTACAGATATTGGCTGTTGTTGCTCCTTTTCTGTCTCCCATCCCCAGTCTTCTCAGGGCTCCCACACAGGCTGGTCTCTGAAAACAGCAATTTGATTAGATTTATTTCATTATTAAAGTGTCTTGCATTTTCAAAATGCCCAGCCCACATGGGCTTGTATGAGCACTGTATCTGCAGTAGCAAATAAAATTGAAGTGGATTTAACATGTGACATCAATACGGGATCATAGCTTTCCCCTAGATTCACTTAGTATATGTCATGGAAAGAGCAAGGGTTCTTAATGTTGCGTATACTCAGTGTAGCTTATCTTGATGTATCTTCCATGCTTTGGAAACATTTGTGACCAGCAACACTTATTTTCTAAATAAGCATTCCAGTTTCTCTTCATATCTAATTTTTGGTTTCAGTTGTTGCATTTTATCAAACACAGTTACTCTTAAATTATCATGTAAATCAAAATGTAAATGTAAAATACAGTTCATTCTCAACCTGCCCTAAATCGCCCCGAGCTGCTCTTCAATTATTGCATTTAACCTGCTTACCTTAATTGCCAGAGGCAGTATCCCGGTTGTCAACGTGGCACACAGGGATCTTTTGGTTTCTTGTAAGGTGAGAGGTGACACAGGGTTCTGGATCCTAGCTGTTTTTAATCTGGTTATAATTTCTGAGTTTGAGCCAAATATCATATGATTATACTTTTGCTGACTGACAGCAATGATTAAACTTTGGCCACTAAATACTGTAAATATTGCATCTCTGGACAAGCTACCAGAACATCAGATTAACCAGCAGTGCAATGCAGGACCCCTCCCCCCCTCCCAACTGGGCTGTACCTTGCAGATTGGCTACCCCTAGTGAGAGAATGAGCGATCCCTCTTTCTTTGAGGCATCAGTGTAGAACTCTCCACTGGCTCGGTTCTGCTGCCGGATGATGTCCTCCACCAGAGAGAGCAGAGAGTTGATATCAGTTTGTTGTCCCGGCTTCATCTCTAACTCCAGGTGTGGAATGGGGCTCTTCATAGCCTTGGAGAGTGACTGAGCAATCTTCTTTATGTCCTGAGAGAATAACGTATTTACAGTTGAAGTTGGAAGTTCTCATACATTTAGGTTGGAGTCATTAAAACTGGGTTTTCAACCACTCCACAAATTTCTTGTTAACAAACTATAGTTTTGTCAAGTCGGTTAGGACATCTACTTTGTGCATGACACAAGTAATTTCTTCCAACAATTCACTGTATCACAATTCCAGTGGGTCAGAAATTTACATACACTAAATTGACTGTGCCTTCAAACGGCTTGGAAAATTCCAGAAAATGATGTCATGGCTTTAGAAGCTTCTGATAGGCTAATTGACATCATTTCAATAAATTGGAGGTGTACCTGTGGATGTATTTCAAGGCCTACCTTCAAACTCAGTGCCTCTTTGCTTGACATCATGGGAAAATCAAAACAAATCAGCCAAGACCTCAGAAAAAGAAATGTAGACCTCCACAAGTCTAGTTCATCCTTGGGAGCAATTTCCAAACACCAGAAGGTACCACATTCATCTGTACAAACAATAGTACGCAAGTATAAACACCATGGGACCACGCAGCCGTCATACCACTCAGGAAGGAGACGCGTTCTGTCTCCTAGAGATGAATGTACTTTGGTGCGAAAAGTGCAAATCAATAACAGAACAACAGCAAAGGACCTTGTGAAGATGCTGGAGGAAAAAGGTACAAAAGTATCTATATCCACAGTAAAATTCGTCCTATATCGACATAACCTGAAAGGCCGCTCAGCAAGGAAGAAGTCACTGCTCCAAAACCGCCATAAAAAAGCCAGACTACGGTTTGCAACTGCACATGGGGACAAAGATCATACTTTTTGGAGGAATGTCCTCTGGTTTGTTGAAACCAAAATAGAACTGTTTGGCCATAATGACCATTGTTATGTTTGGAGGAAAAGGGGGAGTTTTGCAAGACGAAGAACACCATCCCAACTGTGAAGCCCGGGGTGGTGCTTTGCTGCAGGAGGGACTGGTGCACTTCACAAAATAGATGGCATCATGAGGGTGGACAATTATGTGCATATATTAAAGCAACATCTCAAGACATGTCAGGAAGTTAAAGTTTGGTCGCAAATGGTTCTTCCAAATGGACAATGACCCCAAGCATACTTCCAAAGTTGTGGCAAAATTTACTGATGACAAAGTCAAGGTATTGGAGTGGCCATCACAAAGCCCTGACCTCAATCCTATCGAACATTTGTGGGCAGAACTGAAAAAGCGTGTGCGAGCAAGGAGGCCTACAAACCTGACTCAGTTACACCAGCTCTGTCAGGAGGAATGGGACAAAATTCACCCAATTTATTGTGGGAAGCTTGTGGAAGGCTACCCAAAATGTTTGACCAAAGTTAAACAATTTCAAGGCAATGCTACCAAATACTATTTGAGTGTATGTAAACTTCTGACACATTGGGAATGTGATTAAATAAATGAAATCTGAAATAAATCACTGTCTACTATTATTCTGACATTTCACATTCTTAAAATAAAGTGGTGATCCTAACTGACCTGACATAAATTTTTACTAGGATTAAATGTCAGGAATTGTGAAAAACTGAGTTGAAATGTATTTGGCTAAGGTGTATCCATTATTTTTATTTCTACTTTGCACATTCTTCCATAGCAAAACTACCATTCCAGTGTTTTACTTGCTATATTGTATTTACTTTGCCACCATGGCCTTTTTTGCCTTTACCTCCCTTCTCACCTCATTTGCTCACATTGTATATAGACTTGCTTATACTGTATTATTGACTGTATGTTTGTTTTACTCCATGTGTAACTCTGTGTCGTTGTATCTGTCGAACTGCTTTGCTTTATATTGGCCAGGTCGCAATTGTAAATGAGAACTTGTTCTCAACTTGCCTACCTGGTTAAATAAAGGTGAAATAAATAAATCTAAACTTCCAACTCTACCTACAGTGGCTTGCGGAAGTATTCACCCCGTTGGAGATTTTCATATTTTGTTGCCTGGAATTCAAATAGATTTTTGGGGGGTTTGTATCATTTGATTTACACAACATGCACCACTTTGAAGATGCAAAATATGTTGTATTGTGAAACAAACAAGAAATAAGACAAAAAAACAGAACTTGAGCTTGCATAACTATTCACCCCCCAAAAGTCAATACTTTGTAGAGCCACCTTTTGCAGCAATTACAGCTGCAAGTCTCTTGGGGTATGTTTCTATAAGCTTGGCACATCTAGCCACTGGGATTTTTTCCCATTCTTCAAGGCAAAACTGCTCCAGCTCCTTCAAATTGGATTGGTTCTGCTGGTGTACAGCAATCTTTAAGTCATACCACAGCACTGTATTACCAGCTTTGCTACTGTGGCGATGCAAACTGGGGGTGACTCTTGATCACAAATTCTGTTAAAATTGTTTACTTCTTTTACCTTTATGACAGTGTCTGGTGTGAGTTCTCTCTCCCTCTGTGGGGACGGAGGCTGTGAAGGAGTCACTCTGCCAGTCTTCCCCTGCTTGGACACCTCTGCCTTGGGCTTTCCAGGCTTCGTCTCTCGGGGACGGGTGTTTCTGAAGATACTCACAATGAGGAGATTAATTGGAAACATTATGATTGAACTCTGAACGCCGATCATCACCTGCTGCCAGGTGAACTCGATATGACCTACAGGAGAGAGAGAGAAAAAATCTTAATGTTCTGAAAACATGTTATTATTTCCATACAGCACCAATACTGTGCAGGCATCCATACCCAGGTCCATGGTCTGCTCAGAGGGGTCGGTAGGGATGCCCCAGAACATGATGCTGGTCAGCATGGTACACAGCAGCAGAGAGAAACAGCAGGAGACTCGCTGGACACATGTGAAGGTGCTCGTTGGAGGCCGGCTGATCACAGAAAACCAGATGTGGCCATCACGGAAATCCTTTGCCGTTTTCATGAAGAACAGATTACTGCAGAATATACAAGGTAAGAAGATTTAGTTACATGATGGACAATTGTCCTGGTATATATATATTGCCATACCAAAATGCATCCATGCTTTACCTCACCTGAATTTCTTCAAATCTATGTCAGAGGCAACAGGGAAGACTTTATCAAGGATGCACTCGCCCATATCTATGGCCAGCCATGAGTTACACAGGAAGTGCCACTTCTGTCCAGTTTCTAGATCCTGCACCGTCACTTTGTTTATATACCTGCATGAAAACCGTTATTGTCAACTACATTTACAATTTCAAACGTCAGCTTTAATTAACGTAAAATCCATCTGTCCCTCTACTACTGTGAGGCATCCTCCCCGTCCACTCTCCTACCAGGCAGGGTGCCCCCCTGAGTTGTCGTGCCACAGCCTGATGCTCTGCAGCTCCCCCAGAGAGAAGGGTGTGGTCAACAGGAACGTATCCACAGCACCCCTCTCAAACACAGGCTTGTCAGGGTCAGTGAGGTGGTGTGGCTCACTCTCTCCCTCTGTGCCCAGCAGAGTCACAGTAACCTGCAGCAGCAACACAGGGTCAGGGTGACTGAGTGTGTTTTTTATCAGAGAACAGAATATGATGTCCTGCAGCAGTGGAAACTGTTGGTACTGACCTGAGAGGAGGTGGAAGCACCACGCCGATGCCCAGTGCTGATATTCAGCATGTAACGGTATTCAGCCAAGGGGTCATTATCTTCCAACAATGTCACCTTCACCTACAAGAAGTAACACTTGAAGATGAAACTATGCATCAACAGCAAACCAACAGGATGATGCATTCTCAAACTGGTAAATCTAAGCACTGGAAATCTGCTGATTGGATCACCAGAGTAGCATGTTCTCAAGGTGTCTGTATAGTCTGGACAAAAATTGTCTAGAAAATGGTGGCAGCGATTGTTCAAGGCAGACCTTGGCTATGTCCTTGATGTCCTTCCTGCGTGCCCACACGACCACCAAGAGATAAGCAATGAAGATGGCACCAACAAAGCACACCACCACAGGGTTGTCTGAGAAGGTGGCAAAGAGCTCAGCGGTACGGGACACATCCACAAGGTTGGGCATGATGAAGAAAGAGCTCCCGAAGAAGGTCAAATGGTTACATAAGCACTGAGTGACCAATGACGTGGTTAAAGGACCAACCTAAGGAGACCACAGTCAGTTTATGCATTTGATATTGGCAGTGCCTGGTTGCAGTGATGTGCCAATATTTTATTATAAGGTGTTGTGTAGTACTTGTTGAACTCACCCTGCAGCCATCTTCACTCCAGGTGGATAAGGTTTCATTCCAATACTTGCACTGAGCAGCAATGGAGGTGACAGTCACAGTGGCATTGACGGATTTAACCCCTGCTTCTACAATGGGCCTCACCACAAGGTAATGCACCCCAACTTTTCCTGTCAAATCATTGGGACCCAGGACCCAGGTGTATCTCTCTGTACCCAAAATAAACACAACACAAGCACATTTATCTTTCTAAACACTCAGTGTCGTTGGTTCATTATGCTTCACAATAGTTCTATGTCTGCCATTTACAAGAAGTCAGTTCAGGAGGTTGATCACCTTGTGAATTGCCTTGATGAGGCATCTGCGTCTTGGCTACATATTGCTTGTCCTTTGGGTAGTCTTTATACCCCAGCAACAGTACAAATGGTATGTCCTCTGAGGGCTCCATCTTTAGCACCAGTGTTATGTCTGGTGAAGGGACGTCAATTATCAGTGTGCTGTAGTTTCCCAGTTCAAGGATTGTGCTGTTCAACTGCCCGCCTTCAAGTCTCGGCAAGAGGATCTGAGAATCATAGAATATGTTGTAATATATACAACTGTAATCATAATTATGTTTACTTGATCATATAGTCTTTAAAGTATATGTCTTGGACATTATCTTAGAAGATATACTGTACGTCTTGGACATCAAGGGCTCTCAAGAGAAAAGCCCCACTAAAATTGGTACACGTTTGCAGGGTTCTGACCTCAATTTCCTCAGACAGGTTCTCCACAGGGATGGCTGATCCATCCTGTCTGGTGAGTGTCACAGACCCCATGGCACCACTGATGTTACCCCCCTCACTCCAAGAATAAGGGTTCTTCTCAAAACTCAGCATCTGTACAAATAAGGAAATTATGAGACAAGAGAATGAGGGTTAAACCCATCCACAATATACTAATAGACAATTACTACATGAACAATTAACCAAATGAAAACCTCCCTAATGCTTGACACAAAAAAAAACACTTTCACTGCCGTATTCACTTCTGTGATAAATCTCTCACTAACCTCCACACATTCACTCACTAACCTCCACACATTCACTCGCAGACATTCACACTTACTCGCACATCCACTGGTTCATCTGGAGAAAGGACATCAGCACCCAGGGGAGGGAAGGAAAAGCTTGCAGAGGAGCTATCTGGGATGTTTATAGACTGCATCTGAATGCTATTTGCAGACATCCTAAGAGAAGAGAGTGTATAATATACTGTAACTCAAAATTGAGGCAACTTAACAGGAGCATTTTGTATTTGAGATATTGTATTGTAAATACAAATGACATATTTCAAGTTACATTTATGTGACAGGCCTTGCATTTTTTATAGTAATGTTTCCACTCCAACGCTCTGTCTCTTACCTGTTAGCATACACACTGATCTCAGGGCTCTTGATAATGGCAGGCTCCTGACCAACCTTTTTACCATTTAACAGTGCACTCTGCACATTGTCCATACTGTTCAGGAGAGTCTTTGAGACCTTTCTCTGTGAAAGACAAACAAAAGGCAGTAGTCCTGAAAAGGGCTGAAAAGTAACCATAATTCATAACTGTCATCAGGGAACTCAGTGAAGCTATATACAGTTGAAGTCTGAAGTTTACATACACCTTAGGCAAATACATTTAAACTCAGTTTTTCACAATTCCTGACATTTAATCCTAGTAAAAATTCCGTTTCAGGTCAGTTAGGATCACCACTTTATTTTAAGAATGTGAAATGTCAGAATAATAGTAGAGACAATGATTTATTTCAACTTTTATTTCTTTAATCATATTACTAGTGGGTCAGAAGTTTACATGCACTCAATTAGTATTTGGTGGCATTGCCTTTAAATTGTTTAACTTGGGTCAAACGTTTTGGGTAGCCTTCCACAAGCTTCCCACAATAAGTTGGGTGAATTTTGACCCATTACTCCTGACAGAGCTGGTGTAACTGAATCAGGTTTGTAGGCCTCCTTGCTCACACTCGCTTTTTCAGTTCTGCCCACAAATTTTCTATAGGATTGAGGTCAGGGCTTTCTTATGGCCATTCCAATACCTTGACTTTGTTGTCCTTTTTTGCCACAACTTTGGAAGTATGCTTGGGGTCATTGTCCATTTGGAAGACCCATTTGCGACCAAGCTTTAACTTCCTGACTGATGTCTTGAGATGTTGCTTCAATATATCCACATCATTTCCCTTCCTCATCATGCCATCTATTTTGTGAAGTGCACCAGTCCCTCCTGCAGCAAAGCACCCCCACACCATGATGCAGCCACCCCCGTGCTTCACGGTTGGGATGGTGTTCTTCGGCTTGCAAGCCTCCCCCTTTTCCCTCCAAACATAACGATAGTCGTTATGGCCAAAAAGTTATATTTTTGTTTCATCAGACCAGAGGACATTTCTCCAGAAAGTACGACCTTTGTCCCCATGTGCAGTTGCAAACCATAGTCTGGCTTTTTTATGGCGGTTTTGGAGCAGTGGCTTCTTCCTTGCTGAGTGGCCTTTCAGGTTATGTCGATATAGGATTTGTTTTACTGTGGATATAGATGGTTTTGTACCCGTTTCCTTCAGCATCTTCACAAGGTCCTTTGTTGTTGTTCTGGGATGGATTTGCACTTTTTGCACCAAAGTACGTTCATCTCTAGGAGACAGAACGCGTCTCCTTCCTGAGCGGTATGACGGCTGCGTGGTCCCATGGTGTTTATACTTGCGTACTATTGTTTGTATAGATGAATGTGGTACCTTCTTGGTGTTTGGAAATTGCTCCCAAGGATGAACCAGACTTGTGGAGGTCTACATTTCTTTTTCTGATGTCTTGGCTGATTTCTTTTGATTTTCCCATGATGTCAAGCAAAGAGGCACTGAGTTTGAAGGTAGGCCTTGGAATACATCCACAGGTACACCTCCAATTGACTCAAATGATGTCAACTAACCTATCAGAAGCTTCTAACGCCATGACATCATTTTCTGGAATTTTCTAAGCTGTTTAAAGGCACAGTCAACTTAGTGTATGTAAACTTCTGACCCACTGGAATTGTGATACAGTGAATTAATCAGTCTGTAAACAATTGTTGGAAACATTACTTGTGTCATGCACAAAGTAGATGTCCTAACCGACTTGCCAAAACTATAGTTTGTATAGTTTATAGCTAATACCCTGATGAAGACCGCTTGTCTGTCGAAACGTTGTACATAAATATTTTTGCATCTGAGCTCCTAGAGTGTGCGGCTCTCCTTCATTTATTTAAGTGTTCCACTCCGCTAGCCAGCACCTCATCTAAATAGGTGTGCGTTTCTTTTGCCTCTGGAAACATTACTTGTGTCATGCACAAAGTAGATGTCCTGACTGACTTGCCAAAACTATAGTTTGTTAACAAGAAATTTGTAGAGTGGTTGAAAAACATGTTTTAATGACTCCAACCTAAGTGTATGTAAACTTCCGCCTTCAACTGTATATCACCTGTGTGCTTGCATTTGAAGAGACTCCCAGGATATTGCTGGCTGCCTCTACAATTGGTGTAGCTGCCTGCACCATCTCTTGTCCACCATGCTCACTGACATTCATATAGAGTAGGGAAGAGCTGAGGTCTGCCACCAGGGAGCTAGCTTCTAGCTGGAAAAGATCCACAGCATAACATAGACCATTGGGAACTAAATCTCTGCTCTCTTTCAGCAATACATGTTTGGAAAAGATTATGTTGCCTTGCTCTCATATCCAATTGTACCTGAGCAGCGGAATTGACCTCTTCCCTCCTCTTGGTGATCCCTGCCACTGCTCTGGCCGTCAGCTCCACTTCCTGAGGAGTGTTGTTGGGGACATTCTTCAGCACTGCAGTCATGGTGCTCAGCATCTGTTCTCGTAGCTGGAACATCAATCAGAACACCTCACAAACATCCATCTAAAGAGACACTTCCCTTTGTCTTGAACTTCATACTCATTTATCATAACTCTTTTAGTTTAGTGTAATGTCTTACGTTCAACAATACACCGAGTCCCTAGACCAGGGATGGCCAACTTTGATGGGGGCGAGGGGAAACAAAAAATGTGAACTCATCATGAGGAGCTGCAGTGGCTCGCGGGTCTGCGTACCCTCATCCATAGCCAGACATGCAGTCAACTGAATTTGGCAATCTATCAATTTCTGCAGTTAAACTACTTAACGCTCCTAACTCAATGCATTACACAAGTAGGGCCCTCGCTCAGGGCCCTAGTCTTTGGGGGCCCTGAGCGAGACTTGGCTTTGCACCTCGTGGGCCAATTTATTTGACTGGTCCCCGTCTTAGCAGCCAGGGGCCCTAAGTGACCGCTTATGCCTGGAGCCAACCATGATAAGTAGTTTATAAACTGTTCATTATTAGTCTATAAAGGCTATAAACAATTATAATTATTGGTGCTTCGTTTTTGGAAATTGATCCACGAGACTACAAAAGCGGGTCGTGGGTTGCCAATCCCTGGCGTAGACATTCCTGGCATTAAAGCCCATGCTCCCTATGACCATAGAATATTACCCCGTTCTCACCTCCTCCCTTGCACCTTTCTGATCCTCACTGGAGCCCTTGTTCAGAATGTCGGACACAGACTTGAACATCTGTCCTAGGGTCTCCCCAGTGAGCAACCCCTGCTGCTGTAGCTGAGCGACAGTGTTCTCAACCACAGACTGCAGATTCTCCACTGAGGAACTGGAGTTGGCTGGCCACACCTTGGTGGACAACAATCAAATGAGAGCTCCAGGTATGACATTATAAATGTGAGCTCTATGGAGCAGAAAGGCAGGACAGATTCCATGCATTAAATCATTAAGTAAATGATAGGATTTTTACTTGATGACAAACCTCAGTGGTGATTGTGGCATTGGTTTTTCTATCCCCATTTGTTAGAGTAACCACCACAGACAGACTGTAGTTGTAACTTTTGTTCCCGAGAGGTAGGAAGATTGACTTTACTTCATTTCCATAACTGCAGCGCAAATGTTTATCTGAAATATAAATAAATATTATATAATGTGTTTTCATTCCTTTGGATGAAGCTTCACCTGAATACAGGGAACTGCATTTTAAAATGTCGATTTAATGTCCTACTATTCAACTTCTTTGATAGGGGAAAGTCTCTTGAAATAGACTACATTGTCGACAGATTTCAGACAACTCACCTTTGTCAGTTTTGAAACAATATTGGCATTTGCCTGTGGAGCAGGAGGTTGTTGAACAGGTGATATTGAAAGCATCTAGAACTGTGCCTGACTGAGGGGAAATTACACAGGAATGGAGGCTGGTGATGGTAGTTGGGGCTGTTCTTTCAGGTACAGTTACAGATACAGTAGTAGTTGCCGCTATGGTGGTAGCAGCCAGTAGGGTAGTAGCTACCAGTGGGATGGTAGCAACAGGTATTGTAGTAGCAGATGGACGAGTAGTAACAGCCGGTAGGATGGTGGTAGCAGCCGGTAAGGTAGCAGGCGGTATGTTAGTGGCAACAGTTGCAAGTGTTGCAACACCTGGTATCTGAATGGTGTACTTGACAACGCCAGATGTCGTCTTACCTACAACAAAAAGTTGAATAGGTTACATTAATGTAAATAAATGCATTCTGTAAATGTTGGTCTGGATGTACACGATTTACTCTAAATATCCATGATCAAATGATACACTACCTAAAATATAACACATTGGAACACTTGATTCATTTTATGGCCCACATTACAATGGCTAATTTGACATTCTGATGTCAGGTTCAACATAAGTGATGCTCATCCTACTATAATCTGTAACTAAAGCACGTGTAACAACACATACTCTAAAATCAATGAATACCTACCATACGCTATCACATTGAGATTCAGAGATCTGGACTGGGCATTTTTCAGATTGTCACTTGTCACCATGTATTCATTGCCACCATCTATTCTGTGTAGCAGTGGTCTTTGCTTTGCTTTTTTGTAGCAGTGTTTGAGGTCTCCCTAGAAGAAATTAGCTCAAAATTAAATCTGTTTCCTTCATAGACACTGTCGTTGTACAGAATGACTACAGCTTTTGTACAATCCAACTGCGCATGCGTTCATTTCAGGTTACTTATTTTGCTCA
Source organism: Oncorhynchus nerka (assembly GCF_034236695.1). NCBI lineage: Eukaryota > Metazoa > Chordata > Actinopteri > Salmoniformes > Salmonidae > Oncorhynchus > Oncorhynchus nerka. The sequence goes on along the minus strand of NC_088422.1, from coordinate 69,348,580 downwards.
TGTGACAAATTACAAATGAATGTATGTTTGTGTGTATGTGTGTTCAAACACCTGTGTTTGTGTGTATGTGTGTTCAAACACCTGTGTGTTTGTGTGTATGTGTGTTCAAACACCTGTGTGTTTGTGTGTTCAAACACCTGTGTGTTTGTGTGTATGTCGGAGGGGTTGGTTAACAGCAGACATATTTCTGTCTGGACTAATAAAGTATATCTAATCTTAAATTAGACAACATAAGTTCTATCTATTCATGCACTGAAACCACTATTCATAAATATGCTTGTGTGCACAATAGAGGAGTCTCACACTTACTGTCAAAGGTCTTGTGTCCTCAACATGCCAAACTACTGTTGGGCAACTCATTGCGGTGGTACATTCCAATTTGAGGGTTACATCGTTGTTTATGTTCACTGGGTTACAATTAGAACAACTAAAAGAACAAAGGTTAACTTTTATCATACAACAGATATTCTGGGACATAGATTACTGTAACTTTGAATTTGATTCAAATCAGCCATTTAGCTTCTTCGTTTGATAATGCAAAGCTCTCCTAACCAACAAAATGTCACTCGGGACTATACATCTGTCTAATGAGCCATTCCCTCCCTCGTTTTACCTTATGGTAACATCGGTGAATTCTGGCGGAGTGACAGTGATGCATTTCTCTGCTTTAGCCACTTGAGCCCCGGTCCCATTTTTCTTCTGCACAGTAAAACTGTATATATAAAAAATAAATGGGTCTGGAAGACAGGCTGCTGTAATCACATGAGTCTCCTGGTTTGTTTTGTCTCTGCATTTACATTGTTCATCTGTTGGAATAAATGGGGAACATGGTTTGAGTATAACATCTGTGCTGAAAGGACATTAAAGGTCCTACACAATCTATACGGTCACCCGGAAACCAGAGAAATACCGCCGTTGTTACTTAGTGAGTTTAGAAGAACAATTCTATTCATAGAAAGATTGTGCCTGAACTGAAAACTAAAAATCTTCGGATTTCAGATTTATAACTAGCACAGGCCTTGAAGATAAGACTTGAACAAGTGGGCCACGTAAAAGTCTTGACAGACTTTGTTACTGTAGCCTACTAATGAGTTGAACTGAGAGGTGAGTGTTCTCAGCTCCGGTACTTACTGCATTCCCATTCAAGTAGTATTCCAGGTTCACTGATTCCGAGTACTCCACTCAAGCCAGTTAACCCAAGTGTGACACTTTGCGTGAAGTCAGATGGACTTTCTGGATCAGAAGTGATTTCCACATTAGCCTGGGGAAGCCTTTTATGCTCCTCTGTCTGAAAGTCTGATTTATTGTGACAAACTGCTGTTGTGTTCCCCACATCCACGTCCATGTGTGAGAAGACATTCCAGGCCCTGACTTTCACTTGCAAAGCTCCTGTAACAAAACAGCTGATATAAATAAACAAGGAAACGTTTAATCTTTTCCTATCTTCTGTCATTGTTTCTGATTGTATTTGGGTAGGTACCTTGGATAGTGGTTGAGATATTGTAAACCTGCATGCTGCTGTTTTGCATGTCTCTGGTCTCAGAGATGCTGTCGTTGGCTCCAGACACCTGGAAGAGAAGCTGCACCGGGGACCCCCGGTCCAGGGAGACAGTAACGTAGAGGTCTGAGTCTGGACACTCTCCCTCCTCAGCCATCACTGATCCCAGCAGGCCCTCCACTGGCTCCAGCAGACACACCTGCAGCTCAGTGGACACGCCCAAGACCGAGACCCCGTTAGAGGCATGCAGGGTCAGCTGGTGGCAGCCAGAGCCCAGTTGTTGCTCCACCTCTGGTCCCACTGTGATGTTGTGGGGGACGATTCCTCTGACTGCTGATGAATTGGCCACCAACATCTCACCACGGTGGACTTTGTAGGTCACATTCGTACCTGTAGATAGCAAAGTTGTCTCATTCTACCAAGATTTGTACTCTCGGAAATGTAAGACCAGATGCTTTTATTTCTGCTCATGTTGGTTTTACTTACCAGCTTCTACTTCAACCTGGATTTGAAGGGGACTGCCATACAGGGCCTTGCAGTTTGCTCCATCTGTTGATTGGTTCATGCTATAGCACTTGATGACGCCAAACTCCCCGATGGGCTCCTGAATGGTGATGGCTTTCTGAGCTGTCACATGCCACTCACTGGTGGTACACTCCACCCCAACTAGGAAGACACCTGGACGGGTGTATTTATGAACCACACTGCTCTCCAACCTGCGAGAGTGTAAATTCCATTAATTGTGAATGAATTAGGGACTTTTTGGCTTTGATGTTGGGTGATATACATTACTCGGTTACTCACTCTTCTGGACTATAAGGATCGATGTTGTGCCCATCTCCAGCACTTAGAGTGCAGGTCAGGTTGCCCTGGAAGGGATGGAGAAGCCACTTCACTGTTATGGAGACATTGTCAAAGACGGCAGCCAACTTGCTCATTAATAAGTGGAGACCTGTGGACCACAAACATGGCTAGGTTAGATTGTGTGTGCTAGCCGCCACTCATAATGTGTTGAAATACAACATTAGAGAAAACGTAAATCGAGCCCTTCACTAGCTGAAAACATTTGAGTATTTAAATGGAATGTAGAAGGGAGGGAAGGAGAGGCAGTAACAGGGGTAGAATGTTCTGACCATCTTTGCAGTTGTATTCCACAGACAGGTAGCTTCCAAGCCCTGGGCATGGTTCACCAAAAGAGGCCACATCTGCCGTGGCTTGGCACACCTGCAGCCCACGGCAGTCTCCTGGAAATAATGTACATATGAGAGGTGAAGAAATAGAAGAGTTTTCCACCATAATTGTCATCAGAATCATCATTAAGATCATCATCCACATTATCATTATAATAGACTTATCCAAGTGCTCTGAAAATATACATTGTGTGCACACTGTTCAAAGGAAGGATTATTATCACAATGCCTATTCTATTTGTCATTCATACATGAAGCACTAACTTAAGCAATGGCTTAAACCTAGTGCAGTACATTTAGATTTCATTGACAATATTACAACCATTTAAAACTGGTACATTTTGTGGCTTTACTTTCAGTCTTGACATTGTACCAGCATATGTACCTCTATTATGGTTTTTGTTAAGACACAAATACATATTTTTTTGGTGCTTTGTGCAATGAAGTTTTATTGCTGCCTCAGTGCATCTGGTGCCGTTGTTGAAGCTGTGTGTGTTTTACAATATTTACAGTTCTGCTCTATGCTTTGCAAATGCAAACATGTTCTAAGAGCTCAATGTTTAAATATTGTTCATCATGTAGTTGTTTGGTAATAGCATCCTGCTAAAGTGAAACTAAGTTGAATTGCTGGGCCCTTTTTTGAATCTGTGTTTGCTTTACAATATTTACATTTCTGCTTTTTACTTTAAGCAGCGTGTCCTAAAAGTGCAATGATCAAATACTGCACAGCAGGCAATTACTTTGACCCATTAAAAGCACTTTGCTTAAAGGCCCAGTGCAGTCAAAAACGTGGTTTCCTGTGTTTTATATATATATACAGTGGTGAGAACAAGTATTTGATACACTGCCGATTTTGTAGGTTTTCCTACTTACAAAGCATGTAGAGTTCTGTCATTTTTTATCATAGGTACACTTCAACTGTGAGAGACGGAATCTAAAACAAAATCTGCAAAATTGACAGTGTATCAAATACTTGTTCTCCCCACTGTATTTCTACTCTATTAGGCTGGAATAATACTGTGATATTGTGCAAATTATGATAATGCCCTTTTAGTGTGAGAGCTGTTTGAAAAGACTGTGTGAAATGTCAGCCTGTTTTGGTGGGATGGAGTATTGGCCTGCCTCGCGACATCACCAGGCGATAAGTTAGTTAATAGACCAATAAGAAATATAGTTCAATCCAAACCTCTCTGCCAATAACAGCTAGTTTTCCGTTTCCCCCTCCCCACTCAGACCACTCCCAGACAGTCCTAGCAAAATTCTTGCTTTAGAAATGACTCTATCCTAAGAAGCTATTTATGTTTCTTTTTGACCATTTTAATTGAAAGCAATCACAGTAAGGTACTTAATTGTTACCCAGAAATGATTTGATTTTGAGATGTTAAAAAACGGCTGCATTGGACCTTTACTGTTCTTACTCATACAATGTAAGAACACGACTATTCTTGAATCAATAGTCAAACCAAAACATATATCAATATCCTGAGTGATGGACAAAATACACCTTGCACAATATTTCAAAAGTTTCAAAAACGTTAGACTTCACACCATACCTGTCACTGAATGTACAACATCTATCCAGCTACACTCCTCCTGTGTGGAGGTGGCTGAAGAAGTGGGACTCGTCCGGCAGTAGTGAACCGTCTTACGACCATAGAAGCTGTCATCAATCTCTATCACCTGACCAGAACCACACTGTAGTGTTGCATTGTGGGCAGCACAAGCAATGGAGCGCCCAGATTCTGAGACAAATAAGTAAATAAGGTTTAGGTTAAAAGGAATAGCAAGCGCATACAGTATATTCCTCGCTACCTTGTTATTCTGCATACATGCACACACAGATGCATGTGTGCAAACACACATATCAAATACAAACCAAATTGGCAGATGAAGTGCAGCTCCTGGCTACAGTTGCTTGTTGCCTCCCACTGAAACCCTGAGCTCCTCAGTATGTGACCACAGCCAGCCCCTGGATCAGGGTCGTTCACCCAGTTAGAGTAGCTGACATCAGAGCCATCAAGCCAGGAGAGAGGACCTGAGGATTTACAGCACAAACACCAATGAAAGTATTATATTCTATATACACTGAGGGTACAAAACATTAGGAACACCTGCTCTTCAAAGTAGAGGAAATAAAGTATGTAAGTACTCTGTCATATTATATTTGTGACATATATTCCTACAAAATGATATCCCAGCTGTTCATCCTGATACATCATTCTGTTAATACTCTAATTCACGTAATAAAACACTTGAAAAGCAGAGTAAGGGATATGACGTAAGAAAACAAAGTCAATGCCACAGGAGCCGGCTGTGAATAGGTGATAAAGTTGGTCCTTTGTACAGGAATAAAAAAGGCCTGTCTAAATCAAGGGACTGGACAGCAGATCCAATTGAATGACAAGTGTTCTTCATCAGCCAGGTGCTGCTAAAAGGAGATATCTTAATGTGGCATGGTCTCCTAGCAATGGTGCGAGGTAAATACATTATAAATCTCCCAGCGAGACACAGGAAGGCCAGCTGACTTGAGAGATAGCCACCAAACCCAGCCTGTGTCTACTTCCAGTTTTACTGCCAGATCAAAGAAGGTCTACTGATAAAACAAGACCAAGAGTAACCATCTTTGTCTCAAGAGAAGTGGTGGGCGGATCATGTTAGTTTAGGAGACTAGGAATGGAACTGATTTCTGATGCAAATAATCATGAAAAAAAAACAGATTGTGAGGAATACTTCTGCCACAGCTCAGCAAAGGAGTAGGATTATTCTATGAAAAAACAACAACCCCAAAACACTATTACCTCTTTCAAATATCAATGAAATATTTAGGCCTACTCTCACACAAAGTCATCATGGGCAATTCCATGGTAATGTACAGTGCATTCAGAAAGTATTCAGACCCTTTCACTTTTTCCACATTCTTTTACGTTACAGCCTTATTCTAAAATGGACTAAATTATTTTTTACCCCTCATCAATCTACACACAATACCCCATAATGACGAACCAAAAACAGGTTTGTGGAAATTTTTGAAAATGTATTTAAAATAAAAAATAAAAAAAATATCCCAGACCGTTTATTCAGTACTTTGTTCAAGCACCTTTGGCAGCGATTACAGCCTCGATTCTTCTTGGGTATGACGCTACAAGCTTAGCATACCTGTATTTGGGGAGTTTCTCCCATTCTTCTCTGCAGATCCTCTCAAGCTCTGTCAGGTTGGATGGGAAGTGTCGTTGCACAGCTATTTTCAGGTCTCTCCAGAGATGTTCAAATGAGTTCAAGTCTGGGCTCTGGCTGGGTCACACAAGGACATTCAGAGACTTGTCTCCAAGCCGCTCCTGCATTGTCTTTCATCAAGGATCTCTCTGTACTTTGCTCCATTCATCTTTGCCTCGATCTTGACTAGTCTCCCAGTCCCTACCGCTGAAAAACATCCCCACAGCATGATGCTGCCACTACCATGCTTCACCGTAGGGATGGTGCCAGGTTTCCTCCAGATGTGATTCTTGGCATTATATGGACAGGTTTGTTCCTTTCCAAATAATTTCCAATCAATTGAATTTACCACAGGTGGACTCCAATCAAGTTGTAGAAACATCTCAAGGATGATCAATGGAAACAGGATGCACCTGAGCTAAATTTCGAGTCTCATAGCAAAGGATCTGAATACTTATGTAAATAAGGTATCGGTTATTTCTTTTTTATAAATTTGCCCCAAAAAATGTAAATCTGTTTTTGCATTGTCCTTATGGTTTATTGTGTGTAGATTGATGAGGAACAAATGTATTTAATCCATTTTAGAATAAGGCTGTAACGTAACCAAATTTGGAAAAAGTCAAGGGGGTCTGAATACTATCCGAATGCACTGTAATTGCGCTGATGTTTTACATAAGACTACTTTTAACAATTTAAACTGAACATTTTACAAAAACACATTTACTGGAAAAACTGTGCAGATGCATATTTGGTAACAGAATTTTGGTAAAATCTCCCTCAGGTTTTTACGTAACCACGTTTTCCAAAAACTCTCAATATCTGCTCCGAAGGAAGATTCAAAAGACAATGGGGTGTCAGCTATGACATGAAACCTTAACCTTGAACCTCTTTTGGATATTGAACTACAGTAATGAAGTGGATTTACACACCCGATAACATCATTATGGATAACATCATAATCATACACCTCCAATTGACTCAAATGATGTCAATTAGCCTATCAGAAGCTTATAAAACCATGACATAATTTTCTGTAATTTTCCAAGCTGTTTAAAGGCACAGTCAACTTCGTGTATGTAAACTTCTGACCCACTGGAATTGTGATACAGTGAATTATAAGTGAAATAATCTGTCTGTAAACAATTGTTGGAAAAATGACTTGTGTCATGCACAAAGTAGATGTCCTAACCGACTTGCCAAAACTATAGTTTGTTAACAAGAAATTTGTGGAGTGGTTGAAAAACCAGTTTTAATCACACCAACCTAAGTAAGTAAACCTCCGACTTCAACTGTACGTCTAAAAAGGGCATAAAATGGCCACTTTCTTCATAATTGTCAAAACAAACCTTTACATATTTGGGTATTATTCTACACACTGGCTATTATTTTAATAATGAGCTCCTCCCAAAACAAGACAACATTTTATTGGTTCGGATCAAATCTGAACCATCATCTGGTAGATGTTTTCTAAGACCCCTTTTCCATCTGTTTGACCAGCAGTCAAAGCCTTTGCTTGTTATTCCTAATATTTAGGATAGAAAATGGTCGGAAAATGTATATATTCCTTCATTAAAAAAAATATAGCTTTCATTTGATGCTAGATTTGACATGATCCTATGAACTTCTCTTGTTAGTGCATATGGGTCCTTTTACATCAAAATTCCCTCATATCATGGCAATTTCATAAGACTTTAAATCATACACTCTAACACAATAAAATAACTCTTTGCAAATACATCCATGCACAGGACAGTCTACTCTCAACCTTTGATTTCCTTTACATAATCATATCTATTATTGTACAGTATGTTGATGGCAATTAGTGTTTTCTTCAATTGTCCTCTTACCCTCAGCAGCAGCAGAGTCCAGTGTTAGGTTTGGGGAGGCAGGTGCCAGACCCAGCCACCAATCCTGCTCCGTCTGCAGGTGCTTCTGTAGGAACTGCTGTGTTTCGTCGTTTAAAATGAAGGCCAGGTGTCCACCACCTCGCTCACACCAACCCTGTGCACTGAGGAAGGAACGCGAACGAGGTGGACCCACAAACTCATAACAGGAGCCGTCAAAGCTCTCTTGGTACTCTGGGCAGGATAGAGGTGCTATCTCATCCTCAGCACAAGACAGGCTTAAGAGGAAAGCATTCAAGAGTAATACAGAGAGCTTAGTGCTGTCCATCGTCACCCCTTCACCTGTACACTGTTACAGGCAGCCTGGTGACATGCTATCTTTAAAGGGGACTGACGTCAGCAATCCCTGTCACCACTTCAACATCACAGAATGATCTGTTCTGGCTCCAACAAAGGGCTGTCCGCCTTACAGTCTGGCTTTGTGAGTTCCCATTGGTTGCATTATCCTTGTTCACAAACAAACAGAGCAAAGGCCTACAGTGAATGGGCTATAATAAGGTCCTCTGGCCCGTCTGTCAACAGCCTCTGAGTTATACTCTTTCTTTAAGGCTGCCAATGATGTAGCACTCATTGCAGCCTGCATGCAGTATAAGATGATTGTGTCCAGTATGCAGTGCTATACACTCCAGTAGGCTACTCTGGTTAGAGAGAGACCTTTATACTGTATATCCAACCACTATTCAAACCCTAGCAGAAGCTCTAACCTGCCTTATTCAAATTATAAGAAATCAATATATTTTTACTGTCAGAATTTCCTTTTCAACGTATATCAAGGACATATCAAAATAGTATTAGAAGTATTAGAGCCACAATGAACTATGTTCCCGCTCTCAACCCAGTACTATACTGCCAGTCAATTTGATGTAACTTTTGTAGGGGAATGAGGAAAACGTAATAAAATAAAAGCCTGCATTTCAACAGATTGTAATTATATCATTAGCTGATTAAAAAGATATTGAAATGTAATCAATGGCCCCTTTTATTGTGGCAATAAGGTAAGGCAATAAGTATTTTATGAAAGAAAAAAAAAAGGTTTAAAAAAGTTTTTTTCAATAATGAAATAATAAAATGCTGACACTGGTATGTTTAGAATATTGGGCTGTAGAGAAAAAAACTATACTGTCTTAGGTAAAGTGGGGTGGAAAATACTCAGTAGGATCTTTACTAACCAAGAATGTGTAGTTTTGGAGGGGGACTGTGCAGTCCATATCCAGCAACATTTTGTTATCCACCCCCTCCATAGCTCCCAATACAATAGATTACTATTAAGATTAGTTTAATGGTCAATTGCACACAAGGTCAAATTTAAATTTTACTTCCGCCTTTTAACCCAACCCCTCCGAAATACACACATACATATACATACAGTTGAAGTTGGAAGTTTACATACACCTTAGCCAAATACATTTAAACTCAGTTTTTCACAATTCCTGACATTTAATTCTAGTAAAAATTCCCTGTCTTAGGTCAGTTAGGATCACAACTTTATTTTAAGAATGTTAAATGTCAGAATAATAGTAGAGAGAATGATTTATTTAAGATTTTATTTCTTTCATCACATTCCCAGTGGGTCAGAAGTTTACATACACTCAATTAGTATTTGGTAGCATTGCCTTTAAATTGTTTAACTTGGGTTAAACATTTTGGGTAGCCTTCCACAAGCTTCCCACAATAAGTTGGGTGAATTTTGGCCCATTCCTCCTGACAGAGCTGGTGTAACTGAGTCAGGTTTGTAGGCATCCTTGCTTGCACACAGTTTTTCAGTTCTGCCCATAAATGTTCTACAGTATTGAGGTCAGGTCTTTGTGATGGCCACTCTAATACCTTGACTTTGTTGTCCTTAAGCCATTTTGCCACAACTTTGGAAGTATAATTGGGGTCATTGTCCATTTGGAAGACCCATTTGCAACCAAGCTTCAACTTCCTGACAGATGTCTTGAGATGTTGCTTCAATATATCCACATAATTGTCCTCCATCATGATGCCATTTATTTTGTGAAGTGCACCAGTCCCTCCAGCAGCAAAGCACCCACACAACATGATTTTTCCACCCCCGTGCTTCACGGTTGGGATGGTGTTCTTCGGCTTGCAAGCCTCCCTCTTTTTCTTCCAAACACAATGATGGTCATTTTGGCCAAACAGTTCTATTTTTGTTTCATCAGACCAGAGGACATTTCTCCAAAAGTACGATCTTTGTCCCCATGTGCAGTTGCAAACCATGGTCTGGCTTTTTTATGGCGGTTTTGGAGCAGTGGCTTCTTCCTTGCTGAGCGGCCTTTCAGGTTATGTCAATATAGGACTCGTTTTACTGGGGATATAGATACTTTTGTGCCTGTTTCCTCCAGCATTTTCACAAGTTCCTTTGCTGTTGTTCTGGGATTGATTTGCACTTTTCGCACCAAAGTATGTTCATCTCTTGGAGACAGAACGCGTCTCCTTCCTGAGCGGTATGATGGCTGCGTGGTCCCATGGTGTTTATACTTGCGTACAATTGTTTGTACAGATTAACGTGGTACCTTCAGGCGTTTGAAAATTGCTCCCAAGGATGAACCAGACTTGTGGAGGTCTACAAGGTCTTGGCTGTTTTTTTCCCATGATTTCAAGCAAAGAGGTACTGAGTTTGAAGGTAGGCCTAGAAATCATCCACAGGTACACCTCCAATTGACTGAAATTATGTCAATTAGTTTATCAGAAGCTTCTAAAGCCATGACATCATTTTCTGGTATTTTCCAAGCTGTTTAAAGGCACAGTCAACTTAGTGTATTTAAACCTCTGACCCAACTTCTAACCCACTAGAATTGTGAATTTTAAGTGAAATAATCTGTCTGTAAACAATTGTTGGAAAAATGACTTTGTGTCATGCACAAAGTAGATGTCCTGAACAACTTCCCAAAATTATAGATTGTTAACAAGAAATTTGTGGTGTGGTTGAAAAACAAGTTTTAATGACTCCAACCTAAGTGTATGTAAACTTCCGACTTCAACTGTACATATACAGTATGGCAGCCCCCCGCGCCCCTCCAAAACCAGTGCCTTCGGGAAAGTATTCAGACCCCGTGACTTTTTCCTCATTTTGTTGGGTTACAGCCTTATTCTAAAATTGACTAAATTGTTTTTTCCCCTCATCAAATCTAGACACAATACCCCATAATGACAAAGCAAAAACATATATTTTTTTGTGCTAATTTATTTCAAATAAAAAACTTATTTAACTTTTACATAAGCATTCATACCCTTTACTCAGTACTTTGTTGAAGCACCTTTGGCAGCATTTACAGTCTTATTGGGTATGACTCTAGAAGCTTGGACACCTGCATTTGGGGAGCTTCTCCCATTCTTCTCTGCAGATCATTTCATGCTCTGTCAGGTTGCTGCACATGTTCGATCGGTTTCAAGTCCGGGCTCTGGCAGGGCCAGTCAAGGATATTCAGAGACATATCCCGAAGCCACTCCTGCGTTGTCTTGGCTGTGTGCTTAGGGTCGTTGTCCTGTTGGAAGGTGACCCTTCGTTCCAGTCTGAGGTCCTGAGCGCTCTGGAGCAGGTTTTCATCTTTTAATTTCACCTTTATTTAACCAGGTAGGCCAGTTGAGAATAAGTTCTCATTTACAACTACGACCAGGCCAAGATAAAGCAAAGCAGTGTGAAAATAAACAACAACACAGAGTTACACGTGGGATAAACAAAAGTACAGTCAATAACACAATAGAAAAATCTATACACAATGTGTGCAAATGGAGTAAGGAGGTAAGGCAATAAATAGGCCATAGTAGCGAAGTAATTACAATTTAGCAAATTAACACGAGTGATAGATGTGCAGATGATAATGTGCAAGTAGAAATACTGGTGTGCAACAGAGCAAAAAAGTAAATAAAAACAATATGGGGATGAGGTTGGTAGTTGGATGGGCTATTTACAGATGGGCTGTGTACAGCTGCAGTGATCGGTCAGCTGCTCAGATAGCTGATGCTTAAAGTTAGTGAGGGAGATATAAGTCTCCAACTTCAGCGATTTTTGCAATTCGTTCCAGTCATTGGCAGCAGAGAACTGGAAGGAAAGGCGGCCAAAGTAAGTGTTGCCTTTGGGGATGACCAGTGAAATATACCTGCTGGAGCGTGTGCTATGGGTGGGTGTTGTTATGCTGACCAGTGAGCTGAGATAAGGCGGAGCTTAACCTAGCAAAGACTTATAGATGACCTGGAGCCAGAGAGTCTGGCGACGAATATGTAGCGAGGCCCTGCCGACGAGAGCATACAGGTCTCAGTGGTGGGTGGTATATGTGGCTTTGGTGACTAAATGGATGGCACTGCATCCTGTTCATCAAGGAGCTCTCTGTACTTTGCTCCATTCATCTTTGCCTCAAACCTGACTAGTCTCCCAGCCCCTGCAGCTGAAAAAAAATACAGCATGATGCTGCCACCATTATGCTTCACCGTAGGGATGGTGCCAGGTTTCCTCCAGACGTGACGCTTGGCATTCAGTCCAAAGAGTTGAATCTTGTTTCTCTTGGTCTGAGAGTCCTTTAGGTGCCTTTTGGCAAACTCCAAGCGCGCTATCATGTGCTTTTTACTGAGGAGTGGCTTCCGTCTGGCCACTCTACCATACAGTCCTTATTGGTGGAGTGCTGCATAGATGGCTGTCCTTCTGGAAGGTTCTCCACAGAGGAACTCTAGAGCTCTGTCAGAGTGACCATCGGGTTTTTGGTCACCTTCCTGACCAAGGTCCTTATCCCCCGATCGCTCAGTTTGGCCGGGTGGCAAGCTCTAGGAAAAGTCTTGGTGGTTCCAAACTTCTTCCATTTCAGAATGATGGAGGCCTCTGTAAATATACCCGCATTGTGAAAAGCACCTATGTTGTAGCTAGCTACAAGCACCTATGTTGTAGCTAGCTACAGTCGCTAGCCAAGCTTGCAGTTTATCCATGCAACTATGGGCCAGTCTATCCAAGCTAGATTTCTGCTTAATCTATGCATGGTAGGGCTAGCTTAGCCAATAACCAACTGTATTCTTTCCATTGTTTCATTGTGTGGCTTATTTATATTTTTGGGATAGAGGATGGTAGACCTGATGCAAACACCGGTGGTTGAAGATGGCTCCGCCAGAGATGACAGCATCGCAACTGGCTCTTAGACAACTTTGCAGTGTGTTTAGATTTTTTGATGATTTATTTTTATATTATTAGCTCAGGAAATGTTTTGTGTCATTACATACAGCCGGGAAGAACTATTGGATATTAGAGTGGCGGTAACTCACCAGAACTACCAGCATTACGACCAGGAATATGACTTCCCTCGAGCAGATCCTCTATTCACTCTCCCCAGAGCAATTGCACTTATTCCAGAGGCTGACCCAAAACATCGCCGGCAGAGGAGAGACACTCAAGGCGGCCTGCTGGTTCGACTTAGGAGGCGTGCACACCACCCACCACTTCCGAGTATATTACTTGCTTATGTTCAGTATTTGGATAATAAAGTTGATGAGCTTAGATGAAGGATTTCTTTCCAGAGAGACATCGGGGCCTGTAACATACTTTGCTTCACGGAAACATGACTCTCTCGGGATACTCTGTCGGAGTCAGTAAAGCCAACAGGATTCTCAGTACATCACGCAGACAGGAATAAATATCTCTCCGGGAAGCAGAAAGGGGGGTGTTTCATGATTAACGACTCATGGTGTAATTCTAGGAACATACAGGAACTCAAATAATTTTGTTCACCCGGCCTAGAATACCTCACAATTAAATGCCGATCATATTATCTCCCAAGACAATTCTCCTCCGTCATCGCCACGGCCATTTACATCCCAACTCAAACCACATATTCTGAGGCTGCATTTATTGTAACTGGGAATTTTAACAAAGCAAATCGGAGGACTAGTTTGCCGAAATTCTACCAACATATTGACTGTCCTACTTGACGATTATAAATTATACACTCTCATGCATTTAACCCAGGTATTTGAAAATAGTATTTGAAAATACAACTTAGTTGTAACCATTCAAATACTCAAATAAAGGTACAAGTGGTGCAAAAGTCTTGATATAACGTGTTTTAATACTCCTATTGAGCAACATAAATGAAAGCAGTTCCAATAAAATAAAACTGTGAAGGACCTCGGCGTTACTCTGGACCCTGATCTCTCTTTTGAAGAACATATCAAGACCATTTCGAGGACAGCTTTTTTCCATCTACGTAACATTGTAAAAATCAGAAACTTTCTGTCCAAAAATGATGCAGAAAAATTAATCCATGCTTTTGTCACTTCTAGGTTAGACTACTGCAATGCTCTACTTTCCGGCTACCCGGATAAAGCACTAAATAAACTTCAGTTACTGCTAAATACGGCTGCTAGAATCCTGACTAGAACCAAAAAATGTGATCATATTACTCCAGTGCTAGCCTCTCTGCACTGGCTTCCTGTCAAAGCCAGGGCTGATTTCAAGGTTTTACTGCTAACCTACAAAGCATTACATGGGCTTGCTCCTACCTATCTCTCTGATTTGGTCCTGCCGTATATACCTACACGTACGCTACGGTCACAAGACGCAGGCCTCCTAATTGTCCCTAGAATTTCTAAGCAAACAGCTGGAGGCAGGGCTTTCTCCTATAGAGCTCCATTTTTATGGAACGGTCTGCCTACCCATGTCAGAGACGCAAACTCGGTCTCAACCTTTAAGTCTTTACTGAAGACTCATCTCTTCAGTGGGTCATATGATTGAGTGTAGTCTGGCCCAGGAGTGGGAAGGTGAACGGAAAGGCTCTGGAGCAACGAACCGCCCTTGCTGTCTCTGCCTGGCCGGTTCCCCTCTTTCCACTGGGATTCTCTGCCTCTAACCCTATTACAGGGGCTGAGTCACTGGCTTACTGGGGCTCTCTCATGCCGTCCCTGGAAGGGGTGCGTCACCTGAGTGGGTTGATTCACTGTTGTGGCCATCCTGTCTGGGTTGGCGACCCCCCCTTGGGTTGTGCCGTGGCGGAGGTCTTTGTGGGCTATACTCAGCCTTGTCTCAGGATGGTAAGTTGGTGGTTGAAGATATCCCTCTAGTGGTGTGGGGGCTGTGCTTTGGCAAAGTGGGTGGGGTTATATCCTTCCTGTTTGGCCCTGTCCGGGGGTGTCCTCGGATGGGGCCACGGTGTCTCCTGACCCCTCCTGTCTCAGCCTCCAGTATTTATGCTGCAGTAGTTTGTGTCGGGGGGCTAGGGTCAGTTTGTTATATCTGGAGTACTTCTCCTGTCCTATTCGGTGTCCTGTGTGAATCTAAGTTTGCATTCTCTAATTCTCTCCTTCTCTCTTTCTTTCTCTCTCTCGGAGGACCTGAGCCCTAGGACCATGCCCCAGGACTACCTGACATGATGACTCCTTGCTGTCCCCAGTCCACCTGGCCATGCTGCTGCTCCAGTTTCAACTGTTCTGCCTTATTATTATTCGACCATGCTGGTCATTTATGAACATTTGAACATCTTGGCCATGTTCTGTTATAATCTCCACCCGGCACAGCCAGAAGAGGACTGGCCACCCCACATATGCTCTCTCTAATTCTCTCTTTCTTTCTCTCTCTCGGAGGACCTGAGCCCTAGGACTGTGCCCCAGGACTACCTGACATGATGACTCCTTGCTGTCTTCAGTCCACCTGACTGTGCTGCTGCTCCAGTTTCAACTGTTCTGCCTTATTATTATTCGACCATGCTGGTCATTTATGAACATTTGAACATCTTGGCCATGTTCTGTTATAATCTCCACCCGGCACAGCCAGAAGAGGACTGGCCACCCCACATAGCCTGGTTCCTCTCTAGGTTTCTTCCTAGGTTTTGGCCTTTCTAGGGAGTTTTTCCTAGCCAACGTGCTTCTACACCTGCATTGCTTGCTGTTTGGGGTTTTAGGCTGGGTTTCTGTACAGCACTTTGAGATATCAGCTGATGTATAAATCAATTTGATTTGATTTGAATATCAATTCATACAGAGTGGCAGATCTTTACTGAGAACTAAGCATCTATGAGGATATAGTGGAGGGTCCTTTCTTAGTAACAGCTGCATTGTTGGGACTGTTACTTTCTTCTTTATCTTCTTTCTTATATTTGATCCCGAACAAGCTGCAGAACTTCATCAGCATCAGATCCACTATCTCCTCTTCGTCTGAGGGCTGTAAAAACAAAAAAAAGATCAGTCAAATCTGGTATATTGGTCTGACATTAATACACCTACAATAGCCAATGGTCACTGTTAAATGGGGTAGTTGATACTGTATTGTTTAAATGACAATACCCATGCCCATGAAGCCGGTGTTTGGATGATATTTTGGCATGGGTGTTGGCCAACTGTGCTAATATATCCTCCAAACACCGGCTTCTAGGGCATTATCACGGGCCTGGACATGTACTGGCTTAAGCAGGGGGACACATCTGGCACTGCAGGATTTGAGTCCCTGGCGGCGTAGTGTGTTACTGATGGTAGGCTTTGTTACTTTGGTCCCAGCTCTCTGCAGGTCATTCACTAGGTCCCCCCGTGTGGTTCTGGGATTTTTGCTCACCGTTCTTGTGATCATTTTGACCCCACGGGGTGAGATCTTGCATGGAGCCCCAGATCGAGGGAGATTATCAGTGGTCTTGTATGTCTTCCATTTCCTAATAATTGCTCCCACAGTTGATTTCTTCAAACCAAGCTGCTTACCTATTGCAGATTCAGTCTTCCCAGCCTGGTGCAGGTCTACAATTTTGTTTCTGGTGTCCTTTGACAACTCTTTGGTCTTGGCCATAGTGGAGTTTGGAGTGTGACTGTTTGAGGTTGTGGACAGGTGTCTTTTATACTGATAACAAGTTCAAACAGGTGCCATTAATACAGGTAACGGGTGGAGGACAGAGGAGCCTCTTAAAGAAGAAGTTACAGGTCTGTGAGAGCCAGAAATCTTGCTTGTTTGGTGGTGACCAAATACTTATTTTCCACCATAATTTGCAAATAAATTCATAAAAAATCCTACAATGTGATTTTCTGGATTTTTTCCCCTCATTTTGTCTGTCATAGTTGAAGTGTACCTATGATGAAAATTACAGGCCTCTCATCTTTTTAAGTGGGAGAACTTGCACAATTGGTGGCTGACTAAATACTTTTTTGCCCCACTGTATATGTAACGGATGTGAAACGCTAGCTTAGTTAGCGGTGGTGCGCGCTAAATAGCGTTTCAATCAGTGACGTCACTTGCTCTGAGACCTTGAAGTAGTAGCGATGGGTAACGATGCTTCGTGGGTGACTGTTGTTGATGTGTGCAGAGGGTCCCTGGTTCGCGCCCGGGTATGGGTGAGGGGACGGTCTAAAGTTATACTGTTACATTGATGCTGTTGACCCAGATCACTGGTTGCTGCGGAAAAGGAGGAGGTCAAAAGGGGGGTGAGTGTAACGGATGTGAAACGCTAGCTTAGTTAGCGGTGGTGCGCGCTAATTAGCGTTTCAATCAGTGACGTCACTTGCTCTGAGACCTTGAAGTAGTAGTTCCCCTTGCTCTGCAAGGGCCGCGGCTTTTGTGGAGCGATGGGTAACGATGCTTCGTGGGTGACTGTTGTTGATGTGTGCAGAGGGTCCCTGGTTCGTGCCCGGGTATGGGCGAGGGGACGGTCTAAAGTTATACTGTTACATTGCAAAAGCCGCGGCCCTTGCAGAGCAAGGGGAACTACTACTTCAAGGTCTCAGAGCAAGTGACGTCACCGATTGAAACGCTATTTAGCGCGCACCACCGCTAACTAAGCTAGCCGTTTCACATCCGTTACATATGCACACACATGATATATTTTCAACATTTTGTGTCAAAATAATGAGCAATTTTGGAATGCTGTTCTAAACAATTTGTCATGAGGCTGAAAATGTTTTGCAGCTTTAAAGATAATTTCCTGCTATTCTACATGTATTGATATCATATGCTATCTGGGGGGCCACCAATCTCCTTGCGTGCCTCATCGGTAATCTGGCCCTCTCACTACACAAGACGGAATCGATTTGCTATGGTATGATAATTGTGATAAATTTGAAGCATTGGTAATTGTGAGCTTACCTGCTAGCATTCTGTGAGTCAGGGCCCAGGTCCACCACAAACCCCCCTCCCCTGTAGAGGACCACACTGCCCCAGGTGGGTTGGGCTCTGAGTCTGGCCTGGGTTTGGTACTGCCAGGGACTGTGGAGGATCTTTGCGGCGTTTTCGCTCGCAGAGCGGTTCCAGCCTGGCCCATAGGAGCCGATGTCCTCCACCTCCCATGAGTGTGGAGCATGGCAGTCAGGTACAGCCTGGCGCATGGAGCGGGCGATGCGGCAGGAGTTCTTCTGCACCCTCACCTGGCGAAGTCGGGCATTACCAACCAGTTTGGAGTTCCCATCAGTGATGAAACCTATAACACAGCATGCAAAAAATTACCAAAAGATAAAACGCTAGCACGCTTCCAGCTATACATGTTCTCTTTAACTTTCTAGAAATTAATGTTCTCTCTGAAATAAACATCCTCTTTAGAGAATCCTACCTGGGTACTCTCCGAAGAGGTTGCTGAGAAGGGAGGTATTGGCCCAGGTTAACACATCTTTGTGACTCATGCTGTCTGAGATCCCTTGGCTGAAACTCTGCCGAATGTGCTGAGTCAGGAAGTAAGCATTAGGGTCCCGCTGGCCATATGCCACCAGGAGCAACATCCACATGAACCCCATGTAGGCTGCAACAGAATCATAGGCCTTGAACATGCATGTTAACCAATAGGTGCAGTGAATGAAAAAGCGACCTTATAGAGCGGTCCTTCCCATAGGTCAACCCATACATCATGGTGAAGTATCCTGATATTCCGCTGGTGGCTAACACCAGAATCCAGCCAATGAACGCAAACCACCAGGGAAGCCCGCCTTGACAGCGCTTTTTACTGCCACTGTCCCCATCACTGCTCTCTGCTTGGCCTGGGCTTCGAGCCAGCTGTTCCCATCCCAGGCTGGAAGACTCTAGCAGTCCCTTCATGCACTGGACCTGCTGCACTGCCCGGCAGTAGCTGTCTGGGTTGGGGAACGAGAGGGTCCCAGTAGGCTCAACTCCTTCTCTACATGGTGTAGCTGCCTGTACAGATACTGGCTGTTGTTGCTCCTTTTCTGGCTCCCATCCCCAGTCTTCTCAGGGCTCCCACACAGGCTGGTCTCTGAAAACAGAGCTGCATAGGAAATATGTGGGTCAGACAGAGTTTAACATTTT
The DNA here is from genome assembly GCF_034236695.1 of Oncorhynchus nerka. NCBI lineage: Eukaryota > Metazoa > Chordata > Actinopteri > Salmoniformes > Salmonidae > Oncorhynchus > Oncorhynchus nerka. The sequence continues at coordinate 69,329,572 of NC_088422.1, read as the reverse complement.
TAACTAATACTTTAGATTGGCTACCTCTAATGAGAGAACGAGCGATCCCTCTTTCTTGGAGGCATCAGTGTAGAACTCTCCACTGGCTCGGTTCTGCTGCCGGATGATGTCCTCCACCAGAGAGAGCAGAGAGTTGATATCAGTTTGTTGTCCAGGCTTCATCTCTAACTCCAGGTGTGGAATGGGGCTCTTCATAGCCTTGCTCTTCATAGCAATCTTCTTTATGTCCCGAGAGAATACAGTACATTAACAGCCTTTCTAATGTGGTGAGAATACAGAATAAAGACAGTCAGGATGAGATTACACTTACAATTGTCTACTTACAAATCATGACTGACATACAGTATCTAAAATTCGTTTTTATCGTAGGCATATGTTGGCTTCAATTGGAATATTAATATATTGACTTATTTTACCTTGATGACTGTATCTTGTGTGAGTTCTCTGTCCCTCTGTGGGGACGAAGGCTGTGAGGGAGACACTGCCAGTCTTCCCCTGCTTGGACACCTCTGCCTTGGGCTTTCCAGGCTTCGTCTCTCAGGGGCGGGTGTTTCTGAAGATACTCACAATGAGGAGATGAGTTAGAAACATTATGATTGAACTCTGAACTCCAATCATCAGCTGCTGCCAGGTGAACTCAATATGACCTACAGGAGTGCCGGTAATATTGTTCTCGCTCCATGAAAATGGGTTCTTCTTCAAACTCAGCATCTGTAACAAGCGGGAAATAGTGAATCAAGAGAGAGGGTTTAAAAGCACTACCTAATTATTCGTCAACAAAATTAACACGTTTTTAAAAAACAATTCACACAATGAAAATCCCTCTCATGCACATTGACTCATGATAATACATAAATATAGTATATAGTCCCTTATGCACACTTACTCACACATCCACTGGTTCCTCTGGAGAAAGGACATCAGCACCCAGGTGAGGGAAGGAAAAGCTTGTAGAGGAGCTTATTGGGTTGCTTATGTAGATTAGCCACTGTGTTCGACACTGCAGATTGGAGCTCCTGCACTGGGGTACCGGACTTGGCTGGCTGCACCTTGGGGGATAACAATTAAATGAGTGCTCCAATTACTAAATGGATGTGAACTATGGAGATGAAAGGCAAGACGGAGACCATACATTAAATCATTTGTAAAATATAAGATTAAAAACCTCAGTGGTGATTGTGGTACTTCCACGAGTCTTTGTGTTCAATTCTGTAACAGTCACCTTACCGACAGCTGTAGTTGCTCCCCAACAAGTAGAAAGATTAACGTGACTTTATTTACAGAATTGCAGCGCAGATGTTTACCTAAAAATATATAGCATGTGTCGTAACACCTGGTATCTGAATGGTGTACCTGGCATATTCAAACGTTTCCTTATCTAAACAACGGTGATATAAAGGGATATTGATATCTTATTTCCACTCGTGAACATGTTACATTAGGTCCATACTGTCTGAGGATGAATCAGTCCAAAATCAGCTCCTATAAATATCTCAAACAGAAAAAGCGATGTCTAATTGATCAGTCGGGAAAATGTCTAAATATGACAATTTGTTGACTTTTTTTCTGTCGATACGCTAAAGAACAGTTTGATGCAAGTTCAGCATATCTGAAGGACATCCTGTTATCAACTGAGTTAACCAAACATTTAGCCTGTACTTATAGTGTTTTTGGAATTGAATACAAGGAATAGATACTCACCATATACTATCACATGGAGATTCTGAAGCCTATCTGAAGCTTGCTTTGCTGACTTTGTACTCTTTCTGACCATCTTGATCTTTTCTCTCCTTAAGTGGCTTTTTCCCTGCGTTGTTGTAACAGTTTTGCAGGGCACCCTAGAAGACCACAGAGTTCAAAATATTGTCCTCGTGTACCCTGAACTCTGGCTATTGTATAGTCAATCACCTGCAGTCCAAAAATAATGGGTTTATGCATCAATTTGTTTTTATTTATCTACAATATGTCAACTCCAAATTAGACAACATGGGTTAGTCAATAAATTGATTCATGCACTCTAACGAAACTCATTCACACATGAAAATAAGCATTTCGGCACACCCGCAATAACATCTGCTAAACAGGTGTATGCGACAAATAAAATTTGGTTTGATACCAATAAAAAATATGATTGCATTCAGCATGCAACAATAAAGGAATCTCAGACTTACTGTTGAAGGTTTTGGGTCCTCAATATGCCAAATTACCTTTGGGCAACTGGAGTTACAGTCCAATTTTAATTGTACATTTTACATCCACTGTATTACAATTATCCTGGCAACTGAAAGAATATAGGTACTGTTTTTTTACCATTAAATAGATCATCTTAAAAACATTGAATTCACATTTTGTAACATAGTAACTTGATTATTGCTTTGTAAATACATAGCAATGGACAGTTATTGTTATCATACAAATGGTAATAGTAACAGTGTTGTACCAGAAACAGATTACCTTTGTAATAACAAAGCAATACATACATTATTATGTCATTATTGGGCAACTAATGCAACATTATTATTAGTGTAATTACAGCATGCTCCATAGGCATGAGAGCAACTCATGTTAAATGTGACCAATTTACTTCTGAATTCTAATTAAATCAGTCAATTAACATGCTAATGTCATTACCCTGTTGTACACTTAAGGATTACAAATCTGTCAATAGTTTAAGCTAAATAATTTCTAACTCGATTCATTCCAGATATTTATCAACATTCTGTATGGCCACTTAGGCCAGTCCAAAAGCATTATGATGTCCAACACATGTAACTGTCAAAAATAAAGGAAACACTTGATTAAATGAGGGATACAAAGTATATTGAAAGCAGGTCCTTCCACACAGGTGTTGTTCCTGAGTTAATTATGCAATTATTATTATCCCTTCATTCTTAGGGTCATGTATAAAAATGCCCAGTTGCCCATTATTTTGGCTACCATGGCTGGATGAAGAGATGTCAGTGACTTTGAAAGAGTCTCAAAGGAGCATACAGGGTTTAAGGTGTGTGTGTGTGTGTGTGTGTTTGTCTCAGTCACCAGATCTCAACCAATTGGACACTTATTGGATATTCTGGAGTGGCGTCTGAGACAGCGTTGTCCACCAGCATCAACAAAACACAAAATGATGGAATTTATAGAGGACAATTGGTGTCACCTCCCTCCAGTAGAGATCCAGGCACTTGTAGAATCTGTGCAAGGTGCATTGAAACAGTTCTGGCGGCTCGTGGTGGCACAACACCCTATTAAGACACTTTATGTTGGTGTTTCCTTTATTTTGGAAGTTACTTGTACTTCTCTAAGGATGATTATGATGATGATACTAGAATTGTAGTGATATTTAAATAGCAATTTGTATAATATTGTCATTGCCAATTTTATAATGATACTGATAGGAGTTGCCATGAAATAAATAGCATGACATATATATTCACTTCACTATTTTAGGCCTATCCCCATATTACCAAATTCTAAAGTTGGTGAATTTTGTTGGAGTAACCGTGATGCATCGCAATGTTTAAATCCAGTCAACCCATTTCCCATTGCCAATCCGTCTCTTCACAGAAAAAGTGCTCGAAAGGGTTTGGAAGACTGTCTTTTTCAATCAAACAAGTCTTGTCCGTTGTTTTATCGTTGCATTTTCCCTTACCCTTACAGTCTTCTTCTACTGGAGTTGGAAAGGGAAAATGGTTAGAAAACACCACAATAAGGCCATGCTGTAAAAAGACGAGACACGACACTGAGTAAACAGTGAAAAAAACGATTAAGATTGTTACCGAAAATGGATGTTATGAAACAAAGTTTACAGTCATTGTTTTAATTTAATACTGGAATAGGGTGGGGTGAGAGGGTTCTCTTCAACAGCCCTGTGGCTTAAAGGCCCTAACTGGTACTTACTGCATTCCCATTCAAATTTGCTCTGCTTTCCATTAGATAGTCCTCCTAAGCCAGTTACCTCAAGTTTGACGCTTTCAGTGTCTTGACTGGCAGTTTCTGGACTGGCAGTAATTCTCAAGGTGTAGGCCCGGCGAACTCTCATATGCTTTTCTGTCTGGGGATGAAAACAAATATGTGAAGAAAAACTGCAGGAAAATAATTACTTCACATTAGTGAAAAAGAAAAAGACAGTATATATTTTTGTAATTCTTAGCTATTTAACATACTGTGTTTGCATAGCCATCCTGCCTGAGGTCTGAACACACTGCTGTGTTCCCCACATCCATGTGTGAGAAGACAATCCAGAACCTGACTTTCACTTGCAAATATCATGTAACAAAACAGTTGATATGAATAATATACACAATAATATTATAAAGAATCTAAAAAAAAAAAGGTATCTTCGTCAGTCACTGTTTTAATCTCTGAGTAAGGTTTGTTGGATGACAGTTTGAGTAGAGATATTGGTTGAGATATTGTAAACCTGCATGCTTCTGTTTTCAAATGTCTCTGGTCTCTGAGATGCTGCCGTTGGCTCCAGACACCTGGAAGAGAAGGGAGACAGTAACATAGAGGTCTGAGTCTGGATACTCTCCCTCCTCAGCCATCACTGATCCCAGCAGGCCCTCCACAGGCTCCAGCAGACACACCTGCAGCTCAGTGGACACGCCCAAGACCGAGACCCCGTTAGAGGCATGCAGGGTCAGCTGGTGGCAGCCAGAGCCCAGCTGTTGCTCCACCTCTGATCCCACTGTGATGTTGTGGGGGACGATTCCTCCGACTGCTGATGAATTGGCCACCAACATCTCACCACGGTGGACTTTGTAGGTCACATTCGTAGATAGAAAAGTTGTCTCATTCTACCAAGATTTGTACTCTCGGAAATGTAAGACCAGATGCTTTTATTTCTGCTCATGTTGGTTTTACTTACCAGCTTCTACTTCAACCTGGATTTGAAGGGGACTGCCATACAGGGCCTTGCAGTTTGCTCCATCTGTTGATTGGTTCATGCTATAGCACTTAATGACGCCAAACTCCCTGATGGGCTCCTGAATGGTGACGTTTTTCTGGACTGTGGACCAGAGACACAGCTGGGTGATGAATATGACTGTGTGTGCTAGATGCTAGTCTCCGCTCAAGCTTGCCAATGTCTTCAAATTCAAGAACTGAAATTTACCAAACTAGAACAAAGTTAATGGCCTACTTGGGTATTTTTGTTTAGTTTAATTTGAAATGCATCACATTGCATTCTGCATTTGAATTTCATGTATTTTCATGTGTGTTACTGTATTATTTGAATGTGTCTGAGGGACAACTACAGTTGATTGGCTGATGATGCTGTGCCATTTTTCACATTGTGGTCGACTAAAGATTAGTTGTGTAATCCAACTGATAAGAGGGAGAGAGATTAGAATCAAGCAGAGAAGCACATAGTACAGGTACTGTCTGAAGGCCACACAACAACCACTGCTTCCTATATACTGCATGAGAGGAAAATCACTTTACATAGTACATACTGTAACAGAGTGGGATTAGCTGTGTAGATAATAAGGGGCATATATTGTAGGCCTGCTTTTGTCACTACAGAAAGTGCTACTAATAATGTGAATTATATGTGATTTTCATGATCGTTTTCATCATTAGGCTGTCTTCCTTTTTAGAATTGAGTTGTACAAAAGCCATTACATTTATGGGAGGTGTATCAGTACACATGGTTTAGATAGAGGATCCTTATTACAATGCCTACTCTAAATGTCTGCCATTCATGCATGAAACACAAGCTCAGGAGCACAAACAGTTTAATACTTTAAATGCGAAGGTCAATATTTACTACCTTGTATTTCTATTTCTTTGTATTGTTTTTACATCCAAAGCACATAATTTCCATTGAAAGGCTATACTCAGTGGCTTTTCTTTTATTCAGGTACTGTGGTTTCCTGTGTGATAAAGACATATTTTATGTTGATTATACAATAGCTCCTTCCTCAAGTGGAATTTTGTTTTAGTGCATTTCTCTCCTTCGCTACAGCTGTGTTTGTTTTACAATATTAAAAGTTATATCCAGCTGCACTCCTCACTCTCTGCCTCACAAACACACACATCAAATACAAACCAAATTGGCAGATGAAGTGCAGCTCCTGGCTACAGTTGCTTGTTGCCTCCCACTGAAACCCTGAGCTCCTCAGTATGTGACCACAGCCAGCCCCTGGATCAGGGTCGTGCACCCAGTTAGAGTAGCTGACATGAGAGCCATCAAGCCAGGAGAGAGGACCTGAGGATTTACAGCACAAACACCAATGAAAGTATTATATTCTATATACACTGAGGGTACAAAACATTAGGAACACCTGCTCTTCAAAATAGAGGAAATAAAGTATTATTTTCCCACAATATTAGATGTTCAACCTGACATGCTTACTGTGTACTATCTAGTTAATTTGATAAATACTATGATAGCTTGCGTTCTCGTGAGGGATGAGAACAAAATCAAAGGACTGAATAGCATATTGAAGACACTATTGAATGACAAGTGTTCCTCATTAGCTGCTAAAAGGAGATATCTTAATGTGGCATGGTCTCCTAGCAATGGTTTGAGATTAATACATTATAAATCTCCCAGCAAGAGGCCAGCTGACGTGGGAGTCAACAAGCCCAGCATCTGTCTTAGGTTGGGGGACCAGTGGAAATGTAACGGTTTTCTGTACAATTTCTGCTCAACTGAATACAATGCACTCTACTCCCACCCTTTGGAGATCCTTTGCATGATCAAAGGATCTAATGCATTAGTGTTATCAAATAATGCCCACTTTAGTTGAATGGGCTGCTCTCTTACCTTTAGCAACCGTGTTAGGTTTGGGGAGGCAGGTGCCAGACCCAGCCACCTGTCCTGCTCTGGCTGCAGGTGCTTCTGTAGGAATTGCTGTGTATCAATATTTAGAATGAAGGCCAGGTGTCCACCACCTCGCTCACACCAACCCTGTGCACTGAGGAAGGAACGTGGTAGAGCCACAAACTCATAACAGGAGCAGTTAAAGCCCTCTTGGTACTCTGGTCAGGATAGAGGTGCTATCTCAACCTCAGCACAAGACAGGCTTAAGAGGAGAGCCATCAAGAGCAACACAGAGAGATTAGTAATGTCCATCTTCACTGTTACAGGCAGCCTGCTGACATGGTGTCTTTAAAGGGGACTGACATTACAGAATGACCTGTTATGGCTGACTGCACTTTCTTTGTGAAGTTCCAATGGACATAATCCTTGTGTACAAACCAACAGACCACAGGGATATAGTGAATGGTCTGCAATAAGGCCCTCAGGGAAGGACCCTCTGTCAACAGTAATAATGGGTGCCTCTGAAGGCTGTCATTTATGTAACACACTGCAGCTTGCAGGTGTAGATCAACTTTATACAGGTTTGGCAGCAACAAACCAATGAACCAGATAAAGAACATCCGAGTTATCAAAGTCCAAAATACAGAGACTCTTTATATTTATACCACATATTAAACTTTACAGGGCCAAGAATTTCATGATCAACATTGGTACTGCTGTGAGATTACTTTTCAATCAACCGCTGACCCAGACAGTGGCCTTGTCTCCCGACGGTCATGCCCAACTCTTCTGGACTTTTGACATCCTCAGTTTTAAAGGAAAATACATGTGTTAGTGTGGTGAACTCGACAAGCCTTCTGCCTGTTTTGACTAATAAGAACATGTCTCTTTTTAGGTGCTGCGTGTGAGTCAGTACTGTGCCTTTTAAAAGTATTCATCTCCCTTGGCGTTTTTCCTATTTTGTCATTTAAATAGATTTTTTATTTGGATTGCCTGTAATGGACATACACAAAATAGTCCAAATTGGTGAAGTGAAATGAAAAAAATAACTTGTTTTAAAAAATTCTAAAAAATAAAAAGGGAAAAGTGGTGCGTGCATGTGTATTCACCCCCTTTACTATGAAGCCCCTAAATAAGATCTGGTGCAACCAGTTACCGTCAGAAGTCACATAATTAGTTAAATAAAGTCCACACGTGTGCAATCTAAGTGTCAAATGATCTGTCACATGATCTCAGTATATATACACCTGTTCTGAAAGGCCCCAGAGTCTGCAACACCAATAAGCGGCATCATGAAGACCAAGGAGCTCTCCAAACAGGTCAGGGACAAAGTTGTGGAGAAGTACAGATCAGGGTTGGGTTATAAAAAAAATATCAGAAACTTTGAACATCCCAGGGAGCACCATTAAATCCATTATTAAAAAATGGAAAGAATATAGCACCACAACAAACCTGCCAAAAGAGTTCCGCTCACTAAAACTCACGGACCAGGCAAGGAGGGCATTAATCAGAGAGGCAACAAAGAGACCAAAGATAACCCTGAAGGAGCTGCAAAGCTCCACAGTGGAGATTGGAGTATCTGTCCATAGGACCACTTTAAGCCGTACACTCCACCGAGCTGGGCTTTATGGAAATGGGGCCAGTAAAAAGCCATTGCTTAAAGATCAAATTAAGCAAACGCATTTGGTATTCGCCAAAAGGCATGTGGGAGACTCCCCAAACATATGGAAGAAGGTACTCTGGTCAGATAGAATTGAACTTCATTGGCCATCAAGGAAAACGATATGTCTGGTGCAAACCCAACACATCTCATCACCCTAAGAACACCATCCTCACAGTGAAGCGTGGTGGCAACATCATGCTGTGGAGATGTTTTTCATTGGCAGGGACTGGGAAACTGGTCTGAATTGAAGGAATGATGGATGCTGCTAAATACAGGGAAATTCTTGAGGGAAATCTGTTTCAATCTTCCAGAGATTTGAGACTGGGACGGAGGTTCACCTTCTAGCAGGACAATGACCCTAAGCATACTGCTAAAGCAACTATAAATAGGAATGGCCCAGTCAAAGCCCAGACTTCAATCCAATTGAGAATCTGTGGTATGACTTAAAGATTGCTGTACACCAGCAGAATTCATCCAACTTGATGGAGCTGGAGCGGTTTTGCCTAGAATAATGGAATCCCAGTGGCTAGTTGTGCCAAGCTTATAGAGACATACCCCAAGAGACTTGTAGTTGAAATTGCTACAAAAGGTGGCTCTACAAAGTATTGACTTTTGGGGGGTGAATAGTTATGCACGCTCAAGATTTCTGTTTTTTTTGTCTTATTTCTTGTTTGTTTCACAATAAAAACATATTTTGCATCTTCAAAGTGGTAGTGTCACGCCCTGACCTTAGTTATCTTTGTTTTCTTTATTATTTGGTTAGGTCAGGGTGTGACAAGGGTGGTTTGTGTAGTTTTTGTATTGTCTAGGGTTTTTTGTATGTTTATGGGGTTGTCTAGTCTAGGTGTTTTTATGTCTATGGTTGCCTGGATTGGTTCTCAATCAGAGGCAGCTGTTTATTGTTGTCTCTGATTGGGGACCATATTTAGGTAGCCATATTCCCTGGATAGTTTGTGGGTTGTTATTCTATGTTTAGTTGCCTGTTTGCACTAGTCATATAGCGGTGTTTTGTTCAGTGTTCGTTCTTTTCATTAAAAGAGTTATGTACGCTTATCACGCTGCACCTTGGTCTCCTCATTATGAGGACCGTGACAGGTAGGCATGTTGTGTAAATCAAATGATATAATCCCCCCAAAAATCTATTTAATTCCAGGTTGTAAGGCAACAAAATAGGAAAAATGCCAAGGGGGGGTGAATATTTTTGCAAGCCACTGTATCATGTCATTTAAAGTTTATTCAGTTTTAGGTCCCTTGTTTATGAAAATGTAATCTAATGAAAGAATGTTGGCGTATATGGGACCATATATAGACCAGCATTTCCCAAACTCGGTCCTGGGTGCACGTTTTGGTTTTTGCCCTCACAATAATCAGCTGATGCGAATAATCAAAGCTTGATGATGAGTTGGTTATTTGATTAAGCGGTGTAGTGGTAGAGCAAAAAACAAAACGTGCACCCATGGGGGGGGCCCCAGGACCGAGTTTGGGAAGTGCTGCTCTAGACCAGCTGTATTATGTGGTAATCAGTGACAGTAGAATTGACCTCTATAAAACCATAAACACACATAGCTAATTATGTGCACAGATAAAGGCAAATAAACTTAGGTCCAAAGTATAGGCCTGCTCTACATTTTCTAATTGACTAAAGAGAATCCAGGCCATGGTGGATGAATGCATTTTCCATTTGGATACATTTTATAAACTCCAAGGAGTTTTTGGGATTAAACTCAAGTTGCCTTACATCATCTCAACATGAATCTTAATAGGCTACAATAATTGCACTGAGATAATAACAGAACATATTAAATGTGTTATTCCCAGATGCCTGAATGTGTGTGGCCTTATCGTGTGTTTAAAGATAACAGACATGATCAGTGTTTGAAAGAATTGCGTGATAATTTGGCATTTAGATAACCTGAGACATTGTTGTGACACGAACTGTTATCTTTTGCAAGCATAGTTGAAAAGGCATGTGTGTGCGTACATGCGTGCACTTTTGTGTGGAGTGTGCATACTAGTCCATGAGCCAGGGCGGGGGATCGGTCGGGCTCACTTGGGGTGGCGATGTCTCATAGTGATTTCTTTAAAGGTCTATGTCCCTAGAGTTGGAAAATGTGTGATAGCAGTGCAGCAATTGGAGCTTTCTCCGGTTATCACTCTTTCTTTCATCCCTCCATCCCCATTAATTTTCCCATAAGGATTTTGTCCCATTGCGCACTAGCGACTCCTGTGGCGGGCTGAGTGCAGTGCACGCCGACATGGTTGCCAGGTGCACGGTGTTTCCCCCGACACATTGGTGCAGCTGGCTTCTGGGTACCACAAAATTAGGGAGAAAAGGGGGTAAAAAATAAATGAAAGAATGTTGGAAGCTGTCACGGATCCCACCGGTACTGCTGCTCATTCACCAGCTTCGGAGGTCTACGTCACTGGCTTTCTAGGTGTCACTGAACTGGATTCATTACCATCAACCCCAGACTGTCTTGTCTCATTACACACACCCGCACACCTGAATCCTGTGATGGCCCTGTATCTACAAATCTGGTTAAAACCCTGTTCTAGCTGTGTATGTCAAATTTGGTGCCTCTATCACCAAAGTTACAATTCAAAAACATAGTTGCCCCACTACATCGAATTCTATGGATAAGCTTCCGACATTCATTATAATGTCGGAAGCTTAGCCATAGAATTCCATGTAGTGGGGCAACTATGTTTTTAAATTGTATCTTTGGTGATAGAGGCACCAAATCTCTCACATAATGGCATAATATGGGTGATTATTAAAAAATAGTTGTAGCTAGTGCTTTCAAAGTTATATTATATATAATTTGAAAGGTAATTTCATGACCTTTCAGAACCACTTGTCAAAGTTTAAAATGTGTCAGGGTTTCCTTAAAGCAATTTATACAGGTCATTCTGTTAAATACCCTTTAGGTCAAAGGTTAAACTTCTGTTGACCTGAAAATTCCAAAAATGTGTCTGATGGATAGCTGTCAATCTTTCCAATGATATATAATTAAAGCTTATATGTGAGCAATAGCATTCTGTCATAGGGTAAAGCCCCTATGGGAAGATTGTATGGGATTGAGGGATGAGAGTTATTACTGGAGAAGGCTCACATTGCTGCACTGCTATCACACATTTTCCAACTCTAGGGATGTAGACCTTCAAAAGAATCACTCAGAGACATCGTCACCTCATGTGAGCCTGACGGAGCAAATTTGGAGGTCTGGTTCATGGACTAATCATAATGTAGCCACCGTAGTAGCGTCCTGCTGGAGACTGGGAGTCTGGCATCTCGCTAAAAGAGCCTCTGGCTAAATTGGCCTCTCAGTTAAACTTTGGAACTCCTACTGACACGAAATGTCCTTTTATTTTCACGCCTACTCCTCGGCACAGAATGACACAATTACCAGTGCAAGAAAATGAATTGATTGAGTTATTGATACACTGATACACAAAAAAAGACTTTTGTGCAGACAAGTAGTAAATAAGGGTCAAATAAATATATCAATCTATAGTTAGCTTGTATGGCTCTTAGCTGTGTAACATGCAAATACAGTTCAGCTACAAAACCCACGACATGAATCTTTTTGGTGAACATATGCTTACTAGTTTATATGCTATCTGCCTAGAATAGATCATGCTTGGGCTTCCCAGGCTGGTCACTGTAGATAGGAGCCTGGCAGACTGATCAGTAGTGCCTCAGACTTCAGTGTATGTATCAGCCTGCCAGACTGGTTGATAGTACATGGGCCATACCGCTCGCGTTTGCCTATTTTCATCTTGGATGTTTTGTTGCCAGAGGTGAGGTTCCAATGAAGTCTAACCATCTACTGACACTTTCATGAATTTTAACGTCTGTATGCCTGTCTACTCCTTTAACTTCCCTTTATCCATTCATTAAGTTAAAATGGTTAATTATTGTTTTTTAATACCGTCCCAGGCCACTATCCAGGCCATGACAGCCAGAGACAACATCTCTGTTGAGGAGGCGGAGAGGAAGTTTGAGAAGGGACCAATTTATCATGAAAGGTAAAAAGGTCTTAAAGGGGCAATCTGGGGTTGGCACATACAGTGCCTTCGGAAAGTACTCAGACCCCTTCACTTTTTCCACATTTTGTTACAGCCTTATTCTAAAATGGATTAAATAAAAAACGTTCCTCATCAATCTATACACAATACCTCATAATGACAAAGTGAATATATATATTTTTTTTGCAAATGTATATAAAAAGAGACCTTTGCTATGAGGCTTGAAATTGAGCTCAGGTGCATCCTGTTTCCATTGATCATCCTTGAGCTGTTTCTACAACTTGATTGGAGTCCACCTGTGGTAAATTCACTTGATTGGTCATGATTTGGAAAGGTACATACCTGTCTATATAAGGTCCCACAGTTGACAGTGCATCTCAGAGCAAAAACCAAGCAATGAGATCGAAGGAATCGTCCGTGGAGCGCCGAGACAGGATTGTGTCAAGGCACAGATCTGGGAGAGTGGCCAGACGGAAGCCACTCTTCAGTAAGAGGCACATGACAACCCGCTTGGAGTTGGCCAAAAGGCACCTAAAGATTCTCAGACCATGAGAAACAAGCATCTCTGGTCTGATGAAACCAAGCTGGAACTCTTTGGTCTGAATGCCAAGCATCACGTCTGGAAGAAACCTGGCACCATCCCTATGGTGAAGCATGGTGGTGGGAGCATCATGCTGTGGGAATGTTTTTCAGTGGCCCAGCGAGAGCCCTGAGTTGAACCTGATGTAACATCTCTGGAGAGACATTAGATCAGGTACTGTAAATGTGGAATTTCTGTTTTTTTAAATGATAAATTAGCAAAAAACCTGTTTTTTGTCATTATGGGGTATTGTGTGTAGTTTGATTTGAGGGGGATTTAATACATTTTAGAGTAAGGCTGTAACAAATTGTGGAACAAGTCAAGGGTTCTGAATACTTTCCAGATGCACTGTACATGATTTTACTTGTAGAATAATGACACTGTATATAGCCATTGATTCTTGACGAATGTAATTTGTAATGCCTGATGAGCGTATCAAACTGTCTAACACCATCAAAACCCTAAATATAAACATGTTTTACTCAATTGTTTGTAAACAATGTAACTGTAAATGAACACTATGCTCCAAAACAACATGGTTAAAACTAAAAATGTTATATCATGGATGAGCAGTCCTTGCATCCATGTCTATGAATATGGGTGCTTACCATTCTCCAGTCCCATCCCTCAGTAGTTTACCAGGTGAGGGATGAGATGGATACACCGAGGACTTTTAGTTTTCAGTAATAACACTTTCTGTAGGGCAGCCGCCCATTATCATGGCGACTGCACAAAAGCACATTCAATTTCTAATATATCACCTTTTAACTCAGCAAGTCGGTTGAAGTAATTCTTATTTTACAAGGACGGCCTAAGAACAGTGGGTTAACTGCCTTGATCAGAGGCAGAACGACAGATTTGTACCTTGTCAGTTTAGGAATTCGATATCGCAACCTTTCAGTTACTGGCCCATCGCTCTAACCACTAGGCTACGTGCCGCCCCAAGTTCAAGAAGTCAATTTGTTAACGGAGATGTAGAAGTAAGGGGGAAGTCTAGTGTCAATTCAAAGTTGTAATAAATGCATTAATAAGTCTAGACTTCTGTTTCTTCGTCATGTTAGATAACCACCAGTATGTTAGTTTGGTTATACATACACCTGCCAGTAGATGGCGATAGTATTAGTTTTAGTGAGTGATCACTGTGATTGCTTTACATAAACAAGCCAGGAGATGGCGCCTAGTAGCCTACGTGATACAGTTATGTAACACATTTGGAATTTTACCCCTAGACTATTGTCAAAGATATAGACGGACCCGTCATAGTCTAGTCTGATATAAGCTATTCTAGTTGATAAGGGACCACTGTACCACATAACAGCCGATAGCCTTAATAGCTGATGCGATGTCTCAATTCCTCATCGGCAAGAACGGGACTGAATCACCCGAACCTGTCAAAGCAGAAGTAACAGGTAAGCCGTAGGCGTATCCCTTTATGTACTAAAAACCGATCTTTCAAGGTAGCTCGGTGTTATTGCTATTTCAGTAAGTTATTTTCCTATTTTCTAATGACTTGCATAATAAAAATATTACTTTCTTCTGAGCAATTTTACTTTTTACTTTACTCTCACGTGCAGTGTTTCCAACTATTTTTCAGTGAGATCCGCTATTGGCTCCGCTAGATGACGGTTTGCCGTTGCCGCGACGACGTGACAGCACGAATTTGTCTTGCTGCAGTCGCCGAAGTAGCGTTTTCGACCGCTCTCTCGTCGCACCTCCCTCTCTTTGTGCTTTTCTGCCTGTGTGTTCGCAGTTGCTTTGATTTCTGGTACAGACAGCTTCTCCCACTCGTTTGCTGCATAATTGATTGGGGAAATATGGAGCGAGATGGCTGCCAAAAAGTTTAACATATGTATTGTTAGGATCTTAAGAAAATCATATGGAAAAAGCCATGCATGAAACATGAAACGTAAACGTTAAATTATATCTGTAAATGTAAAAACCCAAAGTTACGAATATGAATGAACATTTACACTTTCAATTCTTTGTCTCCCTTTACTTGGTTACAGATCTTTCTTTTTTGTATCCGTGTGGGGCTGCTGTGGTATAGCCAAGGGGTCCCAAATAGTCTTGACTATTTATAGCCTTTTCTTATTCCCAGATCTGTTTTCCTTATCAGCCACTGCATGTGCTGCTTCAACTATTTTGTAAAAAAAGAAAGATGTAAAGACTATATTTAGAGGCCTGTGAGTTAGGATCTCTTAAGTGTAGCCCTAATAATATGTTAAAACACAACTAGAGTTTAAAAAAATAATTCCGCAAGACATCAGTACCCACAATGATGGCCTAAATTGAAATGTTATAAGTTGAAGGCCTATTTTTTTTGCTGCAAACCTTCATTGCAAAATAGTATGTTTTAATCAATTATTTGGTGATGTGATTTTATATTTAGTATAGTTTTACAATTTACATTTTTCTCAATCACTGAGGCGGCTGGTCATCCCCTTCCTCCTGAGGAGCCTCCACGGACACACACCTATATACAGTATATGAGGTATAATGAACCTCTAACGTAAACTTTCAAAATGATCAAATTTGCCATTCAAAAAAATATATAGGCTGAAGTTCAAACTTTATCAGGGATCAGCTTCTACATTGTTTGGTTTATCATATTAGAATATGGTAAAAATTATAACGGTTTTCTTCTGGTGAAAGAGGGGACCAATATGCAGCGTTATCTTTATATTTATTTAATGAAAGATGAAAAATACGAACAATTTACAAAAAAACAAACGTAACGTGAAAACCGACAACAGTCCTAACTGGTGCAAAACACAGAGACAGGAACAATCACCCACAAGAGACCTAAAGAATATGGCTGCCTAAATATGGTTCCCAATCAGAGACAACGTTAAACACCTGCCTCATTGAGAACCACTCCAGGCAACCATAGACTTACTTAGAATACTTCACTAAACACAATCCTATAACCTACAAAAAAAAACTAGACAAAACACACCACATAAATCACCCGTGTCACACCCTGGCCTGACCAAAATAATAAAAAAAATACTAATGCCAGGGTGTGACAATGTACCTTCTGTGCTTGCAGGATGTGTCCCTGGGTGGCTACAAGGGACATTGCTGCGCAATGGGCCTGGTCTCTTTAAAGTGGGAGACACTGAATACAACCACTGGTTTGATGGCATGGCCTTAATTCATAGTTTCACCTTCAAAGATGGTGAGACCGGAACAAGACATTATACATTTCCACAAATGGTAAATTTCCAACTGGCTGAATAGCACTGAGAATCTTTGTGTTTTACAGGCGAGGTGTACTACAGGAGTAAATTCCTGAGGAGTGACACCTTCAAGAAAAACACTCAGGCAAACAAGATTGTTGTTTCAGAGTTTGGGACAATGATCTATCCCGATCCCTGCAAAAACATATTTTCAAAGTAAATCAATTTTGAAACATGATTTATAGTTGATTTGTTTTTCATTTTAAATTTCCCTTACATGGATGTCCACACAATATCTCGACAAACGTACCCAAAAATACATGATGCATCTTGTCCTTTTTTTCAGAGCCTTCTCCTACCTTCTCGCTGCCATCCCTGACTTCACAGATAACAACCTGATAAACATCATTAGATATGGTGAGGACTACTATGCCTCATCAGAAGTCAACTACATGAATCAAATTGACCCAATTACCTTGGATGTAATTGGAAAGGTAAATTAAAATCTGTTAATGATCACTGTTGTCCATTGTTATGTCTTATCACTTGCTTTATATTCTCCCTTTGCCTGTCCTGTAAACTCAACCTCAGATGAACTACAGGAATCACATTGCTCTGAACTTGGCGACTGCACACCCTCACTACGACGATGAGGGAAACACCTATAACATGGGAACTGCCCTCATGAGGTTTGGCATGCCCAACTATGTCATCTTCAAGGTTCCAGTAAATGCATCAGGTATCGGAACATTTTAATTTGGGGGGTTCCTGGCCACATGCATGTTAGGGTAAAAACCTCCATGAATGATTACACTTAAGTGTTCACAGGAAAGTGTTCTTTTCCTCTCCAGATAAGGAGCATAAGAAGCCTGCCCTGCGGAAGGTGAAGCGGGTCTGCAATATACCGTTTCGCTCTACCCTCTTCCCCAGCTACTTCCACAGCTTCGGCATGACAGAGAATTACATCATCTTTGTCGAGCAGCCATTCAAACTGGACATCGTCAGACTGGCCACAGCTATATTTAGAAGCGTCAACTGGGCCAGCTGCCTCAAATACGACAAAGAGGACATTGTAAGCTACACTTGTCTGATCACAACCTCATGGAAAGTTCATTTTTATCTTCAACTAACTTTGGCAACAATCAAACTTCTTACATTCTCTCTGGTGATCCCCTTGGCCATTCTTTAGACGCTGATCCACCTGGTCGACAAGAAGACTGGGAAGGCTGTGTCCACCAAGTTCTACACAGATGCCCTGGTGGTTTTCCACCACATCAACGCCTACGAGGATGACGGCCATGTAGTGTTTGACATGATCACCTACAAAGACAGCAATCTGTATGAAATGTTCTACTTAGCGAACCTGAGAAAGGAAACTCATGAATTCATTGAGACCAACAAGGTCAACTTCTCCCCACCAATCTGCCATAGATTTGTCTTGCCTCTCACTGTTGACAAGGTATATATTGATAAGACTCCAACTTTCCTGTAAATACATGAATACGCTGGTATTAAACTCTGTTACACTTTACATGGAGCAGCTCCTTATGAACAGTTCAAACATTCCGGGCACCTTAAAGAGGGAGCCATAGAGCATAATAGGCATTAAAGCATGAGATGTTGTGTTATATTGTGAATATATCACATCTAGAACTGATCAGGGCCTGTGATATTTTGCTTAATTAGACATTTTCATGAACTAGCTATGAATTCACATGTTTTCAAGGCAAAATAAGCTTCATACGAAGCCTGTTCAAATTAAATGTTACCATTACATATTTATACAACAACTGAAGATTGGATACGTATGTTATAGGATACTCCAAATGGAACAAATCTGGTGAGGTTCAAAGACACAACAGCCAAAGCAGTGATGCAGAGAGATGGCTCGCTGTATTGCCTGCCTGAAACAATATTTGAAGGTGAGACTTTGATATCAACTGAACATCAGTGATCGATATGAATTATACACCACTGAATGAAGAGGTCAAATGCTACATTAGTAAAAGTGGAGTCAAGCAGCAGTTAGTCAAATAGTTGTTCGTTTTTTTTAATGGAACATTTCGTAAATACATATCTCCATTTGTACACAAACAGGTTTGGAGTTGCCAGGGATGAACTACAAATTCAATGGCAAGAAGTACCGTTATTTCTATGGCTCAAGAGTGGAGTGGACTCCACACCCAAATAAGGTAGTCTCTTACCAATGTATTCTCCTTAACATAGAGAAGTGAGTCTTCCTCATTTCTCACTGACCACATGCTGCTGTTTGTGCTATTAATACTTACACAGATTGGGAAGGTGGACATCGTGACCAGAAAGTACATTGAGTGGACAGAGGAGGACTGCTACCCTTCTGAGCCTGTGTTTGTTGCTTCACCAGGAGCTGTGGAGGAGGATGACGGTGAGCAGCAGTAGGCCTACTTCTGCACGACAAAAGCATTTAATCAGCTCTGTCACTATAAAACAGTACATTTATTTATTTTCTGTTTTCAGGAGTCATTTTGTCCTCAGTCGTCTCACTCAATCCAAAGATATCCCCCTTCATGCTTGTCCTTAATGCCAAAACCTTTGAGGTAATTGCTCGTGCCTCAATTGACGCCAGCATTCACATGGATCTGCATGGACACTTCATTCCCACACAGAGCACCAACTGACATAGCCAGCAGAGGGCAGGATTGTACCTTAACATTGTAGAGGGCAACGTATTGTTCCCAACCATGGAAAGTCGATGTCCGTGCCCCCATGGAAATTCAATGAGCATAATAAACAAAAAATCCCATAAATCATTGTTTAAAGTTGAGATCTGTTTTGCGTGGGCTGAGTCTCAATCCACCACATCCGCTGATGACGGCCTTCCGCATCTGCGGTAGGAGGCAGAGCTTCAAGATCATGTCTAGATGGGATACAGGTTGTCAAATTGACATCTAAGGTGATTATTTTTGCATTTTAGCTAACACTAACCCCTCTCCTAACCTTAACCTAATTCTCCTAACCTGCAACTTTAATTATCCTAACCTACTGTATAAGTTCTAAACCTGATACGAAAAGTAAATATGTTTTTTCATGTATGAATCTGTTATTCAATGTGTTTCTAAAGGCTAATAGCGGTAAGAACAAATTCAATGTTTTATCAAATGTTTTTATTTAAAAAATTGTATACCTACAGGGGTCCTACAATTCTAAATCAAATAGCTAAATGATCCTTGGTATGACCATCTTGAAACAATTCCACATACCTTAGTAAACTAGCTCCGGGCCCTTCAATTACTAGGCTACCTCTCCAATCGTATTTGCTCAAATGTTGCAGAATTTGTGTTTACAGAACATCTACCACAAAGTGTCTTTTAAATCCTATTTTTAAACAGAGAACGACGTAACCTCTTTTTGTAAATCAGGATGTATACAATATAGTTTTGTATGTTAAAAGGGTTTATAATGTATTCATTCTGTCTATCCTGGTCACCCTATTGTAAATTATATTGTTTTTCTGTACAATGGGTAATTAAGGAAAACAATAGTGTGCTGCAAATCAGTTGTGGCATTGCTATCACCATTACTTCTCTCAAAAGTGAGTACTTACAGCACTTTCTGCGCACATAATTACCTCATTCAACATTATGATGATTATTACCATGAGTCACTACAATGTACTTACATTAGGTTTGTAAATATATATTTGAATATCCATTAGAATACTGTGTTTATTAAATACTTTTATTTAATTCACTCAAAAAAAACATGTATACTTTTATTTAGTACATTCTAGAGGAAGACTGAAACAAGACATTAATGCTCTAAAGTTAGAATGAAATGTGACAATTTGTTGTGCATTAAATGTCAGTTAATGTTTTGTTTTAAGTGTTGTTTGATTCTGAAATCATTCTGTGACTTTGCTTAAAATGGATCCCCTGATGTCTGTGTAAATGTGCAATTGAACTATTTGTCTTAAAGTCTGACCATGTCATCACCTTATAATTAATAAAGTCTAAAATGAGCATATTGCTTACAACTACAGTAATGCAAATGTCTGTTTCTTTGTGTGATATAGTCCAACAACATGGCTGTGCCAGTAAACTACATGTTTGCTTGCTAAAAAATAAAAACTAGAGGGAAAAACATTAACCTTTTTGTTGCTTTATCCACAACTCTTGTTGTTTGTAGAGGAACCAATCTATCCCCACAAAATACAAAAATGTACAAAGAATATTACTGAATAACTAGAAAAATGTAAAGATCAGTTAACAAGGCTAATCTGAAAACAAGACTCCATAAATTTTATCAGCATATCGATTGCGCAACCAGGGGTGGAAAAACCTTGGATCATTGTTACTCTAACTTCCGCGATGCATATAAGGCCCTGCCCCGCCCCCCTTTTGGAAAAGCTGACCATGACTCCATTTTGTTGATCCCTGCCTACAGACAGAAACTCAAACAAGAGGCCCCCACGCTGAGGTCTGGACCAGCGACCAAGCTGACTCCACACTCAAAGACTGCTTCCATCACGAGGACTGGGATATGTTTCGTATTGCGTCAGATAACAATATTGACAAATACGCTGATTCGGTGTGCGAGTTCATTAGAACGTGCGTTGAAGATGTCGTTCCCATAGCAACGATTAAAACATTCCCTAACCAGAAACCGTGGATTGATGGCAGCATTCGTGTGAAACTGAAAGCGCGAACCACTGCTTTTAATCAGGGCAAGGTGACTGGTAACATGACCGAATACAAACAGTGCAGCTATTCCCTCCGCAAGGCTATCAAACAAGCTAAGCGTCAGTACAGAGACAAAGTAGAATCTCAATTCAACGGCTCAGACACAAGAGGCATGTGGCAGGGTCTACAGTCAATCACGGACTACAAGAAGAAATCCAGCCCAGTCACGGACCAGGATGTCTTGCTTCCAGGCAGACTAAATAATTTT
This sequence comes from Oncorhynchus nerka, assembly GCF_034236695.1. Taxonomy (NCBI): domain Eukaryota; kingdom Metazoa; phylum Chordata; class Actinopteri; order Salmoniformes; family Salmonidae; genus Oncorhynchus; species Oncorhynchus nerka. The sequence continues at coordinate 69,308,432 of NC_088422.1, read as the reverse complement.
TTTGCCCGCTTTGAGGACAATACAGTGCCACTGACACGGCCTGCAACGAAAACATGCGGACTCTCCTTCACTGCAGCCGAGGTGAGTAAGACATTTAAACGTGTTAACCCTCGCAAGGCTGCAGGCCCAGACGGCATCCCCAGCCGCGCCCTCGGAGCATGCGCAGACCAGCTGGCCGGTGTGTTTACGGACATATTCAATCAATCCCTATACCAGTCTGCTGTTCCCACATGCTTCAAGAGGGCCACCATTGTTCCTGTTCCCAAGAAAGCTAAGGTAACTGAGCTAAACGACTACCGCCCCGTAGCACTCACTTCCGTCATCATGAAGTGCTTTGAGAGACTAGTCAAGGACCATATCACCTCCACCCTACCTGACACCCTAGACCCACTCCAATTTGCTTACCGCCCAAATAGGTCCACAGACGATGCAATCTCAACCACACTGCACACTGCCCTAACCCATCTGGACAAGAGGAATACCTATGTGAGAATGCTGTTCATCGACTACAGCTCGGCATTCAACACCATAGTACCCTCCAAGCTCGTCATCAAGCTCGAGACCCCGCCCTGTGCAACTGGGTACTGGACTTCCTGACGGGCCGCCCCCAGGTGGTGAGGGTAGGCAACATCTCCTCCCCGCTGATCCTCAACACTGGGGCCCCACAAGGGTGCGTTCTGAGCCCTCTCCTGTACTCCCTGTTCACCCACGACTGCGTGGCCACGCACGCCTCCAACTCAATCATCAAGTTTGCAGACGACACAACAGTGGTAGGCTTGATTACCAACAACGACGAGACGGCCTACAGGGAGGAGGTGAGGGCCCTCGGAGTGTGGTGTCAGGAAAATAACCTCACACTCAACGTCAACAAAACTAAGGAGATGATTGTGGACTTCAGGAAACAGCAGAGGGAACACCCCCCTATCCACATCGATGGAACAGTAGTGGAGAGGGTAGCAAGTTTTAAGTTCCTCGGCATACACATCACAGACAAACTGAATTGGTCCACTCACACAGACAGCATCGTGAAGAAGGCGCAGCAGCGCCTCTTCAACCTCAGGAGGCTGAAGAAATTCGGCTTGTCACCAAAAGCACTCACAAACTTCTACATTTGCACAATCGAGAGCATCCTGGCGGACTGTATCACCGCCTGGTACGGCAACTGCTCCGCCCTCAACCGTAAGGCTCTCCAGAGGGTAGTGAGGTCTGCACAACGCATCACCGGGGGCAAACTACCTGCCCTCCAGGACACCTACACCACCCGATGTTACAGGAAGGCCATAAAGATCATCAAGGACATCAACCACCCGAGCCACTGCCTGTTCACCCCGCTATCATCCAGAAGGCGAGGTCAGTACAGGTGCATCAAAGCTGGGACCGAGAGACTGAAAAACAGCTTCTATCTCAAGGCCATCAGACTGTTAAACAGCCACCACTAACATTGAGTGGCTGCTGCCAACACACTGACACTGACTCAACTCCAGCCACTTTAATAATGGGAATTGATGGGAAATGATGTAAATATATCACTAGCCACTTCAAACAATGCTACCTTATATAATGTTACTTACCCTACATTATTCATCTCATATGCATACGTATATACTGTACTCTATATCATCGACTGCATCCTTATGTAATACATGTATCACTAGCCACTTTAACTATGCCACTTTGTTTACATACTCATCTCATATGTATATACTGTACTCGATACCATCTACTGTATCTTGCCTATGCTGCTCTGTACCATCACTCATTCATATATCCTTATGTACATATTCTTTATCCCCTTACACTGTGTATAAGACAGTAGCTTTGGAATTGTTAGTTAGATTACTTGTTGGTTATTACTGCATTGTCGGAACTAGAAGCACAAGCATTTCGCTACACTCGCATTAACATCTGCTAACCATGTGTATGTGACAAATAAAATTTTATTTTATTTTATTTAGTATGATTGATAGTGTAGCTCCCCTTCCCCCATGGGAAATGTGGTTTGACTCTGGGACTTCACCTGCACTAATAAGAGAGACACTAGATTTCCCTCAGCGCCAGGCATGCACAGAGAACAAAAATTGGCATAGGCTAGCATGGAACCAATGGCTTACAAATATAATATATTAGGTAACCTGGCGCAATCTCTAGGATGGGATAAGACTAATGATATACATATAATATATTGGGTAACTCAGTGCAAATATAACTGCCATTATGATTTCTTACCCCCGACCTTACCTCACAGCATAGACACAATACAGAGATGCATTTATTTAGACGGTTATCTTTTAAAATCATTTGACTTTTCAGATGATCACTGCAAAGTTTTATCACATTTTGCTATTTACATTTACTGTACATGAGAAGCCATTTTGACAGCTTCACACAGCAAAAATGAAATCACCCAAGACAGACTATTTATTGTAACTGTGGAGTAATTACAGTAAAGTCTTGTGACTACTATCCTTACACTATTTTCTCCACACAAACTTGTCACAACATGGCACTTACAGTAAGGAGAAGCCTTACCTTAGTCTTGCCCTTACCTTTCAGACAGCAGAATGAATGAAGGAGAGGCTTGTAAGTCTTACAGGCAGTGTCACAGAGTTCACGGAAATCAATTTCACAGGTCTGTCTTAACCAACTGCGTAATAAAAGGGTTGACTGACATAAATATGCAACCATAACTGTAATTCCTAGAATGTTCAAGAGACTTAACAAAGAGAGACCAAAGATTAGGCCTACTATCTGGTACAGAGTTTATAGCCAAGTACATCAGATGAGTTACATAAATGGGCACCATGGTGAGTTAATTCAAAGGGTCAATCTGCAATTGGTACGTCCATTTTTGGACTTTTAAAATAATGACATGTTCCCATTTGATCTCGAAGAATATGACAAATTCTTCATGAGCCTAGTTTAACTGTCATACCCCATCAAAACCCAACATATGATCTTGTTTGTATGTATGCATCATGACACTATTTCATGAAAGACATATGACACTGGTTGATTATCTCAGTTGATACAACGATCATGGTTTGGTTGTATTTAAATGGTCCACTATACTGTAGAATATGAATATGTGGCTACCTCCATATGTGGAGGTGTATTGTGCTTATTTGCTTCTGCTAATGCATTTTATATTGCACCTGATACATATTTATTATACAGTAGTATATTTGATTCCGTTCATTTATGCATTAGCATAGAAACATGTCGGTTAAAGTGTCATAAATCTGGTTCAGTAGTTTCGTTTGTCATAGTTTTGAGAATTAAAAAAAAATCTAATACCAATTCTATGAAATTGACATTTTTGAGATTTTGTATTGTGAAAAAAATCCTAGTATTTCTGTTCTACAAAACATATTGCTGGCATTAGTTTCACTAAGCCGAAGTATGACAGCATGATCACTCAACAAAACCGTCAATCTAGCTTCTACTGTATAACAGCAGAATTTAAATGAATTAAATTAGTTATAATCCAAGTGTGCATGAGGTCATTGCATTCAAATAAATACATTTGTTACAAAAAGTTGTCATGACTTAATTTAAAGTAATAATTCACCCCAAATAAATCACCAAATGCAGCTAATGTTATGGATGGTGGGAAAGTGGTCTGAGATTGCTTAGCATTAGCACACTTGCAAAACAAATTGAACATGCAATCAAAGAATGGATTATCCTTTAGGGTATGATAACAATGGTCATACAACTTCTACCCTTTTGCAGTCAACAATACTAAGGCTATATATGCTTTAGCTGAGTATACAACCCTTAATCTTAGGTTGCAGTGTCCTTATTCTGTTTTGAAACATTCTAGGAAGACTGAGCTTATGATTGCACCAAATATTGATATGCTTATCTCCAGTTCTAGTTACCTTATCATAGAGTACATAGCTGAGAGGGTCAAAGCTACACTCAATATACAAAAGTATGTGGACACCCCTTCAAATGAGTGAATTCGGCTATTTCAGCCACACCCGTTGCTGACAGGTGTATAAAATCGAGCACACAGCTATGCAATCTCCATAGGTAACATTGGCAGTAGAAATGGCCTTACAAAAGAGCTCAGTAACTTTCATCGTGGCACCATGACCAGCAAGTCAGTTGGTCAAATTTCTGCCCAGTTAGAGCTGCCCGGTCAAATGTAAGTGCTTTTATTGTGAAGTGGAAACATCTAAATGCAACAACTGCCCAGCTGCAAAGTGGTGGGCCACACAAGCTTACAGAACAGGACCGCTGAGTTCTGAAGCGTGTAGAGCATAAAAATCTTCTGTCCTCAGTTGCAACACTCACTACTGAGTTCTAAACTGTCTCTGGACGCAACGTCAGCACAATAACTGTTTGTCGGGAGCTTCATGAAATGGGTTTCCATGGCCGGGCAGCCGCACACAAGCCTAAGATCACCATGCTCAATGCCAAGTGTTGGCTGGAGTGGTGCAAAGCTCACCGCCATTGGACTCTGGAGCACTGGAGGGATGAATCATGCTTCATCATCTGGTAGTCCGACGGACGAATCTGGGTTTGGCGGATGCCAGGAGAACGCTACCTGTCCGAATGCATAGTGTCAACTGTAAAGTTTGGTGGAGAAGGAATAATTGTCTGGGGCTATTTTTCATGGTTCGGGCTAGGCCCCTTAGTTCCATTGAAGTGAAATCTTAACGCTACAGCATACAATGACATTCTAGACGATTCTGTGCTTCCAAATTTGTGGCAACAGTTTTGGTCCCTTGTTACAGCATGAAAATGCCCCCCTGCATAAAGCGAGGTCCATACAGAAAATATATTTTTTTAGATTGGTGTGGAAGAACTTGACTGGCCTGACCTAAACCCCATCAAACAACTTTGGAATGAATTGGAGCGCCGACTGCGAGCCAGGCTTAATCGCCCAATATCAGTGCCCAACCTCACTAATGCTCTTTTGGCTGAATGGAAGCAAGACCTCGTAGCAATGTCCCAACATCTAGTGGAAATCCCTCCCAGAAGAGTGGAGCCTGTTATAGTAGCAAAGTGGGCACCAACTCCATATTAATGCCCATGATTTTGGAATGAGATGTTCGACATGCAGGTGTCCACATACTTTTGGTCATGTAGTGTATTTCGAAATGGAGTAAAGATCCTCAAATTGCTTTGGACTTACACTGTTACACTGTGATGTTTTACATGTGTCACGAGAATTTTCAATCCCAATGATGATTACTAAACAATTATTTAAGCTTTGACCAATCCCAGAGGTTTGTAAGACCCTGGGTTTAATAATAATTAGGTTAAGACTCAGCTTCTGCAAAAGGTTCGTAAGGTTTATTCAGAGAACGTTCTAAAGTCAAAAATGCAAAGACATGTCATTTTATAACTCCCTCTACGCACGCACACACACACACACACACACACACAGTTTTATCACTTTTCTACCAGCCTTGGCAGGTTCTCGCTGTTCTCTTCTCCCTAGATTAGAGAGGCCTTGGAAGGGCCCTCCTGTTGTCAGCTTTTTCAGAGTTATCATGCAAATGCAGTGTAAAAAACTAGCAACAATAAAAATCTTGAATAAATTAAAATGAATACAGGAACAGCGTGGTCACCTCACCATTGTTGCTGTAAACAGATGAGAGAAAGGGGTGGAGAAATGCAACCACTCACACTCAAGTCATGACCACAGACTGACCATCCAATGGACCAAAATTAAAGTTTACAATGTTATCATTTTTTTACAATGTAAGTGTAAACCAAATAAAAAATGGGGCAAAACAAGCTTGCATGTTAGGCTCTGACAGAGCAAGAGGAATAAGGCATCCACAATTCACATTAAATAAGTATCAATAGGCACATCACCAACCTCAATGACCTCCCAAAAAACCCACAAAGAAATGCTCCACCAACCAGACTTATTTTTGTTTTGATAATGTCACGACTTCCTCCGAAGTTGGTCCCTCTCCTTGTTCGGGCGGCATTCGGCGGTCGACGTCACCGGTCTTCTAGCCATCGCTGCTCCACCTTTCATTTTTCCATTTGTTTTGTCTTGTTTTCCATACACCTGGTTTACATCTCCTCATGATTACTATGTGTATTTAGCCCTCTGTTCCCTCCATGTCTGTGTGGGGTATTGTTTATTGTCTAGGTTGGCACGCTTCCGATTGGGTTGCGCCGGGTTTTATTTGTACCCGTGATTTGTGGCAGCCGGTACTTTGTACTTGGTTGTGTTACTTTGTGCTGCCTCACTTGTTCTTTGAGCATTTGTTTTTGTGACGCGGTTGCGTTCTGTTCTTACTATTGTCTCAGTAAAGTGCTTCTTTGTTCACTCATCTCTGCTCTTCTGCGCCTGACTTCCATGCACTAGCTACACCCACCGCTTGACAGATAAGAATGCCATCAGAGGGTGGACTGTTGAAAGTAAGACTGTTTTATGATGTTTGGAGCCTAAACACTGAATTATTGACAGGGGGTACGTATGGGCAGTACTACAAAAAGGGCTATAAGGGGAGACGGATGTATAACAGTGTCATATCAGAGAAACATTTCAATATTAATTCCCAGAAACCAGACCATTTATGACAGTCTCAAAACATATGAAACAGTGTGGCTGGTTCTGTTTTACATCGAACACAAGTAGGATCAAAATCAGAGAATATTCTTCAGAGTTTGTCACCGGACCAGTGGATATGGTGAACCACCTTGAATTGAATGAGGCTGTGTCTAGTGCTAAAAGAGGACAGGTGCACCCTGTGCAGAACCGATTCCCAGGTGTCATCCCTAAGTTCCTCCCCCAAATCCTTTTCCCATCGAGTCTTTAAAGGCAACAAAGAAGGGTTCTGTAAGTCATTGATGATTGCATTTACATCGGAAATTGCACACTTATGAAGCTTGTTTAGCTCAAAGATGCATATTGGGAAGTTCAGGTGTGGTAGCTCTAACAAAGTTCCTAGTCTGGAGATAGTGGAAGAAATGGGATTGGGGGAGGTTGAACTTTTGCTGTAGCTGAGCAAAAGAGGCAAATGTATCATCAAATAATAATTGGGTTAGTGAGGAGAGGCCCAGTGAGTGCCAGATGCCAAAAGTCCCATCATTTAAATATGGAGAAAATAAAATGTTCTGATTTTTTATTTATTTATTTATTTCACCTTTATTTAACCAGGTAGGCAAGTTGAGAACAAGTTCTCATTTACAATTGCGACCTGGCCAAGATAAAGTAAAGCAGTTCGACAGATACAACGACACAGAGTTACACATGGAGTAAAACAAACATACAGTCAATAATACAGTATAAACAAGTCTATATACAATGTGAGCAAATGAGGAGAGAAGGGAGGTAAAGGCAAAAAAGGCCATGGTGGCAAAGTAAATACAATATAGCAAGTAAAACACTGGAATTGTAGTTTTGATTGATTGGGCCTGATAGAGAAAAGCCTCGAAGGCTGAAGGCTAAATGGAACTGAATCCACATTTTAAGAGACAGCTTTACAATTGGGTTGATACACCTTTTTCCTAGGGACACTGGGAGAGAGGAGCACAACACAGAGGAAATTGCAGCAGGTTTACATAATTCAGACTCCATCTGGACCCAGAGTGGATTTGGGCCAGTAGAATCAACCTGTAGCCCGTATAAAAGGGCTCTGAAATTTGCAGTCCAATAGTATGTCTGGAAATTTGGTATAGCTAACTCACCCAATACCTTAGGCTTTTATAAATGTCTTCTACCCATCCGTGGTACCTTGCCATCCCAAATAAAATACATGAATGTTTGATCCGGTGAATTAAAAAAAGATTTTGGAATAGAAATGGGTAAACATTGAAATAAGTATACAAATGTGGGCAACACTTTCATTTGAATGACATTAACCCTTCTAATAAGAGACCGAGGTAGAGACTTCCAAGAAGTAAAAGATTGTTTCAAACGGTCTGCTAGAGCAACAATGTTTTGCTTAAACAAATGTGAATATTTCCTTGTCACTTTAACTCCCAAGTAGGTGAATTGATCCCGGACAATCCTAAACTGAAAGCTTGTAATAGAGCACTTATAGCAGCCTTATTTACAGGAAAAATATAATTCTTGCCTAGATTCAGCTTGTACCCTGTGGTGGCAAATCGGTTCAAATATGACGCACTCAAGAACTTTGTGAAAATCAATAGGCTTTTAATAAAAAGGTATCGTAAGCTGGAGTGGTCCGCGGAACACACACTTTTTCAGAGCACTCGCTCTGATTTTATACACACAACACAAATGAGTTCATCCTACATGCAAATGAAGTTACATCCCAATCCGTGCGTCCTGCTTGTTTAGCCCAATAACGCCCATATCTGCTTTCCTTCAGATTATAATGATGACAAGACCCTTGCTTTGCCCCTGCACTCAGCTCAATGCGTTCTTCTGTATGTGTGTTATCTAAGGTCAGCAGACTATGTGTCTCCTCTGTTTTTAGCGTGCTCAGCTATACTAAAAATAGTATACATTCCTCTATTTTCTAGGCTTGCTTTGTCCCTGCATTTAGCTTAATGCATTCTTTATCTTGGATCAGCAGACTATGTGTCTCCCCTGTCATTCCTTCAGCATCTCCATGTCCTAAGAATATGCAAACTATGTCTATAATCCATCAGTTGGTCATTTGGCTGACCCCCTCCTTTGTATATCCCTCTGACCTTTGTATGTCCAGCTATTCTAGGTGTCTATGTGTCTGCATTTTTAGTGTTTCCAGCTGTCCCATACTCTCATGGCCTTACTCTGGCTTCCTGTCCTATACAATAGATAATGCCTTTTACCAGAATGGCAAATGTACCCTATAAGTGTATCTTTCTCTTGTGTTACAATATTTATGTACATAATTTCTCCCATAACCCTTAGATTGCTCCAAACTGTTTAAGAATAGATACGGAATGTGGTAATGAGGTATCAGGGTTGGAGATAAACAAAAGAAGGTATTTCTGCTCTAAGCCTGTCGTGAGTATACCTTGAATAGCATCATTTGAGCACAGTGCGACGGAAAGGGGCTAGATTGCCAAAGCAAACAACAAGGGGGAGAGTGGACAACCCTGTCTGGATCCAAGGTGCAGGGGAAATAGTCAGAGAACAAGTTGTTAGTCTGTACCGAAGCCATGGAAGAGAAATTAAGAATCTTTAAAAGCTTTTTTCCCATCGATCGAGACCACCACCCCGGGTCCCCCGACGCTGGGGAGTACAGTATATTCATAAGGCATCTAATATTGAAAAACAAATGCCTATTTCTCATAAAGCCATTCTGGTCAGAGTCTATTACTTGGTACAGCGAGTTTTCCATTCAGATGGCTAAGAGCTTGGCTAGGATTTTGGAATCACAGTTTAAAGGTGAGATTGGGCGATAAGATCCACATTCCAGGGGGTCCTTGTTTTTCTTTAATAGTAATGAAATTGAGGCTTGATAAAGACTCAGCGGTAGCTTTGATGTTTTAAGACACTCTGCAAATAATTGAGACCGTAATGGGCAAAGCAGACTGGAAAACATCCTGTAAAATTTGTTAGGAAAACCGTCTGGACCCGGTGATTCACCACTTTCATTGTGGACACTGTAGTTGCAATCTCCTCTGGTGTAAATTGTTCTTCTAAACCATCATGGGAGTCTGTATCAATTGAAGGCATATTCAGACCATCAAAGAAAGAATCAATCAACAAGGGGTCTTGAGGAGATTCGGAGGTGTACAGCGCAGAGTACATTTTTTTAAATTGATCATTGATCTCTTTATGTATAACTGTGGTAGCACCAGATAGGATCCTTATTTGCGGGATTAAACGTAAGGCCTCAGATTTACGGATCTGATGTGCAAGGAGTTTACTGGCCTTGTCATCTTGCTCATACACTCTATATCAAGCTCATAAGAGTAATTGTTCAGCTTGTCTGGTAGAGAGTTCGTCAAATTCAAATTGGAGTAGCTGGCATTCTTTATATAGATCAGAGGAAGGATCTGTAGCATACTTCTTATCCAGTCTAGCTATGGCTTTGCTCAGGTCTCGAAGTCGCTGAGAGCAAGCTTTGTTTTTGTTGGCTGTATAAGAAATAATTTGGCCATGTAGATTTGTGTTGAGGGACTCCCGTATGGAAGAGCAGGACATACAGTGGGGCAAAAAAGTATTTAGTCAGCCACCAATTGTGCAAGTTCTCCCACTTAAAAAGATGAGAGGCCTGTAATTTTCATCATAGGTATACTTCAACTATGACAGACAAAATGAGAAGAAAAAAAATCCAGAAAATCACATTGTAGGATTTTTAATGAATTTATTTGCAAATTATGGTGGAAAATAAGTATTTGGTCCACTTTGGTCCACTCCATACGACGATCAAATCAAATCAAATCAAATCAAATTGTATTTGTCACATACACATGGTTAGCAGATGTTAATGCAAGTGTAGCGAAATGCTTGTGCTTCTAGTTCCGACAATGCAGTGATAACCAACAAGTAATCTAACTAACAATTCCAAAACTACTGTCTTATACACAGTGTAAGGGGATAAAGAATATGTACATAGGGATATATGAATGAGTGATGGTACAGAGCAGCATACAGTAGATGGTATCGAGTACAGTATATACATATGAGATGAGAATGTAGACAAAGTAAACAAAGTGGCATAGTTAAAGTGGCTAGTGATACATGTATTACATAAGGATGCAGTCGATGATGTAGAGTACAGTATATACGTATGCATATGAGATGAATAATGTAGGGTAAGTAACATTATATAAGGTAGCATTGTTTAAAGTGGCTAGTGATATATTTACAACATTTCCCATCAATTCCCATTATTAAAGTGGCTGGAGTTGGGTCAGTGTCAATGACAGTGTGTTGGCAGCAGCCACTCAATGTTAGTGGTGGCTGTTTAACAGTCTGATGGCCTTGAGATAGAAGCTGTTTTTCAGTCTCTCGGTCCCAGCTTTGATGCACCTGTACTGACCTCGCCTTCTGGATGATAGCGGGGTGAACAGGCAGTGGTTCGGGTGGTTGATGTCCTTGATGATCTTTATGGCCTTCCTGTAACATCGGGTGGTGTAGGTGTCCTGGAGGGCAGGTAGTTTACCCCCGGTGATGCGTTGTGCAGACCTCACTACCCTGTGGAGAGCCTTACGGTTGAGGGCGGAGCAGTTGCCGTACCAGGCGGTGATACAGCCCGCCAGGATGCTCTCGATTGTGCATCTGTAGAAGTTTGTGAGTGCTTTTGGTGACAAGCCGAATTTCTTCAGCCTCCTGAGGTTGAAGAGGCGCTGCTGCGCCTTCTTCACGACGCTGTCAGTGTGAGTGGACCAATTCAGTTTGTCTGTGATGTGTATGCCGAGGAACTTAAAACTTGCTACCTTCTCCACTACTGTTCCATCGATGTGGATAGGGGTGTTCCCTCTGCTGTTTCCTGAAGTCCACAATCATCTCCTTAGTTTTGTTGACGTTGAGTGTGAGGTTATTTTCCTGACACCACACTCCGAGGGCCCTCACCTCCTCCCTGTAGGCCGTCTCGTCGTTGTTGGTAATCAAGCCTACCACTGTTGTGTCGTCCGCAAACTTGATGATTGAGTTGGAGGCGTGCGTGGCCACGCAGTCGTGGGTGAACAGGGAGTACAGGAGAGGGCTCAGAACGCACCCTTGTGGGGCCCCCGTGTTGAGGATCAGCGGGGAGGAGATGTTGTTGCCTACCCTCACCACCTGGGGGCGGCCCGTCAGGAAGTCCAGTACCCAGTTGCACAGGGCGGGGTCGAGACCCAGGGTCTCGAGCTTGATGACGAGCTTGGAGGGTACTATGGTGTTGAATGCCGAGCTGTAGTCGATGAACAGCATTCTCACATAGGTATTCCTCTTGTCCAGATGGGTTAGGGCAGTGTGCAGTGTGGTTGAGATTGCATCGTCTGTGGACCTATTTGGGCGGTAAGCAAATTGGAGTGGGTCTAGGGTGTCAGGTAGGGTGGAGGTGATATGGTCCTTGACTAGTCTCTTAAAGCACTTCATGATGATGGAAGTGAGTGCTACGGGGCGGTAGTCGTTTAGCTCAGTTACCTTAGCTTTCTTGGGAACAGGAACAATGGTGGCCCTCTTGAAGCATGTGGGAACAGCAGACTGGTATAGGGATTGATTGAATATGTCCGTAAACACACCGGCCAGCTGGTCTGCGCATGCTCTGAGGGCGCGGCTGGGGATGCCGTCTGGGCCTGCAGCCTTGCGAGGGTTAACACGTTTAAATGTCTTACTCACCTCGGCTGCAGTGAAGGAGAGACCGCATGTTTTCGTTGCAGGCCGTGTCAGTGGCACTGTATTGTCCTCAAAGTGGGCAAAAAAGTGATTTAGTCTGCCTGGGAGCAAGACATCCTGGTCCGTGACTGGGCTGGGTTTCTTCTTGTAGTCCGTGATTGACTGTAGACCCTGCCACATGCCTCTTGTGTCTGAGCCGTTGAATTGAGATTCTACTTTGTCTCTGTACTGACGCTTAGCTTGTTTAATAGCCTTGCGGAGGGAATAGCTGCACTGTTTGTATTCGGTCATGTTGCCAGACACCTTGCCCTGATTAAAAGCAGTGGTTCGCGCTTTCAGTTTCACGCGAATGCTGCCATCAATCCACGGTTTCTGGTTAGGGAATTTTTTTATCGTTGCTATGGGAACGACATCTTCAACGCACGTTCTAATGAACTCGCACACCGAATCAGCGTATTCGTCAATATTTTTATCTGACGCAATACGAAACACGTCCCAGTCCACGTGATGGAAGCAGTCTTGGAGTGTGGAGTCAGCTTGGTCTTCCGGCGCCGACAGAGATGGCCGCCTTGCTTCGCGTTCCTAGGAAACTATGCAGTTTTTTGTTATTTTACGTGTTATTTCTTACATTAGTACCCCAGGTCATCTTAGGTTTCATTACATACAGTTGAGAAGAACTACTGAATATAAGATCAGCGTCAACTCACCATCAGTACGACCAAGAATATGTTTTCCGCGACGCGGATCCTGTGTTCTGCCTTACAAACAGGACAGCGGAATGGATCGCATGCAGCGACCCAAGGAAACGATTCTGAAAAAGAGGGAAACGTAGCGGTCTTCTGGTCAGACTCAGGACAAGGGCACATCGCGCACCACTCCCCAGCATTCTTCTTGCCAATGTCCAGTCTCTTGACAACAAGGTTGATGAAATCCGAGCAAGGGTAGCATTCCAGAGGGACATCAGAGACTGCAACGTTCTCTGCTTCACGGAAACATGGCTCACTGGAAAGACGCTATCCGGGGCGGTGCAGCCAACGGGTTTCTCCACGCATCGCGCCGACAGAAACAAACATCTTTCTGGTAAGAAGAGTGGCGGGGGCGTATGCCTCATGACTAACGAGACATGGTGTGATGAAGGAAACATACAGGAACTCAAATCCTTCTGTTCACCTGATTTAGAATTCCTCACAATCAAATGTAGACCGCATTATCTTCCAAGAGAATTCTCTTCGATTATAATCACAGCCGTATATATCCCCCCCCCAAGCAGACACATCGATGGCTCTGAACGAACTTTATTTAACTCTTTGCAAACTGGAAACCATTTATCCGGAGGCTGCATTCATTGTAGCTGGGGATTTTAACAAAGCTAATCTGAAAACAAGACTCCCTAAATTTTATCAGCATATCGATTGCGCAACCAGGGGTGGTAAAACCTTGGATCATTGTTACTCTAACTTCCGCGACGCATATAAGGCCCTGCCCCGCCCCCCTTTCGGAAAAGCTGACCACGACTCCATTTTGTTGATCCCTGCCTACAGGCAGAAACTTAAACAAGAGGCTCCCACGCTGATCGTGACACTCATGGTGAATGGTCAGAAATAACAATAAATAACAATACTTTCAGAGCAATTTTTAAAATTATAATAGCCTGTCTAATAGGCCCAATTAAATGAGAGATGCGCATTTGTTATAGACCTATGTCTACATCAGAATATGAACTCATCATGGCCAGAAAAGGTGAGGAATTTATTCTGCAATGGTTATGTATTATGTTGTAAATTAAATATGTCTGATCATGAAATTTGACATTACAGTATTTTAGACATAGTCTAAAAACATCAATGGACGTGAACTGTGAGTTCTACCTTTAAACTGCGCTACAGATCAGATCGCATAGTGCAAAATAGTTTAAATACTGTAGCTTATCTATTTACTAATGTGAAGTGGGTCCAATTAAATGAGAGATGGGGCATATGTAGCCTATCCTAACTTGTTGTAGGCCTATAGGCTGGCTATTTCGCCAGTATGAAACCATCACAGTCAGAAAAGGTGGGGAATGTAATTATGCAATGATCATGGAAATTAAAAAATAGGAAACAGATGCATATTTCTAATTATTTTAGAATGCAAAGATAAAATAAATATTCTCACTAAAGGCAAATGATTGCACTGCTATATTTAGCTGCCTGTTTTTTTTTTGTTATGAATAAGTGTCATCATATATCGCTTCACAAGGCTCACACTTGGCAAAAACTGGTTTAATCAACGTTGTATTCCCATAATTTCAACAAAAAAATCCAATGTGATGATATTGAATCAATTTGGAAAATTGATTGGATTTTCAAAAAGTAATTAATGTAAGGCAATTTTGTATTTTTTTCACCAAACTTTTAACCTAAATCCAATGGCATGGTATTTAAAAAACATATTTTTCAAGTTGAATTCCCATTAGTTGACATCTCAACCCAATCTAAATCAAAACTAGACATGGAACTGACGTCTGCCCTGTCACGCCCTGACCTTAGAGATCCTTTTTATGTCTCTATTTTGGTTTGGTCAGGGCGTGAGTTGGGGGCGGGCATTCTATGTTTTGTGTTTCTATGATTTTCTATTTCTAGGTTTTGGCCGGGTATGGTTCTCAATCAGGGACAGCTGTCTATCGTTGTCTCTGATTGGGAACCATACTTAGGTACCCTTTTTCCCCACCTGTGTTTGTGGGAGGTTAACCTTGTTTGATGGCACATTGCATTAAGCATCATGGTTTGTTTTGTATTGTTTATTGTTTTGTCGGCGGCGGCGGCAGAGGCATTATTTCGAATAAAAGAGAAAATGTACGCTCACCACGCTGCACCTTGGTCCTCATCCTTCAACAGCTGTGACAGCCCAGTAGGCTACTACTAGGTTACTTTTGCCTTTAATTGCAATGCAATACCTTAACCACTAGAAACTTTCTAAAGTTTGTGTGAGGATAAGCACATTCTCATGTCAAGTTCAGTTTTTTTTAAATGCCAACTTTTGTGTGACAACTGGTGCATGTATGTTTTGGGCCATATTTTGAGGCCCCGGGATCTTATTTTTATCCATTTAAACTGGTCTTGGTCTGGTCATGGTCTCGCTCCACTGAGCCTTGGTCTAGGTCTTAAAGTTTTGGTCTGGATCTAAATTGTTCCGCTTTTGACTTTATCTTTGGTACTCACACCAATTTTATACTTTGGCATTCATATGAGTAATGGTGCTCCACCAAATGGGAAGTCTTTCACACAGCTTGGAAAGACAGTAGTGCAAAATCTAAGTAAAAAGCTGCATTCCGCAAGTAAAGATGACCTTCACTTTAGCAGTGATGAATTCATGAACTTCTTTGACAAAAAAGATCATGATCATTAGAAAACAAATTACGAACTCTTTGAATATGCATATTTTCCCAAAACTCAGTTGTCCTGAGACTGCACAGAACTGCCAGGACCTTAGATCAATGGAGACACTAAACATTTGTAATCCTGTATCTCTCGACACATTCACTAAAATAATCATTGCCTCTAAACCTTCCAGCTGTCTACTGGACTCCATTCCAACTAAACTACTGAAAGAGCAACTTCCTGTGCCGTGGCCCTCCTATGTTGAATGTTAAGTTGCATGAATCAAATCTGGTGAAAAAGGACAAAGTGTAAGACAACAACATTGACGAATACGCTGATTCGGTGTGCGAGTTCATTAGAACGTGTGTTGAAGATGTCGTTCCCATAGCAACGATTAAAACATTCCCAAACCAGAAACCGTGGATTGATAGCAGCATTCGCGTGAAACTGAAAGCGCGAACCACTGCTTTTAATCAGGGCAAGGTGACTGGAAACATGACCGAATACAAACAGTGTAACTATTCCCTCCGCAAGGCAATCAAACAAGCTAAGCGTCAGTATAGAGACAAAGTATTCAACGGCTCAGACACAAGAGGTATGTGGCAGGGTCTACAGTCAATCACGGATTACAAAAAGAAAACCAGCCCCGTCACGGACCAGGATGTCTTGCTCCCAGGCAGACTAAATCACTTTTTTGCCCGCTTTGAGGACAATACAGTGCCACTGACACGGCCCGCAACTAAAACAGGCGGACTCTCCTTCACTGCAGCCAACGTGAGGAAAACATTTAAACGTGTCAACCCTCGCAAGGCTGCAGGCCCAGACGGCATCCCCAGCCGCGCCCTCAGAGCATGCGCAGACCAACTGGCTGGTGTGTTTACGGACATATTCAATCAATCCCTATCCCAGTCTGTTGTTCCCACATGCTTCAAGAGGGCCACCATTGTTCCTGTTCCCAAGAAAGCTAAGGTAACTGAGCTAAACGACTACCGCCCCGTAGCACTCACTTCCGTCATCATGAAGTGCTTTGAGAGACAAGTCAAGGACCATATCACCTCCACCCTACCTGACACCCTAGACCCACTCCAATTTGCTTACCGCCCAAATAGGTCCACAGACGATGCAATCTCAACCACACTGTACACTCCCCTAACCCATCTGGACAAGAGGAATACCTATGTGAGAATGCTGTTCATCGACTACAGCTCGGCATTTAACACCATAGTGCCCTCCAAGCTCGTCATCAAGCTCGAGACCCTGGGTCTCGACCCCGCCCTGTGCAACTGGGTACTGGACTTCCTGACGGGCCGCCCCCAGGTGGTGAGGGTAGGCAACAACATCTCCACCCGCTGATCCTCAACACTGGGGCCCCACAAGGGTGCGTTCTGAGCCCTCTCCTGTACTCCCTGTTCACCCACGACTGCGTGGCCACGCACGCCTCCAACTCAATCATTTGCGGACGACACAACAGTGGTAGGCTTGATTACCAACAACGATGAGACGGCCTACAGGGAAGAGGTGAGGGCCCTCAGAGTGTGGTGTCAGGAAAATAACCTCACACTCAACGTCAACAAAACTAAGGAGATGATTGTGGACTTCAGGAAACAGCAGAGGGAACACCCCCCTATCCACATCGATGGAACAGTAGTGGAGAGGGTAGTAAGTTTTAAGTTCCTCGGCGTACACATCACAGACAAACTGAATTGGTCCACCCACACAGACAGCATCGTGAAGAAGGCGCAGCAGCGCCTCTTCAACCTCAGGAGGCTGAAGAAATTTGGCTTGTCACCAAAAGCACTCACAAACTTTTACAGATGCACTATCGAGAGCATCCTGTCGGGCTGTATCACCGCCTGGTACGGCAACTGCTCCGCCCACAACCGTAAGGCTCTCCAGAGGGTAGTGAGGTCTGCACAACGCATCACCGGGGGCAAACTACCTGCCCTCCAGGTCACCTACACCACCCGATGTCACAGGAAGACCATAAAGATCATCAAGGACAACAACCACCCGAGCCACTGCATGTTCACCCCGCTATCATCCAGAAGGCGAGGTCAGTACAGGTGCATCAAAGCTGGGACCGAGAGACTGAAAAACAGCTTCTATCTCAAGGCCATCAGACTGTTAAACAGCCACCACTAACATTGAGTGACTGCTGCCAACACACTGACTCAACTCCAGCCGCTTTAATAATGGGAATTGATGGGAAATGATGTAAAATATATCACTAGCCACTTTAAACAATGCTACCTAATATAATGTTTACATACCCTACATTATTCATCTCATATGTATACGTATATACTGTTCTCTATATCATCTACTGCATCCTTATGTAATACATGTATCACTAGCCACTTTAACTATGCCACTTTGTTTACATACTCATCTCATATGTATATACTGCACTCAATACCATCTACTGTATCTTGCCTATGCCGCTCTGTACCATCACTCATTCATATATCTTTATGTACATATTCTTTATCCCCTTACACTTATGTCTATAAGGTAGTAGTTTTGGAATTGTTAGCTAGATTACTTGTTGGTTATTACTGCATTGTCGGAACTAGAAGCACAAGCATTTCGCTACACTCGCACTAACATCTGCTAACCATGTGTATGTGACAAATACAATTTGATTTGATTTGACTAGGTCATTGTTCCCAGTAACAAGTTTGAATTAAGTATAATAAATGCTGTCTTCGTGTACACGGGCTCAATGCAACACCATGCAGGGCAAGCAGAGAACTGGTCGGTTCCTAACAAGGTTCTTCTTAAATACTCTGACAGAAAGTTCCAGCTTCTGAGCTGGCCTATATCAGAGTAGAGACTGAGTGTGGTTGAAACTTGCTCAGCCTATTGTTGGCGCACAGGCTGGTCCCAGCTCCCAGGCGCTGCAGTTGGCAGGCGTAGTTGTTGTTGTGCAGATTATCTATGTGATCGCACCCTAGAGACTGCGGCCGCAGGCACAGTTCCTGCTTTCGTGTTCCAACCTAAAATTAACTGTTTGCAACACTTCTATGCATGTGTCAACGATCTAAATACTGTTTACGCCCAAGCTTAACCTCAGCCTCTCAGCTAGTCACACTATATGTTGCAGAATCCTGTATTGTAGCTTCAGCTCAAACAAAAAGCCTGCATAGCAAACAAAACATATTCTCAATTCTCACAATCCCCCTTTTCACACCCATTAGGGTGTGAATATAAATGCAGCAATGTTTAATATACCTTCATGTCCTCCATTCGATCCCACTATGTACGAGGTTGGCTACCAGCCACCTAGGAACTTAAAACCCTCTTTGAAATGGAGAACAACAACTCGTTATTAAATAGCATTAATAAAAGTAATAAACGTTTATAGAATAAGAAATAACTATTTTTGAGTCCCCCTTTTGACACCCCCTAGGGTGTCACTCATTAACCTCCCCTGTAGCAAACCAGGGATCATCTTCCATCAGCCCCATCTCGGTGTCTGCCTCATTATCCTTCACCTTGAGCAGGGGCATCATCCCAGCGGCATGAACCACATCTGTAATAGATTTTCTCAGACAAGGTATACTACAGGCACCGCAGCACATTAATACAACCAACACCGCAACCAGGGTCAGAAATCCAGCAACCACCAATGTTGTGTACCTACCGAACCACTCACCCAACCAGGAGAACAGTCCAGTCCTCTCCACTCCTGCCATGTTCTTTATTTCTGCAGATAGCTTGTCTAGTCCTTCAAGAGCCTTGGAAATGCTACCATTCACTACAGTTGATCCCTCTGTTCCTACAATTAGTAGCATAAACCCGCAAATGTACGTAAGGTACATTTTCCTAGGGTTGTGACTCTGCCACGTCTGATACGACCTGGTCTAGGGTCTTACTCGGGGCTGAGTCTTTAGCACAATGAGTACGGTGATACCACGGGATTTCGCTTTGTGTTCACTCTCAACGAGTGACTAGATACCTCTTTTACTTGATAGGGTCCTTCTCATCTGGGTTCTGTCCACTTCTTGGAGTGCACCTTGACTCTTACCCAGTCTCCCACTTGGATATGTCTGTTCTCGACCGTGGTCTCCATAGCCGGAGTTCGGACCGCCACCACCTGTGTGCATAGTCTTTCGACCAGAGAGGTTAGTGCCTGCATGTAGTCTGTGTATCTAACTTTAACAATGTCTAACCTAGATAGGCTCAAATTGTCTGCAGGTGGGCCTGGCATTCTTCGTCCTGTCAATAGCTCGTGGGGAGTAAGGTGGTTGTCGGACCTGGGTGAATTTCTCATTGACATTAAAGCTAAAGGCAACGCATCTATCCACTTCAGCTTTGTCCCTGCCATTATTTTAGCCATTTTTCGTTTAAGTGTCTGGTTACCTCTCTCCACTAAACCCTGGGACGGAGGATGATATACTGACCCATACTTGTGGGTTATTCCCAGTGCTTGTTCTACCTCCTTCAGATGCACATTCTTAAAATGTGTACCGTTGTCGGATCTGATCATTCTAGGTACCCCGAATCTTGGTATAAGTTCCCTTCTTAACCACCCATCTTCCACACATCTGGTGAACCTGTCTACCATTACCAGTAGGTACCTCTTGCCTTCCACTCTGTTGTCCTGTCCCATGTCTGTAAAGTCTATGCAAATGTCCTGGAACGGTGCATCCGGTACAGGGAAACTGCCTATGACCGCTCCCAATGAAACTTTATTGTAGCTTCTGCACACCACGCAACTTTCTGAAACTTCCCTGGTCATGTCTAGCATGTGTGGGTGCCACCATACTATCTCCAGAGTTTTTGCTACACTTCCCCATCTTCCATGCGCTTTGTTGTGTTCCTCTCATATCGTTGACCTAAGCAGCTTGGTGGGTGCCACAGTCTTTCCAGTGTGTGCCCTCTAGATGCCTTAATGATCTCTCCTAGCTCCATGCCTACTCCAAACGGTCTGTTTATATATGTCCGCTGCCTCTTGTAGTTGCCTAACTGTGTCCATTGTTAGTTCGTCTTGCATTTCTCTCGTTCTCTGTACCATCTGCTGTGCAGTGTAATGTATCCTGCATTTTTGGCCGCTAGGTCTGCCATGTCGTTTCCCTCCCTTATTTTGGTGTTTTCTTTACTGCGTCCTTTACACTTCATGATGGCCACACTTGTTGGTAGTTTGATTGCTTCAATCAGCCGTTCCACTTCTTGTTTGTGTTTTTATGGGTTCATTTGAGCTGGTTAGGTAGCCCCTCATCCATTGTGGGCCATCTGTGTGCAATCCCGTGTGCGTAAGCAGAGTCGGTGTAGATGTTTACTCTCTTTCCTTTGCTTAGCTCCAATGCTCTCCTCAACGCTCTTAGTTCTGCCAACTTCTCCTGGGTCTCTTGACCTGTAGCAGCATCCATCTGTGAATAGGGTCTTTCTTACCCCATCCAGTGGCATATTTTCAAGGTCCATTCAAACCTTTACTTTTTTGATGCTCTTTCCTCGCAGATATGTGGCTCTCCCTCTCCCGTACCATCCGTCATGTTGGTTCCTTCGGTCACATACGTGATGTCTTGTTTTGCTGCTCTTTCCTCGCAGATATGTGGCTCTCCCTCTCCCGTTCCATCCGTCATGTTGGTTCCTTCAGTCACATACGTGATGTGCTTTGCCATGATCAGTTTTGTGATATTGGATTTCCTTTTGCTTGACAGAGTAAATAGTCTTGAGGCAATAAATTCTGTCACTCCATGATCTTTGTTGATTTCCAGTGGGTGTCTCATCACAATGTGTGCCGTTTTCCCTGTGGTTGTCAAGACTTCCACCGAAGTTGTTCCCTCTCCTTGTTCGGGCGGTGTTCGGCGGTCGACGTCACCGGCTTTCTAGCTGCCACCGATCCATGTTTCATTTTTCCTTTTGTTTTGTCGGTTTTACACACCTAGTTCGCATCTCATGATTATGTTCCTTATTTAACCCTCTGGTTTCCCTTTCTGTTTTGTACGTGATTGTCTTTCGTGTGTTGGGGTTCGTATCCTGTTTTGTATTTGTTTTATAACGGGATTTTTGTTCCGTTCTCGGATGGCGTAAATAGTGGTTTTACTCTTACCTGTGTCCTGCGCCTGACTCCTTCGCTATCCTCTAGATAGACTCTGACAGAATCACGCACCATAATACATGGAGTCAGCAGGTACAGCCAGCCCTCTGCTTCAAATGGAGGAGCGCATTCAGCAGCACGCAACCATGCTGCAGAGTCTGGGTACAGCCATGGATCGTGTGCTGCAAACCATGGACCGATGGGAGAGGGGTTTTTCCTGTGAACCCTGTGTCGTCTCCTCAGGTTCCACCACTACCTACCGTGATGTCCGCCCCTCCATCATCAGGATCCGTTGGGATTCAGCTTTCGCTCCCAAGAGCGTATGATGGGACAGCTGCCAGGTGTCAGGGGTTCCGACTCCAGCTGGAGCTCTACCTGGCATCTGTCGGGCTAGCTCCTTCGGGACGAGAGAGTGAGCGCCCTTATCTCCTGTCTGACCGGTAAAGCCCTGGAATGGATCAACGCCATCTGGGGCAGGGAAGGTCAGACGTTTGATTATGAGGAGTTCGCCCGCCGTTTCCGGGCGGTATTCGATCATCCCCCGCAGGGGAGAGCGGCGGGGGAGCGCCTATTTAATCTACGCCAGGGGATGAGGAGCGCTCAAGATTTTGCGCTGGACTTTAGAACTCTGGCGGCCGGCACGGGATGGAATGAGCGGGCCCTGACCGATCACTACAGGTGTAGCTTACAAGAGGATGTTTGTCGGGAGCTAGCCTGCAGGGACACCACCCTTACACTGGACCAGCTGGTGGACTTATCGATCCGGTTGGACAGCCTGTTGGCTTCCCGTGGACGTCCTGATTGGGGTCCGTCAGTTCCATCCCCCAGCGCTCCTGATCCAACGCCTATGGAGTTGGGAGGCTCTGCAACGAGGGGGACCGGAGGGGGGATCATTCCCTGCACCAACTGTGGCCGCAGAGGGCACGGTGCTGGGGGGATTCCCCAAGAGGTAGAGGTAGCAGGCGGAGTGCTGGTGGGTCATCCCAGGTGAGTAGGCATACCACTCACCCAGAGCTCCCTGTTGCACACATGTGGTTGTTGATTGAATTTCCCGAGTTTTCCCCGCGTTCCCAGCATAAGGCGCTAGTAGATTCAGGAGCAGCTGGGAACTTTATCGACCGTTCCTTTGCTATGAGATTAGGGATCCCTATTGTGTCTGATGTTCCCTTCCCTATACATGCCTTAGACAGTTGTCCTTTTGGGTCAGGGCTAATTAGTGAGGTCACAGCTCCGCTCACTATGATAACGCAGGAGAATCATAGGGAGCGGATTAGTCTCTTCCTCATCGACTCTCCTGCGTTCCCTGTTGTGTTGGGGATTCCCTGGTTGGCTTCGCATGATCCCACTATTTCGTGTCAACAGAGGGCTCTCAAGGGATGGTCCTGTCAGTGCTCAGGGAGGTGTGTAGGTGTTTCCTTACGTGCTAGTACGGTGGAAAGTCCAAACCAGGTCTCCACCATGCACATTCCCCCCGAATATGCCGATTTGGCGACTCAATTACCACCCTATCGACAGGGGGATTGTGCGATAGATCTCTTGGTAGAAGCTGCATTTCCCAGGAGTCACGTGTATCCTCTGTCACAGGAAGAGACGGCGGCTATGGAGACATGTCACCAAATCTCTGGGACAGGGATACATTCGGCCTTCCATCTCACCTGTATCCTCAAGTTTATTTTTTGTGAAGAAGAAGGATGGAGGTTTGCGCCCGTGTATTGATTATCTAAGTTTAAATAAGATCACGGTAAAATACAGTTACCCGCTACCGCTCATAGCCAGTATGACCGAGTCATTACACTGGGAGAGCTTCTTCACAAAATTGGACCTCAGGAGCGCTTACAACCTGGTGCGTATCCGGGCGGGAGATGAGTGGAAGACAGCATTTAGCACCACTTCTGGGCATTGAGTACCTCGTGGAGTGGGAGGGGTACGGCCCGGAGGAGAGATGCTGGGTACCGGTGGGGGACATCCTTGACCCATTGTTACTCCACTCCTTCCCCTGTTTACCCCCATTACCTTCAAGTGTGGATTTTAGTGCCTTCAATACTTTTTCTGTCTAATATTATTCATGTTTATATAGTTTAGCATAACATATACTACTCTATTTTATTCCTTGTTCACATGTCCCTGACGTTAATTTTGGTCCCAGACCTCTCACGTCCCTGATGTTAATTTTGGTCCCAGACCTCTCACGTCCCTGATGTTAATTTTGGTCCCAGACCTCTCACATCCCTGACGTATTACTGTTAACTTCCTTAAATGATAACCTCAGTCCCGGACCTCTTAATTACCCATAGGTCATTCAAACTTGATACCAGTCCCTGACTTGATACCCAATGTACTACACACACACACAATTAACTCCCAGTTAATTTTAAAAGAATCTTGTTACAGGTCCCAGACTCAATAACCACATTCAACCCTGGTACCTAGTACATTATACACACACACACATTTGTTATATCATTTACGATGCATAGTTTTTTAGATTGCAGTTATTACAGTATAAGGTTTATAGAGATGTTCAAAATTCACAACTTCAGTCACTTACATCAAACGGGTGTCTCACAAAATAATTTTGATAATTGCCAATATGCAGAGTTTTAGTTTTTCAACAACAGGTATCTGCATACCTTTTGATTGACTGGTCTGTATTTGTGAGGCACTCCGTTTCGACGACAGCGATGGCCAATTGTCTGGACAAAGTTCCAGCGAAGTCCTTCTACCAGATCACGTCGGGTCACCAATTGTTAAGTCGCGTGAATCAGATCTGGTGAAAAACGACAGTGTAAGACTAGGTCATTGTTCTCAGTAACAAGTTTTAATTAAGTATAATAAATGCAATCTTCGTGTACATGGGCTCAATGCAACACCACACAGGGCAAGCGGAGAACTGGTCTGTTCCTAACAAGGTTCTTCTTAAATACTCTGACAGGCCAGCTCAGAAGCTGGAACTATTTCTATCAGAGTAGAGGCTGAGTGTGGTTTAAACTTGCTCAGCCTATCGTTGGCACACAGGCTGATCCCAGCTCCCAGGTGCTGCAGTTGGCAGGCGTAGTTGTTGCTGTGCAGATTATCAACGCGATCGCACCCAAGAGACTGCGGCCGCAGGCTCAGTTCCTGTTTTCGTGTTCCAACCTAAAATTAACTATTTGCAACACTTCTTCTATGCATGTGTCAACGATCTAAATACTGTTTACGCCCAAGCTTATCCACAGCTAGTCACACTATATGTTGCAGAATCCTGTATTCCAGCTCAAACAAAAAGCCTGCATAGCAAACAAAACATATTTTAAATTCGCACATGAACATAATAAATGGCTCTCTATCATCCGGATGTGTAACAAACTCACTAAAAGTTGCATTAATACAGCCTCTACTGAAAGAGACAAACCTTGACCTGGAAATTAAATTTAAAAAATATCGGCCTATATCGAATCTCCCATTCCTCTAATTAATTTTCAGATAAAGCTGTTGCTCAACTACTCACTGGCTTCCTGAAGACAAATAATGTATAAGAAACGCTCCAGTCTGGTTTCAGACCCCACCATAGTACTGAGACTGCTATCGTGAAGGTGGTAAATTACATTTTAATAGTGTCAGATCAAGGCTCTGCATCTGTTCTTGTGTTCCTAGACCTCCGTGCTGCTTTCCACACCATTGATCACCACATTATTTTGGAGGGATTGGAAACCCTAATTGGTCTACGCAGAATATTTCTTGCCTGGTATAGATCTAATCTGTCTGAAATATATGTTTGTCTCTGTGGAGGGTTTGTCCTCTGACAAATCAAGGTACGTTTCGGTGTTCCTTAAGGTTAAGTTCGAGGACCATGTGACGACCCTCCCACTCTGTCTGCCGTATTCTCTCTTTGTTCTTGTTTCCTTATTAGGATGCCGGTGGGTGGAGTTGGGAGGGTCGTCAGCTACATGGGAAACACCTGGGCCCGGTGTGTCCCAGGATAAATAGACCTCTTCCACATTCATGGAAGAGACTCTCTCCATGCAGACACCTTTCTAGATTTTGTGTTTCTTGGTGGCCTTTTGGTTGTTTGCTTTGGAACCTTTCAACACCCTGCATTATCACATTTATGCATGCAAAACACACACTTACACTACTGATTACACACACCATTGTATATTGTACTTAGTTAATTATTTAATAAATATATATTTTGTTACTCCTTATCTCCACGTTGTCTCCCTTTTTGTTACGGGCTTTGAGCCGGTTCGTGACAACCACTACTGTTTTCACTATGCACCAAACATCGGGCATCGACTGTACAAGGTGTCAAAAGCTTTCCACAGGGATGCTGGTCCATATTAACCCCAATGCTTCTCATAGTTGTGTCAAGTTGGCTGGATGTCCAATGGGTGGTGGACCATTCTTGATACACACGGGAAACTGTTGAGCGTGACAAACCTAGCAGTGTTGCAGTTCTTGACACAAACTGGTGCGCCTGGCACCTACTACCATACCCCGTTCAAAGGCACTTAAATGTTTTGTCTTGCCCATTCACCCTCTGAATGGCACACATAGACAATGCATGTCTTAATTGTCTCAAGGCTTTAAATCATTTTTTTACCTGTTCAGTGGCGGTTTAAGCATGTAAATCTTGGTGGGGCAAAAAATAAAACGAGTGGGATGCATGCCAGCAAAGCTACTACACAACAATAAACAATACCCGTATTGCACTATACAACTGCACTATACCACTGCTACACCTGGCTATCAGCGGAGCCTTGTCTGGCAGCGAAACAATTCATTCAGCCTCATTTACTACTTTAAAAAAAACATAGCTGAAATGGCTGGCTTGCTTAAGCAAATGTGGTTTCTACTGACAATTGAGATCTACAAACTATGGCATAAGTGGATGACATGCGCATAAGAGGCAATCCGTAATTTCGATTAAGACATTAACCTTTTGCGACTAGCAATCCCGTATCCGGGAGCGTAATCATAGCCTCAAATGCATTAGCATAACGCAGCGGACATAAATACCACTAAACGTTTCCTATTCATGAAAATCGCAAATGAAATGAATAAAATATATTCAAACACAAGCTTAGCCTTTTAACAACACTCATCTCAGATTTTCAAAATATGCGTTACAGCCAACGCTAGACAAGCATTTGTGTAAGTTTATCGTGGCATAATGCTATGCTAGGCTCTGCTGGCAGCAGGCAACATTTTCACGAAAATAAGAAAAGCAACCAAATTAAATAATTTACCTTTTGAAGAACTTCAGATGCTTTCACTCAGGAGGCTCCCAGTTAGATAGCAAATGTTCCTTTTTTCAAAAAATATTATTTTTGTAGGCGAAAAAGCTCCCGTTTCATCCTTGGCTGAGAAATCGACCGGAAAATGCTACTACTACAACGCCAAACTTTTTTCAAAATTAGCTACATAATATCGACAGAAACACGGCAAACGTTGTTTAGGATCCATCCTCAAGCTGTTTTTAACATATATATTCGATAATATATCCTTCGAGGCAATTGGTTTCTCATAATAAGCGATTGGAAAAATGGCTACCTCAGTATTTTACGCAAGATTTTCTGCAGGAGACACCATGTGACCACATGCTATATATGGTCCCTTACTGTCATTCTTCAATGGAAATGCCTAAAAAGATGTCACAATCTGTCGACACCTTGGGGAATACATGGAAAACGTAAGCTCATTCGTAGCTCATTCACAGCCATATAAGGAGTCATTGGCATTGTTGTGCTGTGCTCACTTGAACAGGAATGGGACGCTGCAGTCCTTCATGGGCAAATCTTGCCATCAAACTTTGTCATCAAAGTCTGGCATTCTCTGGATTTATGGTGCTAAACAACTGGGAACTCGAGAGAAAAAAAAGGTTGAATCATGATGACGTCAATGATCTTCAGTTTATAGCTCTAGAAAGAGGCCCGAGTTCCCAATTTACAATTTTGAGTTGGATGAAAGTTCAAAACGTATTTTTCCAGTCAAAGCTCGTTTTTCCCGAGGTCCCAGTTGTTTAGCACTCACTAAAGTTAGATTTTGCACTTCCGAGTTAACAGTTTTGAGTGCATCACAATTCATGCTTCATTGACAAAATGGCCAATGTTTATCGTTTTAATCTAGGAAAATAAATCCTTAATCTTAGACTTTGGACCACACAGACACTCCACTGCATTGTAGGCTAATGATTCCTTTGCAATGCTTGCAGTTAGCCACTGATTCCTTCCAAACCACTAATTGTTGAGTTTGCGATTTCCAACTTGTTGTGTAATGTTTATGGCTGATGAGCACTGACACGTTTATAATTTCTGCATTATTTCTGTTCATATGACAAGGATTAAAAAGGATTAGCCAGTAGATTGTCGACTTGTTTCATGATGTTCACTGCTAGCTAAGATTTTGAGAGTATGATGTTGACATGATCAGTCCAATTGTAACTATTTGCACTGAGAGTCGGGAAGCAGGTTCAGGGAGTGAGTGTTTTAACAAAATAAACGGGACATAATAAAAACCCAAGAAACACTAACAGCACACAGACATGAAACAGAAACAATGACGCCTGGGGAAGAAACCCAGGGAGTGATATATATATATAGGGAAGTTAATCAGGGAAGTGATGAAGTCCAGGTGAGTCTGATGATGTGCAGGTGTGTGTACTGATGGTGACAGGTGTGCGCCATAACGAGGCTGGAGAGGGAGCACATGTTACACCAATCAAAGCTACTGTAGATATAACGTGATTTGATGTAATTTTATCTGTGGCCAATGACCCTTCTTGGATGGGCACTTCTAATGTATCTCTATGGCAGCACCCAAAGGACTAGAAATTTAGAGCTCTACCCTTAAACTTGGCGGTGAGGTAGTGTCCCCATGTGGGACAGAACACTGCGCTAATCATGGCGCAACGCTCCAAATTTTCTTGCCCCACCACAGAAAGCACTGAGCTAGGCTGAAACACCTGCATTTTGGAGCTGCCTTACTCAAGAAAACCAAAATGAGACAATGTTTGTATGCAGCTTTATTAACTCAATTACATGTATATATTTTTTTACATTGTTTGCAAACTGATATGTGACACGTATTAATGCCAAAATAGCATGCAAAACAAGCAAGCCCCCCCAAATTGTAATTTTTTTACTATTAAGGGGGCTGAGTCATGGCCTTGCTTGCAGTCTCCCGTACTGTCCCTAGGAGGGTGCATCATGTCATGTCAGGCTTTTTTCGCTATACTTGACTTGATTGGGTCAAGTCACAGACATGATCTTCCTGTTCAGTTTTGCGCTCCCACAGGCTTGTGCGGTGGGGGAGATCTTCGTGGGCTATACTCAGCTTAGTCTCAGGGTAGTAAGTTAGTGGTCTATTTCTATCCCTTTGGTACTGTTGGGGCTGTGCTTTGGTAAAGTGGGAGGGTTATTTCCTGCCTGGTTGGCCCTGTCTGGATGGCGCCACAGTGTCTCCCGCCACCCCATCTCAGTCCTCAGTATCTATGTTGCAATAGTCTATGTGCTGGAGGGCTAGGGTCAGTTTGTCCTATCTGGTGTAATTCTCCTGTCTTATCTGATCTGTGTAATCTTAGGCATGGTCGCTCTCATTTTCCTCTCACTCTCTCTTTATCTTCTTTCTTTCTTTGTCTCTGTCTCAGCTCTAGGACCTGAGACCTAGGACCATGCCCCAGGACTACCTGGCCTGAATACTCCTGGCTGTTCCTGTCCCCAGTCCACCTGGTCTTGTGCTGATCCAGTTTATGCTGTTCTGCCTGTGGCTATGGAGCCCTGCCCTGTTCACATAGATGTGCTACCTTGTCCCGGATCTGCTGTTTCGACCCTGTCTCTATATACCGCACCTGCTGTCTCAACCGCTGAATGTTCGGGTATGAAAATCCAACTGACATTTACTCCTGAGATGCTAACCTGTTGCATCCTCTAGAATCACTATGATTATTATTTGACCCAGATGGTCATCTAAAAACATTTGAACATCTTGAAGAATGATCTGGCCTTAATGGCCATGTACTCTTATAATCTCCACCCGGCACAGCCAGAATTGGACTGGCCATCCCTTGGAGCCTTCAAGCTCTGTCAAATTGGTTGTTGATCATTGAAATTATAATGGAGACGCTGATAGTTGAGGTGCAGGTGAAACGTTTAATAAAACAACAAGCATGGAATGAGACAACATAACAGTAGCGTCTACACAAACACAGGAACAATACTGACTGGGGAAAGAACCTAAGGGAGTGCCAGATATAGGGGAGGTATTAACTGAGGTAATGGAGTCCAGGTGTGCCTCAGGATGACGTGAAGGTGCCCGTAACCAGAAAGAGGGATTAAACGACAGGATTTTGAAAATCTATCCACAACCACCAAAATGGTGATGAAACCATCAAAGGAGGGGAGATCAGTTACAAAGTCAATGGATAGATGGGACCAGGGGCGCTGAGGCACGGGAAGGGGAAGGAGTTCCTCTGCTGGAGCGTTCCAGGGGAATTTGGTTTGGGCACATACGGAACAGGAGTTGACGTTGAGAGTGACCAGTACTCAGAAATGGATTGGGTAGTGCGAGAAATACCTGGATTTCCAGTGACGACAGATGTGTGTGTCCAGGTCAGCAGCTGATCGCTTATCTCCATGGGAACGTAGATGTGCTCGGGAGTACAGTTAGTGGGTGCGGGCTCCCTCTCCAGAGGCTGGCAAATGTCCTCATCTATGTCCCAGACCACAGGAGCTGCGACTCGGGAGAATGGGATTATAGGTGCATTCTGGACACGGACCCTCTCCCGAATCATAGAGACGGTACAGGGCATCGGCCTTAGTTTATTTTTAACCTGGGCGATAGGTCAGCGTGAAGTCAAACCTTGTGAAGAAAAGGGCCCAACTTGTTTGGCCCGCATTCAGGCTCCTCGCTGTCCGTATGTACTCCAGGTTCCGATGGTCAGTGAGGATGGCGAATGGTTCCTTGGCACCCTCCAGACAATGTCTACACTCTAATTCCAACGACACCGCCAGGAGCTCTCGATCACAGATGTCGGAATTCCTCTCTGCAGGGGACAGTTTCTTAGAGACAGAACTTCCCCCACACCCACCTCTGAAGTGACCACCACCACCACAAATGATATCGTGGGATCTAGGTGTTTGAGCAATGAGACAGAGGTGAAACATCCCTTGAGTAGATTGAATGCCTCATCAGCTGCTGGGCTCCACACCAACCTACGGGGGACCACACTTGAGGAGAGAGGTGAGAGGGGCGGCGATGGAGCTGAAGTTCCTGATGAAACGGCGGTAGAAGTTGGCAAACCCCAAAAACCATTGTAACCCCTTTAGGGGGGTTGGGACTGGCCATAACCTGATCGCATCTACATTCTTGTCATCCATTATCACTCTCTGAACATAAGTAAGACCAGGATGTCATTGATATACACGACCACGACAATCTGGCCCGAGCATGTCCCTGAACACCTCGTTAACGAATGCCTGGCAACAGCAAGTACTCATAGTGGCCAGACATCGTGCTAAACCTAGTCTTCCATTCATCCCCCTCCAAGATGCGGATGAGATTGTGTGCACTCCAGTTTGGTAAAGAACCAGGCTCCGCGGAACTGATCGATGACTGCCGACACCAACGGGAGAGGGTAATGGTACTTTGGTGATTTCATTGAGTCCTCTGTAATCAATATATGTACCTAACCCTCCATTCTTGGCCACGAAGAAGAAACCAGCTGACGCAGGAGAAGTGGATGTGCGGGTGAAACCTTGTTGGAGCCCCTCTTGGATGTAATCCTCCATGGTCTGTGTCTCAGCCACCGACAGAGTGTAAATGCGTCTGCGTGGAAGCACAGACCTTGCCAGCAATTTGATGGGAAAGTCCCATGGGCGATGAGGATGAAGACAGGTGGCGCGGGTCTTGGAGAATACCTCCCGCAGGTCCTGGTATACCTTGGGATGTTGGGCTGAAGGACAACCACAGGACTCTCAAACGATGTGGAACCACAGGGGATGGGGATGCAGGTCCTCTGGCATTTGGGTATTCAGTCTGTGATTCTCATCCTCGACCATGAGATGGTGGGGTTATGGCATTGAAGCCAAGGGAGGCTGAGGATGATATTGTGAACTGGTACACTGGTGATGAAGAAGGGGATGTTCTCCTGATGAATGGATTCCATGGAGAGGGTGAGGGGTTGGGTGATGTGTGTAATGGTTTCGGATCCTAGTGGCCGATTATCGAGAGCTTGAACCTGGAAAGTTGAGGAGAACGGGTATTAGATGATAAGAGAGAAGGCATGGGTCTGGTCAATAAAGTTCCATGCGGCACCGGAATCCACTAACAGACCTCTTCTGAATAGCGTACGAAGCACCGGCTCGTTCCATCCGTTGGATGCTGCTACTGTCCGGAAGGTGAGCACGTACTCTGAGCACGTACTCAGCAGCAGTCTGGTCCCTCTGCCGTAATTGGAGGAAGTGCTCACCTCCTCTCTGCCTTCCAGGGGATGATTGAAAATGCATTTGAACAGAGCCATGAACCCCTCATATGAATCTAGCTGCTCTTCTCTTCTCTCCCAGACTGCTGTGGCCCATTCCAACGCCTGCCCAGTCAGCAGAGAAATTTTTGCTGAATGGGCTGTTGTGCTGGGTCGACTGGTTGTAGAGTATCCTCCGCTAGTTGATGGCAACACCTCCCGGGTATGTTTGAGATGTTGCACACTGCGAAGAACCTCTCCCATAGCCACCCCCATTTGTGCCAGCTGGTCATGGTGTTGACATAGAAGGTATTCCTGTTCGTCGACCGTCTAGGAGATATTCTGTTTTCCTGCTGCTTTCCGTTGTTGGAGTCAGTATTCTATAACGGAGACGGAGAGAGTCGAGAAGCAGCTGCAGGGGAAACATTTAATAAAACAAAAAACATGGAACGAGACAACATAACAGTGGCGTCTATGCATAAATACAAGAACAATACTGACCGGAGAAAAACCTAAGGGAGTGCCAGATATAGGGGAGGTAATAAGTGAGGTAATGGAGTCCAGGTGTGCTTCATGATGACGTGCAGGTTCGGGTAATGATAGATCCCAGGATCGGTGGTAGTATGCCGGCGACGTCGAATGCCAGAAGGGAGGAGCAGGAGTAGACGTGACAGACAGCCATTTTAATGACTTGCCATAGATTTTCAAGCCTATTTAAGTCAAAACTATAACTAGGCTACTCAGGAACATTCAATATCGTCTAGGTAAGCAACTTCAGTGTATATTTTGCCTTGGATTTTAGGTTATTGTCCTGCTGAAAGGTGAATTTGTCTCCCAGTGTCTTATAGAAAGCAATCTGAACCAGGTTTTCCTCTAGGATTTTGCTTGTGCATAGCTTTATACTTTTTATCCTAAACTCCCTAGTCCTTGTCGGTGACAAGCACACCCATAACATGATGCAGCCACCACCATGCTTGAAAATATGAAGAGTGCTACTCAGTGTTGTTGAATTTTCCCCAAACATAACACTTTGTATTCAGGACAAAAAGTGAATTTCTTTGCCACAGTTTTTTTGCAGTTTTACTTTAGTGCCTTATTGCAAACAGGATGCGAGTTTTGGAATATTTGTATTATGTACAGGCTTCCTTCTTTTCACTCTGTGATTTAGGTTAAAATTGTGGAGTAACTACAAGGTTGTTGATCCATCCTCAGTTTTCTCCTTTCACAGCCATTAAACTCTGTAAATTCTTTAATTGGCCTCATGGTGAAATCCCTGAGTGTTATCCTTCCTCTCCTGCAGCTGAGTTAGGAAGGACTCCTGTATCTTTGTAGTGACTGAGTGCATTGCTACACCATCCAAAGAGTAATTAATAACTTCACCATGCTCAAAGGGATATTTAATATCTGCTTTTCTATTTTTACCCATGTAGCAATAGGAGCCCCTTGGGAGGCATTGGAAAACTTCCCTGTTCTTCGAGGTTGCAATTTATCATGTTACTTGTGAAGCACATTTTTACTCCTGAATTTATTGAGGCTTGCCATAACAAAGGGGTTGGATACTTATTTACTGAAGACATTTCAGCTTAAAAGGTTTCATTTGTAAAAAAGTCTCTTTGACATTATGGTGTATTGTGTGTAGGGCAATGACACAAAATCTAAATAGAATCCGTTTGAAAATCAGGCTGTAACACAAGAAAATGTGGAAAAAGTCCAGTGGTGTGAATACTTTTTGAAGGCACTGTACATACTACAAGTTTCTGGATTAAACGGGCAAGCGGATATGAGGGTTTAAAGGCTGCTTATAACAGCGTCACCTATAGGCCAATCGGTGTCATTCTTTTTGACAAAGACACTCATTGCCTTTAGTTCTACTTCATACCTTTCAGACCGCCAGTACGGTTGTAAGTATGGATCATATCCCTCTTGCTTCGCATGGGTCGAGTAATAGTAACAACAAAGTCACACAGGTGACAGCGTGGGAGGACTTGCTCGCAGTTCATATAAAACTATAAGTCAGACCACGCACTGTCTCTTATTTCCTCTCGCAAAGTATGGCTTAGTTGTATCACGCAGGTTGACTGCTCCACTGCTCCCGTTTTTCAGATTGCATCTTCCCAGGTCATGGTAGGGTAAGCTAAACTGTATGGACTGTTAAATAAAATGAAATAATATACTGTACTGTCAGTCTATCACCAACAGCCTGTGACCTGTGGGTCAGAGCGTGAAATTCGCCCTCTAAGGCTGAGTGACAGCTCTCCCCTACCTATCCCTTTTATCGGAGGATATTGGGAGTTCTTGTTTTGTGCTGACTTAGACCATCAGCCAGTGTGGGTGTTGGCCACCATACTTCAGCTAGTGTGTGTGTTTCTAACCTTGTCAAGATATCCTCCACTGCTGTGCTCGTTATCAAGGCCACCGGCACTAGTCTTCCTTCGACTATTTAAAACTCGAATGGGTCACTTCCCTAGATAACAGCATCTAGGAAGATTGTCAGCCTACCCAGCTAACAGTATATGATGTGAGATTCGGATTGCCCCCCTTAGGCATCCCTCTCCCCTGGTATTACTACTATGCTATAAGCTAACTAGCTAGCCAGTTTACTAGCTGCCACTGTGTGTTGTCAGCTTGGCTTACCAAACGACGGCTATTTGTGCGTGTTTCGCATAAATAAGCCTATGTTTAAACATTTTACCTCTCCTTCTCCAGCCCTGTGGTCATAGCTAGGCTCATCCGAAATTATTTTTGCAGGAATCCCACTCTGTATGTAGGCTTGTTATAGCCATTTACATTTCACAACTCCATCACACAGAGATTTTATCAAATCAAAGTTTATTTGTCACGTGTGCCGAAATCAACAGGTGTAAACCTTACATTGAAATGCTTACTTACAGGCTCTAACCAATGGTGCCAAAAAAAGGTGTGTGTGTGTGTAGGTAAGTAAAGAAATAAAACAACAGTAGAAAGACATTTGAAAAAAAGAGGAGCAAGGCTATACACAGACACCTGTTTGTCAGGCTTATTGAGGTAGTATGTACATGTAGGTATCGTTAAAGTGACTGCATATATGATGAACAGAGAGTAGCAGAAGCGTAAAAAGAGGGGTTGGCGGGTGGTGGGACACAATGCAGATAGCCCGGTTAGCCAATGTGCTGGAGCACTGGTTGGTCTGGCCAATTGAGGTAGTATGTACATGAATGTATAGTTAAAGTGACTATGCATTTAAGATAAACAGAGAGTAACAGCAGCGTAATAGAGGGGTTGGAGGGGCACACAATGCAAATAGTCTGGGTAACCATTGGTTACCTGTTCAGAAGTCTTATGGCTTGGGGATAAAAACTGTTGAGAAGCCTTTTTGTCCTAAACTTGGCACTCCGGTACCGCTTGCCATGCCATGCGGTAGTAGAGAGAACAGTCTATGACTGGGGTGGCTGGGTTCTTTGACAATTTTTAGGGCCTTTCTCTGACACCGCCTGGTGTAGAGGCCCTGGATGGCAGGCAGCTTTGCCCCAGTGATGTACTGGGCCGTACGCACTACCCTCTGAAGTGCCTTGCGGTCGGAGGCCGAGCAAATGCCGTACCAGGCAGTGATGCTCTCGATGTTGCAGCTGTAGAACCTCTTAGAACCCATGCCAAATCTTTTTAGTTTCCTGAGGGGGAATAGGCTTTGTCGTGCCCTCTTCACAACTGTCTTGCTGTGTTTGGACCATTCTAGTTTGTTGTTGATTTGGACACCAAGGACTTTGAAGCTCTCAACCTGCTCCACTACAGCCCCGTCGATGAGAATGGGGACATGCTCGGTGCTCCTTTTCCTGTAGTCCACAATCATCTCCTTAGTCTAGGTTACATTGAGGGATAGGTTGTTATTCTGGCACCACCCGGCCCGGTCTCTGACCTCCTCCCTATAGGCTGTCTCATCGCTGTCAGTGTTGTGTCGTCAGCAAACTTAATGATGGTGTTGGAGTCGTGCTTGGCCATGCAGTCGTGGGTGAACAGGGAGTACAGGAGGGGACTGAGCACGCACCCCTGGGGAGCTCCAGTGTTGAGGATCAGCGTGGCATATGTGTCAGGAAGTCCAGGAACCAGTTGCAGATGGAGGTGTTTAGTCCCAGGATCATTAGCTTAGTGATGAGCTTTGAGGGTACTATGGTGTTGAACGCTGAGCTGTAGTCAATGAACAGCATTCTCACATAGGTGTTCCTTTTGTCCAGGTGGGAAACGGCAGTGTGGAGTGCAATAGAGAGAGCATCATCTGTGGATCTGTTTGGGCGGTATGCAAATTGGAGTGGGTCTAGGGTTTCTGGGATAATGGTGTTCATGTGAGCCATTACCAGCCTTTCAAAGCACTTCATGGCTACGGACGTGGGTGCTACGGTTCTGTAATCATTTAACTACCTATCCATATCAATAAAAGAGACTAAACAAAATCTTGATTAAGTCTGGTCTATAACCTGTCCTGAGTGGAATGGTCATAACTATCTATTGCCTATTCTTATTGCCAAATCGGGTTTTTTCTATCAGCCACTGCCAGTGCACATGCTTCTTCAACCATTTAGTTTCAAATGTATTTAGAGGCTATATTTAAAGGCCTGTGAGCTAGAGTCTCCTGTTAAGGGGAGCCCTATAATAAAAACAGTTATAAAACACAAATAGAGTTCTACAATTATTTTAAATTCATATGAACCCCTCCTACAGAATATGCTTTGGCAAGATTTTAAGTGATGAAATAAATATCAAAATATTCAATAAAAAAATATATTGAGTAGCAGTGAGTCTATTAAATAATTAAATCATTAATAGACTCACCAAACATTTATTATTATATGTTTCATTATTCTTGGTAGATACAACTGGTTATGATTGCAGATAGAGCTCAGAGAATGGGATGGTGCAATATTGAATTAGTCATATATTGATAAGGTGCGAGCATGGGGATGTCCACGTCACCCAGAGATAAAAGGCATAATAGAGCTAGTGCTATCTAGATTTGCCCTGGCAAACAAATCTATTACATTAACTACCAATATGTGAAGTAAACTCAACTGAGGAGTAATGGAGAATGGAGACTTTTAACTTGATAACGTGCAACATACCTCTCTCCGGTTTCTCTGACTTTCGTTTTTTTATGCTTGTTAGTGTGGCCTTTTGGTGTCATTGTTTTTGCATTCTTGAGATGACACTGCCAAAACTCTAAAAGGTATTATTGTAGGTCAGAATTGCAACACAAGATTTGTTCAAGCTTAAAATGTTAGTTGGTGATCGTAACATGGTGTTTGTATGTTCACAGATTAAATTTCAAGTTTACTTTTCTTATGATACTAATGGTATGTACGTTCAACCTTTTGGCAGGTATCTCGCTCCATATGTGAACTGCTAATGACCGATCAGGAACATACACAATATAGTCAGTCAGTAGACAAGATAAGACAAAGATGATATGGTATAGTTTCGTCTATCTCAGTTGGTAGAGCATTGTGAGTTCGATTACCATTGCGGGGCAGTACGAAAAAAAGTATGAAAATGTATGCACTCACTACTATAAGTCGCTCCACATAAGAGCGTCTGCTAAATGACTCAAATGTAAGCGTCTTGCGCTTATATTAGGCTACTACTTGGAAACTCAGAAATGGGAGTGGTTTCTTTTGTCTAATATATAAACGACACCCTTTTTCGTCTCTCATAATTTCTAAGGAAGGTAACGCATGAATATTTGTCTTTCATCTCAATAAGGATGGCCTACGACTACGCTAAAAACATAGAAGAAAGACCTGATCCAGTGAAGGCGGACCTCAAAGGTATGTAACCTGGTGAGATGGTTATGGAAACTTTAGATCATTTTCATTATCAACATAACATGCGCAGTAACATTCACAGGTATAACTAGGGCAGTAGCAGGGCGTGGGTAAAATCACTAGAGAAGCCAAGCCAGGAAAAAATTGCCTATCAATTTAGGGGTTGTGATAATTGCTTTGTTTTCTCTTATCCTGTTCATATGCCTTGCCATCGTGATATTGGCCTAAGCCCGAGACAATAAGAAGAGGCAGTGGCAGAATAAATTCAACCATAACTTTGTTTCATCACAAAACCAGAGAAAACATCTGTCTGGTGGAGTCCACAAAGCATATTGCATGTAACAAACAGTTACATGACCTACAGCATGGTCAATTAAATCAATGTTTCTGAGATTTTCAGACAACTGAACAACTATTGATTTAGAACACCTGAGAGTTACCTCAAGTCCCAAAGAAAACAGGAGCTGCTTCCACTATTCCAGCACCATTTCAACTTCAAAATGGCAACATCAAAATGGCAACATCATCAACTCACCTATGCTTAGTCTAATACAGTGACAACTAAAATATTCCAAAAACAATGTAGTCCAATCAATGTACGCTAAATATCATGTGGCTGTCCATGGTACTTCTTTATTTCCCTCGCTGTGTGTGTGTGTGTGTGTGTGTGTGTGTGTGTAGAAAAACATGTTGCTTCACCCTACTTGTAGAGAAACACCAGTGCCATCCTCCTCTCTTTCATCTTTCATTTCCCGAAACATCAATGACTGTCATACAGTACAAGCTTTTAGTTTTTGTTGTCATAAGCTACCTGGCTAAAGTGCTTGCTTGCAAGCATTTCATGGCCAATGATTAGCCAGCTAGTAAACATTAGCCTACTACATCTAGCTACATATTGAACTTCTATCCTCTCAGGCCAGAGGCACAACTGTCCCATTTGTACAGTGCACTATGAATGTCCAATGTGTAAAAAAACATTGGATTTTTAAGTTGATGGGCCGCCAAATGAGCAGCGACGCTCCTCTGTGTGTAAACTCTGTGGATTTGGAAACTAGAAGTGCTCCTGAGTAGACTGTGCAGAGTGCCATCTTTTGGATGGGACTTTAAACTAAAGGTCACTAAAGATCCCATATCACTTATTGTAAGCATAGGGGTGTGAACCTCAGTGTCCTTGCTAAATTCCCAATATGGCCCTCATACCATCATGGCCACCTAATCTTCCCCAGCTTCCAATTTCGCTCATTCCCCCTCCTCTCCCCTGTAAATGTTCCCCAGTCATTGCTGTAAATGAGAATGTGTTCTCAGCCAACTTACCTGGTTAAATCAAATGTTACTGTGACACAATGCACAGATTATTGTGTATGGTGCAATATGTATTTCCAGTATGAAAATACTATGGGATTTAAGCTGATTGGCCACACTTTACGGGCTGCAAAATGAGCAGCGACACTCCTCTGGGTGTACGCTCTGGTTTGGAAACTAGTGGCACTCCTGAGTAGAAGGGCCTCCCTTTTACTGCGACACAATGTACAGAGGATTATGTACAGTGCAGTATGTCCAATATGAAAAACTGATTGGATTTAAGCTGATAGGCCACTCTGTAGCACTTTCCTGCAGTCAAATGACCTCGTGGGTTGAATGTTAATATCTTTCATAATTAATAAACATGATTTCAAAAAAGCCGCTGAAAATCCGTTTTTTCCATGTCAAATGATTGTTATATTTCAGACTTCTGTGAAAGTGTAATATTGGGATGCAAACAATTGTATAAATTTCAAGTCCATATCTGGCATGGTACAGTTGTTGTTTTTTATTTTTAAAGCCCATAACCCTGTGTGTGAGTTGTATACTTCTGTTTCACACTGTGACCCTGACCTAGCCCACTGCAGGAAAAGGTTTTAAGGGGTGCAGAATGAGCAGTGACGCTCCTCGGTTGTAAGCCCTGTGGATTTCGAAACTAGTGGTGCTCCTGAG
The DNA here is from genome assembly GCF_034236695.1 of Oncorhynchus nerka. NCBI lineage: Eukaryota > Metazoa > Chordata > Actinopteri > Salmoniformes > Salmonidae > Oncorhynchus > Oncorhynchus nerka. The sequence continues at coordinate 69,268,630 of NC_088422.1, read as the reverse complement.
TAGAAGGGCCCCCCTTTTACTTCTCCAGAATGTACAGGAAGTTGTGCAGTACTGTATGTCCAATATGAAAATTTACTGAACATCGTGCAATACGAATAGGCTAATTAACTATGGGATTTAAGTGTTTTCTAAAGTTTATTATAATAATATTGTTATTAATAGTATCATTATGAATGTTTTATTTGTATTACTGTTACCATAACTATCTAGTAATTATTTGAATGCAATAATGTCAATGCTATAATATTACTTGTGCTGTAAAGGTGATTAACTTTATACATTTCTTCATATTGTTAAACAAAATTGTAAGTCTGCTAACATTTCCCCATATACTGTTATGAATTTTGACCATTTGTATTATTTCTCACCATCTTAATTGCACAACTTTTATTTTGAAGGAAAATCGCAGAGGACACAGCCTTATTCTTGCTGTATCTTACTTAATCTTGCTGGCGGAGTGGACACATTGTCATAGACCCCCCCTCATGCTGTTTTGTAAAACTAAACTATTGTTTTATATAGGAAACCTTCCAAGCTGGCTGCAAGGCACGTTGTTGCGCAATGGGCCAGGCATATTCTCAGTGGGGGATACCACATACAACCACTGGTTCGATGGGATGGCCCTGATGCACAGCTTTACATTCAAAGATGGTAAAATGACTGGAAGTGTTTCTCTTTTTTTTTATATAGAAACTCAAACAAGATGATCATATGATAAGTCCAATTGGCAAGCTTTTGGGCTTTTTGGTGCTATGGGCGCCATGGGTTGTGCGAGTACAATTTAATTCCCACATTTAGCAATTGAACTCTCAATAGAAGTAAATCATTGTGTGTGTGTGTGGTGTGTGTGTGTACAATTATTTTCTTCAGGTGAGGTAATCTACAGAAGCAGATATTTACGTGGAGACACATATAAAGACAACATGGCAGCCAAAAGAATTGTTGTGTCTGAAATGGGGACAATGGCCTACCCGGACCCAGGCAAAAACGTCATATCTAGGTAGTACATTACAGATGGTTCATTTTTGCACATTAAAAAGGCAAGATGTTGAAATCAATTATGTTCTGGCATGCTGTAGCAAAAGATCAGGCATGATAGTGCATCTGATCTGACTGTTGATGATTTAATTTAATTTGTCCCTATGAATTTGCCTGTTGCTGATTTTAAATGATCTTTGTCTCCAGGGTGATCACCTTTCTTAACCACACGGTCCCAGACTTCACTGACAACTGTGGCAACAATTTCATTCGATATGGGAAGGATTATTATGCAACCTCTGAAACCAACTACATCCGCAAAGTAGATCCTGTGACTCTGGAGACTCAGGACAAGGTCATTTACAGTTAATACTGGCGTTGCCATCTGGATGACCATACGTATGAACACACCTGTTTATAAGCCTATCTTGTTATCTCACTAGGTTGACTACATGAAATACCTTGCTGTGAACCTGGTGACATCCCATCCACATTACGATAAAGACGGAACAGCCTACAACATGGGAACTTCAATAGCGGAGAAGGGAAAGACTAAATACACCTTATTCAAGGTTCCAGACACTACTGCGGGAGGTACACTACCAGTCAAACGTTTGGACACACCTACTCATTCCAGGGTTTTTCTTTATTTTTACTATTTTCTACATGGTAAAATAATAGTGCAGACATCAAACTTTGAAATAACACATGTGAAATCATGTAGTAACCAAAAAAGTGTAGAACAAATCAAAACATATTTAAGATTCTTCAAAGGAGCCACCCTTTGCCTTGATGACATCTTTGCACAATCTTGGCATTCTCTCAACCAGCTTCATGAGGAATGCTTTTTAATAGTATTGAAGGAGTTCCCACAAATGCTGAGCACTTGTTGGCTGCTTTTCCTTCACTCTGCGGTCCAACCCATTCCAAACCTTTTCAATTGGGTTGAGGTTGGGTGATTGTAGAGGCCAGGTCACCTGATGCAGCACCATCACTCTCCTTCTTGGTCAAATAGCCCTTACACAGCCTGAAGGTGTGTTTTGGGTCATTGTCCTGTTGAAAAACAAATGATAGTCCCACTAATCGCAAACCAGATAGGATGGCGTATCGCTGCAGAATGCTGTGGTAGCCATGCCGTTTCAGTGTGACTTGAATTCTAAATAAATCACTGACAGTGTCATCAGCAAAACACCACCACACCATCACACCTCCTCCATGCTTCACAGTGGGAACCACACATGCAGAGGTCATCTGTTCACCTACTCTGCGTCTCGCAAAGACACGGCGGTTGGAACCATAAATCTCTCATTTGGACTCATCAGACCAAAGGACAGATTTCCACCGGTCTAATGTCCATTACTCGTGTTTCTTGGCCCAAGAAAGTCTCTTCGTGTTATTGGTGTCCTTTAGTAGTGGTTTCTTTGCAGGCCTGATTCACACAGTCTCTCCTGAACAGTTGATGTTGAGATGTCTGTTATATTACTTGAACACTGAAGCATTTATTTGGGCTGCAATTTCTGAGGCTGGTAACTCTAATGAACTTATCCTCTGCAACCGAGGTAACTCTGGGTCTTCCTTTCCTGTGGCGGTCCTCATGAGAGCCAGTTTCATCACAGCGCTTGATGGTTTTTGCGACTGCACTTGAAGAAATGTACCATTCTTAATGTTCCTAATTGATTGACCGTCATGCCTTCAAGTAGTGATGGACTGTTGTTTCTCTTTGCTTATTTGAGCTTTTCTTGCCATAATATGGACTTGGTCTTTTACCAAATAGGGCTATCTTCTGTATACCACCCCTACCTTGTCACAACACAACTGATTGGCTCAAACGCATTAAGAAACATTTATTCCACAAATTAACTTTTAACAAGGCACACCTGTTAATTGAAATGCATTCCAGGTGACTATCTCATGAAGCTGGATGAGATAATGCCAAGAGTGTGCAAAGCTGTCAAGACAAAGGGTGACTACTTTGAAGAATCTCAAATATAAAATAGATTTTTGATTTGTTTAACACTTTTTTTGGTTACTACATGATTCCATATGTTATTTCATAGTTTTGATGTCTTCACTATTATTCTACAATGTAAAAAATAGTCCAAATAAAGAAAACCCTTGAATTAGTAGGTGTGTCCAAACTTTTGACTGGTACTGTATATCTTCAAAAATATCACCTTGTCTATCTTTATGTTTGAGTTAGTTAATTCCTAGTTATAGGGTATCACCAGTCCCCAGGTTGTTTCTGCCTGCAGAGACGTCTGCCCCCCAGGAGTTAAACTTTAGACTACTGACCTTGTGAACTCTGAATTTCACTGGTATCTGATGAAAATGCATAGTCTCATATAGCAGTGGTCAAGACCTTTTTTAAATTGTTGAAGTCATGTGTTAACCCATTTGAGCAATAACCTTGTATTTTACAATCTCAAACATTTAGCAGAACCATTTACCCATCACCTTTCTGGGTTTTGTCTTATTACTTTACACCATGGATAGAGAAGTATCCTGACCATGAAGCAGATAGTTTTCACAAAACATTACAAATAGCTGTAAATGATCTGTTTATATGTTTAATCAGATAAGGCCAATGCTTCTCCAGCCTTGAAGAACCTTGAGGTGATCTGCACAGTGCCCTGTCGCTCCCTCCTCAGCCCCAGCTACTACCACAGCTTCGGCATGACTGACAACTACTTCATCTTCATTGAGCAGCCATTCAAACTGGACATCCTCAAGATGGCCACAGCATACATGAGAGGGGTCAACTGGGCTAGTTGTCTAAAGTTTTTCCCTGAGGAAAATGTAAGGGTTATAAGACTCATTTTCTTTGGCAATGAATTTAATGAGTCCAATGTAAGTGCAAGTACATTGTTTTTTCCATTTCATGGAAATTACATCCCTTTGTGTTTTCAATTTTGACAGACCCTGATTCACCTGATCGATAGAAAGACAGGCAAAGAAGTGGGCATAAAGTACTACACAGGGGCAATGATAGTGTACCATCACGTGAATGCCTTTGAAGAGGATGGTCATGTCATCTTTGATGTTATCGCCTATGAAGATCCCAGCTTATACAACATGTTCTACCTAAATGTGTTAAAAGAACAATCAAAGACCTCCTCAATGTCTGTGCCAAAGTGCAAAAGATTTGCCCTTCCTGTACAGACTGACAAGGTAATGGTTTGCAACTGATTACTATCTTAACTTTTAAACATTGCTCTCAACTAATGCGTAGTCAACTGTTTTTATAATGTTGAGAACTGTTTCTGAAGGGGATTGATGTTGGAGATGATATGGTGAAACTCCAATACACAACAGCCAGCGCTGTGAAAGAGAAAGAGGGTAAACTACTCTGCCAGCCAGAGGTGCTTTGTGACAGTAAGACCAAAACTTGTATTGCTCAATGTTCGGTTAAATTATTGTGCCTATATAGACACTCAAAATACATATCACCCCAACATTTTCTTTCACAATATACTCGTGTTGATTTTGTTGTTCAATCCCAAAATGTATCTACAGGTGTGGAACTACCCAGGATCAATTATGACTTCAATGGCAAGAAGTACAGATTTGTCTACATGACTTGTGTTGCAATGACAGCAGTGGCAACTAAGGTAAAAGTCCCTGTGATTTAATTTAGGCCTTTGTGAACATAACTGCATGTGTTGCTTATCTAATATTTTGTTAACTATATACTTAACTTTAATAAATAGATAATGAAGTTGGACATTGAGACAAAGGAGAGGACTGAATGGAGTGAGGAGAACTGCTGGCCATCAGAGCCTGTGTTCATTCCAAGACCCAACGGAGAAGGAGAGGATGATGGTGAGATTGCTTTACATGGTCCTAAAATCTTAAATATATGAAGACTTATGTTTTGATTAGAATGGCCAGACATTCACAATGTATGCTGAATAAAGTTAGAATTTCAATGAAAGTCTGTCCAACATATTCAAACAAAATGTCTCCTATGTCCAGGTGTGGTCTTGACAACAGTCATCAACTCCAATCCAGGGGAATCTGGCTTCATCTTGGTGCTGGATGCAAAGTCTTTCAAGGAGATAGCTCGAGCATATATGAATGCAGAGATTCACATGGACATGCATGGATACTTCATCCCAATGGAAAATTAGTATGACAAAGAAATTATTTACTCCAAGAGTAGCCTACTACCCTCCACAAAGAAATAGACACTATGGGAAACGATAGGGATAGTATTAGATACTTTAAATACCAAAGTGCCTTGTAAATGTTTTCTTAACAATGTCCCAGTGCTAATATTGCTACATTTTGCACAACACATGTGAGCAGTTATCTATGGAATAATGCCAGTGTAGTCTTGAATTTGTCTATATCTCAAGGGAACCCATTATGGATATCCTCAAAATCATCTACCCATGAAATATTTAAGAAAATGTTTTAGCGTTTTGCTAACTAAGTATATAACACACCAATCACATAATTATGTATTTTATTGTTCATGTTTTATGTAGTTTTGTCCTGTATAGCATTGTCAAGGAAAATCCTTATAATACAAATTATTGTACCATTTGTTGTTGAACCTCGCCTAATTAGGCCTAATAAAATGTGAAAGGAGTGATGGTTGTCTCCGGTCCATAAGAGGGCGCCAGTTACCCCAAAGTGAGTTTACGTTGATGTTTGCGTGACTCTAATACCTACGTCATATTGTGGAGACGACCATCAACATTGTTGACATCGAGGCACGGTTTTTGTTATAACCTCAATGCGAGGTTCATTACTTTTTATAAACGTGTGGTGTATTACTGTTCATTATTGTTTTATCTCCATTAAAGTACTTGGTCACGATGCTCTCTATTTTAAAATGTCTTCAAAAAAATCAAGTAAATCAATTTCATTCATTCTAATGCATAACGTTAGACTAGCTAAATTTGAAGGTTGAGTGCGAATATTTTGTGCTCACTCAATCAAATCAGACAGCAAGTGACACTGACCATTTGACGTGAGCTAGCTAACGTCACATGTCATTTCATATGTATTGTGAGTTAGCAAACGTTCGCTAACTGTCTTTGAAAACATTTGTTTTAGGCTATTTTGGTTTCTAGACAGTTGCAGAGGACTGTCTTCTCAGACCGATGGAGAGACACGAATTGCACATATTCTCAAAGAGAAGTTTCCATCGGCCACGTCTCTAAAAGTTGTGGACATATCAGGTAAATAGACCTCGAAACATGGGTGTCAGAAGGGGTCCTGATCTAGCTACATCATTATGCATAATGACATGTATGTTACTACGACGCTGAATTTGTTGTTGTCTTACTGGTATTCAGTGGACTCACACTCGCGTGGTCATCCTTCCATATTAGGTATCGTTTACTCGAAAATTGGAACGAAATGCGAGAAGCTTGGGCTTCCTAGGATAGTGCATTCTTCTTGTGTGGATTATTGGCGGTTGGCATCCAATAATAATAATAGTACTTTACCGCAACGACCTGTACTTTATTTACTCTCTCACATGTTGGAGTTCCAGATGCATAGATGCACTCATAAGTTCAAGAAAATACTTAAGGAAGAACAACCAAAAAGCCAGCCCAAACTGCCTGTACTACCATACCCAGCACTATCTCTAACCACAGACCTGAGTGGGCAACACTACCTCTTCCAACATCTTCTGTAGATCCTTTGCAGAAATATCTACAATATCCAGAACATTTTCAGCTGCTCTACCCAACAATTCCAATTTTATCTGACCAGCTTTCTACTTGTGCAGCACAATTCACAACCACATTTACTTTTACTATAACATTTACTATTTGTCCTCCCTCTGAGCAGGCAACATGGAGAGCCCTGAGCCCTACCTCCTGATTCATCCTTCTCACTGCTTCTGCTTATGTAACACCCAGTCCCATCTGTGTCTGTTTCACCTTTACCAGGCACTCTGTAGCCCTGGCCTCACGACTGCCTCCACAATTACTACACTTTCTGGGCTCACCCTTCAAACATTATGTGGAAACCTCTACACCTTGTACATTTAGGTTGCCCCACCTACACACTGATGCTACATGACCACATTTCTGGCAGTGGAAACACTGCAGAACAGCTGGCATGAATGCGCTAACCAGATAGCTCAATATATCTCAACCAGATCAAAAGTACCTCCAATTCAAAGCATAGCAAAACCGACAGGCTCCTTCTCCAATCCATCTCGATTACAGCTAAGCCACATGTGCTCACACACCATGAACCTTCCTCTTTAGCTGCTCAACCTCTACACTTAGAGGCACTGCTATTACGCCCTTGAGTGGAGCCCTGCTCCGTAAACTAAAGCATATTATTTCTCGTTCTCCCAGTCGGACCATGCACAATGCTCAGTCCCTCTGGAAGGTGGATATGAATCCTATCCTAATGAATAAGCTCATCTCTATCTTAGCATACTGCATACATACTTCCCTATCCTACTCTCCACCCAACTTGAGACCTCAAACGGGTCTGCCAAAACCCCATGATTGACTTTTTCTAAGAACCAAACTCCAATCACCATAGAATCCTCACAGACAATCCGCTTATTTGGATTCCCCAGATCTGCTTGCTTAGCATTCTTCAAAGGCACAGCAGTCGCCTGATCTTTCTTCTCAGACTCCTCTCTTCCATTTTTACCTATCTCATCTTAACTCTCTTCACTTCCCTCACTCCATATCTCTCCCTCCATGATCACTATTACCAGAGAAAAAAAGGTTTTCAGCTTCATCTCTTAATTTATTTGTGCGAGGGCTAGTAAGTCTACGCTCGTCTAGTGCTCAGCCTAGGCAGGGGCGTCATGCACCCATTATTTTAGAGGGGTTACGAAGTACGAGAGGATGGAGGGGGAAGTTGGAGAATTTTTCAAATACCTGAAACCTAGAGGCATAAAAATGATGCCTAATTCTATGTTTTTTTTTTAAAGAAGATTTTTCTGGATAGGTTATCTAAGCATACCTTCACTTTTAATGAGGGTGTCATTCTGACTATTGTAAATAACACATATCAATATACTGCACTAATATGCCTAGGATATTACATACAAATTACAAAACAGTACATGGGATCATAACACATATCAATACAGGCACATATCATGGAATCACAATTCATTCACAACTATATTGATATAAGGTGTCAGATTACATTGAAACCAAGTATTTTTCTGCATTTTTCTAAGCATACCTCTTGAGCTGTCTGTATATTCCTGCCTGGTGGTTATTTTTGTTATGCTTCACTGCATCTCTGCTCAAATATGGGTAAAACATTGAAAGTAATGTGAGTCTTATTCAGTACATTTAGTAATTACTTGCTTTTCTAAAGTTTAGCAAAATTGCCAGCAGACATGCCAGCTAAGATCGTTAGACAAGCTACACTAGTTATGAGGTTGGGAGATTGGGAACCTATCTAGCAGGCTAGCTAAAGCAAACTTCATAAAGTGGCTAGAATTACAAAGAAACAACAACATTGTTTTATTTATTCATCAAAAAGAAATCAATATGCTGCATAGCTTAAACAAATGCATTTATAAAGTTACCTCTTGTGAGTCCTGCAGCTAAAATCAAATCAAATACAGGACAAATCTGAGGGGGCACGTGACCTTGTTCCCCTTATGGGCATGACGTCTCTGAATCCTTGGTGCGCTCCTGACAATTGTGTATCATTATGTTTTCTGTTCTCAGGTGGCTGTGGTGCCATGTATGAAGTCCACATAGAATCCAATGAATTTAAAGGGAAAAGAACTGTTCAACAACACCAACTAGTCAACCAGGTAAACTATGGAGATACATTCTGGAGAGATCAATTAGTTTGCACCATTGTATGGAAGCATATAGGCTATATAGCTGTCAAAATGTTACATCTGCTTTGGTTGATATTGTTTTGTACCGATCGGTTGTGTGGGGGGAGAGAGAAAGCAACAACAAATAGTCAAGTATGTCAAGTATTATGTCAAACCTTTCAGGTGAAATTATTATCATGTATTGCATTTTATTCCATTTGCAAAATTGTTGCAAAAACAGCACAGCTGAAAAGTGCTATGTTCTCATCCACAGGCTCTCAAGGAGGAGATCCAAGGAATGCATGGACTACGAATATTCACAGATGTTCCTCGAGAGTAGGACCAAGCCCTTTCACAAATTGTAGGTCTTTGAACATACACCCCTCAAACGGAATGCTCATATGCTGATTACATTTTGATCTGAGGATGAACACCCCAAAATATCAGATTAATTGCTGATGTGTCTATGACAGTAACAAAGGAAACAGTTTGTCCTGTTATTTCCTGACAGTTTTGTCAGAAATAATCTGTAGAATTTATGGTAGGGACACATTTTACAATGTCAATTGTGTAATACATGTAAATCTAAAACCATCATATATTTTTCTTTACCATAAAAAGTTAAATTATTGATGATGAGATTATTCGAATGCTGCCTTTACAGAAGACATTGACCTAAAAAGCTATGATACGCACAAAATAACGCTGTCAGGATTCATTAGTAAATTGCCAAGTCAATTAGCCCCCCTAACCAATTGAGTTGGCCTATAGTGTTTTTAACCATTGTAAAGATAGAATGCAAATACATTGTAGTGAACAATCAGAAAACCTCATGACGACTAGCTATGCAAATATTCTTGTACATTTAATCTGTAATTGAAAATCCTTCCTATATTTGTGTTTTTGTTTAGTGTAGTAGTTGTTTGTTTAAGTCATGAGACACAGTCATGAGACAAGTTTCGATTCCATTTACAGTATTTATGTTCTGTCATTCCTCCTTGTTAACCATAAATGTAGAAATAACAGTTGCTGTCAAAGTAGATGCACTTCAATAAATAGTATGTGATTCAAAGGACAAAAATACAGGACCCTTATGTCTTTATTAAAGGGATACTTCAGGATTTTGCCTACACTACTGTAGAATTTATCATTTGCAGGTGTCTAACAACCTCATTAGATTGTAATAATCACTGTGTGGGCCTACTCCGACTGTGTGGCCCCAATGCGACCCATACTTGGTAAATGTATACTGCAGTTTTTTTCTACTGTGAAATTCACCATTAGGTGGGGCCCCCTAGCTATTTCCCCAATATTTTTGTGGGTTAGTTCTTCAAGTGAGAATACATTTTACTACATGGTAGCTACTTGAGATGTAAATTTGTTGCTCGCTTATTCATAAACAGGTTATAATTGGATTATAGACATGAAAACTATTGCCAGGAAATGGACATGAATCATTTCCCCATATACTGATATACAGTGTCATGTAGCCTATGCGTTGTTGTAGTCAATCAAAGTTAGGTCCGTGTTTTGATACTCACAAATATTAGAATTTACGTGCCTGGAAGAAGACATTTGTGAATAACCCTGTCTGATCACGTGCTCATTTGTAGGCACAATAGCAAATCCAACTGCGTTGCCTTACATCAGATAATGCGTAAATTCTGCCTGCACTGATCGGTTGAGAGACACACTTTGCATAGGAGTGATGCTATCTGACATAAAACAATGATCCCATTGTGGATGTATTAGACTACATAATTGCATTGGGGGAAATACATAAAGTACCAGTCAAAAGACTGGACACCTACTCATTCAAGGGTTTTTCTTTATTTTACTATTTTCTACATTGTTGTAGTGACCAAAAAAAGTGTTAAACAATTTAAAATATGTTATATATTTGAGATTCTTCAAATTAGCCACCCTTTGCCTTGATGACAGCTTTGCACACTCTTGGCATTCTCTCAACCAGCTTCATAGGGTAGTCACCTGGAATGCATTTCAATTAACAGGTGTGCCTTGTTGAAAGTTAATTTGTGGGATTTCTTTCCTTCTTAATGTTTTTGAGCCAATCAGTTGTGTTGTGACAAGGTATGGGTGGTACCAAGTCCATATTATGTTAAGAACAGCTCAAATAAGCAAAGAGAAACGACAGTCCATCATTACTTTAAGACGTGAAGGTCTGTCAATCTGGAAAATGTCAAGAACTTTGAACGTTTCTTCAAGTGCAGTTACAAAAGCCATCAAGCTCTATGATGAAACTGGCTCTCATGAGGACCACCACAGGAAAGGAAGACCCAGAGTTACTTCTGCTGCAGAGGTTAAGTTCATTAGAGTTAACTGCACCTCAGATTGCAGCCCAAATAAATGCTTCACAGAGTTCCAGTAACAGACACATCTCAATATCAACTGTTCAGAGGAGACTGTGTGAATCAGGCCTTCATGGTTGAATTGCTGCAAAGAAACCACTACTAAAGGACACCAATAATAAGAAGATATTTGCTTGGGCCAAGAAACACGAGAAATGGACATTAGACCGGTGGAAATCTGTCCTTTGGTCTGATGAGTCCAAATTTGAGATTTTTGGTTCCAACCGCCGTGTCTTGGTGAGACGCAGAGTAGGTGAACGGATAATCTCTGCATGTGTGGTTCCCACTGCGAAGCATGGAGGAGGAGGTGTGATGGTGCTTTGCTGGTGAACTGTCAGTGATTTATTTAGAATTCAAGGCACACTTAACCAGCATGGCTTCCACAGCATTCTGCAGTGATACGCCATCCTATCTAGTTTGCAATTAGTGGGACTATCATTTGTTTTTCAACAGGACAATGACCCAAAACACACCTCCAGGCTGTGTAAGGGCTATTTGACCAAGAAGGAGAGTGATGGTGCTGCATCAGATGACCTGGCCTCCACATTCACCTGACCTCAACCCAATTGAGAAGGTTTGGAATGAGTTGGACCGTAGAGTGAAAGAAAAGCAGCCAACAAGTGCTCAGCATATGTGGGAACCAAATGCCAGGAGTGTGCAAAGCTGTCATCAAGGCAAAGGGTGGCTACTTTGAAGAATCTCAAATATAAAATATATTTTGATATGTTTAACACTTGTTTGGTTACTACATGATTCCATATGTGCTATTTCATAGTGTTGATGTCTTCACTATTATTCTACAATGTAGAAAATAGTAAAAATAAAGAAAACCCTTGAATGAGTAGATGTGTCCAAACTTTTGACTGGTACTGTATATTCATTGTACAGCCTTACCTATGGATTGTGCACCCATGAAACGGGGTATCAGCCTACTCATTGACACCCACGTAACACAATTTCATTATCAGAATCATATGTATAAAGGAATAATTGTTATTTTTAAAAATGTATTATTTAAAAATGTTTACAAAAATGTTGACGTTAATGCTGTAGTTGGAGGCCACATTTTCAGTGAAAATCACTACAATAAATGTACCTTAGCTGCCAGCCTGGCCTGATATTGCGACACTATCTAGCTACCTACGTCTCTTCTTGCTGAATGACGTGTTGTTGTGTTGCCAGCTTTGCAGCACACATTTTCCACATTGGGTAGTAGACTGTATCACGGTGACATCTAGATGGTTGCTACCAATATTTGAAGTTTTTTTTTATCGTGTAGGCTGCTATCCTACTCGAAATATAATCCCGTGGGATGGAACAAATTCACCACGTTTGCGACATGTGATACAACTGGCCCGTGAAGCAACTACTGCCCAGCTGGGGGAGCACCTCAATACAAACCGTTGTACTGGTCATTCCTACGGCCTTGTCGTTACGTTAGCTGACATCCAGATGGTGACCAATACTATAGGTTATTTCTCACTCGTCCATTGAAATAAACATCACTCTCTTTTACAAGTTTTAATTAGTGCCAATTCCATGCTGCTGTTTTGCAAGCTAATCAGCATAAACTAGGCTCATCAGGACGACTGACTGAACCGAAGCCTTTCGTCTCCATACGTGATCAATTTGGGCACTAGGCGTGTCCATGTTAAGGATTTATATATATACACTAGATGACTTTAAGGGGGCGCTAAGTTTAACTCTCTGTACCTCCATCTTGGCACTTCCCCACCGGTGTAAAAACAAATATTTTGGAAGCTACATAAATACATGGATTAATGTCTACATTCGTTTTTGCCACGTTTATTATATTACAGACAACTTAATGCAAACTTTAAATTATATAATGTGAGCTAAACGTAAAAAAACGAATAAAAAAAATATTTTTAAATACTTAAAGTATATTATTTTGAAATTAATAATGTTGTTGTCCCCACTACAACAAAACACTACTTAAATATATGTAATGTTGTCCTTGAAACATGTAATTGAGGAGTGCCAATATGGCCGAGTGGTGGCTTCCAATCCTCTCATTGGCCAATATACAACATCAGCAATCCAAGATTTATAAACATCTTTATTCGGAATAGCCTCTCCCTCTTCCAAAATAGAACTGATTCGGCTCATACTGCGCATTCTTAACTTGGAAGGAGGAAGGAAGGACCAGTTACAAACTCGAGCATCCCCTTCCAGCCCCATGAAGCCCACCGACATGGCTAAAGAAGGAACGGAGATGACAGAGGAAACTGAGCACATGATAGATAAGAATGGAGCAAAAGAAACAGAAACTGTAGTATCTGCAGGAGATGCCAAAGAAATGCGAGCCGTAATACTGTCAGGTTTCGGGGGTCTCAACAAACTCCGGGTAACCAAGAAGGCGATGCCTGAGCCACAGGAGGGAGAAGTGAAAATTCGCGTCAAAGCATGGTAAACGTTGCATATTAAACTGTTGATTAATTGTTACATTGATGCCTGCCTAATGATCTTAAAATATCAATGATGCGAAGTTACCACATTCATAAGTGTATTGCAACATGTTGCAGATTCTGATTCAGTACGGGCGAGCCATGAATAAACCTTGAATTGAAGTAGGTTAAACTCGACCTGAGTAGTTTGTAAAAGTGACACGATAAAAGGACTCATTGCATTCATGAAGCCACATGTCCTCTGATGTTTCACTGTCTGTAGTAGATGATGAATAAGGACTGTCTGTGGAGAAGGCATGCAAATTAAAAGCAAAAACACCTGCAATGTTGGAATTAATACAAATTTGGCTTGATAAAAGTATTTGCTTGGCATGTTTTTGACTGATCATCTTAATGAGCTTTTATTGGGGGAATACTGTAAATACCACAAGCCAGTTGAAATGGATTTTCTCACTACAACTGGCCCATGCAAAGTCCTACACTTGTGGTATTTGTGCTCTATTCTCTTATGATTGCCTACTTGGCATTTAGTAAGTCGATTTTGATGAGGGATTGGATAATTGTCTTTAGTCCAACAATATTGTTTTATTGATAATATTGAAATACACAAACTATACCCTCAACAAGTGAGAAGCAATTTTTCCATAAAAGGGAGAGCCTGTTACAGATATGCTCTATCACAGATTGGCTATTTATTGTTCAGTACATGTGAATCACCATGGCCTTGGAACTGTAGCCTCTTTTAATAGTCTGGAATTCAAGCATGGGTTTGTAGATATCAAACAGCTTGTGTTGTGCTTATGACTGCTCAGGCATTTATTTATTAACATATTTTAAGTCTAAGTAACATTTATCAAATAGTGAAAATGTCCATCATGCAATATTGTGTCTTCTCCAATATCATAAGTTAAAAATAAATAACTTTGCTTGATTGTGAGGTTAATATCAATGAGACATTTACCGTTGCAGTGGCTTGAACTTCCTGGATCTTATGGTGCGTCAAGGTAATATTGACAGTCCTCCGAAAACTCCACTTGTCCCTGGATTTGAGTGTTCTGGAATAGTGGAGGCGATGGGACAAAACACAAAGGGATTTGAGGTCAGTGAATCTAGATCACAGTATGTCACAGATATTATGTTGTGGATTAGTAGCACAACTAAACTCAGCAAAAAAAGAAATGTCTCTTTTTCAGGACCCTGTCTTTCAAAGATATTTTGTAAAAATCCAAATAACTTCACATATCTTCATTGTAAAGGGTTTAAACACTGTTTCCCAGACATTCCCATAAACAATTAATGAACATGCACCAATGGAACGGCTGTTAAGACAATAACAGCTTACAAAGCGGTAGGCAATTAAGGTCACAGTTATGAAAACTTAGGACACTAAAGAGGCCTTTCTACTGACTCTGATAAACACCAAAAGAAAGGGTCACTGCAATAATTGCTATGTCTGTACTGTGAGATGCCTAAGACAGTGCTACAGGGAGACAGGATGGACAGCTGATCGTCCTCGCAGTGGCAGACCACGTGCAACAACACCTGCACAGGATCGGTACATCCGAACATCACACCTGCGGGACAGGTACAGGGTGGCAACAACAACTGCCCGAGTTACACCAGGAATGCACAATTCCTCCATCAGTGCTCAGACTGTCCGTAATAGGCTGAGAGAGGCTGGACTGAGGGCTTGTAGGCCTGTTGTAAGGCAGGTCATCACCAGACATCACCGGCACAACGTCGCCTATGGCACAAACCCACCATCGCTGGACCAGACAGGACTGGCATAAAATGCTCTTCACTGACGAGTTGTGGTTTTGTCTCACCAGGGCTGATGGTCGGATTCATGTTTATAGTCGAAGGAATGAGCGTTACACCGAGGCCTGTACTTTGGAGTGGGCTCGATTTGGAGGTGGAGGGTCCGTCATGGTCTGGGGCGGTGTGTCACAGCATCATTGGACTGAGCTTGTTGTTATTGCAGACAATCTCAGCGCTGTGCCTTACAGGGAAGACATCCTCCTCCCTCATGTGGTACCCTTCCTGCAGGCTCATCCTGACATGACCCTCCTGCATGACAATGCCACCAGCCATACTGCTCGTTCTGTGTGTGATTTCCTGCAAGACAGGAATGTCAGTGTTCTGCCATGGCCAGCAAAGAGCCCTGATCTCAATCCCATTGAGCACGTCTGGGACCTGTTGGATCGGAGGGTGAGGGCTAGGGCCATTCCCCCAAGAAATGACTGGGAACTTGCAGGTGCCTTGGTGGAAGAGTGGGGTAACATCTCACAGCAAGAACTGGCAAATCTGGTGCAGTCCATGAGGAGGAGATGCACTGCAGTACTTAATGCAGCTGGTGGCCACACCAGATACTGACTGTTACTTTTGATTTTGACCCCCCCCCCCTTTGTTCAGGGACACATTATTCAATTTCTGTTAGTCACATGTCTGTGGAATTTGTTCAGTTTATGTCTCAGTTGTTGAATCTTGTTATGTTCATACAAATATTTACACATGTTAAGTTTGCTGAAAATAAACGCAGTTGACAATGAGAGGACGTTTCTTTTTTTTGCTGAGTTTATATTGATCTCACTTTGCATTTTTACCCCCAACAATATTGATTTGTGTTACAGTTTGAAATGGTTAATGTTGATATTTTGAAATTCATTGGTCGGAGTAGCATGTGAGGTTTGGTGCATTTCTAAAACAAACCTGTAACCATGTCACCTCCAAAATGTGCATTTATCATATTTTATAGCTTACCTTTTCCTCTCGCCAGATAGGAGACCGGGTTATGGCTTTTGTAAATTACAACGCCTGGGCAGAGGTGGTTTGCACACCGCTGGATTACGTCTATAACATGCCTGATGATATGACATTTCCTGAGGGAGCAGCCTTCTCCATGAACTTCGTGGCTGCCTACATGATGCTGTTTGAGGTTGCCAATCTCCGAGAGGGGATGTCAGTATTGGTCCATTCAGCAGGAGGGGGTGTGGTAAGTCAACTCCCGAAAGGAGGTGGAAAGAAAAACACAGCATCTGAAAATGATATCAGTGATGTTACTATAGATACCGCCAAGGTGTGTATCTCTGGTGGCTCTTGAGGGTAATAGCCTGTGGCTATTATCAGACAGCTCAGATGCTGTTTTACATAATACTGTATTCATGATTGAAGATGATGGTGAGATGAGGCTGAGAAAATGACATCTAGGAAAGATGTGACTGTGGTTGAAGATAGAGAGTGTCTGGGCTGTACTGTTTACAGTATATATGCACACAGACTCTTCAGACTTGTAAAACATTTTTTTTAAAGACATTGAATTATCAGGCTCATGTAGCACATTTCCCTTTAGCGAAAGCACGGTTAATGATTCCCAGCTTTAATAATTAAACATAACTAGATATGTAACTATACTCTAGAGATGCTCCTACAGACTGTAATTCATGAACAACAGTAGAGCGACTGCTCAGATTTCAGACTGATGTACACAATAGGGTATACCTCTGTTGTTTAATTCACGCATGTAGTACCATACTGTAGTGGAGATGGACAAGAAAACATTTACTGTCTTTACCTAGTGTGTTGAATGATTAGAACAGGATGAGCATAATTATTATAATTATTTTTCATATCAAATATGGATTATGGTTGGTAAAGCTGTGGTGCATAACCTGTGGAAATGTCATTGTCTGGATTGGCCTTGTGTAATTGTGTCTTGGAGAGTCTGACTGGGATTGTGTGGTGTTTTTCAGGGTCAAGCTGTGGCTCAGCTGTGCTCCACTATACCCAGTGTCACTGTGTTTGGAACGGCCTCATCTTTCAAACATGAAGCCATCAAGGACTCTGTGACCCACCTCTTCGACAGAAACATTGATTATGTACAAGAAGTTAAAAAGTAAGGTTTGTTTTTTGTTCTACAATAAAAATGATTAAGGATAAAATCTTTCTTCTAAACATAGAGCTGTAGAGGTAATTGTTCTGCACAATTTTTATGAATAAGACTAATTTGTTCACAAATGTGTAATTTCATTGCATCTTACAGGTTTATTAAAATATGTTTAGATATAATTTCACATAATTACTAAGAATCTCTTTTGGTTTATAATGTGCAATTTGATATGTACATATGAATTGACAATGATAATGTAGAACACAGAGCATGTAGAGATCAGGGAGATGCAGATGTTAGTTGATGCCACATTTGGACGTGCGTGGCTGCGGTCCCCATGGCAACACACAGCTCGTCTCCGAGAGCAACGGCAGTGTGTGAGGCAGAGTGTTCAAAGGCTCTCTGAAGGCAACCTGCAACAGGCTGTCTGCTGGGGACGTGGAACAGCTGGGCCAATCAGGAAAGCGCCTGTGCATGTCGTTGTCTTGTCTGTTCCAAACATATTACTCACCATATGTCTGCTGCAGAGGGACAAGTGAGAGCCATGAGAAAACGAGTTTTGATTAGACATGGAAATAAAAGTGCTGAAAACCAATTGGCTCCCTATTTAAAAAGAGGATGGAGAACAATCTCTGGAGGAAACAAACTGGAGTTTTGGTGCAGGTACAGACAACTAGCACAAAAATAATATTGCGATATTGTCAAAACGACATGATATATTGTCAAAAATAATATCCGGATATGTAACTATATGGATTTTTGTCACCCATCACTAATTATCATGTTTGATTAGCAATCAGTGCAATCCATAGGGATGCTGCCTCCTCAATAGGAGACAATCAGAAAATAACCCTCTATGCCAAAGCCAACTTCATGTCTACTGTCTAATAGGAATAGTGTTTTAGAGGTGAGTCATGCAGTCAGGAGGCTTAAAGCATGTCCATCCGATAATCACATTCTGAATTTATTCTGAAGTGCTTTAGAAATGCATACATTCAACCAAGCTTTCCTATTGAGTTCCTTTCTTAAGGAGCCTAATCCCTGGTTCCCCCTCAGTACTTATTGACAGAGGGAGAATACTGTCTGCCTGCATATCACAATGGTAGTAAATAGAGCCATATCAGAGGGAGAATACTGTCTGCCTGCATATCACACTGGTAGTAAATACAGCCATATCAGAGGGAGAGGCAGATTATAAGTCTTTCATCTCCATGGCCCCACATTCCTTTCAGGATCAAGAGCAAAGCAAAATTAAATTGGTCTTAAGTCGCCCCTTTTACAATATGCAAGGCCATGGGCATCATAAGACCCCCGAGCCGTTTAGCCAAGCAGGCGGGCAGGCCACCAGGCAGAAAGGAAGGCATTAGGACCCCTTGATCAGAACATTGCTCTCATTCTTTCTTTCACATTGGTGCTCTTAAGTGAGTCATGCCATGAACAATCACACCAATGGTTAACCTGTCCAAGGCTTATAGGTCTTTTAATACTGTATCACTTGAAATCAAGTGGAATTTGATTGAACAAAAGGCTGATCGAAATGTCAATGAACTGTATTGTTTAGTATTTGCTAAAAATATATAAATTTAACTATTGAAATCTGAGCTAAACATTGAATGACTGATAGATTGATAGGCTTCTGATGAAGCCTGCAGTTGAGGCTGTCTGTAAATGAGGAACATGTTGATTCTTGTTAATTGAATTTCCTGTATTTGGTAGGATCTCTCCAGAGGGAGTGGACATCGTCCTGGACTGTCTGTCTGGGGAGAACACTGGTAAAGGCCTCGGTCTGCTGAGGCCTCTGGGAACCTACATCCTCTACGGTTGGTGTCCTATCAGGATGCTACTCATAAATTCGCTACATTGTGCCACCAGTGTCGCACATAAGACTCTTGAGATATGATGTGGTGTTAGCCTGTGAATGATGACGTATCTTGAGTGACATTTTTTAATTTAGGACATTTCAAACTTACTGACAGGTATTGTATATAGGTTAGGCACCATTGTACTTGCGCTATACATATACAGTGCCTTCAATAAGTATTCATACCCCTTGACTCATTCCATATCTTGTTGTTTTACAGTCTGAATTCAAAATGGATTAAATATATATTTTTTCTCACCCATCTACACACAATACCCCACAATGACAAAGTAAACATTTGTTTTTAGAAATGTTAGCAAATTTATTCAAAATGAAACACAGAAATATCTCATTTACATAAGTATTCACACTCCTGAGTCAATACATGTTAGAATCACATTTGGCAGCGATTAGAACTGTGAGTCTTTCTGGGTAAGTCTGTTAAGAGCTTTGCAAACCTGGATTGTACAATAGGTACCCATTATTCTTTAAAACAATTGGTTGTTGATCATTACAAGACAACCATTTTCAAGTCTTCCCATAGATTTTCAAGCAGATTTAAGTCAAAACGGTAACTTGGCCATTCAGAAATATACACTGTCTTCTTGGTAAACAACTTCAGTGTAGATTTGGCCTTGTGTTTTAGATTATTGTCCTGCTGAAAGGTGAATTCATCCACCAGTGTCTGGTGGAACCAGGTTTTCATGTAGGATTTGACTGTGCTTAGCTCCCTTATGTTTCTTTTGTATTCTGAAAAACTCCTCAGTCCTTAACAATTACAAGCATATCCATAACATTTCAGCTTGTCATTACGAAGAAAAAAAAATGTAAATTACATTTTACTTTGACATTATGGGGTACTTTATTGTGTTTAGGCCAGTGACAAAAAAAAACGTAATTTAATATATTTTAAATTCAGGCTGTAACACAACAAAATGTGGAAAAAGTCGACTGGTGTGAATACTTTCTGAAGGCACTGTTTCCTATGACATAGCTTAGACCACAAATATTTGTAAAGTTTCTTGTAAGATATAGGCTCAAGCTCTTCAGACTTTCACCTCGTCTAAGGACACTTAGAATACAGATGGTTCTTTTATTTCGAGGTAATATCCCTCCATCTACTCAATAGTCAATCTGGACAGAATTTAAGCGACCGCTTAAACCTCATTGAAAACCAGGCGTACGTTGTGATTCAGTGCGAAATGTAGGTTAATTCAAATGGATTAAAAATTACACCTGAATATATTGTACTGCCCCTGGCTTTTATCCACATCTGAATTGTTTAATTACAAGAGTTTTCTTGGGTTTCAGATAATGTAGAATTAGTGTTTCTGTCAGTATGACAGTCGTGAAGTTGTAACACTAATGCGGCTTGAATCAATGAATGGTATGACGGTGAACAGAGTTCATTAGCTGTGCCAGATCTAAAGGAGGCAACTACTCCTCCCCCACAATAACCCCTCTTCACCTCACGGCTCTGTACGGTTCACCCATCACTTCAGCCCAACAGTTAACACCGCCACCCTGTCTCTCTCTATAAGCTTGTGCCTTTGTTTTTGTGTTTTCAGGCTCATCAAACATGGTTACTGGGGAAACAAAGAGTTTCTTCAGCCTTGCAAAATCTGTGAGTTAGAAATGCTGAGTCTGTCACTGAGTTTACAGAATGGAACAGTCTGTTTAATATTTATCGAACATTCATTACTTACTATGAAACACAAATGAGTTATTGGGGTAAGTGATGTGTGTGTCTCTGGTTTGACTCCCCAGTGGTGGCAGGTTGAGAAGGTGAACCCTATTAAACTCTACGAGGAGAACAAGGTCATTGCTGGATTCTCGCTGCTCAACCTCCTGTTCAAGCAGGGCAGGTGTGGGCAGGTGAAAACGGTGGTGGAGAAACTCTTCTCCCTCTACAACCAGAAGAAGATCAAACCTGTGGTGGACTCCCTGTGGGCACTGGAGGAGGTAAGGGGACAGCTGGTGGGCAGGGACATTTCCCTGAACACATCTGGCATGATGTCTTTGACTGGCAGGTCTACAATCTGGGAATGATCCACGGTCACTAAGGAAACACAGAAGGGTAGGGAAGTTTTAGAGAAGTTGTTATGGAAACATCTTGGATGGAGTGTCATCTGTTGATTGTCACTGTTGTTAGTGGACGTTGGTTTGGCCTGCAGATGGCAGGTGGGCCGTTAAGACCGGTTGCTGGTTTCTGATGGCTGCAGTTATGCGATGTTCACATTCACGCCCACATGAATTCCATACATCAATCTCTCCTCCATCTCTGCCAGTGCATCTCTCTGTGTGTCTGTTTTCCTCTTTCTGTTTCTACACAGTCACCAACTCTGTTTGTAAAGAAACACAAATGTAACATTTGGGTGTTTCACACATTCTGCTATTTCTGTGGACTTGATAGTGGACCTGCTAGTGGTTAGCAGGCAGCTCAGCACGGAGGGTCATAGAGTCATTTATTGACACAACACTCCTGCTGCTATGAGGTAGATGATTGGTGGTTTAATTATTCACAAGATCCCCTGCTGATAGAACAGTGAAAGGCTTTTCCTCTCCATTCATATTACTGGTGTTTACCTCCACTCAGCTATATTTCTATGTACAGATATACAGTATACATACACATGTACAGTATACATACATATATACACATATACAGTATACAGTGGGGCAAAAAAGTATTTAGTCAGCCACCAATTGTGCAAGTTCTCATCTTAAAAAGATGAGAGTGGCCTGTAATTTTCATCAAAGGTACACTTCAACTATGACAGACAAAATGAGAAAAGAAAATCCAGAAAATCACAACTGGGATCCAGTTGCAGAGGGAGGTGTTTAGTCCCATTTATCCATTCAAGGAAATGTGAATAGTTTCTCTGGTAAGGCTGACATGTTGTTATTTGAGTAGAACCAGTCAAGGAGATAGTGTGTCATGCGATTTGATTGAATTACATTGTGTTGGTCAGGTGGCCAGTTGAAATGACAGAGCCGACCTCTGATTCAGAGGGGTTGGGTTAAAAGTGGAAGTAAAGTTTTGGTTGTGTGCACTAGACAATAAAAATAAATGCCATCCTTTCTTTGCTTCATTTTGTAGCTGAAATTGCTGCCTGCAAACATGTTCTTGCGTCATTCCGGTTTTGAAGTTGCAAAATAATTGGCCTTTCCAGCAGAGAGGGCAGTGCGAGGAAAGCCTGTTTGAACAGTAGGTGACTATATGTTTGATTCTATCCATTTTTTCTTGTTAGAAAAACCCTCCACTTATTTGAACGTTGACCCTGTGCCCACCAGATGACTTACAGTGTTGTCTCTCAGAAGGATGGCATAGATACTTATTCACTCCCTCTTTGATCTTGGCTTCTACTCAATGTGCCCAACATTCTTTAAGAAGTGAATTTTGCCTGTAATCAGAGAATGTTCATGAAGACCTTTAAAAAAACTATAGAAACTCAGAAAATGAAGTTTATTAGAAATGTAGTGAGTGTTCAGCAGTCCTGGTTTGGTACATGATTCTATACAGTACACTCTTAGAAAAAAAGGGTTCCAAAATGGTTCTTCAGCTGTACCCATAGGAGAACCCATTTTGTTTCCAGGTAGAACTCTTTTGGGTTCAATGTAGAACCCTCATTGGAAAGGGTTCTACCTGGAACCAAAAGGGTTCTACCTGGAACAATAGTGTTCTTCAAAGGGTTATCCTATGGAGACAGCCGAAGAACCCTTATTGATTTTAGATAGCATCTTTTTTTCTATGAGTGTACTGTTAACAAGAGGACATTTAATAAATGGGCTCCCTTGTGTTCAGAAAACAGCCTTTGCTGAACAGCCACCTCTGACTTGCTTGAAGACAGCAAGCAATGAATAGAGGACAAGATTTATTTTATACTGAACAAAAATATTTTGATTTATTTTATTTCATCTTTATTTAACCAGGTAGGCCAGTTGAGAACAAGTTTCTCATTTACAACTTCAACCTGGCCAAGAAAAAGCAAGGCAGTGCGACAACAACAACAACACAGAGTTACACATAAACAAACGTAGTCAATAACACAAAATAAAAAACGCAACCTGCAACAATTTCAACCATTTTACTGAGTTACAGTTCATAAAAGGAAATCAGTCAAT
Source organism: Oncorhynchus nerka (assembly GCF_034236695.1). Taxonomy (NCBI): domain Eukaryota; kingdom Metazoa; phylum Chordata; class Actinopteri; order Salmoniformes; family Salmonidae; genus Oncorhynchus; species Oncorhynchus nerka. Next base: position 69,245,211 of record NC_088422.1, on the reverse strand, counting down.
TGAAATAAATACATTAGGCCCTAATCTATAGATTTCACATGACTGGGCAGGGGCACAGCCATAGGTGGACCTGGGAGGGCATAGGCCCACCCACTGGGTTTTTCCCCACAAAAGGGCTTTATTACAGATATGAATACTCCTCAGTTTCATCAGTTGTCCGGGTGGCTGGTCTCAGACAATCCCGCAGGTGAAGAAGCCAGTTGGGCGTACTGCCAAATACTCTAAACGACGTTGGGGGTGGCTTATGGTAGAGAAATTAACATTAAATTCTCTGGCAAAAGCTCTGGTGGACATTGCTGCAGTCAGCATACCAATTGTGTACTCCCTCAAAGCGTGAGACATCTGTGGCATTGTGTTGTGACAAAACTGCACATTTTAGAGTGGTCTTTTATTGTCCCCGGCCCAAGGTGCACCTGTGTAATGATCATGCTGTTTAATCAGCTTCTTGATATGCCGCACCTGTCAGGTAGATGGATTATCTTGGCAAGGGGGAAATGCTCAATAACAGGGATGTAAACAATATCAGAGAAATAAGCTTTTTGTGCATATGGAACATTTCTGGGATCTTGGTTTCTTGTTTTTCCTTTTGATCCTATCAGGCGTTGTGGGGGGAAAGTGACAGACTGACTCCCCACTATTCTGCATGGTTGTCATGGTTTCAGAAGTTGATCTATCCACAGCGTTCTGCAAAGTCATGCCAAGATGGGTGGCACCTTTAAATGCTCATACCAGAATATGAAAGAAAGTGATTGAGGAATTGAAATCCCTAATTACAGATGTATCACACTGATATGCATACTGTAATAAGTTATACTTTTTTCCCAATCAAGATTTTTAATTAGTAAATCATTTTGAGTTGGTAAATTGACTTTTCTAAAAGGCTCCCCTATCTTAGATCTGTCCATTAGAAGCATTTTGTGGATTTTTGACTTACAGGCTTTCAGAGTGTTAACTAAACCTACAATCATTTTACTCTGAGGATTGTATGTACTGTACCTGGACATGGCTCTTATTAATCTCTGCTGTTCACTTCTCCCCCAAGAGGGCTCTTCAGAACACATGTTCTCGGAAGCCTCCACCACACAGAGAGTTATGTTTTGGATGTGAAGGTGTGTTCTGCCTTATGCCGTCACAGCATGGAAAAGTGTTATTTAGAAAGTTAGGGGGATTGGTACCTGCTGCTCCATACTCAAATCAAATGTTATTGGTCACGTGCGCCGAATACAACAGGTGTAGTAGACCTTACAGTGAAATGCTTACTTACGAGCCCCTAACCAACAGTGCAGTTTCAAAAAATACGGATAAGAATAAGAGATAAAAATAACAAGTGTTTAAAGAGCAGCAGTAAAAAGGGGGGTGCCGGTACAGAGTCAATGTGCGGTGGCACCAGTTAGTTGAGGTAGTGTGTACATGTAGGTAGAGTTACTTAAAGTGACTATGCATAGATGACAACAGAGAGTAGCAGTGGTGTGTGTGGGGGGGGGGGGGGCTAGAAGCCTCTTGGACCTAGACTTGGCGCTCCAGTACCGCTTGCCGTGTGGTAGCAGAGAGGACAGTCTGACTAAGGTGGCTGGAGTCTTTGACCATTTTTAGTGCCTTCCTCTGACACCGCCTGGTATAGAGGTCCTGGATGGCAGGAAGCTTGGCCCCAGTGATATACTGGGCCGTACGTACTACCCTCTATAGTGCCTTGCAGCCGGAGGCCGAGCAGTTGCCATACCAGGCAGTCATAAGATGTAATAACATACTAACTACGCGGTCTGTATCTCCTGACTGATACGTCTGCAGACTAGTTACTGCCCGGAGCAAAACTACTCTGCTAATCATGAGGAGACTGCAGCTGGTACCGCAGAAGAGGGCGAGAGAGTGTAAGGGCAGAGAGAGGGAGAGAAATTAGTGGTTAATGAGAAAGCAAGGGATAGTGAAGGATAGTGTTGTGAGAGGGAGAGGTTTGAAGGAAGCTTCAGTGTTGTAACATTTTACAGCATCGCTCACACTAAAGATCAGCCCTAATAGTCATCCTTGTTTATGATCCTACTGTTCTGCTTGGAAACAATACCAGACCCAGAGGGCGAAATAGATGAGTTGGCCATGTCTTCTCCAAGCAATATGAATCTTATTACCTGTGTTGTGGCCATGCTTTCTGGATGCCATTTAACCCCCTGAGCTGAAGATGATTATCTGGACACTTTCTATGACAGCAACATTCATCATTCAGCACCAGTGTGGCCAGGGGCCTCGCTGTGATTGTTTGGTATGGTCCTCTACCTTCTGTTCCACAGTAGTCATGAGGGAACTCATGCACCATCTCCCCGTGACATCCTGACCAGGGGATATCCTTTTGTTCTCCACAGCCTCTTAATGTCTCTAGAGTCGGGTTTGTTTTGCAAAGCAATATATCAAACGGGTTTGCACAATGAAAAGCAAGTTTACCTATAAGGCCCTTGTCTTGGAGAGCAGCTTTGAAGTCACAGACTTCAATTACTACAAACTAATTCTGAATGCCCTGAGCATCACAGAGGCAATTCTCTCCTGTGCCATGGGTCAAGTGAAGTCCTGGAGAGGTCCATAGTGAAGTTGAGGGGGCTATTAGAGGAATGCAGCCAAAGAATGCACAAAGCTCCCCCTTAGAGATGCACATCAACCAGCTGTATCCTGCTCCTCCAAACCAGTCAGTCTTTCACAGCACTCCAGGAAATGAACACAACTCCAGAAACACAACTCTAGTATGCTTTATGCTGTGCTGCTCACTCAGGGAAGAAACCATTTTTACCTTGGGCCACATCCATTTGTCTGTTGCCTAGGAATTGTCAGTGTCCTGACACCTGGACGCATTTTGGTTGTTTTTGGACAGTTGTTTACTGTTGTTGCAGAGCTCTCCCTCACACCCAGCCTGGCTGTTCCACTCTGCTCCCTGATACCTCAGATCTGGCGTTGACAGGAGGCAGCCAGGCAGCTCTGGACAATCTGATTTATGGTCCTCTCAGACAGCACTTGTTAAAACTCAGCACCAGCAGTGTTTTCCCCTCACCAGCCTATCAGACAGAAGGCCATTACTGACACTGGCATTACTCAGGATGTACTACCACCGTAGCCAGGCTACCGATAACCCAAGCCTCAGTAGATTCACTAGTCCACCTTGTCCTGAAAATACATTTCAATTTCTCATTAATGCGACTGTCATGGTTAAAGTCTGCTGAGTTGTCACCTAAATATTGTGTAACACAAGCTTGAACCACACTATCAGTGCTTTAATGCTGTCGTCTGTATCCTATCTGTATCCTATCCTAAAGCCGAGAAGTATTCTCAACACAGCACCTTTTCTGTTGCGACTTGTTGCCCAGTTGACTCCTGCTCTGTGGTCTCGGGTCGCTGACTAAGCTACAGCATTAGTATTACGTGGTTGTATATCACCGCACAGCTCTCGGCTTGGCCACACCAGCTCTAGCGTTACCTCCTCGGCTGATCCAAACTTGGCACTGTTGCCATAGGAACCACAGCCCTGCATTGATAAACAGGCCGGAGTGTAGCCAGGGACTTCTCTGAATATGGGGGTGGCAAGAGAGTGACCAGGCTGCCACACCCTGTTATGACACCTTAGAGCCATTTTCACTGACCAGTGATGTGTAGAACTGTGAAATCTATCAGCAGCATGGGGGCTCTCTGACACACTGAAATGAGCCGTGCTAAGACAGGCATGTATTATGGGCTGTTATCATTGTTAGCTACTGATTCCACCAAATGGTCTGATCATTGGCTGTTGTCATCCACCCCATGGCTCTGGCTCCTGCACCTTTCTATTACCACTATCATTTGAATTAAGGCCCTTAAATCTTGGCCTTAGCGCTTGTTGATTTAATGCCCTCGCACCTGCCAAACCTGGCCTGTGTAAGACAGCATGATGAACACAGTCCTCTCCTCTCGTAGTAGGCAGTAAGCTGAATGTTTCCAAATGGTAGAAGAAACTGAAGCCCCCAGAAAAGGTTGTCTGCTGTTATCTGTTCATCTGTAATACATGGAGGAAAATGGATGGCTGACTAGTATTAGTGAATTGTTCATAAACATGTGAAATGATAGACGTTAATGTTATTCATCCGTGTGCAATCCAACTGATTTGCAGAGATGAATTGAACAACATGTAAACGGCTGTAAATAACTAGATAATAACACTGTGTTTCCTAAACACTATTCACTTTGATGAATCTATTTTGAAACTTTTTTCCTTATATGCACAGCATTGGAAATGTAAATTTCTGTGTCGCTTGACTGAGTGGACTAAGTCAAGATATCTCCATCACAGCACACTGAGTTTCCTTCAGGTGATCGACGGGAGCTTGTGAATTTTCTAATTATAATTGTAGTACATCATAATTTCAGAATAATGACAGTTTCTCTTTTGCTCCATTAAGAAGTCTGAAATGCTGTCACTTTTGTTGGTTTGTAATGCACTTCTATTTTCTTGTGGCTATTAGCAGTCCTTTGGGTATTTTCAATCCACAGATGTGGTAGACATTTTTAGATGGGATCTCTTTATTTCTGCTGACAACATCTCAATTTGAAGACTATTAGACATGCATCCTTCATATTGTAAGTACATTTTCAAAAAGAAACTTAGTACAGTACTGGAGGGGTAAGCTATCTTTACTATATGCACTTACTGAGTTTGAAGGTAGGCCTTGAAATACATCCACATGACTTATATGATGTCAATTAGCAGCTTCTAAAGCCATGACATCATTTTCTGGAATTTTTCAAGCTGTTTAAAGGCACAGTCAACTTAGTGTATGTAAGCTTCTGACCCACTGGAATTGTTATACAGTGAATTTGAAGTGAAATCATCTGTAAACAATTGTTGTAAAAATGACTTGTGTCATGCACAAAGTAGATGTCCTAACCAACTTGCCAAAACTATAGTTTGTCAACAAGACAATTGTGGAGTGGTTGAAAAACAAGTTTGAATGACTCCAACCTAAGTGTATGTAAACTTCCGACTTCAACTGTATATATAAAAACATGTTTTTACTTTGTCATTATGGGGTATTGTGTGTAGATGGGTGTGAAAAAAAGTGCAATTTAATCATTTTTGAATTTAGGCTTTTACAAGAACATGTGGAGTAAGTCAAGGGATATGAATACTTTCTGAAAGCACTGTATTTAACAGGAACATATGCTTTGCCCTCTTACTAGCACACCATAGAACAGCAGTGTTGCCAAATTCAATGAAAACCTGCTTTTGTTGTTGTGGGACAATGATCTGAAAAGAACTTGGCCACACTGGCCACCATAAACACATTAAAGGTCTTGGGAACCCACATCCAGTTTAATCTTCTCAATGTCCGCATTTTCTTTTCAGTTTTTAGATTCACTCAAGCTCACATGGTGACAAGATTCTGTTATTTGGTGGCACAAAGGAAGGTCTTTTTTGCTTGATGAAAAAATATTTTCCATTATAAAGCATTTCTAACACAGGTCTATTGATGCTATGGCTTTGGTTACCTCTCTTGCTCTCAAGCAATATTCTATGCTACAAACATCTGTTGTGGACAAATTCTTACACATGGACATTCAAAGTCAATCTTAAATTAATCATTGTTTATTGTCAGCGCGCTGGAGAGGTTCCAACTAACTCAATGCACCATAGAACACATTTCTGTCAGAAGCTCTTCCTGGGCAGTCCCAGTAGTTGTCTTATGTACGGCTATACACAGACAAGTTATATTTGCATGATTTAGCATAATTAATTCATCATTGCCATTTTGTTTCATTCATGTGACCTACCAACACCTCACGAGGCTTCTCCTCTCTAAGCTGAGACCTGGAAATAGAGATCTCGTTTGTTCGTTCTCAAAACAACGTCTGGGCATACTTCCAAATTGCAGCTACTGATAAGAGGCGGATTTGTTCAGTCAACCACTTGCATGAACACAGAAATTGGTTAATAGAACACAGAAATGTGTTATAAGCACAAACATTAAAATTCCCATTACACAGCTCTGCCTGAACTTTCTATAATATGACTGACAATGTAATCGTTTTCTCCAGACCTTCAAAATTTCTGCCATTCCTGTCATTTGGGGTCTTGTCAATGTTGGATGCTACTAGAAGTTGTGACAGTAGCTGTGTGCCTAGAGATCGATCTCCTGTGTGAGGCTGGTGTGGGATGCCTTGGCCTTTTCCTGCAGTGGGAGGAGGATCTGTTCATTAACTAGCTGCCCACATTCATCAGAGCACCGCTCTCTGCTAAACATTCAGATTGCGGCCGCCTGCTAAAGAATGTCAAGTCATTTATCAAACCTGACGATGCGTTTTCGGAAAAGGCCTTCTGATCCTCATAGGCTTGGCACTCACCGGTACAACACATTACAGTTCTACTGCTGGCATGGTCTCAGAAAGGAATTACAAGATATGACTGTTTAACATCACATGGATACCACCGAGATGCAGCCATACCTGGTTGTGTAAGCAGAAGCTTTTCTGTACATTTTCCCAGTGAGTTCTGTGAAATCCGTTCTGAAGTTATTTTTGTGGTTTGAACACGTCACAGTTGGTGAAATGAGCTGTGTAATTGTCAGCAGTTGTGGGAGGACTGATACTGTAGCTGTCTGTGGAGCTCTCTGTGTTGTCTTGGGAGGATGTCGTGCAGCATGTGAGTTTCAGCTTTGTATGAGAGAGAGAGAGGTGTGTTTATGAGATGTTTTGTCTTTTTCCTGGGAACCCTGATGCTCTGCTGTTGTCAGTGAAATGCAGGGTATTCTCTGTATCCACAGCCCATGAAGAGCCTCATTAAAGGGAAGTGGGGTGGCGAGCCTGGGGCAAAGACTCCCGTTGCTTGTGTGTGTGGGATGAGAATTCAGGGGGCGTTGGTTTGTGTAAATGCTGAGCCTGGAAAACGATTATCGCCTGGCTGGAGAGGGTGGAGGGTGTGTCTTTAGGATGGAATGAAGGAGAGGTTGCCTGGATACCCATGCAGCATTGCCTGTGTAACAGGGCTATATTGGTGATTACCCTTGCCACTTTATTGTTAAGCCAATGGGTTTTTGGTTTTAGTTTTGTCTTGCCTTCACATACTCAACATGGCATCTTATTGGCTGGTTTGCGTGGCTTGCTTTAAATGGGTTGATGTTTCAGTTAGAATCGTCCCAGTGACAAAACACCAAACCAGCGGTAAGTTGTTGGTTGCAAAGCACTGTACGTCAAAAGTGTTTTTTATACTTACAAATGATGATTTGAATGTACAATTTATATACATTTGTTTGAAAATGTTATTAGAACATCACACAAGATGCAGCATTTTTGTGCATATTTGTTGTGCATTTTGTTGTAGAGAATTCCAGCTAAAGCCAGCTAGCAACTTACTGTGTCTGGTGGAGGGGGGGGTCGTATATTTTGTACAGTGCGCGAGTGCAGAGTTGGATGGTGAGCCGTGCATTGCATGACGTGCAATTTTGTGCTATTTATCAGAATAAATCTCCCATGACTGGTGCTACAAGTTGGAGTTCGTGTCGATGACTGATTGTACACAACGCAATAAGAGTACTGTTACAGTGGTGCCGTGACCGTTCTTCTAGATCGGATCATCCTTCGCTGGATTTCCATCTCAGAACTTCGCGGTGGTTGCCGTTCGAGAATCAGATAAGACGTTAATGGTGCAGTTTATGGCGATATCACATTTCGCCACAGAGGACGCAACTACGTTTTTTGTCCTTTATTGATTGGGACTTTCTCTTCACGGACAAACAATATAACTTTTGTGTTACTTGTTTATTTGCATTTCTAACGTGCATATGATATAACTAGGGTGAGTTTTACCAGTGTACTCGATATAGGTTACATTGTGACATTCATTTCTTACATTTTTTTTTTACATATTCTGCTATTTGCATTTTTGTTTTAGTGTGTTTATTTCCCATTATTAAGATGGAAGGTGTTGGGAGAGGTAGGGGTTTCCTGACATTTAATCTGTCACTATCCGTTGGTAGTGGTTCAGCCAAAATTCCAGTTGCTTCTACACCTTTGCCTAAACTGGAGGGTTTTGGGAGTTTTGATGATAGTTTCCTCATGGAAACGCCCAAGGATGTGAATGAAAGAGTTTTGCCAAATACACGGAGTGGGGAAGATATTGTACAGCAGATTGGTCATTCCATTGGGGAGAACATTGCCTCCTGTTTGGAGTCAAAGGCAATTGTTGGACATGTTGGGGACAATGTTTGATATCAGGGAGCCGGTGTACTTTAGGGGGGATGGCTCTGAAAAGTGCACAGTGCATGAGTGGGAGGATATGGTCATGGTTTATATGCGTAAGAGGGGCGTATCTGTGATGGACCAAGCAGATGAGGTTATGAGCAGGCTTATGGGAAAGGCCCGCATTGTTGTTAAAGTGGGCATACGCAGCAATCCCTCTGTTGATTTATCTAAAGTCCCATCTTTGACATACTGAAACAACATTTTAGTGACACTTATTTTTCAAGCATGCCCCCCCGCTGACTTTTATGCCACATTACCTCTGACTGATGAACAACCATTCGACTATTGGCTCAGACTAAACAGGGCTATGGAGGTTGCTGAAGATTGTCTAAAGAGACAGAAAAAAGTGTTGAAGACCCATCTTGTGAGCTCACAGTCATGTTCATCAGACATTGCCCTAACGCCGAACTGTCGCTTATCTTTAAGTGCAAGCCAATACAGCAGTGGACCGCTGCAGATGTTCATGAGAGGTTGGATGAATACAGGAGGGAGCGGAGGTACTCTCACTTATCTAAGGTGACCTCAGCCAGCGCAACAATGAAGCAGGAAGTTGGTGCTGTCATGGGAAGGGCCCATGTGAACACTCACCATGCATGCTGTGAGGCTCCACATGGAATCACCAAATGCGTTGCCTTCCCCATCCCAGGCTACTCATGGCTCAGCTGAGCCGATGGAACATAACCTTGCAATGCTGGAGTGTGTGCTGGAGCAGAGGCCATAGCAGTCTAACTGTCAGTTCCAAAAAGGGAATAGGAGCAAATTGAGGTCTAATGGGCCATGTGAAGTGTGTGGGGATGCTGGACACGATACTTACTTTCACTGCAGGGCCAATCACCTCTGCTTTTTTTTGTCATGTAGCTGGCCACGCACGCTCTCAGTGCCCCAAGGCCGCAGCTCTGAGCACAGCTGGTGGAGTTCCTAAAGTAATCACTGCTCAGCTCCCGGAAAACTAGTAGGCTTGCATGTAGAAGGGGAGAGTGTTAGGCCTTTTGTCCCCATCAGTGAGAGCTGTTGATTTGGAGTCTGTATATAAAAGTGTTTGAGATTAAATGGAGACTGAGAAGAGTATCATAATGCAGAACACACAGAGACTTCCCCATATGATAATTTTTTTCTATGCCAATGTGTTAATAGGAGGAGAAGTGTAAGTGAGAGCTATGCTTGTCAGTGGGTCCATGGCTTGTACCTTGAGCTCTAGGGTCTTACCTGAACTTTTGCATGCAGGAGTGTTGAAAAGTCCATCATTGAGACCTACAGAGATAGTCTTGGTTGGTTGTGGTGGGTTGAAGACCAGGCCTTTGGGAGTATGTGAGCTGGAGATGGAGTTGTACGGCTGTAGAGTTGCCGTGCCTACACTGGTGGTTGAGGGCCAGAGTGTTGACCTCATCTTTGGCAGCAATCTTGGGTCTCTCATCTTGGGTCTTCTAAAGACCTTCATTTGCCACCTGAAGACTAATTGAGATCTCTGGAAGAGGGTTTATACTCCAGTGTGTGACAGGGGTGAGGATAGCAAGCTAATCAACATGATGGTTATGCGGAGAGATGGAGGGACAGTGAAGTACGAAACGCCACTATAGCCGATGTCTTTCCTTGCATGGCTCTAGAGGACTTTAATGGTTTGTGTGTGAATGATGATTCATCAGCAGCTTTACAGCAGCAAGTGCAGAGAATGGCTGACATACTCACTGACTGCCAAGATGACTTGACTCTAACTGATGACGGTTCCAGCCGACTTGACGGACCTGACAGTTCAAGCAGTCCTGGGGTCTTACGTGACTTAGGTTTGATTGATATTGACGTCGACTCCTGTCAAGTCTCTCCTGCTGGTAAGAAGAAACTCATCCATCTCATAGCTGAGTACCAGTCAATTTTTTCCAGGCACAAGTTGGATTGTGGAAAAGCTACCGGATGTCTTCATCGCATTCAACTGAGTGACGAGAAACCCTTTCGGATGCCCTACCGACGCCTTTCACCAAGTCATTATGAGAAGCGTAAGAAAGCGTTGAATGAGATGGAAGAACATGAAATCATAAGGAAGTCTAGTTGTGAGTATGTCTCACCCCTTGTCTTTGTCTGGAAGAAGTCTGGAGACCTGAGATTCTGTACTGATTTTTGTTTGCTCAATGCTTGCACCATCAAGACACCCAACCACTCCCTCTCCAGGCTGACGCGCTGGCTGCTTTAGGTGGAAATGCCTTTTTCTCGACAATGGAACTTACCTCTGGCTACTACAATGTGGAAGTGCATGAGGATGACCGGAGATTCACAGCTTTTACATCACCATTTAGATTGTACGAATACAACCGTATGCCACAGGGGTTATGTAATCGTCCTGCAACATTTATGAGGATGATGCTAAACATCTTTGGGGATCAGAACTTTCTTAGGCTGCTGTGTTACCTTGTCTATGCGCCCACTGAAGATCTGGCTATACAGCGCCTGGAAATAGTTTTTGAGCGTCTCAAGGCTCACAACCTGAAGTTGGCGCCAAAAAAGTGTCACTCTATGCAGAGGTCTGTGAAGTTTCTGGGGCATATCATTAGTGTGAATGGTGTAGATACAGACCCTGAGAAGGTGATGGCCGTTACAGGAGTAACAGAAGCTGATCTGATGGAAGATGGCACTGACATTCCATCTCAGAAGAAATTGAGGTCATTCCTTGGGATGGTGGTGTATTACCAACAGTTCATTAAAGGTTGCTCGACCATCGCAAAGCATCTCTTTGGATTGGCGACTTTACACAAGGCTCCATGCTGGAAAAAGAAGTGACGCTCACTTGTCAGGAAGTTGACGGCTGCCGACTGGACAGCAGAATGCAGACAGGCCTTATTCAGAGCTAAAGCAAGCCTTACTGGACCAGGTTTTGTTGGCCCACCCCAACATCGACAAACCCTTTCTACTGTCGGTGGACGCTTCCAGCAACGGCTTAGGTGCTGTGCTGTCCCAGGTGCAGGAACAGGGAGCTACAGAGAGACATATAGCCTTCGCAAGCAAGTCCTTCAGTTATGCACAGTTCAGGTATCCTGCGCACAGGCTCGAGTTCGTTGGGCTATCTATGACAAGTTCCACCACTGGTACGAGGGGAGCAGTTCACGGTATGGACAGATAATAATCCCTTGACATTAGTGATGCACCATGACATTTTTGGCCGATACCGAGATCCTATATATTCCTTGACAAAAAAAAACGACACTGATAACCGATATTTTTAAAAAAATGCAGCCTTTTAAGCATTCTAGTACAGTTAAATAGTTAACATGAACACAGCAGTCTAAGGCACTGCATCTCAGTGTAAGAGGCGTCACTACAGTCCCTGGTTCGAATCCAGTCTGTATCACATCCGGCATGAATGGGAGTCCCGTATGGTGGCGCACAATTGGCCCAGCGCCGTCCTGGTTTGGCCGGGGTAGACCGTCATTGTGAATAAGAATTTGTTCTTAACTGACTTGCCTAGTTAAATAAAGGTTACACACACAAACACACACCACACTGACCAAAAAGTTATTTTGTTGGCATTTACGTATGTCCCCATTACCAGTAAAACATAATTAAAACCTATTTTTTTCTCTTACTTGCTGTGCTGTTTTGTTGTTCATTTGTTCAGTCGTTTCATTCTCAACCAGGATTTCAATGGAACACCGTTTGGGTCTTTGCTATGGAACGTCGTTTGGATCTTTGCGTGTCAAAAAATATACTGTTTAACATGATTTGACATGTCAAATAACACTATGCTTGTTGACCAATCAAACCAAAAATTCCACTATTGTGCCTAATCCTTATTGTGGCTAGCTTCACAACACATAACCTGGTCTGGTCGAGCCTCACTTGCCAGATGAAGCTAGCTGGCTGCTTATACTGTTAGTTTTGGGCAACAGGGTTAAGTAGCTGGCTAGCTGTTTATTTTCATGAACTGAAGTTCAATTTCAATAGGCGAACAACAAGTGACAACCTGGCTAATACTTACTCACAAGGATTCCTAAATCATTGATAAGAATAATGAAAATTACTGCAGTTTCTACTGTTCATTGTTTTCAGGCTGGTTGTATTGGTGCTAGCTAGGTACCAGGCTAAAGCTAGCTACCCCATAAGTTGTGGTCGAACATATTCTGCTTTATTACCAAAGCGGTATTGAAAACACATAATTTGTGGCTGGTGTTTTCTTGTTTGCAGACTTTTTTTTACAGCTTTGACAGTGCTACTGTATCTTTTTTTGACACGCAAAGACCCAAATGGCGTTCCATAGTATGTATGTCGTGAAGCTAATAGCAGTGACGTTATCACTGTGTAACTCCGGTAGGGCAACATCTGAAAACTAGCTCACTTGGTAGTGTGTACCGGTGCTCAACATCACCCACGACAGAGAACGGTTGATTGCCAAGGGAAATTGTCTTATTCTTTCAAATGACTGCTTGACTTGTTGACTGCTCGATCCACACAGAAGACATTGTGGGCTAAGTTAGGAACGCTGTGTTGCACGTGTAGTGCAAAATTTTACGCGGCGTCATTACGTCATGTACCTACGTTATGTAGGTATGCACGTCAGCTTTGACATCGGTTTTGCACATTGGCGTTAAACTAGACATCGCCCGATTCCGATATGTTCACCGATATATTGTGCATCCCTACTTGACATACATCCTGACCAAAGCAAAGTTCGATGCTTGTGAACAGAGATGGGTCGCCAAGCTGGCATCGTATGAGTTTGACATCAAGTACATCCCTAGGCCAAAAAAATGTTTTTGCAGATGCTTTGAGCAGAGAGCCCTTCGTATGACCCAGTGCACTCCATCGCCTGACAAGGGTCCCGTACGAGGCGTTACTAGCTGAAGCTAACGCTGTGCGCACAGACAGAGTGCAAGACATGTTTCGCTGGTCCAACCACCCCTTTGACAAAGCCTCTGACTCCAACGACGTGGTCATTAGCTGCCAGGCTTCTGTTGACCCCCCATCTGGTGCTTTATCAAGACATGAAGTTGCAGCTGTTCTTCATTCACACAGGTGTTGGGTGGGTGAGATTGGCCCACATGCACTGCTGTTGCCACAGCTTCCGCAGCCTGTTATGCCATCAGAGCAGAACAATGTCGGTGTTCTGCCACACAACCTACTGATGAATAAGCAGCGTGATGACAACGTGATGAGCAGAGTGATCTTCTTTGTGGAAAGGGGGAGAAGACCATCTCGGAGAGAGTGTGCCCACGAGAGTGTTGAGGTTTTGTGTCTTCTCAGAAGTTGGGACAAGTTGACCATGAAGATGGGTGTACTCTATCATGTTTCAAAGAATGTGGTTACAAAAAGGAAAACGTATCTGTATGTGGTTCCAGCCTCCATGAAAGCAATGGTGTTGAAGGGTGTCCATGATGAAGCTGGCTACCAGGGCCAACAGAGAACAGTCTACCTGACAAGACAGAGGTTATTCTGGCATGGCCTGGAGAGGGAGGTAAAATAATATGTGAAGTGCTGCAGGAGATGCGTCGTGAGCTAAACTCCCGGTCCGGAAGCAAGAGCTCCTCTTGAGAGCATAATAATAACTGAGCTTCTTGAACTAGGGTGCATAGACTTTTGGTCTGCAGAAGATTCTTCAAGCAAGTCCCTGCATGTGCTCGTTGTTACTGACCACTTTACCAAATTGGCTCATGCCTTCTTGTGTCTGAACCAGTCTGCTAAGTCTAGCTCATCAGTTGTGTAACAACTATTTCTGTGTCTACGGGATTCCTCGCCGTATACACCCAGATCAGGGAGCCAACTTTTAGAGCGCTCTAATAGCCAAACTGTTGAGTGTTGCAGGTGTTCAGAAGTCTCACACCACACCGTACCATCCGATGGGGAATATTTTGTACACTGCGTGAGTGCAGAGTTGGATGGTGGGCCGTGCATTGCATGACGTGCAATTTTGTGCTGTCATAATAAATCTCCATGACTAGTGCTACAAGTTGGAGTTCATGTCGATGATTGATTGTACACAACGCAAGAACAGTACTGTTACACCTATATCTAACCTGGAGTGTCTTGACCAATTAGGGTGTAATCGGGATCCAGACAGGGAGTACAGTAGGGGTTCACCACTTCAACTATGACAGACAAAATTAGAAAAAAAATCCAGAACATCACATTGTAGGATTTTTAATGAATTTATTTGCAAAATAAGTATTGTGTGTGAAAACCTTGTGAAGACTTACAGAAAACGTTTGACCTCTGTCATTGCCAACAAAGGGTATACAACAAAGTATTGAGATAAACTTTTGTTATTGACCAAATACTTATTTTCCACCATCATTTGCAAATAAATTCATTAACAATCCTACAATGTGATTTTCTGGATTTTTTTCTCATTTTGTCTGTCATAGTTGAAGTGTACCTATGATGAAAATTACAGGCTTCTCTCATCTTTTTAAGTGGGAGAACTTACACAATTGGTTGCTGACTAAATACTTTTTTGCCCCACTGTTTATGCCTGCTTCACAATTTACCCCCCACCAACTCTCCAACCAGCCACAATTCTCCATCATTGTTAATTAACATCACATTAACAGTCCCTGACCTATTTCTGCTTTAGGCTTGGATTACGTAATTTCTTTTAGCTAAAGAATGTTTTGGAAACAATGGGATCCAGACAAAGAGGTACATTGTCTGTGTGTACCATGGTAATGAGAACAGTGATATAGGCCATCCACGGTCATCATCTCTGAGGGATTGAACTATTCCCATGTAGTGATTATGTAGATCCCCATGAGTTTTAATGAGCGAGATCAGATTACCCTTTTCATTACCCTTTTCCATGAAACCCCTCTACCTTCCATCACGCCAGCAGTTATTGAATGACTTTATAATATACATGATTTCCAATGCAGTAACTCTGATAACGGCTTTGAACACAGGAACAGACACTGACACAGACTGCTGGTTCACAGTCTGGATTATGTTGTTCTGGTTTCATGCTTGAGTTCCTTCCACCCTCCACAGCCCATGAAAAGACTCAATGCCCTTAAGCCTTCAGCATGCTTTGGTTCGGCCGCAATGCGAACTGAATGAGTGTGCTTGAATACTCCTTTAAAAGACCTTAGTTTGAAAAATGAGAAAAAAAATCGTCAATACTACGGTTTGTCCATCTTGAGACGCCGTAGCCATTATACACTTCCTCAAAATAGTCCGAATTATTTTGAATGTTTTTGCCAAGGAGCTCTTAGTTGCCCAATTTTACATCTAGCTAAAATGTTTAGTTCAGTATTTCTCAAGTGAAAAAGTGTGAATAAAAAACTATTAATCTCTCATTCAATTAAGTGTTTGTTGTCATTCAAGAATCCCTACTGTTGACCAATCATCAACAAAGGGGCATAGACTTCGGCTACTGACAAGATATTTTTTGAGAGCACGAACAGGTGAAAAAACCCTTGCCAATGACCAAAAATGAACAAAAACATCACCAAATGTTGTCCAAATATATGCACAAACTGTTTCGGATAGGAAGCAGGTGGACACCAAAAATCTAAATCTTCTTTAACAAAGGAACCTAAAGATGAAGAGATGGGGGGGTGGAGATGAGTTGGGGGATGGATTAACCATGTAAGGTATCAAAGCCAAACCAACACAACTTTCTCAACATTGAAAGTATTCTGTTTGCAGTGGCTTATAGGAAAATGCTTAGGCAATATTTGTCAGAAATGGAGGGATCTACTGAATCACAGTAAATTTATAACCTCACAAGGCTGTATTTATGATCCTACTTTTCCCCGTTGTTTATTTATTTTACATTGTTTATTTACTAACATCATAATTTATGTATGGACAGAGATGGGTTCACCTACCTGGTAGAAATGCTTTTTTCATGGTGTATCTACTGAATACTGTCTGGATAGCACTCCACTTAGATATCCCAAGGCTAAAAATATTTGCCTTTCAAACTGGATAAAATGGACATTTTAGATTATATATTTTTTAAATCAGTTTTTAGTCTTAAGGTGAAAGAAAATGAAATAGTTATTGTCCCAACTGGTAAATCCTGTTGGAATTGTTGGAGAAATAACATGGGGATTAGATCTAATTCCACAACCCACCACCCATCAGGTTGGAGTGGCTCACAGCTGCCACTACTAAAGCAGCCGGTCTCCAGTTTGAGCCACTGGTACTTAGGTTCCTGGACATTGAAAACTACAGTTTAACAAGCTATTGTACACTGGGCTATTCTGTGGGCTGAAGTTGGTAAGCATGTATTAGATTTAAGGTGAACATTATGAATGGTAAATATTCACATGCTGATAATTGTTTACCTCCAGGGAGGAATGTGACTCGGGGCTCTACACTGACCTTTTTTACAGGGAGCACGTGTGTGCCTAAGTTGAAACATTTTGGAGCACAAAGAAATGTAAGAACCCAATGAAAAATATTTGAGGTAACAAGCGGTTTTCTTTGTAATAATGGTGCAAGCGTATCCTCCATGGCACCAGGGCCTGCAGTACAGTGAAGGAATCATTGCAACAATTATCATCTTTATTCTAAGCGCACTGGTGCTCCTAAATTAAAATTCCAGGTCGCACAGCAAAATATTTAGGTACTTATGCAAGTAAAATGGTCGCACTGTAGAGCCCTGTGACGCATGTTTTCCATTGCAGAGTGCATCATGTTTAATTACAGCACCACAGAGCCTTCTAGAGCATCTCACCGTATTTGACTATAGGATGGATTCTTGGTCCACTCCTTTTCCTAATTGTGTTCTCAAGTGACTTTCTGGTAATGCAAATACTACTGCCATTAGAAATGACCAGGGATTAATTAAAGGAAACTAGAGATCTATCCAACCCCGAGGGGAATGAAACAAAACACAACATCTGCTCAATGGATTTCGGAATCATTGTAGAAATGTTACCACTGATACATTTCCATTTACTAAAGATATTACAGTAATGTAATGGGTGCCTACTCATGACTCTAAATATGACTCTAAATTTCTTCCTTTCAAAACACTCAAAGGCAATTGCTCCATTATACGGCTATGACTTTGAAAATGCACCGTGCCTTGAAAGATGCCAAATATATATTTTGAACTGCTCTCTCAGCGTTTTATTGTGCTCGTCTGGAAATGGACTGCTGTAAATTGATTCATTCTGCAGTAATCACACTGAGCACACAGGCAATATCTCTGAGATGCATCAGGGCAGACTGGTCTGAGATATCCCTTCTCTGCTCTACACAGCAACAGGTGATAGGGAGCATGGGGAGTTTACAGTCAGGGCACGGTGTGGTGTACTTTGGGCACTGAAACATTGGGATTGGTGAAACGTCACCACATAGAACAAAGAGTATGGAGGCAGAGATGCAACTTTAAAATGGAGTCTGACAGTAAGGTAAAAAAATACATGGAAAGACAGCCCTAAAGTGGTCTCCAGTGGCATTGACTTAGAGGAGGTAATCAATATAGGTCATCTCATCATGGTATGTGAAATGGTGTGATGAAAAGTATTTGCATTGCAGAGTTGACCCCTAGAAGTAAGAGGAATACACTTGCAGCACTTTTTTTAGGTGGGTGGGGAGCAGTTCCAATCATCTGTAAATGTCATAAGCTCTGACGGAGGGTTTGGGTATTGACTGAGTCTGGCTAGATGAAGGACAGGGACGCTAATCTTCACCGGCCATGTATATCAATTCAGAAAAGCCACCAGACCACGTCACGCAATATGCAAAATATAGTATTCTAGAAATGACACATATTTTTCAGTCCTGTGAAATGGTGTGAGGATTGTCATGCTTTGGGCACATCCTGGCTGTCTTAAATGTGTGCTGGTTCTGATGACTGACTGAATGATTATACAGTGACCTGCACTGATTTATTTGAGAGAGAATCAATGTGTGCTTCAGAGTCACTGTCTCTGGGAAGTGTAATGCTTGACCTCTCACTTCCACCCAGCTGAATGAACAGGCAGTAACCTTTTAAAACATGACCTTCAGCTTAGCACATGTAGCAACTGTTCCACTCAGATAATAACACTCTGATCATTCTAAATGAGAGCGTGTACTAACACTGATCATATGATTGGTAGAGTTTGGAATCTGAACATCAATTAGTTGTGGTTGTTGAGTGTAATTTGTTGGGCTGTGTATGAAGATTGTACTATGGCCAACCCTGTAAAACAACACATTTCACTGCACCAATATGTTTTTTTAAACACTTAAACATTGTTAGGCAGGCTATTTGCACACTATAATAGCATTCAGTTCTGCAGACAATGTGGACTAGGATTTAAGAATGGGATTTTTAGCTGGCTCCTATTGTAAGTGTTTGGATGGAAGATGCTACATGTAGTTTTGAAGTTGCTTTGAAGAGAAGTGCAAACCCTTATCACCCCGATTGCAAGTCAACTCCTCTGTGCACATGCGTCACACTCTGTCGCTATGTTTTTCATGGGCTTGCTGTGTCACCACTGCCACCTAATGTGCAGTGCCTAAAACTGCATGCACTCTATTCAGAAGGTCACATACAGCTCCCAAACAAAATCACAAGCTGTATTTTGGGGGATCGAATGTCTAAACTATATGGTATATATTGTTATTACTGACATTGATTTTATGTGACAGTCAGTGTTTGGTCTTATTGTGTTTGTACCCCAGGTAAAAGAAGCCATGCAGAGGATCCACGACAGAGGCAACATAGGAAAGCTAATCCTGGATGTGGAGAAGTCTCCCACTCCTTTGGTAAGTACACAACCCTGACCTTTTTTTCTACAAGAACAAGTTATTTATAAGTGGTCTAAAACTGCACATTTATTCAACAAGTTTGAAAAACCTTGAGGAAAAAGGAAATGATTAAATAGCATCATGACTCACCAGTGAGTAATTTATCCCTAGAGAACTCTTGGCCAAATCAACACAGATTGAGGTTCCTAGACAGCACTAAGTCTGATAACAATAAATATATCTTCCAATGGCACTGGTTTCTATGGTGACCCATGAATATCAGCGTCCCCATTTGGAGCAGCAAACATAAGAAACAAAAGCCTGAGCAGTGTTGACAAAATGTTGTTTCAATGTCGATATGTTTAAAGTAACTGTCCAGTAAAACCCAATCTCAAACTCTTTGAATGATTTTTTTTTATGTTTGAAATTTGCTTGACCCTTATGTGATTGGTCCAGCAGCTTTAGTCTTTTTTATGTTTTTATTCTCCAGTGGGGAGAAGGATCAGTCTTGAGATAATGGGAGGCACGTGCTCAGGAATGCACACTCACTGCACACAAGCAAGATAACTAGCAAGCCAAGCAATCCACAACTGGTGTTAGCAAAAAGAACAATGCACATGCAACAACTATCTCGCCTGTCACTTCTATTTCAAATGATGTGGTTTGTATAGGGTGACCACATTTAAAATACCCAAATGCGAGACAACAGGGTGATTTTCGGGACATTCACGGGACAGTTGCCTTCGTGAATAAAAACATTTAGCAGCATGTCCCCGTCCCAGATGTAGCCTATTGAATATCATTATAGAATATGCATAAAATGCATCCTCCAATTGCAACATCTACCTATGGCCACACATATTGTCTCAAGAAACATTTGTATTTTTAATACCCTCAAACACCAAGTTAGGCATACCTCATTTCAAAATAGGCCATGGCTTCATAACTGTCAATCATGAATATTCTTCACATTTTACAAGTGAAATGTCCAAACTCCGCCTGCATGCCAATCATTTGATCTCAATCAGTTTCATGGGAATATGCATTTAGATCTTCTTTAATTCCTATTTCGTGGGCAAATTAGAGCAGATGGTGTTAAACTTTATAGCCTTCCTGCATTTTATTTTTTTCAATCATAGCACATTCTGGTGCTGTTGAGCTTTGGCCCCCTGATAATTTTTGGCCACTATTCAGCTTGCCATCACTTCATTTCTCATGAGATTTGAGGGTGTTTTTGGTGTAATAGTAACATTATACTATGCTATTATATTTGGTTTTGTTATGTAGAATACTAACCCAATGGCACACACTGGTTAAATTAATGTTGTTTCCAGGTCATTTCAATTAAATGAATTGACGTCTGTGCCCAGTGACAATTAATCATTATGTGATCTTCCAAGACATTGATTCAGCTTTGATCTAACATGACTAAATGAGCACAATTGTGAGAAGTAGCAGTGGCAGCACTACACCAAACAAGTAATTGAAGCGCACCTATTCTACTCTTTTGCCTTGAACAAAATTTGGTGATGCAAAAACGAAAAACTACATGTGTGGTTGTTTTATGAAAATCTGGGAATATTTGGCCAATAAAATATTTTTGGTTGGTAAAATAGTTAGGAAGGGAGACTTCTAAAATGGGATTTAGTGAATAATGTTTATTGCGCAACTAATGAGCATGAAGACCCTCACAAATTTGAAAATTACTTTATCTTTCAGTCTAATACGGGTATTTACTTACTTTTGTAGCTCTTTTTCAGAAGCATGCTTTTTGTACATAGTTAGGCCTGCCTGTCCTCTCCAAATTTAGCTAGAATTTAGCCCGAAAGGATTTGAGAAATTCGATTGGTTGACCATAGGCCTATGACATAAATCTACATCGTGGCTTGCACAGAATATCAGATCTCAACAACTATTGGAGTGTTTAGCATCACCAGTAGGCTACCCCATTCTTATGATTTATATCTAAAAAAAATCATAAGCGAAAAGTGACTGCAAGAGACAGGTTGGAACGAATCAACAAAAACATCTAAATTAGTGTTGTTTCAATTAGTTAATTAAATGTAGAACATAATTGTTTGGTTGTGGGACGTGGGAAAAAGGGCCAAACTGCAGGATTGACCTGCAGAATCCGGGACATGTGGTCACCCTAGGTTAGAGTAGGGCTGCTGGATGTTTAGAAGCAGTTAGCATGCTAATGCTAGCTATCGATGCAAAATTAGCCAGCTGGCTAACCAACAAGAAATCAAGTCAAAGCAGATCCTCCACATAACAACCATCTCACAGTTTCCTTCTATTTTAAGTCATGTGGTTTGCAGCTAAAAGTTTTAGGTCAAGAGGAAACCTAGTTAGCTGTTGTTGAGTGATAAAGATAGCAGCAGCCAGTAGCTAACTAGCTAACGTTATTTAGGTTCCTAACAACAAAAATATCAGGAATATAATGACAAAGCAAAGGACAGAAACGACTAATACTTGTGAAATAATCACTGCATTTATTCATTTATTGCTGTTATGGTAAAGTGCCCTAGTAGTTTTATTGTACATTTCGAAATCCTGAATCTGTCCATACTATTTGAACCAGGTTCAGGCAATCTGCCCCAGTACCTCCACGTGGGAACTAATTTGAATATCCAAGTGTCTCATTGGCTGAGCTGTCAAATAATTTTTGTATTGACCCAAACCACTCTGTTGTTTCTGAACTGGCCAAGCAGGGACACATCCTCAATTCTATATATATTTATTTTATTAATAATCTATTTAATTCAGATTGTCATTAATTGTTGGTAATATTTCATAAAAAATATGGAACACTGGACAGATACATGAATATTTGAATTCTTTGTTCCTCATCTTTGAATGTTTTCTTATAGATACAGTTGATACAGTACACTCCATTCTGTATTTGTAGAAATTACAATGTGTTCTGTATTCTGTGTAGATGGCCAGTGACAGCACAGAGACCAGTGAGGCTGGTGAGGAGGAGGAGGAACATGAAGGGGACAATGACAACAAGGAGCGCATGCCTTTCATCCAGTAGGCCCAGGTACGGCACCACAACTGGCCTGGACACCTCAAAGGAAAGAGGTGGAGCGGGGGATTAGTTCCATAACAGATGACTCCACAACTCGAACTACGCACAGTGAACTCAAACTGTTGTACTGTATGTGAGTGTATGTTTGTGTGCGTGTGTGTGGGTCTGTTGTCTTTGTGTCTTTTGTTATGTAAGATGTTTGAAAGACATGAAAACTCATAAGACACTGGTTGTCAAAGTTGCCAATCAGCTAAAGTGCCATTCACTATCCAGTATTATGATGAGCATTGTGTTGCTGACCAAATGATGTTCAGAGATGCTAAAACCTATCTGCAGCCTCAGTGTTGTTCATTGTGTTCTATGGGAACCTCAACAAGGGAGCAAAGTAGGAACGGAGTGAATAAGGGGTTGATTATGTTGCTTTTAGGGAAAATACGAGAGTGCGTGATTGAGTGTGAAAGAGAACAGTAAGTGAGTGAGAGTGAACCAGGAACATAAGTGATATGGTTGTACTCCTGTCTTGATGGTTGAAACAAGAGGGAAACTAGGAGGGTGAGTGTTAGCGTAAACGTCTCCTCTAAGCTATATTCCCGTTTCTCTTTTACCACTATTATAGTGACTCAGAAGTGAGATTCATTTCAGCTGCTTCATGAACACTAGTCACTCTGATCACCCCATTACCACTGAATACACAGCAAACCCAGAGCAGATTGGCCCTGGGCTATATACCTCCACCTGCTGCAGTGAGTCTATCAAAACCACTCTCTGAGATCGTTTTTCACCCTCCTCCCTCAGGTTATTTTCAGCAGTGTGTGAGCTAGGAGAGAGTATTAGGAAATGCCACTGTAAATGCCTGCTACCATGTTTACCGACACATTAGGGATCCGACCTTCTGCGGTATTGTTATGGGATCACCAGTGCCTTTGAGCTAGAAGTCTGCAGCAGTCTTGTAGAAGATTTCAGTATTTGAATTGTACCCATTCCACAGACACTCAATTTCATGGTGGTTCTGCCAAATGCCAGGCAGCATTCTGAGTGTGTTTCCTACATTTCTACAACTAATGAAAATAAGAAATATAACGTCAGCTTTTGGTCTCATCCGTAGTCTTCATTTCAGACAAACAATGCAGATAGAAATGGCATGGGGGTCAGGTGATGATGATGATTAACCACACCTGTTTCTGTTTAGTCTGTGTTCTTTATGTGTGTGTGTAATAAGTTGTGTTACGTTTACCTGCTGGTGCCTGTGTATAGTGTGCAATGCCTTCCAAATAGAGTGCCACAGAGAGGGAGGACTAAAGACACATTCACTTACAGATGAGCTTTTGGGCCATCAAGAATGGAAGTACTATTGCTGTGGATACCACAGGAGAGGAGTTATTCATATCAGATGTTAACATCTCATGTGAGATCTGGTATGACAACTGCATTGTGCTACTGGTATTATCCATATGGAAAGTGTGAAATTAATTGTCCAACGTACAAAGCTATTTATTCATAAAAATAAGAAACTACCATTGATGTATGGAGATGAAAGCTACTGAATCGCCTTGTTATAAACAGTAAATCTAGCTACGGCAGATGTGTTTCATATAATTGCAAGCTTACATATTACCTTCAGGAGTATTCCCACACCAAAAAGAAAATGTACAGACACAGTATAAACAGCATACAATTTCTTGTAACTTTGTAAGTGAATAGAAAAGATGATATATGTTTGTATGTACCCTGCTGTCTGTATGAGAAGAAAGGGCCCAGTTATTACATGGCTGTAGAAGTGATTGGAATGTAGCCAGCTGTGCTTCTCCAAACGAACCACCCACTGGTGAAGAAATACAGTTCCACACTTTTCATTGATCTTTCATTTGCCACTCACAACATTCGTATGATCTTTAATGAACTAAGTCACATTAGATGTCACAACATTTTATTCAAATATTTTATTAGCTACGTCACAACATTGCACCTATTTCCTTTCATGATAGACTTGGCAATGGTGCTGGAAATCAAGTATATTAATGAAGGACAACAGTACATCTAAATGTGAATGTCTCTTTGGGGTTTCCTGTTAGTCTAGGTCTAGAGTGTAGAGTAACTTGCAGTGTGTATGTTTGTGTTTCCATGGGAGGTCATTATGATGGATAGTCAACTTGCCTTAAAAGAAAAAAAGATAAACAAACTATGTAGGCGTGTTTAGTACTGTAGTTGGAACCTGATTACAGACTTATATGAAGATATTGATTAACTGTATTTGTTGGTATTAGTGGTTTTGTTATGTTATACTGTACGTAATCCAGTTCTGTTTACATTAATAAATGTATCTGCAGAGCATTCTGGGAAAGCTGTGTGTTTTTCTTGGCCTGTGTCATTTTCAGGTTTTCTCCACAAGCCACCCTGTGAAAGACTCCCTATAATATCACACTTTCATAGGCTGAGGTATTTCTCCAAGAATGTATAGTATGAAAAATGATTTAAGCTTTAAATCCATGGTAACTTTCTCACTGTAAATGACTTATGAATGGGCAGAAACAGGGGCATCATTGTTGTCACCCCCACCCATGGTATTTGAGTTCCCCCTGACGTTTGAAAAAACCCAAAGTTACATAGTGTCAGCCAATGAGAGGTGAATCAGGAGCAAACTGGGCCTGTATATAGTGAACTGCCCACAGTGCTTTGGGCTCCTGTGTCAGTGTTAAAAGGTGTGCCCCTTTCTTTTGTCGAAATTTAGTGCAGAGATGGCACGTCTGGTTCTCCCCATCTTTTTGGTTCTCTCTCTCACCTTGCTCCACCAGGGATATAGCCGTCCATCTCGTACCAGGAAAGCAGTGCCAGCATCACAGAGAGGTAACACCCGTCACACACACTAAACTTCAGTGGCTCTACTATGTTTTTCTGTACATTTTCTCTCTGACATGCCTGCCTGCTTGTCTGTGTTTCTATGGCGTTACAGCGGCAGATGAGGATGATGTAAAGTCGCAGCTGGAGAAGCTGTGACAGGAGGTGAACTCCCTGAAGGAGATCTCAGCTCTGCAGACAGGTATGCTGAGCTGGCTGCTCTGTGCGCTCATACTAAGTGCTGCTTTATGGCCAGGAAGGTTTCAAAGAGGGAATGCTTCTCGTGGGGAAACAGTGCAGATTTAGCAGTTACTGTATGTTTCTTATGGGTTAGGCAAGTGTATACTGTATGTACCTTTGGTACATGCACTCTTAGAGAAAAAAAGGTGCTATCTGGACCATAAAAGGGTTATTCGGCTGTCCCCATAGGAAAACCCTTTTGGTTCCAGGTAGAACACAAAAAATAGGGTTCTCCTATGGAAAGAGTTGAAGAACCCTTTTGGCAACTCTTTTTCTAATAGTGTGGAATCGATGCAGAGAAATTCTGATTTGATATTTCTTATGGTAATTCACACTAACCCCAGACATCAGGTTAGCATACACTTTCATTTGTCATTTACTAATATGCTCAGTCACCAGTAGAGGGCAGGAGTACTCTTACCTTCATCCTCATGCCTCGCAGCAGCAATAATGTTGACAGAGCACTGAGTCATGTGCTGGGGAAGATAATGCCGTTGAATTTCTTCGTAAAGGCCTTGGAGCGCATTGCGAAATGTATAATGATGGATATAAAAGTATTATGATGAGACAGGTTCTTTATACAGGGAGGGTGGAAGAACATAGTGCTACTGTCTCATATAGTATGCCTCTGTCTGAGTTCCCTCCCACTGAAAGGGCTTGTGTCTTATTTTGGGAACTTGGTTTAGGAAACATGTATACAGATGAAAACCTTTGCTTCGTCCTACTAGTCCTCATTATGTCTGATTGAAATTCTATAGATTATAAAATATCAGTAAGACATTATACACCAATATATCATGGAGATATACAGTGGGGAGAACAAGTATTTGATACACTGCTGATTTTGCAGGTTTTCCTACTTACAAAGCATGTAGAGGTCTGTAATTTTTATCATAGGTACACTTCAACTGTGAGAGACGGAATCTAAAACAAAAATCCATACAATCACTTTGTATGATTTTTAAGTAATTCATTTGCATTTTATTGCATGACATAAGTATTTGATACATCAGAAAAGCAGAACTTAATATTTGGTACAGAAACCTTTGTTTGCAATTACAGAGACCATACGTTTCCTGTAGTTCTTGACCAGGTTTGCACATACTGCAGCAGGGATTTTGGCCCACTCCTCCATACAGACCTTCTCCAGATCCTTCAGGTTTCAGGGCTGTTGCTGGGCAATACAGACTTTCAGCTCCAGCTAAAGATTTTCTATTGGGCTCAGGTCTGGAGACTGGCTAGGCCACTCCAGGACCTTGAGATGCTTCTTGCGGAGCCACTCCTTAGTTACCCTGGCTGTGTGTTTCGGGTCGATGTCATGCTGGAAGACCCAGCCACGACCCATCTTCAATGCTCTTACTGAGGGAAGTATGTTGTTGGCCAAGATCTCACGATACATGGCCCCATCCATCCTCTCCTCAATACGGTGCAGTCGTCCTGTCCCCTTTGCAGAAAAGCATCCCCAAATAATGATGTTTCCACCTCCATGCTTCACGGTTGGGATGATGTTCTTGGGGTTGTACTCATCCTTCTTCTTCCTCCAAACACGGCGAGTGGAGTTTAGACCAAAATGCTCTATTTTTGTCTCATCAGACCACATGACCTTCTCCTATTCCTCCTCTGGATCATCCAGATGGTCATTGGCAAACTTCAGACGGGCCTGGACATGCGCTGGCTTGAGCAGGGGGACCTTGCGTGCGCTGCAGGATTTTAATCCATGACAGCATAGTGTGTTACTAATGGTTTTCTTTGAGACTGTGGTCCCAGCTCTCTTCAGGTCATTGACCAGGTCCTGCCGTGTAGTTCTGGGCTGATCGCTCACCTTCCTCATGATCATTGATGCCCCACGAGGTGAGATCTTGCATGAAGCCCCAGACCGAGGGTGATTGACCCTCATCTTGAACTTCTTCCATTTTCTAATAATTGCGCCAAGCAGCTTGGTGAGCAGCCTTCTCACCAAGCTGCTTGCCTATTGTCCTGTAGTCCATCCCAGCCTTGTGCAGGTCTACAATTTTATCCCTGATGTCCTTACACAGCTCTCTGGTCTTGGCCATTGTGGAGAGGTTGGAGTCTGTTTGATTGAGTGTGTGGACAGGTGTCTTTTATACAGGTAACGAGTTCAAACAGGTGCTGTTAATACAGGTAATGAGTGGAGAACAGGAGTGCTTCTTAAAGAAAAACTAACAGGTCTGTGAGAGCTGGAATTCTTACTGGTTGGTAGGTGATCAAATACTTATGTCATGCAATAAAATTAAAATTAATTACTTAAAAATCATACAATGTGATTTTCTGGATTTTTGTTTTAGATTCTGTCTCTCACATTTGAAGTGTACCTATGATAAAAATTACAGACCTCTACATGCTTTGTAAGTAGGAAAACCTGCAAAATCGGCAGTGTATGAAATACTTGTTCTCCCCACTGTATATTTCAAATTCTTCAGTAATATTTGAACATGGTAGGTAGGGTTATTGACGGAGGAAGTTTGAAGGAGATACATGTACTAAACTGCTTCTAATTTGTCTCCATGGTATCAATGCTCACAGGAAGTGTTACCTGACCAGAGGAACCCAAGCACTACCATGAGGCCATCGAACACTTGCCACTCCACGTCAAGAGGAGTGCGCCAGGTACCAAGGAGTTCTGCATTGGTGTGACAGACATTGTGAAGGAGGGCCAGTATGTAGACATCAACAGCATTCCCATCAGCTACTTCAACTGGGACAAGACCAACAAGCAGCTCAGGGGACAAAGAGGGAGAGCTGTGTCGTGCTCTCACTGGCTGCACAGGGAAAGTGGCATGATGAGGTCTGCCTTGGCAAGAAAAAGTACATTTGTGAATACCCCATAACTTGTGTACCACCATGGAGACCAGATGGTTGTTGACAACCTGATGATAATTTATGCTCGTCATTAAAAGAAATACATATGTTATGGTACCAAACTGGTTTGTGAGTCTCTCTTTCACCTTCACTGAGTCGTCTGTATTATACAGCTAATTTATGAGTTGGTGAATTTGTAGGGAAGTTGAAATTCTAGGTAAACAATTCCCTTCTGTACTCCCACTTGCAAAAATGATTGTTAATGTGTTCATTGTTTAATATTTATTTTAAAATAATGAGTAGATAGGGCACACTGTTAGGCCTACCAAAATGTGCCACTCAATGATTGGTATAGGACTAGACCTTACAGTAGATTCTATTCCAATCTGTGATATT
Organism: Oncorhynchus nerka; assembly: GCF_034236695.1. Taxonomy (NCBI): domain Eukaryota; kingdom Metazoa; phylum Chordata; class Actinopteri; order Salmoniformes; family Salmonidae; genus Oncorhynchus; species Oncorhynchus nerka. Next base: position 69,216,980 of record NC_088422.1, on the reverse strand, counting down.
GTCCATAACTGACAGACAGACAAAGTTACATCCATACATAGGCCTACATACATACAGGTAACTGCCAAAATAAAGGAAACACCAAACAAAGTAACCACGAGCCAGGACAGCTTCAATTCACCTTGGCATAGATTCCACAAGTATCTAGAAGTCTATTGGAGGGATGCAACACCATTCTTCCATGGGAAATTCCATAATTTGGTGTTTTGTTGATGGTGGTGGAAAATTCTGTCTCAGGTGCCACTCCAGAATCTCCTACAAGTGTTCAATTGGGTTGCGATCTGGTGACTGAGATGACCCTGGCATATGGTTTACATCGTTTTCATACTCATCAAACCATTCAGTGACCACTTGTGCTCTGTGGCAGGAGCATTGTCATCCTATGGGGGGATAGCCATGGCAGCCAAAATAATGGCCTGCCCAGCATTTTTATGCATTTACCATAAGCATGACGGGGAGTTTAACTCAGGAACCAAATCTGTGTGGAAGCACCTGCTTTCAATATACTTTATATCACTAATTTACTCAAGTGTTTGCTTTAATTTTGGCAGTTACCTGTACATACATTCCCTACAGACTTGCTCTAAGTACGTAGGTTATCAGTAACATCAGAGATGTTTAAGGACGTGACGATGATACCTTCTCTGGAATCTCGGGAAACTGAAGGCTGTCCATTTCCTCCCCATTGATAGCTGTGTGTTTGTGCTTAGGTGGTGTAACAGAAACTATCCTATATCAGTTTCATACAAGTTTTTATTAGTTTCAGTTTAGTTGTACAGACCCTCGGGTTGAAAAAACACATTATGTTTTTGTTCACCGTCGTAAAGTTTTCCTGTTGACATCGAGCTCGGGTAGATGGCTGTATAAATTGTCACACAAATGGAAATGGTGCCCAGCGAAGAGAACCAGCTCGTACCGAAAGAGGTGAGATTATCATAGCCAGTTACAGAACGGGGTTCTGGCAACAACTGGCCCTTAGTAATAATCTTTATGACAGTCAATGATACAAGCAACTTTTTAGAAGTTAGCACAGAAAAGTAGTTGGTGGCATTATTTACTGACGCTTAAAACCGCAATGATCGAGTTGGCTAACTAACGTTAGCTTTCATCTAGCTAGTTAGCAAAGGTTGCTAACATGCTAACCTTAGCGAGCTACTGTAGCTTTAAACCCGATTGTTTCGCTCAAAACGGCGTAGTAACGTTTATTTAGGAAACTGGTGGACAACAGTGCTAGCTACATGGGAAAAATAAAATTGTAGAGTATTATTTGCTAGTTTTTTTTGTGGCTAGCTTTATCATAATGTCGTTAGACATTGCTTTGAGGTGCTGGTAACGTTATCTTGTAGCTGGCTAGCTTGTCAAAGCAAAGGCAAACTAGCCAGCTGGACGAGGTTGTTGATGACTAGCTACCTTGCTAGTTTCAGATCGGGTAAACAATGGAGTCCTTGTTGCTGTCAACGTTAGCAAGCCAGTTAGCGAGAGCTAGCCAGCTGGTTATATATTTTTCTAAACATCAGTCTCAAAGGACAACATTTTGGTTTCATAGCTAACGTTAATTAACTATGATATATCTTATACAAACATTTTGTTATTAGTTAGCTGTGATAATATTATATGTTCAGTGTAATTTAACTAGCTAACGTTAACTAGTAATACTACAATACCCTCCTTTGCTTCATACAATTAGGTCTAACTGTTAATAGTTAACAATCTAAACGTTTTTGTGTCAGTATCTCCTTATTTACATTTCATAGGGTTGTTTTTGTATCCACAATTTCCACACGAAGATTTATTGTAGCTAATCAGGCCACTGTTTTGGCTGAGCTATCGTGCCAGGGGCTGTAGAAAAGTTCCAGGCCTGTAGTCAGTGAACTGCCTGCTTTCATTGCAATTATAAATAATTACATTGCCATTTGACATTGTGTTAATGGATTTCCCACCTTTTGAAGATACTATAATCATCACACAATCCAAATCTTATATTAATATAGAAATGTGAATCCATCTAGCTGAGAAATAACATAATTGCAGATCAAGGATAAAGACAATGAGTGTTGAGCTTCTGTTTAGGCTGGTATTAGGGCTGAGACTGGAATGTTGACCTCAGTAGGATGATACATTTCTTTAAAATTGAATTTACTCTAGTTTTAATCTGCTCTGGACAGCCTCTCTCAATAATCAAGTGTTCCCAGTGCTGAAGGTCCAAGCCACTGTGCTCAGCGACGCCTCGATCGGTCCTCTCTCCATCCCCCTAGTCATGCGGCTGAACCCATTATTTCAGCTGTATGCAGGGCTCCACGTCCGAATGCTTATGACAATCTCCAACCTTACGCACATTGCTGCCTGGGCTGCTGTCACTCTGCATTTGAGCATGGCTAGAACTCGTTTTTCAGTTGGTCATGTGTAAAATAATGGAGAATTGGCTTCGTTATCCATTAACTAAGCAAGATAACTTATTTAATTTGCCTCAATTTGAACTGGAACAGGTTAGGCAACTTGAAATTGTTTTTTTGACAGAACCAAAACTCAGTTTAAAGATTTTATTGTCCAACCAATGAAGGCAATAGTCAGTATTTGAATCAGTAGCTTCACATTAGTCGCTCCAGCCTGTTGCGTTGTCCAGAGGGAACTGGTTGGTTTAAACTTTGCAGAGCCACCTGCTAGCTTCTGTTAAAGCGCTTGACAGAAGTTGTGTGCAGTGGGATGAGTCAGCAGGTGGAGGGTGTTTTCGGCCTCTGGGGTTAGACTTAGTTCTCAATCTGGCATTGGGCATATGCACACCTACTGATGTATTGTTATAAAATTGTTCCAGTTTCATCAAGTACAACAAGGTCTTCAAGTCCATTTTATTCTCGAAGGTTGTGTAAGCTAGCTTCAAACGCTCGTATAATTTCCTCTGTGGTGGTGGCCTTTGCATAGCTCCATTTCGGGAGCAGGCTTTCCTAGGAGATAACAGGACATTTAATACTGTGTAAGGGCTATTGTATTTACGTTCATTGTCATGTTTGTTTTTCCTTGATTTGGTAAACTTAAGTTTCAGACTTCTCATAAAATGTCCCTAGTATGGTTCTTCTTTCAGGGAAATGTTAAATGTTTGTCAGATGTGCAAATGCATGTTAATGCAATGTAATTCCCATGACAACTCACGTTAGGCCTAAATGTTCTTTTAAAAACCAAATCCCCAAGCCGGTTACGGTTAACAAGCCCTCTCTTACTTTCCCTTCATGCAATGGTCAGTTCTCGAGAAACAACATGCATAGAAAAGTTTCAGTATCTGTTTCAGGAAGTCATTAGACCTCAGGTGCTACTGTAAAACCAGGAAGTAAAGATCCACTTTTTTTTCTCACATATTGTCATGTGGATTGAAGAAATTTTTTTATCTTACAGACTCGACTGACTTGAAAAGGAGACTGAAGTTCTGCTGAAATTCAGGGTTTTCTGCCAGCCAGTGACTATAGACCAGGTTGTTCTCTCACCCTCTGAAGGCTCATCAACAGAGTTAGTGTTGCTGTAGGCCTACTGATGCAGGGTGTTTCTTTGCTGTAATTTGCCCTGTTGGCAGGAAGATGTTTTTCAGGGTCACCTGACTGGATCAATAATGATTTAACAGAAATCCAGACTAATAACTCTGGTTTTAGATAAGTAATAATTCTACTGTGTTTGTCACTTAGCCTAGATTCTCATATCTGTTCTGTGTAGTGCGATTGTCTGGGCTCTGTTGAACCTACGGCTGCATGTCAGCACCTTGCAACATTATCTGTGATTATAAATACCCTAATCTGATAATTCACTCGTGTGTGTGTGTGTGTTGACATCTGCGGCTTGTTTGTATCATCGGCCTGACAGATTTTGCCAAGATCACTAGCTTTACATAGTTACTTTAGGATGGTCACTTGTTCTGTCTGTGTTTTTAATAATACCTACAGTATATTACTGGTGGTCTTTAGAAGTGAATTGAAAGCGTGCCATTCCAAATTAGTTTGTCTGAGCCGGTGTGCTTGTGGATACATAGAGAAACTCTAGCATGTTGCGTAACTGTTTCCCTTCTCGGTAACAGCTGTTTGCACTGTTTTAATCTTTTATGTGTTTTTCACCCCTCCTCCCCATGTGTCATTAGGGTATGTTTTGGAGTTGCAGGCAGAGTATTTTCAATGAGATGAAGAAGAGGTTTTCTCAGGTAGTCCCTCCTAGTCGAGTGGAGTGACTGTGTGCAGCTTACTGTGTTGGGTTTGTTGATGACTGCATGGAGCCTCCGGTTTTTGCGGTCCTGAATGTTTAGCCAACCTACTACCAGCTGGTCACTGTGCCTGACCATAACAAAATATTAACTAGAACAGAGGGCTGATTGAGTGAGGGCCAGTTTTGTTCACCAAAATGGCAGTAACACCAGCCCAACATGACACACAGGCTACGCATGTAGGTTAAATAAACTGACCATAGGAATTTTTGTTTAGGAGATGACCCATTTTAATCCTTTAAGAAAATACAAAAGGTTCTTGGATTAGGAAAACATTTGACAAATGTCAACACACCACACACATGGATTAGAATTGTGGACAATTAAAGGTCACAATAAGCTAGAGGTCGACCGACTATGATTTTTCAATGCCGATGCCGATTTATTGGAGGACAAAAACAGCCGATACCGTTTAATAGGACAATTTTTATTTTATTTGTAATAATGACAATTACAACAATACTGAATGAACACTTATTTTAACTTAATATAATACATCAATAAAATCAATTTCGCCTCAAATAAATAATGAAACATGTTCAATTTGGTTTAAATAATGTAAAAACAAAGTGTTGGAGAAGAAAGTGAAAGTGCAATATGTGCCATGTAAGAAAGCTAATGTGTAAGTTCCTTGCTCAGAACATGAGAACATATGAAAGCTGGTGGTTCCTTTTAACATGAGTCTTCAATATTCCCAGGTAAGAAGTTTTAGGTTGTAGTTATTATAGGAATTATAGGACTATTTCCCTCTATACCATTTGCATTTCATTAACCTTTGACTATTGAATGTTCTTATAGGCACTTTAGTATTGCCAGTGTAACAGTATAGCTTCTGTCCCTCTCCTCGCTCCTCCCTGGGCTAGAACCAGAAGCACAACAACAGCCACCCTTGAAGCAGCGTTACCCATGCAGAGCAAGGGAAACAACCACAGGCTCAGAGCGAGTGACGTTTGAAACGCTATTAGCGTGTGCTAAAGAGCCAGCCATTTCGTTACACCAGCCTCATCTCGGGAGTTGATAGGCTTGAAGTCATAAACAGTGCAATGCTTGATGCACAATGAAGAGCTGCTGGCAAAACGCACACAAGTGCTGTTTGAGTGAATGTTTACTCGCCTGCTTCTGCCTACCACTGCTCAATACTTAGATGCTTGTATGCTCAGTCAGATTATACGCAACGCAGGACACGCTAGATAATATCTAGTAATATCATCAACCATGTGTAGTTAACTAGTGATTATGATTGATTGTTTTTTATAAGATAAGTTTAATGCTAGCTAGCAACTTACCTTGGCTTACTGCATTCGCGTAACAGGCAGTCTCCTTGTGGAGTGTTAACGAGAGAGAGGTAGGTCGTTATTGCGTTGGACTCGTTAACTATAAGGTTGCAATATTGGATCCCCCGAGCTGACAAGGTAAAAATCTGTCGTTCTGCCCCTGAACAAGGCAGTTAACCCACTGTTCCTAGGCCGTCATTGAAAATAAGAATGTGTTCTTAACTCACTTGCCTAGTTAAATAAAGGTGTAAAAAATATATTTTAAAAATCTGGAAATCGGCACCCAATATTACCGATTTCCGATTGTTATGAAAACTTGAAATCGGCCCTAATTAATCGGCCATTCCGATTAACCGGTTGACCTCTAGTTATGACATTCATGTGTGAGTATTAGAATGCCCTAACCACTGACTGTAGTCAAATCGCTCAGCTCCCTGAATGCATGCAAATAAGCTGCTGATAACGTTTTGTTTTAATATTTTGTCATGAAGTAGAAAACTGAATGGAGATGTGTGATCTGCGCTCAAGGTGTTTGTGTGTGTCCTGTATCCTACAGATAGAGAATGCGTCAGAGGAGCCCAGAGTGCTGTGCATAGTCCAGGACACTACCAATGCTAAGACGGTCAACGAGAGGCTCACCCTCAACCTGCCAGCCTCCACTACTCTCTCCAAACTCTTTGAGGATGTGGCCCACAAGGCGAGCTATGTGAACGGCACCTTTGACCTGGAATGGGGCAAGACCGGGGACATGGTGAGTCTGTGTCCTAAGACAACGTTATGATCCCAGGTCCCTTCATTGGATCCTGATTGGGGGGGTTTACATAGACCAAACTCCTCCAACACGTCCGTCGTTGTTTGCTCCTCCATGGCTACACTGTCTACTGTATGTCAGCTGTTCTACTGAGCTGTACTCAATGACCAACGGCTTGAAATGGTGCTGTTTGGATCCTCCCCATCGGGTGTAAATGGCTTTGTTTGAATGTACGCCAGTCTATCTTTCCTGTCCCTGAAGTAATCTGAGGCTGGAGTTATCTCACGAGTAGGTCAGTGGATTAAGCTCTATTTCCATAGCTGGCTACTCTTCCCCCCCCTCCCTCTCCTCCAGCCAACATTACAAGGGTAAACACTGCTGCTTCATAGCATGCTCCCCCAGCTGGTCCTAAAAGCTCTTTTTTTTTAACTGATCAACATGGGGAGGATTCTCGTTCTGAATTCAATGTGAACCAATTTGATTTGACAGGTTGATTATGTTGGGTTGTATTGTGGGGATCTACTGATATTTTTCTCTCAAATCCTAGTTTTATTTTGTTTGCGTCTGCAATTATTTTTTCATGCTCAGACCTGCCTGTCCAAACTGAAGGGTGTTTTTTTATTTCTGTTCTCCCCTAGGGGTCGCTGGATCCCAGCAGTGAGACGTCCCTCACTGAGTCTGGGTTCGAGCCCGGGAAGAGGAACTTCCTCCAGCTCACAGACAAGGACGGAGAACAGCCTCAGATTGCATCGGTGAGTGAGTGGGGAAGATAAAATTAAGTTAATGGTTTTAATGAATACCAGCATGCCTAGGGCATTCCCCTGGAGGAGGGATTGCATGCAGTTCGTTCTTGGTAGACTAGTGGTACCTATAAGCTGAAGCTTAATTCTCCTTTGTGTAGGATGAGTCGGGGACAGCGGGCAGCAGTGGTCTGGATGACAGCTCCCAGGAGCGCTTCATCGGCCCGCTGCCCAGAGATGGCACGGTGGGCTGCAGCAGCGACTACAGCAGCCCCAGCTATTCCTACTCCTCCATCCTCAACAAGTCTGACACAGGTACACCCTCTGTCAACAGCATAGACTTGACCTCACTTCCTTTTACGTAACCCCCCTGACCACTCACTTAATGAAGCAGATGCTAAGCTACAGGACTGTTTTGCTAGCACAGACTGGAATATGTTCCAGGATTCTTCCGATGGTATTGAGGGGTACGCCATATCAGTCACTGGCTTCATCAATAAGTCCATTGATGACGTCGTCCCCACAGTGACTGTACGTACATACCCCCAACTAGAAGCCATTGATTACAGGCAAAACCCGCACTGAGCTAAAGGGTAGAGCTTCCGCTATCAAGGAGCGGGACTATAACCCGAAAGCTTATAAGAAATCCCGCTATGCCCTCCATCGAATCATCAAAGCGTCAATTCAGGACTAAGATTAAATCATACTACACCGGCTCCGATGCTCGTCGGATGTGGCCGGGCTTGCAAACTATTAGACTACAAAGGGAAGCACAGCCGCGAGCTACCCAGTGACACAAGCCTACCAGATGAGCTAAATTACTTCTATGCTTGCTTCAAGGCAAGTAACACTGAAACATGCATGAGAGCATCAGCTGTTCTGGAAGACTGTGCTCACGCTCTCCGCAGCTAATGTAAGACCTTCAAACAGGTCAACATTCACAAGGCCGCAGGGCCAGACGGATTACCAGGACGTGTATTCTGAGCAGGCGCTGACAAACTGGCAAGTGCCTTCACTGACATTTTCAGCCTCTCCCTGTCTGAGTCTGTTATACCAACATGTTTCAAGCAGACCACCATAGTCCCTGTGCCCAAGAACACTAAGGTAACCTACCTAAATGACTTCCGACCCTTAGCACTCACGTCTGTAGCCATGAAGTGCTTTGAAAGGCTGGTCATGGCTCACATCAACACTATTATCCCAGAAACCCTAGACCCATTCCAATTTGCATACCACCTCAGCAGATCCATAGATAGCAGATCCATAGATGCAATCTCTATTGCACTTCACACTGCCCTTCCCCAGCTAGACAAAAGGAACACATGTGAGAATGCTATTAATTGACTACAGCTCAGCATTCAATACCTTAGTGCCCTCAAAGCTCATCACTAAGCTAAGGATTTGGCATGGGTCCTCAGATCCTCAAAGGGTTCTACAGCTGCACCATGGAGAGCATCCTGCCTGACTGGTTGCATCACTGCCTGGTATGGCAACTGCTTGGCCTCCGACCGGAAGGCACTACAGAGTAGTGCGTACGGCCCAGTATATCACTGGGGCCAAGCTTCCTGCCATCCAGGACCTCTATACCAGGCGGTGTCAGAGGAAGGCCCTAAAAATGGTCAAAGACTCCAGCCACCCTAGTCATACTGTTCTCTCTGCTACTGCACTGCAAGTGGTACCGGAGCGCCAAGTTTAGGTCCAAAAGACTTCTTAACAGCTTCTACCCCCAAGCCATATGACTCCTGAATAGCTAATCAAATGGCTTCCCAGACTATTTGCATTTCACCCCCCCACCCCCACGCTGCTGCTACTCTGTTTATCTATGCAGTCACTAACTCTACCTACATGTACATATTACCTCGACTAACCGTAGCCCCTGCACATTGACTCTGTACCAGTACCCCCTGTATATAGCCTCACTATTGTTATTTTACTTCTGCTTTTTAATTATTTGTTTTATTTCTTTACTTATCTGCATTGTTGGTTAAGGGCTTGTGAGTCAGCATTCCACCTACACCTGTTGTATTTGGTGCATGTGACAAATAAAATTTAATTTCATGTCTTTCTCCCCCTCTGCAGGATATGTGGGTTTGGTGAACCAGGCCATGACCTGCTATTTGAACAGCCTTCTACAAACTCTGTTTATGACCCCGGAGTTCAGAAATGCACTGTACAAGTAAGTACTTGTTCTCATGAAGCTCTTTGTATTGTTTTACTAAACAACTGTATTTAATGGGAAGAGTGTTGTCCTAAAACTATTTTCTACTTGTCCACTGTTCCCTCCAGCTGGGAATTTGAGGAGTCGGAGGAAGACCCGGTCACCAGCATCCCTTACCAGCTACAGAGGCTGTTTTTGCTGCTGCAGACCAGTAAGAAGAGGGCCATCGAGACCACCGACGTGACCCGCAGCTTCGGCTGGGACAGCAGCGAAGGTGGGCTGTCACACTGCTACTTCTAGACAACACCTGCCAGGCACCCTCCCTGTAACCAGGAGTGGCCCAGGCTCAACCTCTTCTGATGTTTTGATAAAGGAACTGGAAGAGTGTGGGGAAGGGGTACTGTTTGTTTTGTCACACAGTTCGCTGTGTCTTAACTGATTTGTGTGTGTTTTCTCTTCTGTGGTGTCTCCGTATCTGTGTTTTGTAGCCTGGCAGCAGCATGACGTCCAGGAGCTGTGTAGGGTCATGTTTGATGCCCTGGAGCAGAAATGGAAGCAGACAGAGCAGGTATGAAAGAAAAGTGAACACTGACACTTGTCTAAACACTAATCCAGGGAGCCAATGAGGGTCCTCCCCAAGGCCCAGATTAAAGGGCCTTCTGTAGGAAGGGGAGAAAGTGCCAGTAAGGCTCAGGGTTAGCTTTTTCTGATCTCAGGAGTTTGCTATAAACCGTATACACTTAATTCACTGTGGATAGAAGCACTAGGCTTGTGCACGTGAGCTCCTGCGTTTAGCTGTATTTGTAAAGAATGCTCTGCATTATCATTGTGGTTAATCAAAGTCCCATTTTGATATTTGCTATATTTGTGTCCCCAGCAGCAGTTTTCTCCACTTACGGTACTTATTTGAACTTCTATTATTGTTTTCTTCAACTGTTTGTTTGATTTTGTCATATAACAAATGACATATTATATGCATACAAAAAACGTGATTGGGATTGCACAATAAAGTTAGATTTATTTCTGTGGTCCCCAATTTTTCTTTGGGGGTGTTGACATACACTGAGTGTACAGAATATTAAGAATGCCTTTCTAGTATTGAGTTGCATCCACTTTTACCCTCAGAACAGCCTCAATTCATTGGGTCATGGACTCTACAAGTTGTCAAACTCGTTCCACAGGGATGCTGGCCCATGTTGACTCCAATGCTTCTCACAGTTGTCAAGTTGGCTGACTGTCCTTTGGGTGGTGGACCATTCTTGATATACATGAGAAACTGTTGAGTGTGAAAAACCCAGCAGCATTGCAGTTCTTGACATAAATCTGTGCACCTAGTACCATACCTCATTCAACGGCACTTACATTTATTGTCTTGCCTATACACCCTCTATGCACACACACAGTCCATGTCTCAAGCTTATTTTTTTCACTGCCAACTTTTTACATTTTATTTGATGTTATTGTTGCTGTGGTAGTTCCACTCAACAGTGCCGGAATATAAAAAAGGGTTCTTACCTGATATACTCTTACATTTAAAAAGGTGATTATTTGAGTCTCTGGCACAGGTATTATGCTGGTGGGCATCTCTAACAAAATAAACAATTGGATAAGTACGTGAGGACCGAGTCAGTGATAATTCTGTGGACCTTACCAGTCCAAGTTCAATTAATACAATTCATTTTTACACACACAGCCAGCCTAGCTCCTTAAAATGCTGGACCCCCAGATGAGTACGAGGGCCGGTACAGTTAAAATAAAATCCTAACAAGCTTGTTTCAGCTGGTCTGTGGCTTGTTCTTTAGAATCAAAAGTGTTTCATTCCTAAATGATTGTTTAGATGTTTGTGGCTGCTGGTGAACCATGATGAGCACACATAATCAGTGACACTGAACTAGCTTACCTGCCAGACTCTTCAGGGTGTCAATATCAAGCCATTTTGAGTTCTAGCTAAGAATTAAATTTTGGGGTTTATTTTTGTTAAACATAATCTCACAGGTCCGGTACCTATCACCTTGGGTGTGAATTTGATGTTTTTGGTGTAACCTCTGAGTTTCCCACTTTGACACTAAAACCAGGGAACCTTGCAAGCGTTACTCTGGAATATAAGATTAATTCTGTTTTTCTAAGATGCAGAGTGTTTGTCAAAGCCATTTAGTAATATTGAATAATTCTGCAATAAGGATCTCTTCTAAGGCTTTGTTCTTTTGGGAAACCAATTGAGAAGAGTCATCCGCATACAAAAACAATTTACAAGGACAGGCTGATTTCACATTGTTAATGTACAGTAGGAAGAGCAGTGGACCAAGGACGCTCCCCTGTGGGACCCCACAGCTAATCTCCAGTTTACCATTAACACGCAACACTTGGACCAATTGGTCTCTGACTGCATAAGTCCCCATTTAACAGGTAATGGGCCTGCTGTTGCAGTCACATATTTAGTGAAATGTGTTAACTCTTGGAGAGGAGCCAGGTCATTGTCTTTGGGGAGTTTACGTTATTATTGCGCTGGCATGAGTTGAGGTTGTGTGAGTATGTACTGTGTGATCAGTGAAGAGCATGTTTCAGAGTTCTGAGAGATACATGTGAGTGTTGTGACTGCTCGGGCCTGACTCCCTGGTGTTGTGTCCCCCCTCAGGCTGACCTGATTAACCAGCTGTACCAGGGGAAGCTGAAGGACTATGTGCGCTGTCTGGAGTGTGGCTATGAGAGCTGGAGGATTGACACCTACCTGGACATCCCTCTGGTCATCAGACCCTTTGGGGCCAGCCAGGCTTATGGCAGTGTGGTGCGTGTCTCTCTGCCACCATCTCTTATGTCTCTACCCTTCTTCATGACTATAGAAGTATTTATCCATGTGTGTGAAGAGATCAAAGCTATGATGGTCATTTGTGTTCACCACGCAGACACGGAAGTCCAGACCCTGCTGTATGCTCCTGCATTTTCCTAAGACTTTTAATAGTAAGACAGTGTAATGTGACGTAGATGTGGTTAGAGTTGTTACTGATACAGTGCCTTTGTGACTCACTGAAACAGGAGGAGGCTCTGCAGGCCTTCGTCCAGCCAGAGACTCTGGATGGGGCCAACCAGTATTTCTGTGAGCGCTGCAAGAAAAAATGTGATGCCCGTAAGGTGAGTATACAGACTAGTGATCTTGTTGATGTTAAGACCACACTTCCCTTTGGGTCATGGGAGAACTGATTGGGGAGGATGTTGAGTGATGGTCGTCACTGGTCTGGCCATTTGTGTTCTGACCCATGCCCTTTGCCCTCCCTCCACAGGGGCTGAGGTTTCTGCACTTTCCCTACCTGTTGACTTTGCAGCTGAAGCGTTTTGACTTTGACTACACCACTATGCACCGCATCAAACTCAACGACCGCATGTCCTTCCCTGAGGAGCTGGACATGGGTCCTTTCATCGACGTGGAGGACGAGGTGAGACACACCAGCCCAGTGTGGCCTCCTATGTGTTTTATAGTCTATATAGAATAATGATATCAGGCCCGGGGTGGAATAGTGCCAGGCGTTCAGGTCTACTCAAATTAGATTTTCGATTATGTTTCATGTATTAGTCATTTCAATGTCATCATTAATTCATGTGTAACTGATACCTAAACTCTGTCTGCTTTCTCTCTCTTTCCATCCCGCTCTTTGTTTTTGATCAATGCCCGCTCTCATAGAAATCTCCTCAAACGGAGAGCTGCACTGACAGCGGGGCAGAGAATGAAGGCAGTTGCCACAGTGACCAGATGAGCAACGACTTCTCGGCAGACGATGGTGTTGATGAGGGAATCTGCCTGGACAGCGCCAGCAGTACTGAGAGGGTCCTGAAGCCAAAGGTACCCAACCTCAACACTGTATGTAATACCACACAAACCGTCCTTACATTCTAGCACCAGTACTCCCTGTGTCTTATAGCCCATCCTGGTCTGTTTGCATGTAGTGCAATCTGCTGTCATTAGATTTAATTGTTAGCTAATTGTCTCTCCTGCCCCTGTCTCGTCTCCAGAGTTCATTGACCTTTGAGCTGTTCTCGGTCATGGTCCATTCGGGCAGCGCTGCAGGTGGCCACTACTATGCCTGCATTAAGTCCTTCAGCGATGGCCAGTGGTACAGTTTCAATGACCAGCACGTCAGCAAGGTTATTCTCAGTCTTCAAATAACTTATGTTTACTATGCATGTAATACTAGACAAAACAACTCGATCTACGCTTTAAATAGACTTAAGAAATTGATGCCTGTTATTGTAACATTCTATTGACAGTTGTCAGAAACACAATGGTGGTTGTCCTGTGTGTGTGTCCTTCTATAGATCACCCAGGAAGACATCAGGAAAACGTATGGAGGGTCCTCAGGGAGCAGAGGCTATTACTCCAGTGCCTTTGCCAGGTCAGTGGAGCTCCTGTCTCTGTCAATCTCTGGATTGATCTGAAATCAATATGTCCCTGAACACATCTCACTCCCATGCCTGGCTCTCCCCTCTTACAATCTCATTGTATGTACCTACTAATGCATGCCTACATGGCCAGAACATTACCAGTATCTGTTCACTTCACACACTAGAGGAAGCTTTTAATAGGGATGAACCGGGGCTACATTTGATTGAAGTCTCCCTGGGAGAAAAACAAGAGGGTGGGTGTTCAGGCTAGGACAAAGCCCTGTTGATAACTGAGCTTTTACGTAATGCACTGTTCTTTCATGTGTTTGGAAAGGAAGATGGAACTCTATTTGGCTACTCATTTTCCTTTTCTCCATTTGCATTTAATAAGATGTTTTTCTGTTCCAACAGCTCTACAAATGCGTATATGCTGATTTATAGGTTGAAAGACCCCTCAAGGAATGCAAGTAAGGGAAACGTATTAATCAAGTCTAGTTACATTATCAAGTTTGCTTTTAAATGTCTAAAATGACTGTTAAACTGTATTAAGTTACATATGTGGGTATAACAATCCTAGTAGGTTCTACTTTCCAAGTCTCTCTCAATGACTTGGACCCCCAGTTAGTTATGGTGATCTCTTGACTGATGGGCCGTGTTGTTACCACTACAGAGTATCTGGATTGTGAGGACTTCCCTGAGCACATAAAGCATCTGGTCCAGAGGGAGAAGGAGTCTGAGGAGCAGGAGAAAAGACAGAGGGAGATCGAGCGCAATACCTGCAAGGTACATCCTCCTCCTGTGGACTTTCCCATGGGCAACTGTGTCGGTCATTTGACTGAATGTTCTGTTGGTTTTCACAGGGGTTGTATTGTTGTTAATTGCTCTGTATTTCTCTGTCAGATCAAGCTGTTCTGCATGCATCCGGTGAAGATGATGGCTATGATGGAGAACAAGCTGGAAGTGCACAAGGACAAGACGCTCAGAGAGGCAACACAGATGGCCTACAAGGTACGTCAGAGTGGAAGCTAGACGCGGAGGAAAGCATTGAAAGCTAATCTCACTCAGCAGCTGCAGTGCATACCAGCCAGAGGTCTGTGTCAGAATAGAGAGTGGTCCAAGGATAGACATGGTTCTAAGATTAAAATGGGGGTCGCAATGGCCAAGAGAAGCCTCAAAACATTCTCTTATGTGTATATTAGCAATTGGATGTGTGTGTGTCTTTGGCCACCCATTCTGCCCCCTAGCTCATGGAACTGGATGGGGTGGTCCCGCTGGACTGCTGTCGCCTGGTCAAGTACGATGAGTTCCATGAGTACCTGGAGCGTTCGTACGAGGGCGAGGACGACACCCCCATGGGGCTGCTGCTGGGCGGGGTCAAGTCGTCCTACATGTTTGACCTGCTGCTGGAGACCCGCAGAGCTGAACAAGTCTTCCAGCCATACAAACCTGGAGGTCAGTAAAACACATTCAAGACTTAAAATATAATACTATAACTAGCAACTCTTTTAGCCTTTTCAGAAGTGAGTTGTGTGTGTGTGTGTCTGTAGAGGTGATGGTGAAAGTTCACGTGGTGGATCTGAAGACTGACACTATCGCCCCTCCCGTCAGCATCAGGGCCTATCTAAACCAGTCAATCACTGAGTTCAAGCAGCTCATTGCACAGGTAAGTTAGTTCAGACACTCCTCTTTAATTCTTCATTTATATCTAATACAGTCTAATCCAGCCTGATACAGTCTATACTTGTAAGACCATAAAATCTGCCTGTATTTGTTTTGGGATCTGTGGTGAATTATCTCTCCGGTGTGTGTATTGTATTGTTGAAAGGCCACAGAGCTCTCAGCCGAAACCATGCGTGTCGTCCTGGAGCGCTGCTATAATGACCTTCGGCTTCTCTACGTGCCCAACAAGACACTGAAAGCAGAGGGTTTCTTCAGGAGCAACAAGGTCGCACTCCACTTTATTATTGTCCTTTCCAGCTTGGGTCTGCTGTGTTTAATGTTGTGTATCTGTAAACATTTTTCAGCAGTGCTTTGATCTCAGATGTAACACAAATCTAATTTGTCCATTCTCTGGTTTCTCTTAGGTTTTTGTGGAAAGCTCTGAATCCCCAGATCACCAGGTCACCTTCACTGATTCCCTCTTGTGGAAACTGCTGGATCGCCATGGGAACACAATCCGCCTGTTTGTCTCGCTGCCTGTGCAATCCCCAGCACCAACCGAACTATTTGCCAAAAAGTTGGTGGCGAAACTGAGGAGTGCTCTGAGGGGTCAAAGGGCAAAAGGAATTCCGTAGAGGCCATCCTGGAGGAGAGCACAGAGAAGCTGAAGAACCTGTCCCTCCAGCAGCAGCAGGGCTCCAGCACCAGTGACAGCCAGAAGAGCTCAGACACCAGCGACTTCGAGCACATCGAGTCCCCCTCATCTTCTCAGGAACCAGACTCTTCCTCCGTATCTGCTGTTGTTGCAGTCGACAACCGAGAGCTGGAGAACCGGATCCGGGTGGCCTACTCTGACCCGGAAACCCAGTTCCCTGGGGAGGAGCGCTCAGACTCTGAGGTGAACAACGACCGCAGCACGAGCTCAGTGGACAGTGACATCCTGAGCTCCAGCCACAGCAGTGACACGCTGTGCAACGCCGACAGTGGCCC
This sequence comes from Oncorhynchus nerka, assembly GCF_034236695.1. Taxonomy (NCBI): domain Eukaryota; kingdom Metazoa; phylum Chordata; class Actinopteri; order Salmoniformes; family Salmonidae; genus Oncorhynchus; species Oncorhynchus nerka. The sequence goes on along the minus strand of NC_088422.1, from coordinate 69,200,797 downwards.
CATTCAGCTGGCCAACGGCCTGGACTCACACAGCATCACCAGCAGCCGCCGCTCCAAGGCCAACGAGGGCAAGAAAGAGACGTGGGACACAGCTGAGGAGGACAGTGGCACGGACAGCGAGTATGACGAGAACGGGAAGAGCAAGGCAGAATCCTATTACCTCTACTTCAGAGCAGAACCATATGCACAGGAGGACGGCTCTGGGGAAGGAGGCCAGAAATGTACGTCTTCTCTCTGTATGATGATGATTCTGTACTCAGCAGTGATTTTGATTGCACAAAGTGTTTCTCAACCTTTTCTGTAATCGGGCTCGGGAAACTATGGTCTCCCTCCCCTAACTCATTCATATCTCTAATGGAAATGTATAATTTCCTTTGGTAGACATGTTATCTGAGTTTACTGATGGACATATCTGAAGAGTTTGTCTACAATGTGAGTTTTTGATATTGTACTATATTTAATCTTTGGACAAATGGGGTTACTGTTTTTTACACATTTCATTAATCAAGTCCTGTAAATACATGTTCAAATGATCAAATCTTAATATTTGTTGGTATATATAGTGTGTGTAGGAGATATTTCTATCTAAAGAAATCCACTCACTCCTAGATTATAAGCAAATCCAATGCAGGTCAATGGAGAGTGAGGCCTGCTACAACATTCAATCAATCAAATGTATTTATTAAGCCCTTCTTACATCAGCTGATGTCACAAAGTGCTATACGGAAACCCAGCCTAAAACCCCAAACAGCAAGCAATGCAGGTGTAGAAGCACGGTGGCTAGGAAAAACTCCCTAGAAAGACCAGAACCTAGGAAGAAACCTAGAGATAGAGAGGAACCAGGCTTTGAGGGGTGGCCAGTCCTCTTCTGACTGTGCTGGGTGGAGATTATAACAGAACATGGCCAAGATGTTCAAATGTTCATAAATGACCAGCAGAATCAAATAATAATCACAGTAGTTGTCGAGGGTGCAACGGGTCAGCACCTCAGGAGTAAATGACAGTTGGCTTTTCATAGCCGATCATTCAGAGTATCTCTACCGCTCCTGCTGTCTCTAGAGAGTTGAAAACAGCAGGTCTGGGACAGGTAGTACGTCCGGTGAACAGGTCAGGGTTCCATAGCAGCAGGCAGAACAGTTGAACTGGCTCAGCAGCACGGCCAGGTGGACTGGGGACAGCAAGAAATCATCAGGCCAGGTAGTCCTCAGGCATGGTCCTAGGGCTCAGGTCCTCCGAAAGAGAGAGAATTAGAGAGAGCATACTTATATTCACACAGGATAGAACAGGAGAAAAACTCCAGATATAACAGACTGACCCCAGCCCCCCCGACACAAACTACTGCAGCATAAATATTGGAGGCTGAGAAAGGAGGGGTCGGGAAACAAATCAAATTTTATTTGTCACATACACATGGTTAGCAGATGTTAATGCGAGTGTAGCGAAATGCTTGTGCTTCTAGTTCCGACAATGCAGTAATAACCAACGAGTAATCTAGCTAACAATTCCAAAACTACTACCTTATACACATAAGTGTAAAGGGATAAATAATATGTACATAAAGATATATGAATGAGTGATGGTACAGAGCGGCATAGGCAAGATGCAGTAGATGGTATCGAGTACAGTATATACATATGAGATGAGTATGTAAACAAAGTGGCATAGTTTAAAGTGGCTAGTGATACATGTATTACATAAAGATGCAGTAGATGATATAGAGTACAGTATATATGTATACATATGAGATAAATAATGTAGGGTATGTAAACATTATATTAAGTAGCATTGTTTAAAGTGGCTAGTGATATATTTTACATCAATTCCCATTATTAAAGTGGCTGGAGTTGAGTCAGTGTGTTGGCAGCAGCCACTCAATGTTAGTGGTGGCTGTTTAACAGTCTGATGGCCTTGAGATAGAAGCTGTTTTTCAGTCTCTCGGTCCCAGCTTTGATGCACCTGTACTGACTTCGCCTTCTGGACGATAGCGGGGTGAACAGGCAGTGGCTCGGGTGGTTGTTGTCCTTGATGATCTTTATGGCCTTCCTGTGACATCGGGTGGTGTAGGTGTCCTGGAAGGCAGGTAGTTTGCCCCCGGTGATGCGTTGTGCAGACCTCACTACCCTCTGGAGAGCCTTACGGTTGCGGAACTGTGGCCCCGTCCGACGATACCCCCGGACAGGGCCAAACGGGCAGGATATAACCCCACCCACTTTGCCAAAGCACAGCCCACACACCACTAGAGGGAAATCTTCAACCACCAACTTACCATCCTGAGACAAGGCCGAGTATAGCCCACAAAGATCTCCGCCACGGCACAAACCAGGGGGGGGGGGACCCGGACAGGAAGATCACGTCAGTGACTCAACCCACTCAAGTGACGCACCCCTCCCTCTTTCTCTCACAATCTCACATGTGTACACACCACAGACATTCACACGCTTGGACACCCATGCGCCCGCTCAAACAGCTGGTGGGAAAGTCAAACTGTTCTAAATGTATTTACAAATGCAGGTCTTTGAAGCTAATCTTGTTTAGTCTGATGTCCTAACTGCTTTATTTGAAAGTTTAGTTTGTGGGAACTGTAAAATTGTTATTTTGTAACTAAGTGTGGGTCGTTCATATGAATTTAACTTTTTTTACAGCACCATTTTGATTTGAGGGACACCTTCCATGCATGTTTCTCCATGGTAAAAGAGGTCAGAAAGTGCTCAAAGATTACACAGTTTCCGTACCCCACCCTACCATGAGACATCCATGCACACCTGCATGTGTGTATGTCTGTGGTATGTGTGTCCCCCTGCTTGTGAGAGAGAGGGAGAATGATGTAGCAGGCCTCACTCTCCATTGACTTACATTGGATTGGCTTGCGCTGTAAAGTAAGATTTGAAGTTTAAGATCTGAGAGCGGGAGAACGCTGTACAATGACTCTCCAATCTCCATTAAATCAGCGTGTATTGTATATACTCTAGGTGGTGGGTGTTGACAACAAAAAAAACAGCAACACTTGTCCAAAGAATAAATATAGTTCGATACAGAAACGGCTGTAGTTCACAAACAACATTGAGTTGAGTCATGAATCATATATTTCTGCTTAAATATCAATACTATATGCTTTTAAACATTTTAATTTTTGAAGTGTATTTCAAAATGCATATGCTGAAGTCATTTTTTAAGGTTTTTATTTCATTTAAATGATCAAATGTGAATGGGTTCATTTAAGATAAGCACTCATGTCAGTTATCTGACAGACCGGTGAGCAACACCTTGGGGGTTAAGAAACACTGGTTTAGATGCTCTTAGAACAAAATCCACATGTAGTATTTAATTACTGTTTTATGATTAGTTTGTTCCAACTAATTGAAACATATGTTTTGGTGCTGTTTGCCTGTCAGGTGTACTGGTCCACGTGGATAAGAGGATAACTCTGTCAGCGTTCAAACAGAACCTGGAGCCTTTCGTGGGGGTCACCTCTACCCAGTTCAAAGTGTTCCGTGTCTACGCCAACAACCAGGAGTTTGAGAGTGTACGGCTCAACGAGACCCTCTCCTCCTTCTCTGACGACAACAAGGTCCGTAGTGTCTCACTATCTGCCCCTTTCAAAACATCATGACTCTTCTCAAAAGATAATGGTGTGTGTGTGTGTGTTTGTAAAAAAAAAAATATATATATATATATATATAGCTATCTATCTATAAACATATAGATATGTAGATATATGTATATATCTGATCCATGACGCTTCTCTTGGTCTTCTTACAGATAACCATTCGATTAGGCAGAGCACTGAAGAAGGGCGAGTATCGGGTGAAAGTGTACCAGCTACTAGTGAATGATGCAGAGGTAAGGACCGGGATGTGCTGATGTTTCTTCAGACACAGAAGTGATTTTATTCGGTGTTGTGCAATTTCCTCATTTAACAGCAACCTGTAGGTGTGTCACTGATGGATTTGTCACCAGGGTGTATTATGTGACAGTTGTATATGTCATTGTGTTTCATGCTTAAGTGTGTGTGTCTCTCCTCCCCAGCCCTGTAAGTTCCTTGTGGACACAGTGTTTGCTAAGGGCATGACTGTGAAACAGTCCAAAGAGGAGCTAATGCCTCAGCTGAAAGACCAATGCAAGCTGGACCTCAACATCGACAAGTGGGTTCCACCTTACACACTTAAAAACATGTACAGTCAAGTAACTCTAATCTGCATTATCTAAGATGATCTATGTACACAATCTAATGCACATGAATGTATGGGCACACATCCAACCATACATCAAATATTATACACTTGAATCCCTTACCTACATATTTTCTTATGAAAGCATTTGTTGGCACCGACTACTTGACTGTAAAAGGTTCCACAGTTGTCTTTGTGGTGATACAATCAGAATGTCAAAGTCTCTAGTAATTTACCAGGCGTAAGTGCCTTTGCTCAAAGGCACATCAACAGATTTTTCACCTAGTCAGCGCGGGGATTCAAACCAGTGACCTTTCGGTTACTGGCCAAATGCTCTTAACCGTTAGGCTACCTGCTGCAGATCCTCTCACTTCAAAATATCATGGTCACCTTTGTTCTCTTATGGATGGGTACTGTGAGTGACCTTTTAAAGCACTGACTCACAGCTGATGCTTATTGCTAGAAGTGTTGTTGAATCCTAATTGTGTGTGGGGTCAGGTTCCGTCTCAGGAAGAAGACGTGGAAGAACCCAGGGACAGTGTTTCTGGACTACCACGTCTACGAGGAGGACATCAACATCTCCAGTAACTGGGAGGTCTTTCTGGAGGTTCTAGATGGTAATACTGGTTTGCTATTGTTTCGACTACTCTCTTCAGAGCCATTTGTAAATCGCCTCATTGTCATCATAGCCTGAATAGAGACAAACTTACACTCAAATATAGTACTGCTTTTATATCAAACGCCTATATTAGGTCACGTTTTCGAGGAAGATTTAACATAATTACTTCTGTAAAAGGGAAAAAAACCTGTAGAACTGAATTGTCTCTCCTCTGAATGAGTATCACTTGTGAGAGAGCGAAAGAGAGGCAGACAGAGACAGTGGGTGTGTGTGCTCAGCCAGCCCCAACCCTCCTCTCCTGCCCCTTTCCAGGACCGGAGAAGATGAAGTCCATGTCCCAGCTGGCTGTGCTCACCCGCCGCTGGACCCCCGCCCAGATGAAGCTGGAGCCCTTCCAGGAAGTGGTTCTGGAGAGCAGCAGTGTGGAGGAACTCAAGGAAAAGGTGTGTGTGTGTATTCACATACTGAATGTCGGTGCCAGGCCTTGTCCATGTCTGAGGCCACATACACACTGGATTGCAAGGTAGCACTGGGCTTGTCTTACCCACTAAGTGCTGCTCCCAGCAACATCACTGGGTCTGATGCACCACATGGGAGTAGTGAGATGCACTGTAACTTTTCACATCACAGTATATAACATCAGCCTCTAGACTTTGAGATGCATAAGTAGATGTTGCAAGGTAAATTATAGGGCATGCTAAATTAATATTAAAAGGCCATTTGTGACATCAATTCTCTCTCTCCAGCTCAGTGAAATAAGTGGTATTCCTCTTGAAAACCTGGAGTTTGCCAAGGTAGGTAAACTGTTTTTGACACTGTAAGGATTTCTTTTTTGCTCTTGCATTGATTCACTCCACTTAATTTCCTGAAATGTTTCCCAGTTTACTGACTGGCGTCCTGATTGTCTCCTGCAGGGGCGTGGAACATTTCCTTGTGATATCTCGGTTTTGGAGATCCATCAGGATCTGGACTGGAACCCTAAAGTGTCCACTCTGAATGTGTGGCCTCTGTACATCTGTGATGATGGTGCTGTGGTCTTCTACAGGTAAACCCCTCATGTTCAGGGAAAACTGCAGATATTTGGTTCAATATAGGTATATTCTGCAGAAAGTCTCACAGCTTGTGCTCTGGTGTTTCAGGGACAGCACAGAGGAGCCTATGGAACAGTCGGAAGATGAACGCAATGAGCTGATGAAGAAGGAGAGCAGCCGGCTGCTGAAGACTGGCCACCGGGTCAGTTACTCACCTCGTAAGGAGAAGGCCCTTAAGATCTACCTGGATGGGGGCCCGGTCAAGGACCCGGGGCAGGACTGAGGCCCGTCCCAGTTAGCTGGCTGGCCTGCCTGCCTGCCGCAGTGTAGCTTGGCCCGGCCAGGGGACCCTGTCTGGCGTGGGGCCCCACGTTGACTCGACGACGTCACCAGAGCAGTGCGTTTCACACGCCCTCTTTCATCCTCCATCTGAGCTCTAGGGGAAAGAGTGGCTCAGAAATCATATTGTGCACTATAGTTTATTGTACTGTGAAGTTTAAAGGGAAGTGCAAAAGCTATTCAATTTTTAAAAATTTAAAAACATACCGACAAATCAATTTAATGGAAATGTTCCAGACATGGGTGCACGATCAGAGTAGAGCTGTGTAGCCAGAGGGTAAGAAATGTCTTTCTGTTTCCTCTCTTCTCTGCGACACTTTATTTCTCCTCATCTCCCTCTAGCACTTGGTTTCTCGCTCTCCCCCTCTGTTATGCAGACTAGCAAGAGACTACCTGACCCATCTGTGAACATGTACCTGGTTCAAATTCTCCACATTTGAAATTTTACCAGGCTAGAGCGATGCTCGTCCCACCCACCCACTTTAGAGACTGAGTATAAAGCCAAGAGTATCTACAACAACAAACTCACTTTCAGTTTTCTTCCAGTTTCTTTGTCTTCTTTAATCCAAACTGCAGTTTATCGTCTTTGGCAAATTGATACGTAGTTCACACTCAACATTTGAATGACCTCTATCTCTGATTCTATAAAGTGGTCATTTTTAAAATTTGCTGACGTTTATGCTGTTTTCCCAGAATGCCACAGTGTGCATCACTGGAAACTCCTCTTACTGTTGCTCCACCCCCTTCGCTTTATAGGAGCTCAGCCTCTGCCATTTCCTCCTGATTCACTGATATGTGTTAGTCTTCCAATTACCAAGGAAATGGCAACTAGACCACCAAGTAGACTACATTAAGGCGCTCATCATTTTGTTCAATGTAAATTATTTTGATGTTATTGTGAGCGACCTCTGGCACACATTAAAAACATTTTGTCTGTATTTAACCTTATGTTAATTTAGAAACATGTTTATTTCCTCTGTGGTTTTTATTTCTGCACGATGTGAATGGTGTGCGTGTCTGTCTAGGCCACGTGCATGCTGATTGCTTGAGGGGCGGGAGCCCTCAGTGGTTTTGGGAGATGGTTGGGGGCAATATATACCTGCTGCTGCTTCTCATAGACTGAGACCAGAGGGCATAGACCCTACTGGACCAGCTGACTGGGTCTCCACACTGCAGGGCCCAGCAGAGCTCCTCTGGGCTTCTAATGCTGCCTGCCACAAGCTGTTCACAGTAGAAATGCCAATAAAATAATTTGTTTCTTTGTTTTGAGGTTTAAATCTTGTGTGAACATAGTTAAGGTGATTTTAGAATGAAATTAAAATGTTTTTTTCATAACTGCAGTATTCTGTTATTGTAAATTAAGTATTTTGATTCCCCACTTTACCAATGCTGCATTTATATGTGTTGAACATGGTATACATATAAGAATATTTACATCTCAAGAATAGACCGCTACATTTTCAAAGCCTTTTATTTTCTTATGAGCAAAAGTTGTTCAAGCTGCATGTGTCTGAGTTATAGTTTCCATTACCAAGTTGTGGGCATGATGAGCTGACCTGTCAAAGTGCTCCATATATTCAGAAATGTCATCTGTTCTTGTTTAAACCACTATTTAAAACAAAAACCAGGACTAAGCAAGCTACTTCACATGTATACAGTGCATTGTGTTTATTCTTTCTTCGTCCCTAACTTGACTTAATTCCTTTGAGCAAAGGGCCTCAACAGTTCATCTCCAGCAAACTATCCATCCTGAGGGTAGGCACATAAGTGAGACATCAGAGAGCAGGAGGGGGTACATATTTGTTAAAACACGAACTCTTATTGCGGTATTGGAGTGTAGTCATCATACACACTACCTTTGAACAGCGTAAATGTCTAGGAATTGGGGATTTCCCAAAAATGTAAATTTCATCTAATACATACATGGTGTTATGCACTACGTAACATCTAGAGCTTTGGTTAACTTCGAGCAGATAGAGCACTGCAATGGCTTGAATAAATAATGACAAGCTTATAGATGGAAGAATCTTACATGTAAGCCTTGTGAGACGGTGAGCAACTTCATTATCTAGGCTGAAATCACTGGAGACCCCTCTATCTGATTGTCTACAGGCCTGAAAAGGTTGAGCTGCATGGTTACTCCTAGACAATATAGTCAATTTCTGAATAAAGTGTGTCTGTCAGGTCCTCTTCACTCGAGTTCTGTCTTTTCAGACACAGGGAGCCTCGGCTGTCAAAGAGATGAAGAAATATCCATTTGTAGCATCATACTGGGTCAACAGCATTTTGAGTGATGGCTATGGCTTTTGTCTACCACGTGTTTTTGCAAAAAAAATGTAATGACTTATGCCTTAATTTCAATTGAATATAAATGTTGCAGGTTTGCAGCACATAGACTCTTACCCGAGATGTTGGCACTGGAGGTCCCCAGCACAGGGGCAGTGTTCCCTTGATCCCTGGCCCTCTATGTCCCAGGACAGCAGCTCCATAAGGTGGTTGGGGGAGCCATGACAGCGCTCACGCTCTATTGGCTTGGCCGTGCACACAGGGAACTGCAGGGCTGACCACAAGGTAAGGGGAGAGAGATGGGTAGTGACAAAGGTAAGTGACATTACTACAGAAACGTAAATACAGGTGTACAGTAAATGGACCGTGCTTGGAGGGGAAAGCAGGTTATGGGCTTTCAAATGATCACTTAACTATCTGAAACTTCAATGCACCCTGCTTCACTTGACTTTGTGACTATCATAATTAGCTAATTACATTGAGAACAGAGACTTTGTGGTATCGCAATTTGAAGCCTCCCTTTTTTGGATGTCAAAGAAATCCCTGTAGGTTTTTATCTGGCTGAGTCAAAGCCAAATGGAAGGAGCCCATTTCGCTCACCACAGATTATGTTAATTTCATGTAGAATGACTCAGGGTGTATAATTCCGCAGAGGAATTATGTTGTGTGTGTGACCTTGTGGCCTGCACCTTTATGGAAAGCACAGCAGAGGTCTGGGCTGCAGTCGTTCTGGTATTGGCAGATGCTGCCAGCTTCCCCCTTAGTGGCGTTCTGGCTGCACTGACCCCACACACACAGCTGTCCTGTACAGCACTCCTCATTCTTTTTGCAGGGCTGGAACACACACACACACAGTGACAAACTGTTAGATAACATGCATGGCATCCTATAAACCCCATGGTCATGGAATTGCATGACCGGTCTCGTGTAACTCTCATAAGCTCTCTAGGTGCAGCAAATTCCTGCTACTTGTGCGCTAGTGTGCTGCTTGACATATGACTGTGTTTTTCTGTGCAGGACATTAACACAGGCCTTATCAACTAGGAAGAACTATTCTCAGCATACCTTTGACTTTGAATGCAAGCTAGTATCTATAGTATTACGTGGATGGATTTCCACTCTGCCCTGCCAAAAACATTGGTCTTAAATTCAATTACATTGCTTGTGTCTGTAGAGTAGGCTCTCTCATTACCTCTCATCCTGCTCCTCTCTTTGTCCTCGGATAGAGGGGGAGAGAGGTGGAGCTCTTATTCAATCAGACACATGCTTTAATATGCAGCCAAGAGGAGAGAAGCTCTCCCCCATGAAACACTCCAGTTACACTTGTGGCAACACTGCAATGCAGTAACAATGCAGAAGCAGCTGCATCATATTGTTTAAGCAATCTGCTGCTCTGTGATTGCTGTGTGTGTGCATGTGTGCACTAAGGCACTGTTACAAAACCTGGAGATGGTCTGAAGTAGTACGTAATAGGAACTAGGAAGAAGTCAAAGCCCCCTGGGAAATATGGGTCTGCATAAATACATTCTACCGTAGATGGGTTCAGTGTCAGGGTGTGTAAAATGTGTGTGGCACTGTTAATAACCATGAAATGGACCTACCACGTCGAGGGCTTTGCAGGTTAGACACTTGGATCGGTGCGTCTCATACCGGCAATATTTCCCCTTTTCACAGTCCTCATCAATGATACACTCCTGTGAGGTAAGGGAAGAGGGGACATTCAACACACCCACCTTCACAGATTCACCTGCAGAGGGTCGCTATATGGTACCAAAGCCGCCCACAATCCAGAGTTTTTCACTAGAAAACAGATTGTACTGGGAAAATTGGCTAAATCAAACATGGTAGTCTTGAAGAGAAATTCAGAGGTTGTAGCCATGTACTATTGCATACTTCTTTACAAAAGTTACTTTAAAATAACTGTAAAGTACATTTTTGAGGATGTGATACGTTGTTGCACGATCTCCTCCAATATTTTTCTGTGCCAAAAGTGACCTGAATAAAATGGGCCTGCTGTTGAAACTGGGACAATGGGCTACTTGTCCCAAAATGTTAAAGTAAACATCCAATTCCCTCTCACTTGTCTCTCTACCACATATCATAAGGAAAAGACTGGCAGGAATAGCACGCTCTGAGACTGTCAATTATTTTAACTAAATATTAAAACCTGTAACTGCAATAAAGGGCTGAGTTGTGGCTGCCATATATAATTAACGTAGACAGGATGCAACTCTGAAGAGAGCTTATCAACCAGCCACCATCCTGCACATGTCACTCTGCCTGGATAAGACATAGCTTTAACCTGGCTAATAGAGAATGAGACAGCGCAGTTGAGACTGGAGAGGCGTACAGAGCCTGGGTCAAGTGAAATGAGATGCCCAAACATGACAGCCGCTGTGGCCGCATGCAGAGCAGCGCAGAAAGAGGAAACACAGCCCATGACTTGATGCATTTTTCATGAATTGTGACTTGCATTAAGGATGGAATTGTTTTCATCTTATGCCCACTGTCTTTTATTAACCACAAAACACCAGTTAGAGTTGTAGTGTTCCAGTTATTGTGGATGTTTTTATTATTATTTTTTAAAATCTGTTGTAAATGATGGAGGGAAATTCCAAAGATTGTTGTTGACTCACATGATGAATATTATTTTCCTTTCCACTGGACTGGATAACTGTTCTGGTGATGTGGGTCTCTTCTGTTCTGTTGTCTGTCTCCTAAAGAAAGAGAGACACATTTCCAGTTAGGATCACTTCTGTAGGATTTCTGCAATTTTGCTTTCAGTCTTCATAACAAATGTGGGATGCCAAAATACTAATACCATATAATATTACAATTCATAATAGCATTTCAGCATCCTAGGTTTGAATGGAATACAGTATAATAATACATTTGCGTATGACTATTACTGTACCTTGTGTACTGTCTCTATGGTGTGAATGGATTGGTTTTCAACCACACTCTCAGAAGTGCTATCGTTGTGATAATTTGAGGGAAGGTTATTGGGATGCAAGCTGGACTTGGCACTCTCATTGTCCATCTAAAGAGGTTTGATGCAAAAGATCAACGTTACATTGAGGTCACCACTGGGTTTTTTTTTTTACACATTGTGCATGTTAAGATTGACTTAGACTCATCTCAACCCACATATGGGCAACTGTTTTTATTAGTCTAATAAAGATTTATGTCTCAAGTTAAACTTGTTGTTGCTTTAACAAAAAAGTTTCAGATCAACTAAAAGTATATAATAAGAGTGTACTGCACTATTATCTGTTGCATTTTACATAACATTAAAAATCATACAAATGAAACGGGTGCTATGGGACATTTATTTATCAAAGCTCTGAAAATATACATCTGAATAGACCTAACCATTAACCGACCTGGTGCACCGAGTCATCCAGTTTATTATGCGTGTCCTCCATCAGTTGCTCTACCTCCTCAAACATGTCGTTTAATGTCGTGTGTCCTTGTGCCATATTATCCTCAAGGATCTGGTTTATGTTCAAATCCACGGGCCTGGCAGATTCAGGAAGGAGGATGCCATGGATAGACGTTAGGCTCAGGGTTAGAAGAGAGAAATACAACATCCTTGCTGCTGCACGAAAAGGCACCAGAATGAATGAGGTTCTTTGGACGTTGCCTCTGCGCATTGGGTGTGTGCGGTGATGCTGCTGCTGCACTCTGTCGGAGGGGAGGGGGAGGGGGGGACTGTATTGCCTTATGCATGTATTTATATTTTGAGAAAGATGTAGTTTATTTTGCCCCAAGTTATACTACGACTGTAGGCTATAGCCTAGTCGACAGGTGCAAGCCAAAGTGGTACATTTTCGATGCTCTTACCTTTCATAGTGGCGCCAGTGGCGAGCCTATTCTGGGCCAGCGGCAGCAGGCTGTGGGAGGATGCGGCCAATGGAGGAGGGACGGTGGCACACCGCAATGAGCAGACTTGCCTAGAGCCTTTGTTGACGTTGGAACATCTAATGAGACCACCGTCAGTGTTGACAACGACTCTTTATTTTGACTCTTCAATTAGAAGTTTATAATTCACTTGTTAATATGTTTCCCAATCATTAGGCCTAGTTACAATGTGTTACAGTTGTGATAATTAGATACACAGGAATAGAGTCTGCTGTGACTATGTAAACGTGGATGCATAATATGGCTATGTCGCATGTTTTCTCCCATTTACCACTAGATGGCCTCATTTGCATGCATGGAAATTATTTTCAGTAGCCTCGTCTAAACCACTGCGGAGTAGCCTAGTTTATAGGTTTATGGTTACGTTTGCGTTAAACGCCCTCCCACTACCACGAGCAACCACCTGACTAAGTAACCATCTTATGTAACCATACCAAACATATTATGCTAATATGAGTGTCCTGGATTTAGCCTTACTATGTTAAATCGAGTCTGAGACCAGGCTGTTTAGAGAGGTCACTCCTTGGTATGAGGGCCTTGTGATGACATTGGGGCAGAGAGGTGTCACGGTGATGATCTGACCATGTCATTTTATGTAATGGAAGAAACAGTCAATATTTTGAAAGCAGTCCAATTTTACTCACTGCGTTATTGATTGCCAAATGTAGCCTATTAGAGGATACATACATTTAGCATAATTTGATGCATGTTCTTTTGTTTTGTTTGTTTGTTCTTGAAACATACTGGACACTACACTGAACCGCTGGATATGATATTTTTGCTAGAGCCTGTGCACGTGCCTCAATCATTTGCTGAGTGCATCTTGCGCCTCAAAATGTATTTGAATTATTACAATGATATGCATCATGATTTAGGCTATATGCTGATATTACATTTGGTTAATTTATTTGTTGCTTAATTAGCAAAAGACAAATTAAACTGAAATCCATCTTTATTCTCCATAAAAAATAATCAGAGTATACTACAATCTATGCTGTAATTATTTTGCACTGTGGCTACATCTACAGTATTTGCGTGTAAAGTTTTAATGACGCCTTTTATCATTTAAATTTCGAGCACAGTGTATCAGAAGTTACCATTGGGTCTTGTAATCTCCAGCACCGCCCTCGTGCAATAGACGGAAGGTACTATAGTGAGACAGTAATTTAGCCCAGTAGTAGTTCAGAGTGAGTGACTGGAAGAAACGTACCGACACATATAGCCAGCGCAAATTCTATTAGAAACATTTTCTCTGACCGGTCATTGAGGTTTTGAATATCCCTCTTACATTTACATTTAAGTCATTTAGCAGACGCTCTTATCCAGAGCGACTTACAAACTTACTTACGACTTACTCTTCAATCAACTGCGAAGACTGGACCAGTTGATTTATTTTTTCTAATCTGTAAACTAAAGTAAGTCACACTTCCAATTACGCATGTTTCACAAATCAGTGACCGCTGGGCAGATGTCTAGGCAATTGAGCAACATGACAGTTAAGTCTGAACACTGTGACATAGTTCATTCAAGTTAGTAACATCGAATCTTACCTGAGGAATTGATTTTGTTTCTCTACTGTGGGATTTGTACATGTTTTTTTTTACTTAGTATTCAAATAAATACATTCTGATAGGATTAGATACAGATTCCTGTACATACAGTAAGAGCCTGTGTGTCTGAACTGGACAATAAAGCATCTGGTTTGTCTCCATACTCTGATAAAATAGCTCTGTGTGTTCAACCATTATAATAATGATGAATGTGTCTCTGCCATAATCCAGGTTTAAAAGCCTTTATGCTTGATGTGTCTGGCTGAGTTTTACAATGTTATAGGCTACTACCATGGCATGGTATTTTCTTTAAAGTTACATTGAGTTACATTAAGAGCGAGACAGTAAATTACTAACACTGTACTATTAGTTTGAGTAGTGTGATTTGTCACCAGTAATACGTGACTATTGAAGACTAAAGGATCATTTGAGTATCCAGGCTGGAACTTTTCTCACATCTTCTCCCATATATGAGAGAGGTTGTGAGAATTGTTCCAGCCTGAATACTCAGAGATAATCGTTTAGTCTTCAATCATCACTTGTCTCAGGTGAGACTATGTTTATGCCAAATTAGAATTGGTCACAATTTTGGATTCATTTGTCAATTGAAATCAAGCTTTATTTATATAGCACATTTCAGAAATGAATGCGACACAATGTGCTTCACAGGAAAAAACATAAATAAAAAATTATGAAAATAAAAACCTAAATATTTACTACACAACAAACATAATAGGATAAAAAACAAAAGAATAACAATACAAACTGAAAGACTAAAAAAGCACCCAAAGGAGAAGCTAAGCTAAAAAGGTGTTTATTAAGATCTCTTTTAAATATGTTCGGTTTCGGCCCCCTCTTGTTCTCTGGCAGGCTATGCCTTTACGCTTGATGTACAGTTGAAGTCGGAAGTTTACATACACTTAGGTTGGAGTCATTAAAACTCGTTTTTCAACCACTCCACAAATTTATTTTGAACAAATTATAGTTTTGGCAAGTCGGTTAGGACATCTACTTTGTGCATTACACAAGTCATTTTTTACAATACAATGTGCCTTTAAACAACTTGGAAAATTCCAGAAAATTATGTCATGGCTTTAGAAGCTATCCACAGTAAAACAAGTCCTATATCGACATATCTTGAAAGGCCGCTCAGCAAGGAAGAAGCCACTGCTCTAAAACCACCATAAATGTGCCAGACTGGTTTGCTGCACATGGGTTCAAAGATGGTACTTTTTGGAGAAATGTCCTCTGGTCTGATGAAACAAAAATAGAACTGTTTGGCCATAATGACCATCATTATGTTTGGAGGAAAAGGGGGAGGCTTGCAAGCCAAAGAACACCATCCCAACCGTGAAGCACGGGGGTGGCAGCATCATGTTGTGGGGGTGCTTTGACTGCAGCAGGGACTGGTGCACTTTACAAAATAGATGGCATCATGAGGGAGGAAAATTCTGTGGATATATTGAAGCATCTCAAGACATCAGGAAGTTAAAGCCTGGTCGCAAATGGGTCTTCCAAATGGACAATGACCCCAAGCATACTTTACAAGTTGTGGCAGAATGGCTTCAGGACATCAAAGTCAAGGTATTGGAGTGGCCTTCACAAAACCCTCCCCTCAGTCCCATAGAAAATTTGTGGGCAGAACTGAAAAAGCGTTTGCGAGCAAGGAGGCCTACAAATCTGACTCAGTTACACCAGCTCTGTCAGGAGGAATGGGCCAAAATTCACCCAATTTATTGTGGGAAGCTTGTGTAAGGCTACCTGAAACGTTTAACCCAAGTTAAACAATTTCAAGGCAATGTTACCAAATACTAATTGAGTGTATGTAAACTTCTGACCCACTGGGAATGTGATGAAAGAAATAATATCTGAAATAAATCATTCTCTCTACTATTATTCTGACATTTTAAGTTCTTAAAATAAAGTGGTGATCCTAACTGACCTAAAACAGGGATTTTTTTTACTAGGATTAAATGTCAGGAATTGTGACAAACTGAGTTTAAATGTATTTGGCTAAGGTGTATGTAAACTTCCGACTTCAACTGTATCTGGCTGAGGTTTACAGTGGTATAGGCTTCTACCATGGCATGGTATTTTCTTTACATTGAGTTACATTAAGAGAAAGACAATGATTAAGCAGTCATTCATTGAAGGTTCATCACCCTTTTATCTCAGGAAAACTATATTATTATTATTTGATTGTTTTCTTAATCATAGTATACTGTTAAGGCTTTATTATATTGTATTCATATCAACAGATATTACTGTCTGCACAAGCCAGTGAGCATTTTCTCCCCCTGCAGCTCTTAGTGGTGAAATACAGAGTTACACAAAGGCCCTTTTTCTGTCAGATGAATTCATGTTCCCCTTTCATAAGAATTATGGGAAGTTCTAAGGTTACTCACTAACGTGTTTGATGTTGAGTTTGAACTTGTGGCTTTAAATAATAAATACTGTACAGCAGGCTTTGTCCCAGGTGAGGCACATTAGCTACAGCATACAAGTTCAGATGATCACAGATCAGTTTCCGAGACACCTGTAAGGTATTTAGATACGGTATATAATCTGTTATAAACACACATTTTGGATTACTGAAATCTGAATGGAATTGTCCATTTTCTTTTGGGTACTCTTGAAAGTGTACCTACAGTATGTGGTGGTATCTGTCTGATTTATATCTCAAAGTCACACTAGAAAATAGGCCACTGTGAGTACCTGGCCATGAGAGAGCAGCTGTGACTCAGTAAGGACATTTTGTCATACAGTCATGTAATTTTCCGCCCCCTCTTGAATGAGCAATAATTTCCTGTGCATCCTGTGCCAGTTGAAAACATGGCACGCTCTTCCTCACCGTGCTGTAAGATTTAAAGTCCTGCTTTATTACTCTGTGCTTCACTACCTTACTGATAGAGTATGTGTCAACATCTCAATAGACGACATGTCTACGTGTCTGAATCTGTCTCAGGCATTGGTTGTCCATGTGTGATTTTAAATACTCTGTTCTCCCTGGATTTGAAAAACATTGCACGCTCAAACAGAAAACACACATTTATTTTCTCCTGTCTTGTTGGAATTTCCTCAGGAATGTTCAATCATGATAGTATTTCTTGTGCTTAACTGAAGTTAAGGAACAGTAAAAATCATATTGTTCACTAAGATTTATACACTTGCTGTTAGCCATGGGAGTATACTCTTAGAAAAATGTGTTCTTTGGAGTGCTGTATAGAGCTTTTAGGTGTTCCATGTATGAAGCAAGCGATAGAACCCTTTTTGGTTTGATATGGAACCTTTTTCCAATACTATACAACATAGACAAATGTGATTTCTTCAGAGCAAATGTTTTTCTGCAGTGTATACAACAGACATAAACAAATCCAAAGTTTATCTGTAGTGGTCCTCTTCTGTCATTTTTCTTCTCTTGTTTTTATCACCATACCTATGCTATCTGGAATAACAAACAATACATCATCAGGTTTGACTTGCTCTCCCCAAAAGCAGATTTCTAGAAAGATCACAAGGTTTTATATCGGGAGTGAATGTAGAGATGGAAAGATGCTGAAGGTTGATGGTCTCTCTCTAGACGTCACAGTTAGTCTAATTGGGGGGGTGGGGGGGTAAAGATCAAATCCACGCTGATTTATTACATTTTAATATGTCTACATGAAAGTTCCCAAATGTTGTTAAAACTCAAGAGTTAGTGTGTTGCCAAAATATCTGAATTTGCCCCCTTAAGGGAGTTTCCCAAACTCAGCATGAATCTGCTGTTCTTGTAATTTTGTCAAAATTTACTAAGTTTGTAATTAGTGGTTGTGCCGAGGCTTCAGGGGCAGACTGGGACAAAAATTCAGCCCTGGCATTTTAGCCACACCAGCCCCCATCCACATAATAATTCACATTTCCCGTTGCTGCAGGATACTTTCCTGCTGTAGCAAACTGGCTCAAATTAAGATCATACATTTGTGTGTCTCTATTTTCTTCCTACTTCCACTGTACTCACCTCTGAGCTGTCTCTGCTAAGCCTCCTTTCCCACAGCACTGGTAACAGAAGACCAGGGGACCCCACTGCCTGTGCTGGGCCCAGCAACATCCTAGTTGTGAATGATTAAGCACATGTATTAGATAAAAAATAACAAAAAATACTGAATAAATGCTTAATAGATGACCATTGGCCCATAATACCTTATAAAATCCTCAGAGTGCCTGACTGTCATACATGTCCTCCCCTATCTTAAGGGTTAATTTCTATTACATACAGTGCCTTTGGAAAGTATTCAGACCCCTTGACTTTTTCCACATTTTGTTACGTTACTGCCTTATTCTAAAATTGATTAAATAGTTTACCCCCCTCATCAATCTACACACAATACCCCATAATGACAAAGCAAAAACAGTTTTTAGACTTTTTTGCTAATTTATTAAAAATTAAAATGGAAATATCACATTTACATAAGTATTCAGACCCTTTACTCTGTACTTCGTTGAAGCACCTTTGGCAGCGATTACAGCATCAAGTTTTCTTGGGTATGACGCTACAAGCTTGGCACACCTGTATTTGGGGAGTTTCTCTCATTCTTCTCTGCAGATCCTCTCGAGCTCTGTCAGGTTGGATGGGGAGCATCGCTATGCAGCTATTTTCAGGTCTCTTCAGAGATGTTAGATCTCGTTCAAGTCCAGGCTCTAGCTGGGCCACTCAAGGATATTCAGAGGCGTGTCCTGAAGCCACTCCTGCGTTGTCTTAGCTGTATGCTTAGGGTTGTTGTCCTGTTGGAAGGTGAACCTTTGTCCCAGTCTGAGGTCCTGAGTGCTCTGGAGCAGGTTTTCATCAAGGATCTCTCTGTATTTTGCTCCGTTCATCTTTTCCTCGATCCTGACTAGTCTTGCCACTCTACCATAAAGGCTTGATTGGTGGAGTGCTGCAGAGGTGGTTGTCCTTCTGGAAGGTTCTTCCATCTCCACAGAGGAACTATAGAGCTCTGTCAGAGTGACCATTGGGTTCTTGGTCACTCTGGCCAAGGCCTTTCTCCCCCGAATGCTTAGTTTGGCTGGGTGGCCAGCTCTAGGAGGAGTCTTGGTGGTTCCAGATGTCTTCCATTTAAGAATTATGGAGACCAATGTGTTCTTTCCAAATCATGTCCAATCAATTCAATTTAGCACAGATACTCCAATAAAGTTGTAAAAGCATCTCAAAGATGATCAATGGAAACAGGATGCACCTGAGCTCAATTTTGAGTCTCATAGCAAAGGGTCTGAATACTTTTGTAAATATGGTATTTCTGTTTTTTATATTTTTTTTATACATTTGCAATATTATTTAAAAACCTTTTTTCACTTTGAAATTATGGGTTATTGTGTGTAGATTGCGGAGGAAAAATAGTTTACAAATCTATTTTAGTATAAGGCTGTAACGTAACAAAATGTAGAAAAAGTCAAGGGGTCTGAATACTTTCTGAAGGCACCGTAAGGGCAGTGTGTGCTAGCTTCCATTAACCAACACAGAAAGACCTCCCCAGCAGGTGTTAATACTATAGCTTTTTAAACAATTCATGAAGCTTGGAGCGCAAACCCCTGGTTGTATTTCAACTTTCCAAGCAGAAGTTGTAGTTACTGTATATTTTAGTTGGAAATGGTGATAGCCACATATTAAAATTGCTTTCTGAAATGTTGTTTTGGGAGTACAACTACTTCTTAATCGAAGCCCAAGCGGTTGTTTACTGTAGTTCAACAGAAGTCCTTAAGTTTTTATTATGAAATCTAGACAGAAAAAACTGTTGCAAATACCGTCATGTGGTCACATCCAACAAGACCAATATAACCAGAGGACAAAGCGGTCCATTCATTCCATCCACTGCAGGATTTTCTCACCATTTGCTGTTGTTATTTCTACAATGGTGTGAATGCAGATGTTGTCTTGTACCACACCTTGCAGGGCAAAGGAAACAACCTTATCCCCCAGCAGAATAATAATACACCCTTTGCATAAACAAATGACCCTGCCCCAAACGAATTAAAGCACCTGTATACTATGCTGAGCCCCTCCCAGCCATCTCCCAGCACTCATAAACATTACATCACAAAAACACACTGATAACGGACTACAGAATGGGCCCAGAGTCATGAGCACGCCATTGGATTGGCACTGTAGGCACTGTATATATTATAGAGGAGCCACAATATTAAGAAACTGTCAGTACATCTCTACAGCCTTTTAGCGAACAAAATAGGCTTTCCAGCCTCCAGTGTCGATGCCTATGTAATGTAATCCGACACCAGAGTCACTGTTACCAGTGATGCCAATTTAGCAATTTTATTGCTAGATTTAGCAACTTTTCAGACTACCCTGGAAACTTTTATTTCAAACAGCACCTAGCAACAAATTTAGCTACTTTTAAAAATGTATTTGGAACTTTTAGCAACTTTTGAAAAGTGACTCAAACGCTAAAATGCACAAATGTTCCCTCTAAATGACACAAAAACGATTTTCTCTGTCACACTCAGTCACAACACACGTGCCTTGCTGCAAAAGTGCATTGTGAGTGACGTCAGCAGCGGGCACTCAGCTCGTGCACAGGTAGCAGCAGGCCAGCAGCAATTTCAGTAAATTACAAATCATTGTTGGCTGACTGCAGCAGCAGTAGTACGTGTTCGGCGAGCCAAACCCAATGAATATAGTTGGTCACGAATGTTGATCTTGAACAGAACTTACAACATCAATCAACATGTCTCAATCAAAATTGTACAGAAAAGAGTGGGAGTCTGTACCTGAACAAATGTCAAATCATATTTATTGCCGAGATGGCCAGTCAATTTGAGAAACGTTATTGTGTATTCTACATAATGACACAGATTTACGTTATCAAGCAATGACATCTCAATGTCATTTAGCAACTTTTAGCAACAAATCAACCTGCCTCTAGCAACTTACCCTGAAAATGAGTTGGCAACACTGCTCGTTACTACATCTCATAAACTTATACCCACTCGCTGACTGAACAGACTGAGATTCAGAAACATTGAAAAAACAATGTAAATACAGTCTTTTTAATTTACCTTTAACAGAGGATTATTTAGCAATTATTACACATTAATTCAGTGTTTCATTGTAATACATTATAACTTTAATAAAAAGCAGTAGCACTGTATTTAATGTATTTTAGATGGCTATTGGCTTATGCATTATAAAAGCCAATCTAACAACCTTTTTAGGCTATTGCAAGTTAGTGTCCGTCATACGTGTTCCCTCGAACACCCCCTTCCCTAATTAGGCCTACGTGTTAATTAGTCTACTATTTCGTACAATATATCCCCCAAATATTAACTGGCAGCATTAGGCTACATATGTGTATTTTGTCTGTTTTCTCCCTACCTCGACTGCACTGTCTTCTACAGCAGAAGCTGATCCGTCGGTGCTAAGCCTAGCATCATTTCTCAGTACAGTCACAGAACTCAGCAGAACCAGACTCTGGGGCCTCAGGTTAAGAAAATAAGTTTGTAAATTTCACACATTTAGCAGCGTAGACCTCAAGGCACCACCTTTTACAATCCATGATCTGGGCTGACTGATGACAGAGAGTCAGAGCGGGTGTTTTTACTGAGGCATGTTTGAGTTTGAATGTGACAATTTTTGTGACCTCAGCTCAGCCAATCAGAAAACCGGGCCGTCCCAAATGCTCCAATATATTATTGACAATAGAGAAATTGCCAAATCAAATCTTGACAGGCACATGGACCTCCTGCCATGTCCGTTTTTTAAATTATTTTGTTTTGTTTTTTACCAGCCAGCCCAACAAAAAGATGGTCTGGCCCATCTGGCATTTGCTAGAATTGCCAGATGGACAATTTGCCTGTGTGAGGCTTGATTTATACACGGATGTTAGAGATAAAAAACCGCACCAGAGCACCTGCTCTGGGGCCTCAGGTTAATCTAATTGTATAACTAGTTTGACATGAACCAAGCCTTTGGATTCAGAGCTATGTCTCTCTCAGGGCTCACTACAGTAAAGAAGACAAATAAGCTGAAGTCAAGAAAACAGCAGACAGCATTCCAAATTAGCAGCGTCTGTCTGTAGGCTTATTCACAATATCCCAGAGCAGAACTGTGTGAACCTTCTTTTTCCTCTTTGCATGATTTCCTTCCTAGAGCCACACTGTGGAAGTGAGCACATGTTTCCAGGCAACAGCTCCAGCACAGAACGAGGATGTGGGAGGTTGAGGCTCAGAAAGCAAATCACTTGCAGGATTTATGCATGGTTTAAATTGGTTGATCCTTTCAGTAGGATCCCGCTCTGCCAACTTAAACCACCACGGTCATCAGCAGGATATAAATCGGCAACTAGACTACATTAACACGTTTCCCCTGGCTTGTACAAGCTCAGAAATCGGTCATTAAGGGAACTTAAAAGGAGTTTGACTCAGTCCTTGTGCTTTAACCTCCAGCAAAGGCAGTTTCACAGTGGCAGCTCTCCATCCCTTTGATCTGGACAGGAAAACAGACACACTCACATATCAGATGACCCAATAACACATCAGAGCTCTGCCACATGTAGCTGGAGGCAGTGGTGGAAAAAGTACCCAATTTGTCATACTTGAGTAAAGTAAACATACCTTAATAGAAAATGACTAGTAAAAATGAAAGTCACCCAGTAAAATACTACTTGAGTAAAAATATGTTTAACTATTAAAAGTAAATGGAATTGCTCAAATATACTTATAAATAATTTAAAATACCTTTTATTTTTTTATTTGACCTTTATTTAACTAGGCAAGTCAGTTCTTATTTTCAATGACGGCCTAGGAACAGGGGGTTAACTGCCTGTTCAGGGGCAGAACGACAGATCCCCGACATTGTCAGCTTTGGGATTTGAACTTGCAACCTTCTGGTTACTAGTCCAACACTCTAACCACTAGGCTACCCTACCTTACATAAATTCCTTCATGTTTTTTAGACAGGGGCATAATCCAACACTTAGACATAATTTACAAACAAAGCATGAGGGGTGGCAGGTAGCCTAGTGGATCGAGCATTGCTAGATCAAATCCCGACCTGACAAGACACAAGTCTGTTGATCTGCCCCTGAACAAGGCAGTTAACCCACTGTTCCTAAGCTGTCATTGTAAATAACAATTTGTTCTTAACTGACTTGCCTCGTTAATAAAATAAATGTGTGTTTAGTAAGTCTGCCAGATCAGAGGCAGTAGGGATGTTCTCTTGATAAGTACATGAATTGGAGCAATTGCCTGTCCTGCTAAGCATTCAAAATGCTACTTGTATGGAGTAAGAAGTACATTATTTTCTTTAGGAATGTAGTGAAGTAAAAGTTGTCAAAAATATACAGATACACCGAAAAACGACTTAAGTAGTACTTTAAAGTATTTTTACTTAAGTACTTTACACCACTTGCTGGATGCATATCATGACTTTCTTTACCCTCAAATTACTGTAAGGGTTAAAGTATAATTGTGTTTACAGAGCAACAACCCCTAAGCACTCCATCATTGTGTCTATGATCACAATAAATGGTCATCAAGTGTCATGGACAGAGTCCAGCAGTCCTTTTTCTGAAGAGTGGCACAGATCCTTCAGGTCTGATGGAGCTGTTCTCTTTGAGGTCAGCAACACAGTGTATTTATGTTTGTAGAGTGGTCTTATACAGATGTCAGGCTATCCTCCAGGACATGTGCTGTTTTCCTCTGGAACATGACACCTGTCTATTCTGAGCATGACTTCCCTGAAAGCTGCCTTACCGGCTCCTCTATTCCTTCCCTGTGGTCATACAGTGTCATATAAACCCCTCGGTGCCATTCTGAAATATGGAACAGAATCTTTGGATCCAATTGCCTCTGCTGACTGAATGTCTGTCTGACTGTCTGGGGGAATGTCAGTTACCAAAAAATCTGCCTTGTGCAGCAGTCACTTCTCACCGTAAGAATCTTGATCTCACTCACAGTCTGAGGACCTCATGTTACTGTATGGTCTATTGGTGTAATGATTGCATTGAATATGGCATCAGTCCAGTGTTTCCCTGATTTTTCAATGTTGATTTAAGAACATCAGAGCATTCTTTGTGTGGGATCTTTATACATGGCGAGAGTTCACTGCGTTTGTCAGCTATTTGCTCATTTATTTGTGTGAAATGAAGAAAAGAATGTGCCACTGGATGAGGTCAAACTATTGTGCTAAGTGGATTACATAATGTCTGTCAAACTTCAAATAGCTGGACAGACATTATTTCTGTGCTTTGTGTGTCTGAAGTTTGTCCAGATAAATCTTTCTCCAAGTCCAAGAGGACATGTGGTTAACACACACTGCGTGGGTCAGACAGGCCTCCAGACGGCAGACAGCTGCTTCACCTCTCCAGCGCCTGCTTCTGTGTAAATTCATTATTTTCTCCTCTCTAGATGAATGACATTCACTGGGACCGGACAGATAACGCAGTGTTTTTAACCGTGTCCAAGACGCTCTCCTTTGTTTTGGCACCGCTGCCTGAAGAAGCAGCCAGATTTCTCAGAGTTGAGATAGTACAAGCGAGATATGAGGGCTGGAGAGGGGCAAAGTTGTTGGCGGGATGCTGGAACATATGGTTTTCTTAGATTGCTGTCCAGCTCTGAGGCGTAATGTCTGCTTATCAGGGGTTGAGGGCTTCCTTCCTGGTTTCCTTCAGTTCTCTCGGTAATTAACTGCATTACGTGTCATTCCCAGCCCTCACACTGTTTTCCTTTGAGTCGTCAGCTTCTCATTGTCTTTTGATAGCTTGAGGCTGTGTGGAGCAACACAGATGGACATCACGTCATTGTTTTGTGTTTTACTGGTCTAGCAGTATGTACTTTATTGCTCAGTTTCTATGGCCATGGCTGATGCAGCAATAGGCCCACTTATTAAGTTATTGGCCAGTGTTTTCTGCCTAATACCATGTATTGCCTGGTTGGTTGTTATTAGACTAAGTCTTAATACAACCTGACACTGGTGTTGTTGTAAAGGTATTTTAGGTGTTAAGGTGACTTGGGATTCTCCTCACTCCTCCACTACAAGTCTCATTGCATTAATTAAATAGCTGGTGTTTGAATAATTGTTTTGTTCTCAAAGAAAATGTGCCGATTTATTTACAGTATAATGCGTATACAGGTATGTGTGTGTTTGAGGGAGTGTGTGTCTCTGGCTAGCTCCCTTTAGCTGTTCTGCCTTGGCAGGCCAGCTGTAACAGGTACATACTTCACATCTCGGGAATTCCTCCTCTGGAAACTGATAGCATGTACACTCATCCCTCTGAAAAATGTGCTGGATTACTTGAACTCAGAATAACCTTCAGGAGATATACTATATGCTATATACTGTAGCTCTGCCTCAGTTTCTCTGTAGAGTATACTCTGTCAGAGTCATGAGTCAAGTGTCTTTGAATAACAAAGTTATGAGCACTATTATCAAATACAATTATCAAATACAATATCTGTGCCCAGATACAATCCTGTCCCGGAGCTCTATGGACAATTCCTTTGACCTCATGGCTTGGTTTTTGCTATGACACGCACTGTCAACTGTGGAACCTTATATAGACAGGTGTTTCTGTTTTCAATACATTTTTAAATTTGCAAACATTTCTAAAAACATGTTTCGCTTTGTCATTATGGGATATTGTGTGTAGATTGATGAGGGAAAAACATTTATTTAATCCATTTTAGAATAAGGCTGTAACGTAACAAAATGTAGAAAAAGTCAAGGGGTCTGAATACTTTCTGAAGGCACCGTAAGGGCAGTGTGTGCTAGCTTCCATTAACCAACACAGAAAGACCTCCCCAGCAGGTGTTAATACTATAGCTTTTTAAACAATTCGTGAAGCTTGGAGCGCAAACCCCTGGTTGGATTTCAACTTTCCAAGAAGAAGTTGTAGTTACTGTATATTTTAGTTGGAAATGGTCTGATATTGTGATAGCCACATATTAAAATTTCTTCCTGAAATGTTGTTCTGGGAGTACAACTACTTCTTAATCGAAGCCCAAGCAGTTGTTTACTGTAGTTCAACAGAAGTCCTTAAGTTTTTATTATGAAATCTAGACAGAATTTTTTTTTCAAATACCATCATGTGGTCACATCCAACAAGACCATTTGTAAGTCGCTCTGGATAAGAGCGTCTGCTAAATGACTTAAATGTAAATGTAAATGTAAGACCAATATAACCAGAGGACAAAGCGGTCCATTCATTCCATCCACTGCAGGATTTTCTCACCATTTGCTGTTGTTATTTCTACAATGGTGTGAATGCAGATGTTGTCTTGTACCACACCTTGCAGGGCAAAGGGAACAACCTTATCCCCCAGCAGAATATTAATACACCCTTTGCATAAACAAATGACCCTGCCCCAAACGAATTAAAGCACCTGTATGCTATGCTGAGCCCCTCCCAGCCATCTCCCAGCACTCATAAACATTACATCACAAAAACACACTGATAACGGACTACAGAATGGGCCCAGAGTCATGAGCACGGCCATTGGATAACTGTGGTTGAACCATTGACAGAGCTCGGTAGGCATTGCCTCTGGTTCCTTGTTGATAGAGCAGTTCAGTGCTATGTGAGGCATGCAGCGTTGGAATGCAGTCTGTGGCTTGGCTGTCTCCAGAGAGAGGCCTATAGGGTTTTGTGTCTGACACTGGGACAGGAGCCGGGGGTCACTATGGTGTGTGTATCAGCCTGGGGGACAAAAGTTGACACCCCTCCTACATTGTCCTCAATACGAGCTTGCATCCCATTATCCAGGATGAATGACTATAAGGCAAAAAAACAACAACCGCGAACAGGATGCAAAATATACAGCTAGTTTGGGCCAAACAGGATTCTGTAAGATAGGATGATTTTGTTTGTATGAGAACTGTTTTCAGTGACCACAAATAGTGCTCATGTTCCAGGAAAAATCTATATTTTGTTATTTTTTTCATTAGTCCATGGTATATAGTCCCAAAATGCATCATCATCATGAGTGACACTTTGCTTCTTGAAAATCCTATATCTTGAAACTTGACTGCTGACATGCAAAACATTTTGAGACTGTATCAACAGTGGACTAATGGAAAAAACTACCTGAAGATAGTTTTTGAGTGGATTTTTCCTTTTAAGTATGCCTATTTAGAGTTGTTTCCCAAAACGCATCCCCGAAAGCTGTCTGAGAACGAAGACTTGGTTCAAGGACTTGACAACAGAAGACAAGTCTCATGTATGGAGTTGCTTATCATGTGTCAGTGACATCATAACACTTTTCTTAATGGACAGATGGCATATCGTTCTCTCAACAGCTGCTGCACAGTGGAAGAGGAGAGGTGGTGTCACTCGGCCCAACTCCAGTAGGCAGCAGAGCAGATACACTGCATGACCCTTTGCTGCTATAACAGCTTCCACTCTTCTGGGAAGGCTTTCCATTAGATGTTGGAACATTGCTGCGGGGACTTGCTTCCATTCAACAACAAAAGCATTAGTGAGGTTTTTCCACACCGATCTCGACAAACCCTTTCTGTATGAAGCTCGCTTTGTGCACGGGGGCATTGTCATGCTGAAACAGGAAAGAGCCTTCCCCAAACTGTTGCCACAAAGTTGGAAGCACATAATTGTCTAGAATGTTATTGTATGCTGTAGCGTTAAGATTCCCCTTCACTGGAAGTAATGGGTCTAGCACGGAACCATGAAAAACAGCCCCAGACCATTAGTCCTCCTCCACCAAACGTTACAGTTGGCACTATGCATTCGGGCAGGTAGCGTTCTCCTGGCATCCGCCAAACCTAGATTTGTCTGTTGGACTGCCAGATGGTGAAGCGGGATTCATCACTCCAGAGAATGCATTTCCACTGCTCCAGAGTCCAATGGCGTTAAGCTTTCCACCACTCCAGCTGATGGTTGGCATTGTACATGGTGATCTTAGGTTTGTGTGTGGCTGCTCAGCCATGGAAACCCATTTCATGAAGCCCCCGACTAACAATTATTGTGCTGACTTTGCTTCCAGAGGCAGTTTGGAACTAGTGAAGTTACGCGCTTCAACACTTGGTGGTCCCATTCTGTGAGCTTGTGTTGCCTACCACTTCGCGGCTGAGCGGTTGCTGCTCCTAGACATTTCCACTTCACAATAACACCACTTACAGTTGACCGTGGCAGCTCTAGCAGGGCAGACATTTGACAAACTGACTTGTTGGAAAGGTCACATCCTATGACGGTGCCAGGTTGAAAGTCACTCAGCTGTTCATTACGGGCCATTCTCCTGCCAATGTTTGTCTATGGAGATTGCATGGCTGTGTGCTTAATTTTATACACCTGTCAGCAACAGGTGTGGCTGAAATAGCCGAATCCACTCATTTGAAGGGGTGTCCACACACTTTTGTATATATAGTGTTCCTCCCCCAGGCCCTGTAGTGTTAGTTGAGTGGGGGACGGCACTGCAGCAGGTCCTGTTGGGCTGGGCTCACCTCTCCCATGGCCAAGCCCAGCACAGGCCAGCCCTCTCCATGGATGATTTGAATATCAAATGACTGCTGTTCCCAAACCTCACAGAAGCCATGATCTCCACCCAAAACGTTCCCATATTTTAGGAGAAGTTTCCATGTTTTGCTTTGATGTTGTGCTCTGGTGTGGATTCCCTGGCATGATTTTCAAATGTTTGATTAGTGATTTTTGAAGGAGGGGATTGGGTTATTTTTCTTGTGTCAGTTTCATTTTTCAATATATGGTGCATGAGGGTAATGCTTCAAGTAAAAGTAAGCATATGTGAGCCTCAATCATAATTAATGAAGAGTTTTCAGTCTCTCTCAGTTAAGGTGTGGCCTGAGTACCACCCTGGCCACTCAATGATACAGAGAGGTTGTCCTCAAACTAATATTCTGTTTCACTTTTCTCCTTCGGACCTGTCGAGACATCAATACTATCTTAGGGAATTCAACGGCTTTGAAATACAAGCGGGAAGCGGAGAAAATACACAGCTCTCAACGTAGTCTCAGAGCATTTCGTATTATTATGTATTAGTACGTAAATTACAAAAATTATAATATTACGTAGATCTATGGACATTACATTTAGTGTGTGTTACATGATATGTTTAGAATTACAATTCATTGATAAGTTACGTATTGTAATTCGTACAATATGTTATGAATTTGCAAAACATACAATATGTTATGCATTTGCTAAACCTCTAATATGTTACAAATTCCCATGTGTTGTGGCTAATGTTATCTAGGTGGCTAATGCTAACATTTGTTTTTTAGGGGTTAAGGTTAGGTTAGGCTTAGCTAAAAGAGTTAAGGTTAGGGTTAGGGAAAGAGTTAGCTAAAATGCTAAGTAATTGCAAAGTAGCTAAAAGTAGTAAGTAGTTGCAAATCTGCTAATTAGTAAAAATGCATATCACTCATACTAATTTGAGTGTCCCGGTTGTACACTTACTATGTAATGTATTCCTATGAGACCAGTCTCTAGGTAGTATATCCAGGGGTAGGAGATGTCCCTCTTCTGCAAATTATTATTATTTCAAAAATATATATATATATATATTTTTACATCTGTCCAGTTTTCAGCTGGAGGGCGAAAGCCACAAGACAAGCACTTTTTTCTCCCTGATTAGCAGTATGTCCGTGTCCACTAGTGCCAAGTCAGTGATGTGCAAACAGGCATGGACAGAACTGTCTGACCTCAATGAGCTGTCTGGTATTTTTATCCATAGTTTTGGTCATTAGAATGAAACAAACTGTTTTCTCTCGATGGTGTGTTGTGTATTGTGTTGATATTCTCTGTGTTACAGTATGACCTCCTGTATGTCATTTAGTTCATAGAAATGGGAGTACTGCATCTTTTGAAACAGGTTTCTATTTTGAGCTTTTGAACTTGAGCTGTGACTTTTGGAAATGTGCACTCTTTTACAGTCCATTGTTGTCCAGAAATGAAGACAATCGTTATCCCAGGATCTATCTATAAACAATCAGTTAGTATGGCATGCTGCATTAGTTTGTCAGCAAGTAAAAATGCTTTCTATGAGAGTTCAAACACATCTATTCTTACATTGGAAATGTTACAATGCATTATCTAATGCCAAATGTTTCAATATGTAAGTCATTGATTTGAAGCAACATAAATGCAATGAAACCTGTTCTGTAGAAAACCAGTGATTGTTGCAGGCTGGTTAATTGACTGTCTCCCTAATTATCTTCCCCATGCCCTATATGAACGAATCTATTCCCTCTGTGATTATTCTGAAGAAGGCCATTGAAAGTCGAAACGTCAACCTTTTAAACTTACCTAATAAAACAAATGTTTTTTTTATGGAGGGTTGCCCCTTTTCCTGTCCAATATTTGACTGTTTTAAACAATTTTCCACTGTTCCATAAAGCCATCTGTTAAGGATTCTACACTTCTAAAGGCAGTGCAATGACATCAGACTCTATATGTTTTCTCTGTACCTCCTCAGATTGGGCATGACCATGGGGGCCAGGCTGTGGGTGTAGCCACTGAGACAGCTGGGGGAGAGCGAGAGAGGAGGAAAGGCAAGCCAGCACCAGCCAAGCAGCCTGCACTCCTGCTGGGGAAGATGGGGGAGACAGAGGAGGAGAAGGACCAGGCAGGGAAGCTGTTTGAGAACTTCATCCAAGCCTCCACCTGTAAGGGCACCCTGCAGTCCTTCAACCTCCTGTGCAGGCTGCTGGATCTAGACCCTCAGGACCATGAGACGTTCTACTGTAGTCTGAAGACCAGGCTCACCTCCTGGAGGGCCAAGGCCCTCTGGACCAAGCTGGACAAGAGAACCTGCCACAAGGAGTATAAGAAGGGCCAGGCTTGTGTGGGCACCAAGGTAAAGTAACAGCCACTCACCATGACATTCAAATAACACTTGCTTTGTATCATACAGAGGTGTTGAATATACCTTTGGTTTTATTGGCACAGAGCTCTGTTGCATGGAAGTCTTTGGAGACAAAAGAGACAAAGAACTCCAAGACCATCAGCGTGAAAATTGTCTTGACAATGCCCAGTGCACACCCTACAGTAGTTTGAAATAAGATCCCAATATATTCATGTGGAAGTAATATTTATGAATGTTATGCATTTCACTTCTCTTTGTGTAGCTGTGAGTTGTATGACTGGTCTGACCCATTGGCTTATGATTAATCAGGATTCAAGTCACAATAGTGAGGTGTGACTGATTCTCTGACTTTTTCCCAGCTGTAATCGGTTTTAGTCAATCGGCAGTTTGTCCTTCCTTACTAGCGAAGTGCTCTGTCATTGTGGAGGGTAGTGACTTAGGCAACGTCATGGTCATCACTTTAAACTGTACCTGTCAGGACACATTAAATCCTCTACTATCCTTTACTGCTGCTGACGCATATAAACAGCTGAGAAAGTATGTTCTTCTGATCAGACAGAATTCAAAGTTAATCTCAACACACACACACACACACACACACACACACACACACACACACACACACACACACACACACACACACACACACACACACACACACACACACACACACACACACACACACACACACACACACACACACACACACACACACACACATGCCCACAATCAAACAAACACACACAGACACTTAAGGCATCAGCATGCTTCAGGTCGGTTGGTGCCAGTTCGAACTCACCTAGGCGAACCGAACAAGCGTGCTCACATAGTCCCTTGAAAAACTAGAAAAAAAGTGGCAGGGGTACTGTTTGTACATAGCCAGTATATACTTCCTCAAAATAGTCAGAATGAATTAATCTAAGATAACTCAACAAATCTGTCATTAATTTTGACGTTTTTGCAGAGGATATCTTAGTTGGGCAATTTTACATCTAACTAAGATGTTTGGTTGCAGATGCAGCATTTCTCTAAATGTGTCCGAACAGCCGAAAAACCCCTCCAAAACGAACAAAAAAACACCACAAAATGTCATCCTAATATATTCACAAACTCTTCCGAACTGTTTCGGCTGGGAAGCATGCCAACGCCTTTACTGTAACTCCCCCCTCCCTCACTTCTGCACTATCCTCATTCCTCCTCATCCACAGCTCTACAGAGTGTTGCCTCTTACATCACCCTCAATCAGTCACCAGAATACTTTCATAACACACATCCACAGACAGCATCACTCAGCAAGTGTGATTATTTTCCTTGGTTCTACTGAGGGGGCAGTGTTCTTTATTGGGCCCTCCTAAAAGGTTGGAACCCTGCCCAGATATTATTAAAGTGTGTTTTAAGTTATCCAAAATAAGACAGCTTTTTACTAGTTCTCTCTGATACCAACTATAAACCAGGTTGGAACACCATATACCCCCTTGATCTGAGAGTATGCCATGATTAGGTGCTATCCCAGTTCTATTGAACCCTTCATTAAAGGTTCTGATTGTCTTTAGTCCCATGCCAAATAGTTTCAGCTAGGTTTCCTCAGTCTGACAAGCCACAGAACAGCGTAGAATGGTCTTATTTATCAAAGTAATAAAACAGATGTACAGTCTCTTGGTTCTGGGTAATTAACCATACTGTTGGTACAGTAGGAGAGACTCACGTAAGTATTTGATTTATGCTGGCTGTGTGGATGGAAACAGGAACGACCTTGTAACAAAATCGAGGCTAGAATTCAACTTACCCTCACTTCTTACGTTTCAAGTCTGTTTACAGAATAAGAGATTTAAGGAGTAAAATAATTGACGGACATCTCCCACAGCATATGGCTCTCCTGTTGTGATTAATTGCGGCCCACCTGCCACAACTTGATAAATGACTTTACTTGACTTTCTTCACAAGGAGTGGATGGCGTAAGCGATGCGTTAGGGTTTGGTGGTGGTTCACAGGGAATAATAATGTTTTAGCATTCCTCACCCAGCCTCCAAATGCCTGCTGGAGATACAATCTGTATAGGATATGAAGTCATCCCCAGTGTGTTACTGCATACAGCTGCCTATAATGCTAATGACACACACATACTGTTGGTTTCTTATATATACATTTTGAATAAGGAACACAGTGAAGGCCCGTATTTATTTTTTTAAAATATGAAGCAGATACACTGAACAGAATGGTCATATGTTACTGGGCTTAGTCTCTTTCACTGATTATGCTGTTAAATGTAAGTGCTTTAGGCCTATTGAAGTGGCTTCTTGAGCCCGAGATCTGACAAGCTTATTTTATTAGTATCAGAGTTGCTTTGTGCTCGTCTCATCTGAGAGGTCTGGAGAAGTGAGCTGAAGTGGGAAGAGGCCCAGTGAGAGAGACGGTTAGTTTTCCAGGGCGGTGCCGCTGTCCAGTGCCAGATTCTATGGAAACTATTTGAACCGGCTATGTCCTGAAGGTGAGCTCCTGACCTGCACCTCAGCGCCAGTATACCTCAGCAAAACACAGACACTGTTTTCTATTAAGGGACTGATTTGTCTGTTCTCTGCATTTTTAAGTATTATAGTTATCAGGCAATCAAACTCCACGTTATGACACATACTATCATTGCAATAATAGCCTAGTTAAATCACACGGCAAATAGCACGATCATTTGTGGTCTCAGTTGTGCAAACACAAAGCTCCTTGAGCTCGGCAATATGTTTGGGATGGCTTTGCATTCAGGAAATGCCTTCAATCATAAGTGCTACATTTCATTTCCTTTTTCTTACGTGAACTGTTATGCCTGTATAATGTTGGCACATACCTCATGTATGAAGCACATGGAAACGTTTTCATTGTGTTGTTGTTTATTGCCTTGTTATTCAGTTCCCCAGTCTCCTGCCCTTTAGACTAAACTACAGTGAAGACATGAACTCTTTACTTCACAACCCACTGAATGCGGGTTAGAATGAAATACAGAACAACTGTTTTTTAAGGATTATTTCCCCCCTCATTGTAGAGGAGCTCCCCTTTATAACAGGTTGTCTTTGTCAGGCTCGTAAATCTCACCCTAGATGGCCCAACATTGAACAGTGTGTCATCAACATTTCCATGCTTGGCATCCTCCCTTGCCAATTGTGACATCTTGACAGATGGACCTATTTTCCCTTAATTATATGGTTTGACACTGTGGAAAATTGTGCTTCCACTGAGCAAATAATTCACTGTATGGAACCTTCTACGGTATGATTTGAAAGTTCAGAGACACACTGTGCCCTCCTTGCCTGTTTCCCAGGCCTATTTCATGCCCAGACACGAGTATTGCTCCTTTTCTCCTGTTCTAATTCCCATGAAGTCCCAGATGGCTGTCTGAGAGGGTTGCCAGTTCATGTTGTGGCTCTCCTGGTGGTCTCTCTCAGTGGATTGAGTACCTTAAGTCTGACGTTTTGTCCTAAAACAGCGTGAGCCATCACCGTGCGCTGGGCCAAGCTAGTGAAGCATCACATCATGTCTGCAGGTGCACAGGCTCCGCTCGCTTCGCTCACTCACACACACAGTCAGTTTGTTTTACTCCGGTGAAGCCAGAATAAGCATGTGTGTTAAGGAGCTCCACTCAGCCCAGTGTTTGGGGGTGTTCCTGTCAATCTAACCTGGCTGGCCTGTTGAAGTGGCTGGACAGCATGTACACACTAGAGACCACCAGTCAGCTAATGTCTTAGACCTTAGAAGACATACTATACTCCTTAAAGAGATATAGCTGTAGAGTTTAACGAGTCATTTGTACTCATTCAAAAACAGTGCAGTTATGGAGGATAAGGTTTGGTTCAGCAGTATCCTATAGTCTTGAGCTCTATAGATTGATCAGGATTCCAGGAGACAATAATTGCCAGCTGCCTGACATTGTGTCCACTTTCCATTTGATAATTATGTTTGAGTTGGCCTCTAGTGTACATTCTGCATGAAGTGAGTATGATAAACTGTGTACGTGACCAATACACTTTGATTTGATTTTGATTTGATTGCCATCTAATAGGGCTCCAGGTGCAGTAATGTAATGAACGGGAGAGAATGAAAGGTGAGGCGGGGGGCGGGGTCTTCCACTCCTGGTGAGGGTGAGCGGGTGAGGTCACAGGTGGGGGACAGACAGGAAGTAGCTGTGATCTGACTCAGCAGAACTGCAGTGGGCCCTCAGGAAGCCCTCCCATCTGCGATAACACAGCACTGCATAGAAACAGGGAAAACAAACCGCTCATCTCTCATAGCACCATAGAGACAGACTAAAACAAAAGTAATGCTTTGATAGTGATTATCTAGTTCATATCAGGTTTGATAATTCCCCACATTGTGGGATTGTGTGGTTAGGCAGATCTGAATAAACTGAGCTAATGTTGTTCTGTGTTTATGAATAAGGCATTGTTCCATATGTTTTTTTCTTTTTCCTCTGTGGCGGTGATGCTTAACACACCTGGCACGTCTCAGTGACTGTCTGATTCTTCTGACAATGGTTAAAGAGCCCGTTCACTTTAATCACTCCTCGTGATGAAAAGAACTGGACCATTCCTGTTCAGACACAGCCACGTGCAGCAGTATACCTGATGAGTATCGAATACCTCATACTCTTACCCCTAGGCTGGTAATGTTATGTTCTCCTTCGCCTCATGATGACACCCTGGCAGCAGACTCACACACGCAGAATGAGAAAACAGAATGACTAAAGCCCAATATTATTTTTATTGCCAAGAGCAGTGGTACCATTTATGGTGTGATCTGGGCAGCTGGCACGTTTAGCTCTGTAAACAGCACCCTGGGAGAGAGCGGGAGAGAGAGAGGGGTGGGGATAGAGGGGGGAGAGAAAGTGAGGGAGAACGAGAAAGAGAGAAGGATAGAAAGCTAGAGAAAAAGAGAGCGAGTATACCCCATTCAGCACAGAGCTACAGTATACAACCATGATAAGGCCCCTGAAGCTGGGGCTGAAACATGACCGTGTCACAATATTGATCAGATTGACACCTCCTGTGTTCCTGTGGCTCTTCAGGCAAACACACAGGGTGACAGGAAGTGAGTCCCGCTGTTCAAATATACTGCTGGCCCTCCCTGCACACAGGGGGGATTTAGAGGTCAGGTGTGTGGGTTGACTGGGCTGGGGAGGAAATAAGGGATCTAAAATGAAAAGGTCACAGTGGGCTGAGATGGCTGAGCCTGGTTGAGAGAGGCTTCTGATTGGTTATAAGGTTAAGGAAACAGAAAGCCACCCAACTCGTTGGCCACTGCAGGGGCTACTGTCTGACTCAGGAGTGGTTGGATGGTGAGATGATTCCTCCGAAGAACTAACACTCCAAAAAAGTTCCTTCTCATCCTTTCTAGAAGGCTGGATGAAGTCATGTTCTCACCACACATTCTCAGAAGGATCCTTTAAACCAAAATAACTGACTTCATGCATATTTGAGTGAGGCAGATGAGTGAGGCAGATGCATGAATCATGTCTTTGATAGGACTAGGCTGTAATAAGGATCTACGGTTGAGGTAATGACACATACTCTCCCAGCGCTGGGTCAGAGTAACACACAACATACTGTAACCATAAACATCCACCCCAGGCACTTTACTTGGCAATATACAGTAAACACTCAACTCATCCCCTCATATTTAATCTGCTATTGAGTATGTCTACAGGTTAAAACAATGATTCTATTTTCAGTAAGTATTATTTATGATGATGATAAGGCACGTTACAGTATATGATCTCTTTGGCAGGCATATGGTTATAATGCACACATGTATCGTATTTTGTGTAACAGAAATGTGACTATGAAATACAATTTTGAGTCCTTTATTTGCACTCATAATGATAATGGTGTCCCTCTGTCATTCTTGTCCCTGCAGTGCCTGATCATTGGGGGAGGTCCATGTGGCTTGCGGACGGCCATCGAGCTGGCTCTGCTGGGGGCCAAGGTGGTGGTGATTGAGAAGAGGGACACCTTCTCCAGGAACAACGTGCTGCACCTGTGGCCCTACACCATCCACGACCTCAAGGGCCTCGGGGCTAAGAAGTTCTACGGCAAATTCTGCGCTGGAGCCATAGACCACATCAGTAAGTACTTTTACATGTGGGGTAAGCATCTCATCAGGAAACCTTTCCGCCCGTACAGCCATAGCAGTTGTTATTAATAAGTGCCATTTCCCATAGCCCGACATGTACTTACTTTTGCAAAGGAATATTTTGCTTATCGATATTGTTTGATTCAGCTTATGATTATGCTATTGTATCCTCTTCCCCTCCAAAGCTATTTTTTGTCTGGTAGCCTTGATGCTGCCAATCCCTTCCATTGCAT
The DNA here is from genome assembly GCF_034236695.1 of Oncorhynchus nerka. Lineage (NCBI taxonomy): Eukaryota > Metazoa > Chordata > Actinopteri > Salmoniformes > Salmonidae > Oncorhynchus > Oncorhynchus nerka. The sequence goes on along the minus strand of NC_088422.1, from coordinate 69,163,720 downwards.
AATGTCAAGGTTGTGAGCCATAGAAGGTGAAGCTTCCATCTGCTCTTAGCTACAGAGATACAAAGCAGAGCTGCCAACTGCTGGTGTTGAAGGCAAATCTTTCTACAGCTCTCAAGTGACAGAGGCCAAAGGCCAAGTTTTGTTGTGTGTATAATGTGTAAATGCATGGATACCGGTGCAGTGTGCATGTACTAGGTACTGTGTTAGATGATGCAGAAAATACAGCTGGGTTTCTTGCATGGTTCTAAGAACTCCTAATTCTTGTCTGTGTTTGCCAGGTATTCGTCAGCTCCAGCTCATGCTGCTGAAGATCGCCCTGCTCGTAGCTGTGGAGTTCCATGTCAATGTGGAGTTTGTCAAACTGCTGGAACCTCCAGAGAACCAGGAGAATAACGGTGAGTGACAGCCCACTTACAGGCCGTCACTTACAGTAGCTGTATGTCCATTGAGCTCCATCAACATTGGCCTAGTACCAATCAACCCATCATCCCTGCTCCTTCCTAATAACCATTAAGGGTGTTTTGGATGCAGTTCAGGGGTTCAGGCAAGGGCTAGGTTACAGCATTTGATACCAGACTTCCAATATCTGACAGGTTAGCTGGGGTTGAAGCGCTTCATGCAATGCATTTGGAGAACATCAACAGTGCACCTTAACATGAGCCTTGCATCAGCAACAGTCAGCAGGAAAATAATCATGCTGCAACAGGAAATGTGAATTGTTATTTGGATTATAATTAATGGACATTTTTGTAGCGGTTGATACATTTTTCTTAAGGGAAAATCAAGTCTGAAATTTCAAAGTGGAAATTACCAACTTCAGAAGCCTTTTGAAAAACCTCAAATATACTACAAGTTTAAAATGTCCTGCATTGCAGGAAAGTTCTCCTTCAACAGGGTGATCAAATTAAGATCCTACATCTGTATGTGGCTGCCCAGAGGATCCCAACACAGTATATTCTCTCCCACACCATAGCATTCCGCTGCTTTACATCACTGTACCTTGAGCTACAGGGAGTTACTGAAGTCCATAAGTAGTACCTTTTGGAGTAGTTCTGCCTCCCAATTCAACAGTGTATCTCCTTGGCAACCAGCCGTAAACAGCAGCACTGTTACAGTAGTGCACTGATCACCCTTTATTTGATATTTGCATTGCCATGGAAATCAAAATGTTTAAAAGTCATAATCATTGCTTCGCCATTCCTATTCAGCTGCTAATGGTTAGCAACCTCGCCAGATGCTAATGTTATTTTATGGTTGCTGCTGAGCAAAGCACACAGTAAATTCAGTGAGCAGAGCAGACCTAGTGGCTTTTTTCAGGAGCAGCAGAGCCAAATTACGGCCATGGAAGTTAATTAAGAGCTGATTCGCCAGTGTAATTACAACCGTGCCACCTCGGCTAAGTTCTTATAACAGTACAGTACTAGCTGCTTCAAGATGTGAACACTGCGGGGTGGATGGTGATGTGGCGCCGAGCTGAAAGGCTGGCTATCTGAAATACCTCTACACTTGACCCCCCTCCCTCCTACAGAGCTTTGTTGATTGGACTCCCGGACTGGAGGTCATTAGCTATCCCATGTGTGGCCTCGACAGCGACGTCAACCAACTGATAAAAACAAGAGTCTTTACTAAATTTGGATACAGAATGGTCCCCCTACTTTTGCTGTCACAGGGTGCTCGGTGTCCTTGACATGATGGAATGCATTTTTGACATGGTGATATTACACAGCAGATAGACAGCCAACCCAACGTTGCTGGGGTCTCACACTGCCTCTGTGGCTGACATCATTCACCACATTTGATCCACTACGTGCTAAAATGTTGTAATGTATTGAATTATATAATGTAGATGGTTAACACCCTGGTATCAATTATACAGTACAAGTGAGACTGACATTTTAATGTATTTATTTAATTTGTTATTTAACCAGGCATGTCAGTGAAGAACAAATTCTTATTTACAATGACGTGCTAGAAACAGTGGGTTAACTGCCTTGTTCAGGGGCAGAATGATAGATTTTTACCTTGTCAGCTCGGGGATTCGATCTAGCAACCTTTCGGTTACTGGCCCAACACGCTAACCACTAGGCTACCTGCCACCCCACATTAATCAATATCTTATATAATTACTGCACGGTATAGTCTGCTGAGTTAAATGACACAATGTGTGTGACCTCTGTGTCACCCTCTTGGTTGAGAGCTGTCAGGATTAGCAAACCCTTTTCCCCACTGGTGTTGATAGGCATCATAAATATTGTTCCCCAGAAATAACAGGCCGAAAGAGCAACCAAGTAAATGTTTTGTCTGTTTCTCTAGCCCACGTCCTCTCATTCTCTCTATCTGGGTTGAACTCTACCCGCTTGTATACTGATAAGTGTGTTTGTTTGAGGTGTGTGTCCCTGTGAATGTGGAACTGTACTGACCCTCTCTCCCCTACTCTCCTCCCTTCCTGCTCTCTCTCCTCTCCTCTGTCTGTGTTTCAGGGCCTGGCTGGAGAGCTGAGATCAGGCCTGCCGATCACCCCGTGGCAAACATTGACTTTGACGTGGTGGTGGGGGCTGATGGGAGGAGAAATACCCTGGAAGGTGAGAACTCTGGAGGGATGGGAGGGTTGTATCCATGCAGAGTATATCTACATACCGTTAATGACCTGACCCCAGACATAGGATATGGTGATATGGTACTGTATATGATATCATGTGATGACATCCGTGGAATGGCTCTCTCTGAGATTGCTCAATATGTTTACTAAACACTACTTGCTCCAAAGCTAAATTTAGCTACAAGTTCAAATGCAGTTGGATATTATCTGGAGGGCCTTCAAACACAATTTCTATATTGAAAAGTATGTTTTACGTAGCTTTTTGGCAATAGCTTGTTTCAAATAATATCCAGGACACCTTTCTCATATCATTATTTTGTCTGGATAGCAGCCTAACAACTGTAACTAAGAAACATACGATTGTTATTGGCTGCGGCTTTTGGCTACACAAAGCATCCATTTAAAAAAAGCATAGTCTCATCCAAGAAAGTTAGGAAGCCATAAAATCAAGCTCGCCTCGGTAAAACGATACCCTATGTCATTAATCTCTCCTTCAAAGGGCAAGGTTACACATGAAATCACCATATCGTTGCAATAAAAAAGATCTGGGACCCTGTTTGTGTCGTCATCTGGATGCTGTTCAACAGTTGATGCATGCATGCAGGACTCTCCCTCACAGATGCCTGTCATCTCCTCACCAATCCACATCAGATGCTTATTCCTAAAAAGGGCATTTTCTGTCTCCAAACAATGAGGCGCTTAGGTCATCGTCTGATGACGAAAAGCCTGAGGCAAACTTTCTTTTTAGAAGTCCTTCTACTTTTGAACTGCCATGCAAGCCCTGTCTGAGAGGAGGGTTAAATATACCGCAATCTGTTCTGTACCCAGCTAATCGTCTGAGAGGAACACAGCTGCATTGGAAAGAGTGATGTGAGGGGGGGGAATGCCCCAGTGAATTAGCAGTGACCGTAATGGAACATTTCTGGCTCATATTAAAATGTTACCTCCTAGAAAAGCATCTCTCAGAAGCTCATACATTATTTTGTAGGAGGAAGAGAGGCCGAACACATTAGAACATTCATCTCCCTTTCCTTCCTGAGTCACAGGTCTAGAGGTAATGTTGATGTATTTTCCTTCGCTAAAGGGCTTTGGTACAGAACCCTCCTCTTCCCCAGGACAGTTATAAGCATACTAACATGTGGCCTGTGGGACATGCATCCTGCAGTGACATATCCCGGGTATTGGCTGTGGTTGGTTGCCTTTTCCAGGCTTTAGGAGCTTTGGTAGAGCTTTGACACCACAAAGAGACTTTAAAAAAAATATATCACCACATTCTCTTTCACAAAGGCAAGGTTTTGCATGTCATTTAAAAAGTCAGACAGCTTTTTATAAAACTGTAACTGTGAGAATAGCAGCAACAGGAACCCAAGTGAATAGCAGTCTGGCATTAAAAGTCTGAGCCCATGATTCAGTCTATTTTAATGCTTGCCTGCAGTAATGTTTGGCCCTGGATAGGACACAGAAAGTTCATATTAAATGAGCCTCTAAAATGTCTCCATTTAAAAAAAAGAAATTCAGGATCAGTGAGAGGATGGCATTAAATGCAAGAAGCATTTCCCCAATGTTTCTATCTGAAGAGGAACTGAATTCTATTCCATTGTTGTTGATATCCTAAATAGCAGAAGTATACGAAATTGCAAGCCAAAGTAGTACATATTGTAAAATCTCACCGTGAAAAAATGAGACTGCACCTTCTCTTACGATAGTCCAGTTCATGTAAGGAGTGACTGCACTCTACTCCACCTGAAGTTGTGAAAGTTAATCAACCTGGAAAACATATTTATTAGATCATAACATTTTAGTACTGACCCAACTCTCCCGCCGAGGCTTTTGTTCCCCATGTGATATAAACAGTATCACCGCGGTAACAAGCCTCTCTGATCCTAAAATAACTGGCCTGTGATTACAGCTCAGTGCTAGATTTCCTCTGGATTAGTATGACTCCGCTGGCCTGGCCAGAGAATAGTAACATCCCATCTCTCTCTCTTTTCTCTATCCCTCTCTCTCTTTCTCTATCTCTCTCTCTTTCTCTCTTTCCCTCTTTCTCTCGCACTCAGGGTTCAAGAGGAAGGAGTTCCGTGGTAAGCTGGCTATCGCCATCACGGCCAACTTTGTCAACAGGAACACCACGGCCGAGGCCAAGGTGGAGGAGATCAGCGGTGTGGCCTTCATCTTTAACCAGAAGTTCTTCCTGGACCTCAAAGAGGAGACAGGTGGGCCTGAGATCCCCCACAGCCAATGAGTCAGCCAGAGGAGCAGACTGCCCCTAGAATGCACTTAAATTCACACATTGTCAAACAACAGCAATCTTCAACCCTGTCATTATCATGGGGGGGTTTAACCTTCCTGTCTGTGTCTGTCATTTGTTGCAGGTATTGACCTGGAGAACATTGTGTACTACAAGGACAACACACACTACTTTGTCATGACAGCAAAGAAGCAGAGCCTACTGGACAAGGGTGTCATCATTCACGTGAGCAAACATTGTTTAGATCAGGGATCATCAACTAGATTCAGACTCGGGACGATTTTTCCTGCTGTCTGAGGGTGTTGTATTCAGATGTGTATTCAGATGTGTGTGTGAGAAAGGAAGAGAAATAGAGAGAGGGGGAGAGAGAAGGAGAGGTGAGGAGTTAATAGAGGAGGGTGCTGGGTCGGAGGAATCTCATCCTTGGTGGTCTGCCAGCTGAACAGCCCATGAGCCGGGTGGGCACCACAATGACATCCATGAAAGCTAAGTGTTATAAACATCCCTAAAGGAGCACATATTTCACTTGCTTATGAATCCCTCTCAGCGCTCGCTCTCACTTCAATTTGCCAGGGTTTTGCATGAGTCATCCCATGAATTCATTCATAAAGACAATGTGGGACTTTGAGACTGGCGTCACAGTACAATTTTAAAGAGCATCCATCTTTAATGGTCCTCTAATATACAAGGTGAATAACTGTTGTTACACCTAGGGTATCAATGTTGCATCTCATTTAGCCTCTTTTACTTAATCCTTTTGGTCATGTTCTCTCATAAACACAATTCCCCTGACTTTGTCTCGTAGGACTACATAGACACAGAGATGCTGCTGAGCAGTGAGAATGTGAACCAGGAAGCTCTGCTGGGTTATGCCCGTGAAGCTGCTGACTTTGGCACCAACTACCAGCTTCCCACGCTGGACTTTGCCATAAATGCCTGTGGCCAGCCGGACGTGGCCATGTTTGACTTCACCAGCATGTATGCCTCGGAGAACGCAGCGCTGGTCAGAGAACGCTTCGGACATCAGCTACTGGTGGCACTGGTTGGGGACAGCTTGTTAGAGGTGAGGAGGCTGTGACAACAGGGTTAAATCATGCTTTAAAATAGTTGGACATTAATACTGTATGTTCAGCTAAATGTACTGTTATGCTGATGTTATGTGTCTGTGTGTGCAGCCGTTCTGGCCAATGGGTACAGGGTGTGCGAGAGGCTTCCTGGCTGCTTTTGACTCAGCCTGGATGGTGAAAAGGTGGGCTGAGGGCAGGACCCCTCTGGAGGTGCTAGCTGAGAGGTCAGTGGTCAGTACACACACACACACACACACACACACACACACACACACACACACACACACTAAATATATATATTTCTCCAGGGAGAGTCTTTACAGAATCCTGCCGCAGACAACCACTGAAAACATTGGCAAAAACTTTGAGCAGTACACCATTGACCCGGGGACTCGGTATCCCAACCTCATCTCCACCTGTGTCAGGCAAAACCAGGTACGAAGGCCATTCTCAAGGATCACATTGCTTGCTGCAGTATTCACTTTCTGCTGTCACCAATATCAGATTCACCCTTAACATTAACACAAGAAGGATGGACTGTGCTTGTCTTCTTATCTCTTATCTCTTCTTCTGCCTAAATCTCAGCTGTGTCTCTTTGTTATTTCTTCCAGGTGCGTCACCTGTACATCAATGGAGAGCTGCCAGTGAAGTCGTGCTCTCTGGAGCGTAATGGTACAATACGTCGCCCTGTGAACCTGGCCAGACGAGGTGAGCCACACACACGATACAAGAGAGGCCAGAGAGACTGTGGAGTTGGGAGGCTTTAGTACAGTGTTTGGATACCGCTGTCTAGTATGGACTTACCTCTGATCCAGTGCATGGCTCCAACCTACAGAACATGTTGTGATGTCTATTCAACTGGTTCAAGTAACTCGAAAATGATGACGGATGAGTCCCTTGGGTTTCATGGGCCCAAATATCTGCAGCGCTCATTCATTCAGTGGCTATTTATCCAAAAAGTAGGAGAAGATAAGCCATTCCACTCTAGTTCTATTGAGTTCTCTCCCGTTCCCTGTGCTCTGGGAGTGTTCTGAGACAGAGGCCCACAGAAGTTTTAAGGTGAGGCAGACCTTTTCTCTCGCTAACAGCAGTGTCAGACTGAGGACGAGCCCCCATGAATCTCTGCTTAGGAAATAAGTCGCCGTCTGAGGTTTGTTTTTTCAATGATCCATGGTGAGAGGGGGGTTTTGGTGAAGCCTCTTGACTGTGGACAGGGTCATATAGGATACAGACCCTCCCCCCCTATATTCATCATTTAATTGGAGGCCAAAGCTGGTGGTTCTGTGTATTGTGAAAAGGAAAAACGTGACTTGATACACTAGTAGTTAAACGCATCTGTGATATCTTTAGGGTGATCTCAGATACCAGACCTAACAAAGTCTAGCTGGTTACGTTTCAAAATATTTTTGGCCCCATGGATCATGTTAAACATGAGTACGGTCTCCATCATCAGAAAATGTTTCTTCCATGTATACAGTATATCTTTAAGCACACCCTGGCCTCTACATAATGCACCAAACACAATGTTACACAACCATGGGTCCTATTACACAATGACAGACAGGTTCAACATGTCCTGACAGAGTCATATGCATACCTCAGCCCCTATTCTAACTTACCGCTTATCAGTCTTACCTCTCATTAACGTCACCTGCTGTCACTGTCCCACATCTATGATCTCACTTCCTGTTAGCTCTGTGTTTGTGTTGCCGGGTGAGTGGGTGGGTGGCTGTTAGCTGGGTTGTGTTTAGTATTTTATTTATTTGGATCCCCATCAGCTTTCGCAGAAGCATCAGCTACTCTTCCTGGTGTCCACAAAAACACAACACATGACAAGTAACTAAACACTGATACACTGGTAGACAAGGACAGTCACACAAATGTCAAATAGGGAAATAGAAAACAAACATCTATGTTCTTCTTATTGGACCAGCTTAGGTAGTGCCTGCCGTTTTCACGCCGTTTTCACCCTACTGAACACCTTGTTCCCGTCTGTGTGTAGAGTCGGAGATCAGGCCGGGCAGGCTGCTGACGTGGTGTCAGAAACAGACCGAGGGCTACAGGAACGTGAGCGTGACAGACCTGACCACCTCGTGGCAGAGCGGCCTGGCTCTCTGTGCCCTCATCCACCGGTTCAGATCCCACCTCATGTATGTAGAGCAAAACACTGCAACACACAACTACCCTGTAAACCACCACAGTAAGACTGGCCTCATGTACCTTCCTGTAACTGTAATTGACCTCCATGTGTGAGACTTCTTCATGTCACACCCTGGCATGTAGCACTTCGTCATTGGAAGTCGATAGACTGGCTCCTCATAAAATGCCTCTATGGCATATTGTGTAATGGGGAATTTCTACATTAGGCTAACATTTACATCAAGACACCAGTAATAGCACAACTTCTTACACCCACACCGTAATATTGTCTCCTTCTGACGGTGTCTAATGTAAACTATGCCAGGCATGAAAGTATGTCAATGTATGTCCTGGTGTACTATCTATACACAAGCCCCTGCCTCTCACTCACAGCCCATCTTTGTGTGAGAGTAAATGTATGTCCTGGTGTACTATCTACACACAAGCCCCTGCCTCTCACTCACAGACCATCTTTGTGTGAGAGTAAATGTATGTCCTGGTGTACTATCTACACACAAGCCCCTACCTCTCACTCACAGACCATCTTTGTGTGAGAGTAAATGTATGTCCTGGTGTACTATCTACACACAAGCCCCTGCCTCTCACTCACAGCCCATCTTTGTGTGAGAGTAAATGTATGTCCTGGTGTACTATCTACACACAAGCCCCTGCCTCTCACTCACAGCCCATCTTTGTGTGAGAGTAAATGTATGTCCTGGTGTACTATCTACACACAAGCCGCTGCCTCTCACTCACAGACCATCTTTGTGTGAGAGTAAATGTATGTCCTGGTGTACTATCTACACACAAGCCCCTGCCTCTCACTCACAGCCCATCTTTGTGTGAGAGTAAATGTATGTCCTGGTGTACTATCTACACACAAGCCCCTGCCTCTCACTCACAGCCCATCTTTGTGTGAGAGTAAATGTATGTCCTGGTGTACTATCTACACACAAGCCCCTGCCTCTCACTCACAGCCCATCTTTGTGTGAGAGTAAATGTATGTGGTGGGTGTGAATGACTTTTGAGATTCATCGAAGAGCCTTTTTCCCCGATGTCAGTTCTCTCTCTCTCTCTCTCTCTCTCTCTCTCTCTCTCTCTCTCTCTCTCTGTGTTACTGATAGGTGTGATGAAACAGAGCACACAGAAGACACAACTGCTTTTTAGAGAAACCCTATAGTATGTGAACGGGAGTTTGGAAAGCATAACTATGTATTACATGTCACACTCAGTATGTAGGGCAGTTTGTTATTTATGACTTCTTCTTTGTGGTAAAGGGAGGGCTACACTGCTAGTCTAGAACTGTTTCATAACTTCTATGTTGACACCAGCTTAGTCTTCACCTAGTTACCCACACAACATTACAACAACATCGCGTGATATCGTTTCAATCGGTTTCCCTCAGAGAGTTTGATTCGCTGAATGAGGAGGATTCGGCTAACAACCTCCAGCTGGCATGTGACCTGGCTGAGCGGGAGTTTGGGATCCGGCCCTTCACCACTGGGGTGGAGATGGCTGCTGGTCAGGAACCAGACAAGACCAGAATGGTCACCTACCTCTCCAAGTTCTACGAGCTGTTCCGTGGCACCCCCCTGCCCGTCTCAGGTACGCCTCACACCCCTCAACCCATCCCCCAGCAGACACGTGTGTCCTGAAGCCCCAGACTTCAGATTTCACTCCTGCACACACCCACACAGATTAGCACACACACCACACACACACACACACACACACACACACACACACACACACACACACACACACACACACACACACACACACACACACACACACACACACACACACACACACAGTAGCAGCCCTTTAAATCATCAGGTCTTTTTTTGAAGGCTCCTTCCCATGTCAGAGTTATTTTTAAATGCAGCAGAAGCATTTGGCTCTGAACACTTCATTAGGAGGAGCAGACAGGGTGGAGAGGCATAAGGTCCTACTGCTCTGCCCTGGCCACTGGCAGGTGTATGCTCCCCCTGTAGACACACACACTCACACACACATTCATGCTACACTTATATCACAACGGCTGCCACCAGACTCTCATTAATATTGCTAAATACTGTACAATTGAAATACTAGCACCCCTATCCCCATTCCCCATAATGAGTGTAAATATTGGACTATAAATTGTGCCTTCCTGTATTATACTTATGGTAAAATGTTTATTCTTTTCTACTGAGCCATTTACTTGATGTTTTGTATTCTTATCATTTCTTATTTCTTATTGTTGTTGCATTGTCAAGAAGGAACCTGCAAGTAAGCATTTATATGGACTGTGTATACCATGTGTATCCCGGACATACGAATAATAACAAAACCTGAAACTTCACACTTTAGCACCTCGTCATTGTCACCCTCGAAGGCCCTACAACTCCACTGTGTCCACTTTATTAAAATCCCAGCCTCTCACTTTTTCTGTTTTCACCGGAGCCATTTCTTTACATATCAAGCTGTCTCTGTCCTTAATGTAATTCATCCCTGACCCCTGCTTTCTTTCAGAGAAGTTATGTCTTTCTAGAGACACTTTTGCCGGTGTGTAAGAGGGTATGAGATTTCATCTAGCTTCCTTTGAAAGGAGCTCTGCGTTGCACAACCTTATCAGTCACATTGTCTGGCATGAGAGGAATGCACATCTGCCCAGCACAGTGCAGGTTACCTTACAGATAGTTTCTGAGTCTAGGGTGCCTGTAGAGAAAACACTACACCTTACTCCAGTTTCTGGTCTGAGATGCCTAAGGTGAACAGAGCATATTATTGCCACAGGGACATCAGTTACTAGCTTTATGGTCTCTGCGAGGTCACATGATATGCCTCTCTCCACAGCAAAGCTGGTTTCCCACATGACGGAATGAGGATGTACTATTTAGCAATAATTGTATACATTTTTATGATCGGAAGTGAAGTGTTCCCATTATTGGTTTCCACAAAAAAAAGCCCTTTATTTATTAGGTGGCATTTCTCAGGAAAAGCAGATGGTCTGTCCCCATCTGGTTCTTTCCAACACAATAATATTAGGTTTCTTTTAGACACAATGTAAAAAAAAAAACATTGGCCATTGCTTTTATTTGGCATTCATGGCTGAGCTCCGTGGAATATATCATACCTTTTAATGCATTCGTGTTTCATTGCAGATTCTAGAGGGGCCGACGAAAACAGTGAAGACTATCCTTCAAAGGCAGTCAGAAGTATGAACAAAGTTCTGAACTTGGTACCAAGAAAAAGGGTACCAAAGGTAATCACACTCCTCTCTCAAAGGTGCCTGTCTGCCTTGATAACTACTGCAACTTGAGAGCCATTTCAGCCTCCCTGTGTTATCATTTCAAAAGTCATTTCATTTGAATAAGTGGACAGTATTGGGACCTTCCACAAGTTACATGTATTCTTCTAGAGTTTTGTTGAGATGGGCTCTTTTTAATTCAGTTCACTTTCATGTTGAATCTTTTTACCATTGAGTGCAGTCTGAAATATTTAGTCATATACTATGGCCTGTTTGTTTTCTTTCAGGATGAGAAGAAGCTAGAAGATACTGACCCAACGTACAAAAGGAGACGAAAAGTCTGCAGTTATTTGGAAGAGGTAGTTATTATCATCAACTACAATTTCATAATGACATTCTAAGCGCACCAACGTCAAATACGACAAAATACTATTTATTTTGGCCCTGATAACTCAAGTCACTATTTCTCATGACAGGCAACCAACTTCTCCAGTCAGAGTGCGTCCTGTGTGGGTGAGGGGAGGGGGGTTAAGGAGAACAAGGTCCGCTCCATGGCCAGCCAACTCCTGTCCAAGTTTGAGGAGAGCAACCCCAGCTTCACCCTCCGGAGACAGGTCAGAACCACCAAGATATGTCCTCCATTCCCCCTCCTCAGGACTTTGTCAGTTTTGGACAGTGTCCTCCATAGCTTATACAGTACTGTAGTATGGTATAGTACCTGGTATGTTTGTTCTCAGATGCCTTATACCACAGTGTGCTATAGAACAGAGGCGTCACTACAGACACCCCAGTTCGATTCCAGGCTGTATCACAACCGGCTGTGATTGAGAGTCCCATAGGGCTGTGCACAATTGGCCCAGCGTCGTCCGGGTTTGGCCGATGTAGGCCGTCATTGTAAATAAGAATTTGTTCTTAACTTATCTTGCAAGTCACTTTCTCTCTTTTCTTCCTTTTCTGTCTTTCTACTAACCTTTTTCTTTGGCTTTGTTTCTGGCTGACAAACCCCATCAGTCTCAGTGTGATTGGGGTTCTGAGAGGGCCCCTCGGCCACGCTCCATGGACATGACTGAGACCCCACGCTTCACCAACCTCAGGCAGCAGACCCCACTCAACCCTCCCCCCAAGACACAGGTAGAGGACTGGAGCAGCCTGGTCAACATACTGTAATACACACGCATACCCATGCTAATACACTCTGCAGAACACACACTGTCACTCAGTTCTGGTATACACTCACTCACAAACCAGTCATCCTCTACCTGGAGTGAGAGTGTTTAATGCTCCCTGTGGGTTGGAAATGAAAAATAAGCCCCCCAGTGAAGTAGATTCACACGATAAAGAAAAGCATGGGGCATAAATCTCCCTCCTATTCTCTCCAGCTGTTAAACTACTGGAGCCTGTTAGCTGCAATTGCTTCTTGTTTTTTCATCAAGCTTTTACCCTGAGTTGACGGAGAGCCATAGAACTGCAGCTCACATGTGCTGTGTGTTTCCAGTTTCCGTCTGCAACCTGTGCCAAATTTGCAGCTGAGTGCTTCGCTCGGCCCCCACCACAGCCTCCTCCCAAACCCAAGCTCTCTCCCCAGCTCCAAGCCCAGCTTCAGTCTCAGCACCAGCCCCAACCCCAACCCCAGTTCCAGCCCCAACCTAAGCTCCAAACCCCATCCATCCCAAATCCCACCCTCAGGAAGGTCAGACAGGCTGATCAGACATATGCTCAGACGCAACCTCAGACGCTTCCTCAAAAGCCAGAGAGCACAGAGTACCCTGGCTACTCTTCCTCCTGCCACTCAGCGGTCCTAGCCATGTCTAGAATGCTCCAACGCCTTCAGGAAGTGGAGGAAAAGATCACCCAGGTGACCTATTCCCCTCTCATTTCCTTTCCTCTCCTCTCCTTTCCATCTGTCCGTTTCTCTTTGTCTGCTCTGTCTTTTTCTATTGTTATTGCCTCCTACTGTGTGATCATATAAGACATCCTTTTTAGGAAAAGGCTGAATATGAGTGTTGATAATCATCGTGATTATACGTTTAGCATTGTATAGCACATAGTCGGCTGGTGAAGTCAACCCCTAATCATCCACACTGACCAAAATGGCAAGAACAGACCCACAGCCCTGGCAGAGACAAAGAGGCACAGAGGCTGCTGACTGGCAAGTTTAGCCAGTGGGCTGCCTTTGTAGCCTTGTTCTGTGCCAGTCCTGTGTGTCTGTCTGTCTCTGTCTGGGTCTCAGTCTGCTGTTCCAGGAACACATGTCTAAGTGTGGAGTCATCTCTGCTGGTGTGTCAAATTAGTGTTAAAAAACTGCCAATCTACTCAACACAGCAACACTATTGTTCCCCACCACCCATTAAACAATGTGCCATCTAGCTCCTTCAGTGGGAAAGTAGGACCAAAGTCCACTTATCTTGCTTGGTCATCACCTTTGACATTTTAGTAATTTGGCAGACGCTCTTATCCAGAGCGATTTACAATAAAGAGTGCATACATTTCATACTTTTATTTGTCCGTACATTATAACTGATTTGGGAGTTAATAATCTGCCTAATTCTGTTACTATTCAGACCCATTCATCAGACGGGGAGTATGTGGTACTGTGTTGCGGGTGCAGCTTTCTCTTTCTGATGCCTGTTCTTTGTCTCTGTGTCTCATGGTATGTGTTCTGCAGAAGAAAGCTCAGACCCAGAATGCTAGAGAGTTTCATAATAAAAGTATCAAGGAGAAAGCGGTCCACCTGAGAGCACTGTTCTCTGGGGATGTGACCTCTACGTCCCAGGTGACTATCTAACCCCTGAACTCTGAACACTCACCTCTCCCGTCCTTCAGTGTGTTTGTCGTGTTGCACGCTTGGTCTTGTTTGCCATTACTGCTGCTGCACAGAGTTCATATAATCCTCCCTGTGTTGAAATTCAACATCCATCATCTCCAGAAGCATTACCTTTTTGGCGATGTCTTCATCAGCTGCTCAGAGTCTGTAGCAACAGAACACAGCTAGCGCAGGTGATGTCAGGTTATTGTAGGACACAGTGTTCTGTTATACAGATGTCGGATCTTAATTTGAGGCAGTTTGCTAAAACAGGAAAATAATCCTGCAGCAACAGGAAATTTTAATTATTATGTGGATTATAATTAATGGCCATTTTTTAAAGTTTTTTGTGTTGATACATTTTTCTTTAGGGCAAAGAAAGTCTGACATTTTAAAGTGGGAATTACAAACTTTAGAAACCTTTTTAAACCTTGAATATGCTGCACGTTTGCATTTCCTGCTGTGCAAGAAAATTCTCAGCAACAAAATAGTGATCAAATTAAGATCCTACATCTGTAATTTAAATCGCCTTCACTGTCAGTCAATATATGACTGTTTACGTTGTGGGTTTCAACAAGGCTTTTTTAAGCAGAAATAATCGTGAATCTATATTCCCATTGAGACAGACCTGCAGAAGAGAGGTCAGGCTGTAAACTAGGTAGCCTCCTCTCTCAGCTCTGTCTGTGATGGTAATTCGCCTACTCTGTGTGCTCAGAGACTCAGAGGGTTTCAGCATGGACACTGTTGAAAGGTTGCACTGGGTTCTCTGTGCTTCACTGGAAGAGGCTGCAGTGTTGGTGTTTAGTGCTAGAGTAGTCATCATACTGCGATTTCCATTACAGGAAAAGGTATTTCCATGGTATTTTATCATCAAAAATGAAACTGCTCACCTTCTTTAAATGAGTTTCCATCTCAGTGGAAACCAGGGTAAGCTGTTGTGTTGAGGCTCAGCAGGTTGGGGTTTAGTTAATACTATGATAGGAGAGTGCCACGGAATACCTTTGCTTAAAGCCTATCCCCCTGTGCACGCCAGTTCTCATTGTAACTTATATCTAATTATTAACACTCAAAGTTCTCCTTTAACAATCCTCTCCCTCTCTTTTCATTTGCAAATCTCCCCTGTTAACAATCCTCTCCCTCTCTTTTCATTTGCAAATCTCCCCTGTCCCATTCCTCACCTAGCTTGATTCTGATAAACAGGCCATTCCCTCAGAGTCTGATCCCATCTTCCCTAACCCCAGTCCAGAAGTCACCTCATTATACCTTTACCCAGAAATCACCGTTTCTACCTTCTCACCTCCTCATCCCTATTCCTCATTCTCATCCTGTCTGCCCCAACCTCAGGTAAAAAAATAACCACATCCATGTCTGTCTCACTGTCTTGTATGTGTTCCTATCACTGTGTGTCATGCTACAACCTTTGATCATTTAACATTTATCATGGCGAAATACACGTTTTATCTAAATCAGTCTGAATTTCCATTTCAATGGAATGCAGTGTCATGGAATACCAGGCATTTTAGGCTTGAGGCCCAACCCACTAAGCATGCAAACTCTAATTTAACTCCCATCTGATGCTCATAATATCTTCCTCTCTTTGACTTTCCCATTCCCACACTAGTCTGGATCTGCTAGACAGAGTCAGACCATTCCCTCACCTCACATCCTCCCTGCTCCCCATCCTAAAATCTCTTCATCAGTACTTTGTCCAGAAATCACCCTTTCTACATTTTCACCCCCTCATACATATTCTCCATCTTCCTCCTCTTCCTGTCTACTTCAACATCAGGTATAAATAACCACATCCATGTCTGTGTTTCAGCATGTCAAATCAAATCAAATTATATTTGTCACATGCGCCGAATACAGTAGTAGACCTTAGGGTGAAATGCGTGCTGTGTCCTTATCGTTGTGTGCTATGCTAAAACCTCTGTGATCATTCAATATTCATCATGCAGAGATATTGCACATCTTTAATCTGTAGCACTATAACTGAGTTGACATGGAAATGGAATGTAGTGTTCTTGAGTTGAGACTAAGCAGGTTGGGGCTTGGTCAATAGGACGGTAGAGTGCCATGGAATGCCAGGTGCTGTAGCCCATCAAACTGAGCATGCCAACTATCATTTAACCTGTCTGATTCTCAGTCTCTCTTTTAACAATCCTCTCCCTCTTTGACTTTCCATTCCTCTGTTTCCCATTCCCACCCTAGCCTGGATCTGCTGAACAGACCATTCCCTCTCCTCCCATCCTCCCTGCTCCCACTCCTAAAGTCACTTCCCTCCTTTGTCCAGAAATCACCCTTTCTACCTTCTCACTCCCTCAAACCATGTCTTCACCCTCATCCATTCTACTCCAACTCAAGGTGAAAACAAGCACATCCATTTCTCACCATCTGTCTGTGAAACATCATGAAACCCATACCCCCTAATGTCAGAGCAGACACGATGCTATTATTTTGATGCACTAATCTATCCCTTATCTGTCACTGAACTGTTAAACTAAGTTTTCTTCTCTGTTTCCTCTAATTCCTTCATTCTTCATGGAAAACCAAAGACCAGTCAATCTGGGGCACTAGATATGCAGCTTTGTAAGAAGGAAATGCAAAGAGATCCCTTGAATGAGTCACATGTGGTGAGTGACTCTTGTGTGCCTCCAAACCATAGCACTATTTATGGCCACATCATTTCTATATGCAGAGCCTGCTGCCTCTTAGAGAAACCCAAAATGAAGTGCTGTCTGTTTGATTTTAAACATGATGTAATCTGGTAAATTGTATATATTTTAGAAGTATATATTTGTTTAACTTTGAATCTAATTTGCCTGTAAATTACAGTTGTAGTTATTAATATCACAGTCATGTTGCTGTTTCAGTGTCACAGCAGTGGCTCCACATATATATCCCAACAACAACGCACTGCAATACTACAACCAAAGCCAGAACCTGGTTTTAATAACGTCAAACAGGTATTTTGCCCCCAGCGCCACATGCCTGCTAAAGTAACTTGTACTATCCTCTAAATCACAAAGGACACGTGTAGACACAAAGGTCTAGCATGCAAGAAGCATTTGAGATGTTTTTTTTTTAGCTATCCTGGGGCCTCTCATGCAATGGTTGAATATATTTTTGTGGTGCTGCACTTTGTGGGTTAGACTGCCCCTCCCTGTCCACAGATTTCTGATCATTTTGAGCCAGCGCCGTGCAGTCAGTGCAATCTGAAGCATCCAGACAGGCCCACCACCTAACCATAATGAGAAAACATTCCCTCCTCTTCTGTGGCCA
Organism: Oncorhynchus nerka; assembly: GCF_034236695.1. NCBI lineage: Eukaryota > Metazoa > Chordata > Actinopteri > Salmoniformes > Salmonidae > Oncorhynchus > Oncorhynchus nerka. Next base: position 69,146,350 of record NC_088422.1, on the reverse strand, counting down.
TACTTTTGAGCTGAGACTCTTATTTTGATGAAAGAACTTTACTAATTTCCCCAACCGTGGCCTTAGTCAGAGAACAAAGTAATCAAATCACTATCTATCTATCTATCTATCTATCTATCTATCTATCTATCTATCTATCTATCTATCTATCTATCTATCTATCTATCTATCTATCTATCTATCTATCTATCTATCTATCTATCTATCTATCTATCTATCTATCTTATCTATCCTGCCTGCCTGCCTGCCTGCCTGCCTGCCTACCTGCCTACCTGCCTGCGATGTGGACTATCACTTTTGCTTTCATCATTCTGACCTTTATTCTTACTCTCTTTCTCCCTTCCTACCTCTCGTCCTCCCTGTCTTCCTCCTGTCTTTTCCTCCTTGCTGCATGTCAGAGGACGGTGGGGAAGGTGTCTCTGGCTATAGCAGCCAGGGCTGAGACGCTGGTCACCCTCTATGAGACTGACCACAGGCCTAAAGCCTCCTCCCCCTGTTCACCCCCAGCCTCTGCGCCTCTGTCTCCGGTAAGCATGTCTGGTTGAGCATGCAGCCACTCAGACTGTACCAGCCTTGAACAACAGCCCTTATCTAGGTGAAGAACATAGACTATGTCCCAGGCCCTGGCTCTGAGTCAGATGAAGAGGGATTGTGTAAAATAAGGATTGGGATGATTATTCTTTGCAGGACTCTGACTCTTTATGCTTTGTGAACTAAAGGCCAAACTCGGCCATAAGGCCTTTTAGGGTCAAAGTTGTGGAATCTGATACAAGTGCATCACTCCCTTATTATCGTCATTTTCTGGGCTGACAACGTTTGTAGCACTGTCTGCCTCTCTGTTCTGTTTCCCAGGGTTCCTTGCGGAGGGAGTTCCCCGGGTCTGGTGACCAGTGTCACTCCTGTCAGAAGCGTGTGTACGTGGTGGAAAGGATCAGTGCTGAGGGACTTTATTTCCACAGGGAGTGCTTTCGCTGTGACACCTGTGGCTCCATCCTGCGCCAGGGAGGCCATGCCTTCGACTCTGAGCAGGGTATGTGTTTCCCAACACTAAGGTTTAGATGTTCGCTTGCTGTCAATCAATCAATCTATCAAATCAGCAGTTGTGACAAAGTGCTATACAGATACCAAGCCTAAAACCCTAAAGAGCAAGCAATGCAGATGTAGGGGCACGGTGGCTAGGAAAAACTCCCTAGAAAGGCAGGAGCCTAGGAAGAAACCTAGAGAGGAACCAGGCTCTGAGGGGTGACCAGTCCTCTTCTGTCTGTGCTGGGTAGAGATAATTAACTGTTTATGTGCCAATTTTTCTAAATCCTCCTTTGATCATGTTCAATTAGGCAAGTTGTACTGCAAGCTGCACTTCACACAACGTAAAAATGGAATGAACCATCGGAGGACATTCAATTCACATCTGGTAATTGTTCTGGATTATTCAATCATCCACTTGCCATTTTCATTTTGATGTTCATTTGTGGGACATCTTTGTGACTCAATGGGTCTTTCCCTCAGGGTCAGAATGGAGCCGGGGTTCAGGAGGGATCAGAGACACAGACTCTCAACTGTGACCCAACAGAAGGACGGCAGAGCCAGTCACCAGGTACCATCAGCTCCCGCCTGAGGAAGTGCCTGAGCTGGCCCCTGAGTGTGACCCGGGCTGTGTGTGACTCCCCCCGCCTCCTGTCTCGCTGGGTGCATGGTACGGCCCATGCTGTGGGCCTCCACTTTAGAGCCAATGTGGAGGACTATGTCTTCCTGTATGAGCTGCTGAGCCTGGGAGTGCCCCTGCTGTTCATGCTCCAGGAGGTGCTGCTGCAGATGTACTCTGAAACCGGGCCTATCTCCCAGTCCATCCAGCCCCTACTGCTGTGGCTGGAGGAACACCTAGGCCATAGGTTCATGTAGAGGCCCACCAGGGAGGGAAGCTTAATCCTAATCCTAACCCTATCCCTATCCCTAACCTTCATGCAATAGGGTTTGAAGCCTGGCCGAACATTAACTGGCGTATCTTGCATTTGTGCCATGTCATATGATGGCAAGCTACTGTTTGACCATGTGTACAAGCACCTTGTTAATATTTTCTCACAGAATATGTAGCTGTCAGTGCATTAGATCTAGTCCTACACCAACCAAAGAACAAATAACATTTTCCAAGTGGTAGCTTGGTTTGTGATACGTGCAATGTTTTCATGAACATGACATTTTTCTTTATGATGAGGGGTAATGTGCTGTACATGGTTTCATGGTGGTCTAAATCATTTACGGTATGTGGTTGATATGACTGCTGAAATCATCCAATCTATATTGCTCTAGAGTTGAGTCTTTCAACAACTGGCTGTCAAAGTCGAGCCAGTTTTTACATGGCTTAACTCAGGTTATGACAGATTTTTTTGTGTGGAAAAAGTAATCTAAATGAAAAGACTGACTTGAAGCACTTTAACTTGGGGAGCTGCCTTGACCTGTGGCTGATGCCTGATGAATGGTGTGGGAGTTAATGGCTGCCTAATGGCTGTCCAGGTCTTGGATAATGACTAGTGCTGACACTGCACGTTTACTAAACCCTGCTGAACTCACAGGTCAGGGTCGGGATCTGGGTCGGGGGACAACGTGGATCTGTGCTCGACAAGGTTTTCTCATCTTTTTTTCAATTTCAATATTGTTTGACACAAATTAAAATGTTAGTTTTTATTGTAAGATCTCGTATGACACCGTGACCATAGTGTACTTTCGCTACACATTATGATAACTTTTATTGCTTTATTTTATGGCCCAGTGCCTCCAGTATTTTTGTGCATTGTCTGTTATACTTAAAAAGGGGAAAAGGTTTCATGAACATGGGCTTTGGTTTACTACTCCAGTTCATGGACTGTTTAATGCTTACTCATTGCTGCCACCTGTTGGTGAAACAGATGCAAGGCCAAATTCTATTTACTGTATGATCAGGTGGAATAAGAGACAATCTTCTAAAGAGTTGTTGTATGCTTGTAATAGATGAGGTTCTTCTTCATTTTTATTATTTGTACAGGTCTATTTCACTTCAATATGTTTTTCAGAATGTTAAGAATATTGCTGAATTGAATTGTTCAGAAGGACTGAATCAGACATGATAACACAGGCTATGTTTGAATGCTGTGGTGTGTATGTGCTTGCCACTCATCTCACTGTTAATAACCATGTTAAGTATGATAGCAGGATATCAGCTTTATTACCAATACAAATTCCAAAGATACAGTTGGTGCACTTTAAAAATTAGAAGTGTTTTCAGCCCTAACCAGAAGTTACATCATTCATGCAGTACACTTGTACAGTGCTAAATTGCATGTTGTTGAATAGCACAATCTCATGTTATCTAACAATTACAAAGTTTCTATGCATTTGAACTGGATTTGATCCTTCCTCTGATTTTTCTCTATATTCTAACCTACTATATTTCCTTCCTTTCATTTCTATTCTTGTTCACTTGGAAGTCTATTTTCAACTTTCTGATGATGGGCCTCCTGATTGGTTAGGAGACATGCCATTCTGAAGGTGATCACCTGCATGGTCACATGGTTTTGTGAACAATGTTTTGGAGTGGATGCTTTGTTAGATTAGTCCAATTACTGTCAGCATTTCCACACACAAGTAAAAAATGCTTCTAACCCCTGTGTTTGAGCTACCGACTGCAGTTTTTAGCATAGGATTTTTCTATTTCGTCTGCATCCACCGATATTAAACCCCAAAAACGATTCTTCTCACAAAAATGTCTAATCTACAAACTATTATGACCGTACTCTGAAAGGCTGAGATTCTCACAAACACGTAAATGTAATCTGGTCTGCTCTATGACGCTCATAAGCCAATCAAGAGTTGTTTGGAGGTAAGAGGTTCTTCTTAGTAGATCATAGGAAATCTCAGGACATAGTGTCTATAAACTCACATAGTTGCTGTCACAAACTCCATACTCCACACAGTTGTCACTGACTAGTTGGATATTAATTTCCCACTAAGCAAACCATTTTTGAATTTACAATTGTAATTATTATATACTCATCTTTAATCAGCTTTTTTTGGGGCTGGACCTTGTTTTTTTTATAGACATTTGTCAATAAAACTCATGAATGCAACTGTTTATGTCAAATGTTATGTTCTACTTGTAGCCCTGGTTGTCCTGAAAATAACATGGTAGAACACGTCAATGTGAGGCTAAATATGTGGGATTCCCTGGAACCTATGAAGTTATTAAACTACTAATGTCTGTGTCCTGCACCCCCAGCAGAACCATAACTACAGCACACACTTGTTATAGGTTGAAACGCATCATAATACCATGATGTTCAGTCACACCTTCTAAGAGACTGTCTTTTCAGTGTCTGCATGCATAACCAGGAAACTGTGGTGTTCGGACTGCATTGGTCTTCCCGAGTGCATGTTGAACGATTGACAGACAGCTTTCTGTCATGTAAAGGCATGCCACTTTTTCTCCCATCTTTTGCCATCTTTCTTTCTCTCTTCCAGACGCTGTCACCCAGGATAACTTTTTCGTGACCCACACAAACAAAGGGAATGAATCTCCCAACAGGTTCATAGCTCATGTTGTCTTAAATGAATACATTGAACAATGTTTTATGGGACTTCAAATGCAGCCTGCTTTTCTCATGGAGATTCTGTGTTGCTTTATGTATGACCTAAAGCAACAAATGTAAATAAAGTGATTTGTCATCTTGATCCAGTTTACTGTCATTCTTTCATAATATCACAATGTTGTTCTCCCCATGGGTTGATATGGCACATAGAATAGTACAGTTAGGGGTAACACGTTTAAATCAAGCCGTTCAGCATCACATAGTATACAGGCTCAGTACTTAAAGTAAATCCTAAACATCAACTCCTTTTACAGAGCATGTCCTATATTTAGTCTACTTACCATGTCTAGTCTCCTAAATTAAAATGTATGATTGGATGGGTTAAGTTCCTCTGTCCCAGGCGGACATGTTCCTGGATGGGTTCCTGGAGCTCTTTCTGGATCCGTGAGAGCCAGAAAGGATTGTTTTGTGATGAGGTCAAAGGGGACATGACAAACCATACAACTCTCTCCCCAGCCAGTCCACTGTAGTCCTGCCAGATATGGTTCATGGTTCTCACAGCAGGGAGTCAGTTCTCTTTCCCCATATGCTCCATCAGTGTCTTGTGTCTTATTCAACAGCCATGAAATCATCTCTCATCATACCTGATTAAGATGTTTTATTGTCACATACAGTACACAGGATAGGTGCAGTGAAATGTGTTGTGTTGTGGGGTCAGTCATAGTAGTACAGCACCCCGAACCAGAGACTTTCGCTTACTGGCCCAATGCTCTAACCTCTATGCTACATGCCACCCTAGAATACCTTTTTTTTTAAGCATTTACTTTAGAATTTTAAGTGTTTTTTAACAATTGTGTGTACTGTTTATAAAGAATACAATTATTTCAAAGGAAACATACAGTCAATGTATTATACTAGCTGCCAAAGCATATGTCCCTGGCTGTATTATCACCCGTATCCAATACCTTCCATTAGCTTTGCTTTTAAGGGGAAAGCTTGATTTAATGTAATCACAACAGAGGTACATACTATTGAAGCACTCTTTTTTTCTAGTATCATCCACTTGTCCCTTCAACCTATCACAGCCTGGACATTTTGTTCAGAAGCTTTGCATCACACAGTGTGACAGACCAATGGTGTGTGTGCTGTGATGTAATCAAAGCTACTGGGGTCCGCAGGTTATGCCTCACTCCCTCCTCCAGTACAGCAGAGATCAGGGAGAAGCTGAGGAAATGTGACCCCTAAAAACATTGAAAGGTCTACAGAAGGCCAAGTGTTTCTTGACTAAATAACAATGGAGGTTTGTAAAAGCAATGTATTCAGTGAGATAAATCATGACACACACAGGTATGTTTCTCTTTGGTGTTGTATAAAAGTAGATATTTTATTTCATTAATCTGCTGCCTTCAGAGCATTCAACCCTTAGCATAGATTTGAGATTGTCAATTGAGAAATGCCAACTGTTTTACCTCAGCCATGGGAGCTATCAAGTCAAGGATAAATGTGCATAGCTGACATTATTTAGTAATTGAGTGATCAACAGGACAGAATATAATAAATCATTTGTAAAAAATGAAAAAAACTCTTTATGCAAGCGGGATCCAGGGTCAAGCTACAATTTTTTAAGTGGCATTTGAGCTATTTAATGTCTCCAGATATTACAGAACAATTACTTGCAAAGGGAAATTACACTCAACTGAAGTGTCACACTCTCTTGACAGTCAATTAGAGTTGACCGCCTTTGACATGGCATTTTCTATTCAGCAGCCGTGCTTTGTAAATCACTGCCTTATAGTAATATGCAGCTGGTTAAGGGACTGAGAACTGTTTTTCCTATCTGGCCTGGATGAGACTAACATTGAGCCTCTGATGCCACCCACTGGCGGAATCACTGTTTCCAATAACAGTGTGATATGGCTCCACTTTCTACTCTGACTCACACCTTCCCCTCAGCCTGATCCCTGATCTATGCCACTGTCCCAGGAGAGGGAGGGTGATGAGATATTAATATATAGTGCCCGTATGTGCGGGTATGTATGTTTGCCTGTGTCTCTCACTCTCCCCTACTTTGTCTCTCCTCTGCCACTATACTGCATGTCTGCCTCTCTGTCTGTAAGGTCTTCCTCTCTTGTCTCCACCATTTCCTTTTCCTGTTGTACCTCTTGCCCCTTCCTTCCTCCTCTGTCATCACCCGTTGCTGTGCAGCTCTGCTACGTAATAGCAATACCCTCTGGACTCTAGTTCTCACAGTAACTTTTGTGATCTCAACTCTGGGAAAATAAACTAAATGGGTCAAATTACGTTATCTAAGTTATTAACTGACCACGTATGAGTCATTTACGGGTTGGCAACTACCATCTACCACAGCTCATAACAGTGTAATGATTCTATCCTACTGATTCTATTTCATGTCCTCTAATATGCCATTGGAACAGGTAACCACTAGAAAGCACTGTTGTTTAGAAAGAGGCTCATATCAAGAGATCATGGAAATGATCATGAAAATGGTTCAGGCATTGGCCAGCATAAACATGTTTAAAAGAACCAAGGCCTACAGCATACCAATAGTATTGGAAACACTTTCTTTCTCTTTCTGTCTCCAACTTTCTCACTTGTTCAGCTCACTGAACCAATTAAACCATCAGCTTCAGGCAGGTTTATGTTGGTATCACAATATGCATGGTGGCTGATTTGATATCTCTCCTATCAGACCACACTGGCTGCTCCATGCTTAATGTCATTCACAACAGGATGAAATCTTGCCTGAATAATCGTATTGCTCAAGGGAGGGTCTGTTTGATCCCCAGTGTTTGGCTCCTATCATATGGCTCACCTCTCTATTGTAAGATAAGGCAGCTTGGTGACAAACAGGCCAAGTTTTACAGGACAGACTGCATTATCTTCCCAATGGAAAGGTTAAGGTGCTCTGAATACCACGACCATCAGTCACATCTCAATCTGACAAACAATGTGACCGTGTGCCAACCTGTCAGATCCAACATGTGACCATTACTGACACAGATTCTAATAAAATCAGTTGAAGGAAATTAAAAAGTTCTGTTTCTATTTTAGGAACTTGCTAAATAGCTAGCTATCAGTTGTGATAACCACTTCTATTAATTTGTTTCATACATTTTGTATAACCATACCTCTTGACGTCAGTTATTTATCACGGAACAGATGCTTGGGCAAGTGGAGGTACCAGATGCTATATAATACAGTACCTAAGGGTTATCTGCCTATTAACTGGCTAGTGATATTAAATTAAATTACCAGCTGAGAACAAATCATGCAAAGTCATTTAGACTCGGCACACACTCCTTGCTTACGTAATTGAAGAGAACAGAGATGCAGTTTAAAAGCATTTAGCCCAACCAAACTGCACAGATGATCTCTTTGGCATTGGATTACTTGTCTGTCACGGACACAGCATTTAATGCCTGGAGATGGAATTGGTAAGAGCTGGGGTTAATTGAGACCAGTTATGGAGGGCAAGTCAAGTATCACAGTGATAACTCAAGTCTGTTTTGATGTGCGCACATGTGTTTGTGTGTGTCACCGCTGCATCTGAGGAGCCCTCTGCCTGTGAACTTGACCGTCCTTAACCTGGTCACCGTTCTGAAACAACAGCACTGCATCAGTCAAAATACATGTTGTTAATTCAGTACGTTATGATCAGCGTGTTCTGGGAGTCCACCTGCGAGCCGCACTCATGACCTAATGGTTCAGATGAGACAGTAGTCCGTGGTGTAGGGTGACAGGGTGCATGGCCCTGGATGGTGGATAGAGAGGTGGGACTCCACTGAGAGGAAAGGGAGCGTTTTAGAGTTGTGTTCTTTGTTATTCTTTTTGTCTGTGGAGATGACCACAGCGGGGAGTTTAGAAGGCACAGAGGAGGCCGGATGCTGAGGTCGAGGGGATGTGGAGGTGTAAGGAGGAGGGCTGTGGGCTCAGCGCTCCCACTCCTCTTTAACGTGCTCCTCATGCCTCACACCACAGCAGGATCCTCCAGCACAGGGGAAAATCTAACAGAGCTGACACGGCCATGGGAGAACACATGCACTGACAAATAATCACACAAGCCCTATCACAGATCTCTCTCATTAATTATATCTAGTCTAAAGAGTTACATTCCCACCTCCGCATGTGATCAACACAACAGAAGCTGCAGGGACATGTTGAATGTGATTTCAGAAACGTATCTCTAACAGCAGAGCAAAGGTTTCAGTCATGCAGGTATGAGGTTTCAGTCATGCAAAGAATATGTGAAGTGGCCCTGCTCTTACCCCTCACTGTCTTTCACAGAACTGAGTATGGCACCGCAAGGGGCATTGGTAGAATGCTGGTGTAAAATGGAATCCACTGCAGAGGTCATTGTTCGTTGTTGTATCTGCCTGTCCGCTCTGCTCATCCCCGTGGACTGCAATGTGACTGTGGATTGACCCTGAGAGCATTTCATATTTTCATGTAAATGCCCTTATCTTAAATGGAAAAAAACTGTCGTTCACACAGGTTATATAATAACAATGATTAGCATTAAAAAAGAACAGCAATCTGAGGCTGAAATTGCAATGAAATTACAGAAGCTGTGAGTGGCAATGAAAATAGAACGCTGTGGAGAGGATAAATATATCAAATTCACAATTTCATTTTCTTAGCACTTTCCAAATCATTCCCTTAAATGAAACAAGACAAATGTTCCCATAAGCAAAAAAAACCCACATTGTTACAGTAAATGTATCTCAGAAGAGTAATATCTACATGTGTTAATTATAAACCATGTTGCAGGTAAAATACTGTATCTAGGACTTCTATTCCTTTTGCTGTATGACTCCTGATGGCAGAAGAAAAACCTATAAGTTGGTAAGCATGCTCTTAGTCATATCAGTTGAGTGCTAATATGAGTGAATTTGATTATGTCATTCTTAAAGCCTGCCTTAAAACAAGCTTCTATGAGCATATCTGTCCATCTCTTGTCAAATAAGAGAACGTCAGTCTAGTGAGAAATGCATTTGAAAGCTTGGTCAGATGGGTCAAACTCAATGTTAGAGCTCTTGGGTGAAGTGGCCCCAGACGTCCTGACCAGAGGGGCTCCTCACTGTCTGCACCAGGGCCATGCCACAGATAGTCCAACAGTACTGCATGGGAAATGTCTCCTCTAATGACAGCCCAGGGCAAGGCCAGGGCCATTGTGCATTTTGTTTACATGGCTTTGTTCACATAATTGTATCAAACGAGAGGGCAAAAGGGCTGCACAATAGGCCTTTTGTTCACCCAAAGGTTTTCATAAAACTAGACAGCAAGAGTATGTTACTATTAATGTAAAAACAACACAAAAAATGTATTTATTATCATCTGCATATTTGATTACATCCCAAGATGTTGGAGGTAAATAATGTGGCAGAAATGTGTAGGCCTGTGTTGTCAAGTAGGGGCTTGAATGTCCTTGCTTTGCTAACAGCTCCCACTTGCCTGGTCAGCTGTGCTAGCTAGACCAAGTTCACCAGATCATTAGCAGAACGAGGTAAATAAGCAATCATGTATTGATCTGGCTGAACACTGATTGAGTCCGCTGCCTTGGCTTACCCATTCTCCCCCATTAAGGATAGGGGTTCCTTGAACAAGTTTGTTACACTCCATGTTAGGACTGCAGAACGAGTGTGCTGTATATCATTGGTGATATTTCCTATATTGGCCTTGTTCTAGCCCCATTGGAAACTCATGTTTAGCAAAAGTCAAATAAAAAAAGTCAAATAAAACTGATGGAGAATTATATTGCTGAAAGTAAATACATCTGGATAGTGGAAAAATACGTTTGATAATTTCGCTGGATTTAATTTTCCTATTAATATAATCGAAAACCCTCTGATTCTTTTATATTATCGGCTCATGCTTCACTATACCGTTATTCCTCATAGCTATCTATGTGGGTGGGAACGGGATGTGTACGGGAATCAAATAACAGGGAGAAGTCGGATGGCTGCGCAAATACTTGGAATTCCGTTTCCGTCGTTGTCTATTCCGTAAACTTTGACAAGCAGAAAGTTGTGTTTCTATGATAGGCTACAACAGTCTCAATAGCTTGAATATCCAGTAAAAACTGGAAATGGCTTCTTCGCCACAGAAATCACCTTCTTCTCCCAAATCTCCGACTCCAAAATCACCACCTTCAAGAAAAAAAGATGACTCTTTCCTCGGAAAACTTGGGGGAACTTTGGCCAGAAGAAAAAAGGCAAAAGAAGGTTCGTTCATTAGGCTATATTTTGTATTTATTATTAAGGCATCTACATAAAAAGGTTGACATCACGAAAGCTAAAAAATATATAAATAAAACACGATTCCTGTTGAACAGTAAGCTACATTAGGCTATATGCTATAAATAGACACATTCCACCGTTTTTTCCCTTCAGAATTAATCCGTATGTTGAATAGATTAATGACAGTTTTTGCGTGAAAACAAGTTAAGAAACGTTGCTATATGGTGCTTTCATGACAGCTGGGAACTCGGAAAAAACTAGGTCAAATCATGGGGTATGTGATCTTCATGTCGGAAATTCGGGGCTCTATAAAGATGCCCTAGTTCCCGACTTTGAATTCCGAGGTGGATGAAAAAAAAAACATTCCCAGTCGGAGCTCGTTTTTTCCCCCCAAGTTCCCAGTTGTCTTGAACACACTGAAGAATGAAGTCGGAGATTTCTGAGTTCACAGTTGTTTTGAACGCGGCAATAGTATAGGCCCACGAGTAATTGCTGAGGTGTGTCTATTTCCATGACGTCATTTTGTTATACGACAACGGGGATGGTGATTGAAAGGCCCTCTTCATGTTTGATGTCTGAATCTATCATCAAATAACTGTGATAATAATTTGGATAATTTTGTTTTTGGTGAGGGGGACAGGGTCTATTTGAGTTGTATTACATTGTGTTTGTCCAAGCCATAGCAGAAGAAGGCTGTGTGTGTCTGTGTTTACAGTACACATGGCTGAGCTACTGCCATGTAAGGATAAGAGGCTGCTGGTATTCCATCACAGATGTGTTCACCAAGGAACGAGGAAAAAGTTGCATGCTCTCTCCAGCACAACCACTGCCTGAGTTCAGACCAGAGGCTGCCAAGGCTTTCATAGTTTCACATTTATTTAAATCATACCTTCAATTAAGTATGAATTAGACAAGCACTTGAGTTTTCGTTGAATCTTTTTGGTAAATGAGCAAGCATCAAGTATGATTAAATGTCTGAAGCACTATTATTGTTTATAATGTTTCTTGGAAGACACTTTGACCCCTTTTTTATTAATTACATTTGAAGTGTATCTTTTGATACAGACATGCCCTATATATACTCCCGAGGGGCATGTGAAAGTGAGTGTGCAGCTGAGCCCCATTCACCAAAATACTGAACAAATACCGTCCAAACTGGTCCTGTAGGGGTCTGTTCCATGGAGGGCCTCTCCGCTGCCATGACAGCAACATACAGTATTTCAATCATATGAGCGTTATTGTAAACCATGTTGTGTCTCTGCCTGTGAACTGAGGAGCAGTCCTTTCAGACCAGAGAGACAGAGACAGACAGAGAGGTTTACATTATCCAGATGACGCTTTTGCGGTGGTTATACAATTTGTTGAGGAACCAAATGGATGCAGCTCTTTTAGTGTGAGGAAGGAGGAAGGTGTCTCTGTGGGTTAGGCCTGAACAGCAGAGGGAGATCTTGGTGTTGATTACTAACAGGATGTTGACATCTCCAGGGGGCGCTTTCTCTGTTTGGGAGGAAACTGAAAAAAAACATATAGTAGTTTGTTCTGCAGACCTTTATCACGTTATGTTATGCAGCTCTACATCAGTGATATAGGGATCTTACTGACATCAACTGGTCCGGACAGGAACTAGCAGTGCTGGCACCATGGCCAGACAGAGTGGTCAGGTTGTCACATCACCTGTGTGAATTCCCCACATGTGCCAATTTGCACAACGCCAGGCGAGGTAAGTGAAATGATCAGGGAAGGAGGCGGATGCTCAGGACAGCAGCGTGAGACCGAGACTAGATCTATGAACGCCTAGCAACTGGATGGAGAGGATGGCCTTGTCCTGTGTGGGGCGATGTGTCTCAGAGAGAAAGCTTTTTTTCAAAGAGGTAATGGCTATCAGCATGGTCTGAGCTATCAGAGCAACTGACCATGAATGCTTAGTTAATAGACTCTCTTACATCTACTCCAATTTACAGTAATAGTGTGATTGGCTCATTCTAGGAATCTCCCCATGTAGTATTATCACGGGCTACAATGAGGCGCTTCATCTTATTGATCAAAGCTAGACTGAGCTCTCTCTCTCCTGGCTAACCCGAACGTGACCAAAGATAACCGGTTATAATTAGAGACATGCGTTGTGAGCCAACTTTTCCTGGTAAGACCAATGTGCCATAATACTGACAACCTGGCATGAAGAGCACAGCTTAACCTGAAGAAAAGAGCCCTAAATTGGGTGGAATCAGTGTAGAGGACAACCTTAGGTGAGTGGAGGAAAGACTCACTCTCTCTGTTATTTGTGTACATGTGAGCTTTACTGCTGAGATGATGAGGGCCAATGTTGTGTGTTGCTGATGCTACTTGACTTGCCCTCCGATTTTCTCTGCTGGACACATTTTTTGTGCCTATTAACTCAATGGAGGTCTCAGCACAGTTGTATAATAATTAGCCTGTCACACATTGAGTCACGCCACTAAAGGTCTCTGCTTCTCTGCTTTTGCAGTGTCTGAGCTCCAGGAGGAGGGCATGAATGCCATCAACCTGCCACTCAGCCCCATCCCCTTTGAGCTGGACCCAGAGGACACCATGCTGGGTAAGGCCTCCACCTTCACTCCTGCAGTGTATCACATGCCCACGCGCACAGACACACACACACACACGCTCTCTCTTTCTCGCTCTTTCAAATCAAATTGTATTTGTCACATGCGCCGAATACAACAAGTCTAGACCTTACCATGAAATGCTTACTTACAAGCCCTTAACCACCATTGCAGTTCAAGAAGAGTTAAGAAAATATTTACCAAATAAACGCAAGTAAAAAGTAACACAATAACGAGGCTATATACAGGGAGTACCGGTACCGAGTCAGTGTGCGGGGGTACAGGTTAGTTGAGGTCATTTTTTACAGCAGGCTTATGGCTTGAGGGTAGAAGCTGTTAAGGAGGTGTTTGGTCCTAGACTTGGCGCTCCGGTACTGCTTGCCGTGCGGTAGCAGAGAAAATAGTCTATGACTTGGGTGACTGGAGTCTCTGACAATTTTATGGGCTTTCCTCTGACACTGCCTATTATACAGGTCCTGGATGGCAGGAAGCTTGGCCCCAGTAATGTACTGGGTCGTACGCACTACCTTCTGTAGGGCCTTACGATCAGATGCTGAGCAGTTGCCATACCAGGTGGTGCCTGTTTGGGGCCTGTTTGGCTCACCTTTTCCTGTAGCCCACGATCAGCTCCTTTGTCTTGCTCACATTGAGGGAGAGGTTGTTGTCCTGGCACCACACTGCCAGTTCTCTGACCTCCTCCCTATAGGCCATCTTCATCGTTGTGTCGTCAGCAAACTCTCATGCTCTTTCTCATTGTGTGTGTGTGTGGGTGGGTGGTTCTAGAGGAGAATGAGGTCCGCACCATGGTTGACCCTAACTCCAGGAATGACCCCAAACTACAAGAACTGATGAAGGTGTGAGATATAAAATGACTGCCGTATGTCACAATCAAAGCATTGGAAAGCAATATTGTGCCTTATGAATGTACAGTTTGTATGTGCCTGTTAATTTCTATATAATGTTTTGTATGCAGGTACTCATAGACTGGATCAATGATGTGCTGGTGGGGGAGAGAATCATTGTCAAAGACCTGGCTGAGGACCTCTACGATGGGCAGGTTCTGCAGAAACTCTTTGGTAAAGTATTTCATTCCCTCCAAAACATCCCTTCTATGCTTGCAATGCAGCACATTATCCTCTGGTATTTGTCTGATTCCAATTGGATCCATGTGTTCTCGTTGTATGTGACAATAAAACATGTTTATTTATCTTTGTGTTACAGAGAAGCTGGAGGGTGAGCGGCTGAATGTGGCTGAGGTGACCCAGTCTGAGATAGCCCAGAAGCAGAAGTTGCAGACAGTTCTGGAGAGGATCAACGACACTCTGAAGGTCTCAATCAGAAACATCAAATGGACCATTGACTGTAGGTGACATGTTTCACAGAGCGCTGTTTCACTCGAATCCCTGGTATTCTATTAATTTGTTAATAAACCATTTGGAATGTGTTGATCAAAATTATTATTATGCCAATGGTGTGTGTAAAAGACAATGTATCATTATTTTTTTTACCCTGCTTGTTTGGTCATTTTGTTGGGTGACAGAGAGGCACAGAGAAAGTTCACATTGGACTAATCTGCACCCTGCTGACCCTCTGACATTATGACCATAGAAGTAATCCCTGTCTCAAGTGGTGGGAGGTCACGGTACACAGCAGGTCAACGAAAAAAAATCATTTTTCAATTCGATTTTTTGCCATGTTTATTTTTTAAGAATATGCTGAAGCCAATTTTTTTTTCTCCATTGGTTTATTGTTCTTTGGTGTATTGCAACCTTCTAATTCTCTTAAATTTCAGTTTAATTTTCGGTTTATCCTTTGTAGATGATCTAAAAGCACTTGAGGAAATCAATAGGATTGTTTCTGACTGTGATCAAAGGACAGCTAATCCCTTTGTTTTTCACTCATATCCTCCCATACAGGTTCTCTAAATAGTAAATGTAATATTTTTGTGTTAAATGAGCATGTTTGGAATTCCATCTTTCAAGAAGCTGTAATTTGCAGCTCGGTGTATCAGTCACATGAATCGCTTTGACACAACAGACAACAAGAATGGAATTGGTTGTAACAGTTTTCTAACAAAGGCACATTACTTCTACCCCAAAGACACAAGTTCAGTTTGTACCTGACACGGAGTTCATCGTTTTGTTTTTGACCTTTGTTTAACCTTCAACTTTGCATTGTGAAAGCTGAGAGTCGCCTATCTTGCTAATTGTGAAAAAAGAGAATTCCTTATCTGATCCCTGCTCCAGTGCACCAGCGTGTGCATCATCTGTTTAATGACAATGCCCAGTGGATGTACTATAACATTCCTCTCGTTTCCTTCCCTCTTTCCTTTCCTATGTTCTCCCCTAGCTGTCCATGCTAAAAGCATCGTGGCCATTCTCCATTTACTGGTGGCGCTGTCTCAGCACTGCCGCGCCCCCATCCGCCTACCTGATCATGTGTCCATTCAAGTTGTGGTTGTACAGGTATAGTCCTTTCCTGATACATTTTGTACTATGAAAAGGGAAACCCTGAAAACAAGTGAAATATTTGTCAAATGTCATAATTGTCTGTTTTTCCCTACAGAAACGGGAGGGGATCCTGCAGTCTCGCCAGGTTCAGGAAGAGATCACAGGGAACACGGAGTATGTCTTTTACTAACTATGTGCAGATGTCTGGATGAAACTACCCAACTTGTCCTGTCTTCCACTAGGCCTTTATCAGACCCTCAGGGTATGAAGAGAAAATGTTGGAAAATTGTTTACAGAGGCAGCCAAGAAAATGAAGGCCAATGTTTAAGGAAAGATGGCCTTAGAAACTTGTCAGTGAAGATTATGTTAATTGTATCGTTTGCTTTCCATATTCGAAGTTAATGGAGGTATAAGTATAAGGGACGAGAACCGAACACAATCATGTACTTTGCCTTGGAAAGGTCATTGAAACAAGGTGATTATAGGGCGAATCACATGTCTGTAAATATCTGTTTACAAATTAGTCAGCAAATGAGTCCGCTGGGCATTGAAGCAGTTGGAACAATTGAGGGACTGATGAGGGGAATGGAACGGCCTCTCCCGGTCTCGCGTTAAAGCGGAAAGACAATGCAGACACGCCAACACCTTGGGGGGTTGATATGGACAGTTGGAGTCCCATGCTGATGGGCAGATTTAGTGAGGGGAGGAGGGTTTGGGGGTTCTGCTCCTGCCAGCCACACCACTGCTTTATGGAGCTGCATCTGATTAATAGTGGTCCAACGGGTGCAAATCAGCTCTGGAGATAAGAGGGAGGGGGCCCTGGGCTGTTGTCCTGCGAGGGGCAGCAGCTGCTCAAGCATGTCTCTGCCGGGGAAGATTGGACCGTGAAGACAAGCCACTGCCTCCCGGGCACATGTCCACCAGGCAGGCCCACCACACAGCGTTTGATCGGACTGCTCCTGGGATAGAACCACAACGCAAATCTCTTTGTTTGTCTTTCCGCCTGGCTTTCTTGATTAGACCATCTGCATTCAGTTAATATTTTCCAGTTTAAACAAAGTCCTAGTTAATTTTTTCTTCTCATTTGAACTTGTCTGTTTCGTCTAATGTCGGTCTCCAGCGCTGTGATTACACAGTACGATACCAGTGCTGAAATACTTTGTTCTCTTCTCTTGCAGGGCTCTATCAGGAAGACATGGTAAGCATTTTCAAAATGTGTCATATTACCATGTATTCATTTGAGTTAATTAGCCATTACATTATTACTATTGTATTACTTCTGTGTTACTAAAATTAACATTCTGTTATTGTAATCATTTAACCTCTATTCAATTTCAGAGAGAGATGCGTTTGACACTTTGTTTGACCATGCACCAGACAAGCTGAATGTGGTGAAAAAGGCATGTCTCCATCCTAATTTGAAAAATCGAAGGTATTCATTGTTTGTGTAACATTAACATTGACTGAATACCTGCCCTTCTTGCAGACTCTGATCACCTTTGTGAACAAACACTTGAACAAGTTGAACCTGGAGGTGTCTGAATTGGACACACAGGTGAGATTACTTTGTTTCCCTTTTAATATACCTGCTTATGAATATGGTCGTTATTGGTATGTTGTTCTACCTGTCATGCAGTTTGCTGATGGTGTGTACCTGGTGTTACTGATGGGACTGCTTGAGGGCTACTTTGTTCCTCTCTTCAACTTCTTCCTAACGCCAGAGCATTTTGACCAAAAGGTAGGCTACATTGTGAAAGTTTACAGTGAGCTGCTTACTGGACTGGCATGGCTCATGCTGGATCTCTTTTCCCATATAGGTGCACAATGTGGCTTTCTCCTTTGAGCTGATGCAAGATGGCAGCCTGGAGAAACCCAAGCCACGCGCAGAGGGTGGGTGACTTCATTCTGTACACATACATTGGGGCAAAAAACTATTTAGTCAGCCACCAATTGTGCAAGTTCTCCCACTTAAAAAGATGAGAGGCCTGTAATTTTCATCATAGGTACACTTCAACTATGATGGACAAAATTAGAAAAAAAAATCCAGAAAATCACATTGTAGGATTTTTTAAATGAATTTATTTGCAAATTATGGTGGAAAATAAGTATTTGGTCAATAACAAAAGTTCATCTCAATACTTTGTTATATACCCTTTGTTGGCAATGACAGAGGTCAAATGTTTTCTGTAAGTCTTCACAAGGGTTTCACACACTGTTGCTGGTATTTTGGCCCATTCCTCCATGCAGATCTCCTCTAGATGTTTTGGGGCTGTTGCTGGGCAACACGGACTTTCAAATCCCTCCAAAGATTTTCTATGGGGTTGAGATCTGGAGACTGGCTTGGCCACTCCAGGACCTTGAAATGCTTCTTACGAACCACTCCTTCGTTGCCCGGGCGGTGTGTTTGGGATCATTGTCATGCTGAAAGACCCAGCCATGTTTCATCTTCAATGCCCTTGCTGATGGAAGGAGGTTTTCACTCAAAATCTCACTATACATGGCCCCATTCATTCTTTCCTTTACACGGATCAGTCGTCCTGGTCCCTTTGCAGAAAAACAGCCCCAAAGCATGATGTTTCCACCCCCATGCTTCACAGTAGGTATGGTGTTCTTTGGATGCAACTCAGCATTCTTTGTCCTCCAAACACTACGAGTTGAGTTTTTACCAAAAAGTTATATTTTGGTTTCATCTGACCATATGACATTCTCCCAATCTTCTTCTGGACCATCCAAATGCTCTCTAGCAAACTTCAGACGGGCCTGGACATGTACTGGTTTAAGCAGGGGGAAAATGTCTGGCACTGCAGGATTTGAGTCCCTGGCGGCGTAGTGTGTTACTGATGGTAGGCTTTGTTACTTTGGTCCCAGCTCTCTGCAGGTCATTCACTAGGTCCCCCCGTGTGGTTCTGGGATTTTTGCTCACCGTTCTTGTGATAATTTCGACCCCACGGGGTGAGATCTTGCGTGGAGCCCCAGATTGAGGGAGATTATCAGTGGTCTTGTATGTCTTCCATTTCCTAATAATTACTCCCACAGTTGATTTCTTCAAACCAAGCTGCTTACCTATTGCAGATTCAGTCTTCCCAGCCTGGTGCAGGTCTACAACTTTGTTTCTGGTGTCCTTTGACAGCTCTTTGGTCTTGGCCATAGTGGAGTTTGGAGTGTGACTGTTTGAGGTTGTGGACAGGTGTCTTTTATACTGATAACAAGTTCAAACAGGTGCCATTAATACAGGTAACGAGTGGAGGACAGAGGAGCCTCTTAAAGAATAAGTTACAGGTCTGTGAGAGCCAGAAATCTTGCTTGTTTGTAGGTGACCAAATACTTATTTTCCACCATAATTTGCAAATAAATTCATTAAAAATCCTACAATGTGATTTTCTGGATCTTTTTTCTTCTAATTTTGTCTGTCATAGATGAAGTGTACTTATGATGAAAATTGCAGGCCTCTCTCATCCTTTTAAGTGGGAGAACTTGCACAATTGGTGGCTGACTAAATACTTGTTTGCCCCACTGTACATTGTTTCTGAAAGAAAGATATGTGACAACAGAATTTCAACATTTTGTATTAAGGGATAAAAAAAAAAATTGGTAATATTTTTCCCTTGGGGCAGTATTCACTCAACACTCTATATATAATCAGAGCATG
This sequence comes from Oncorhynchus nerka, assembly GCF_034236695.1. Classification (NCBI taxonomy): domain Eukaryota; kingdom Metazoa; phylum Chordata; class Actinopteri; order Salmoniformes; family Salmonidae; genus Oncorhynchus; species Oncorhynchus nerka. Next base: position 69,126,853 of record NC_088422.1, on the reverse strand, counting down.
CCTTCTAATCATAACAACCAAGAGAGAGCGCACATATTTCCATTTTAGTCATTCAGCAGACACTCTTATCCAAAGCGAATTATAGGCACTACTTTGCTCAAGCGCAAATCAACAAAATGTTCACCTAGTCGGTCGGCTTGGGGAATTGAACCAGCAACCTTTCAGTTACTGGTCCAACGCTTTCAACCGCTAGGCTACCTGCCGCCCTATTTGATGTGGGATTACTTTTCCCCCTGGGTATTACTATGTGACCGTTGTGTTAATTGAACTGAGGCCTGTAATAGTTTTAATGGTACGGTCAAGCACCAGTGAGTGGCCCATGATGACTGCATTGGGCTGTAACATTTAAGTGTTCCCCTTTAGCTTTGATTTAAAGGTGGTTGCATGCCAAATTATAGCAATAGGCCTACTTAAAGCGCACTGCAATCAAAACAGCTTCATGGAAGCATCTGTTTTCATAATGCATCTTTCCTCACAGCGTAGCTGAATGAGGCCAGTTTTGCCTCACTGGATGTAATGGGCTAATGTAGATCTTATAGGTGTTGTGTCTTAAGTATACAGTAGCTAGCAACAGGAGCTGGTTCCAATTACAGGCAATGTTTGAAGAAGGTATCATATAGCATGTAAATCGTAGTTCTGAATCTGGGTCATTTTAGATTATTTTCTAGTAAATGTTTCCCAGACTGAAGTCTGCCTTTGGGTTTTCTGATCTTTTGGCAGATATTGTGAACTGTGACCTGAAGTCTACTCTGAGGGTACTCTACAACCTCTTCACCAAATACAGAAATGTGGAATAAAGACGGAAGCTTCACCGTTCATTCAGTTATATCGACGTATCTATCAAGCAAATGCCCTGTTTAGATGTATATTTCAGGGCAAACACAATGCATCGAATAGGGAGAGCACACCTGTGTTAGCTTTGTCCTGCTGAAGGCTCACTAAAACACAAGTACAGCACAGTATGTTGTAAAGTACTTGGATATGAAAAGACAGATATATTTCAGTATTATTGAAGGTTAACTTAATGAATTGTTGATTATGCCGTCGTATTGTTGAGTCATTGCCATGTTGAATTGTTCTTGCCCATGTCATTCCGGGCCGACACCGTTTGAAGTCTACTTGGATTCTCTTCCGACTACATGAAGGATCAGAATATAGATGTATTGAATGTATGACAGCTGAGTTTGTGCTTATCAAAGTATTTACTTACCATCTTTTGAAAGAAATCAGAAGTTTTGAATTGGCTCAGAATGTTTTTGATTTTTGGGCTTATAACGCAGTGGCACCCCATAGTACGCACTATTAATTTATATACTGCCACGCTGCATATCTTTACCTTTGTTTGGTTTATGTCTAATTTTATATATTTTAATACTGGTCATTGTGCTTTAAAAATAGTCTACCTTTTAGTGACATTTTGGCTCATCATTTACCAAAGAAAGTATTTTAGATAAATGATATGAAGCTGTTAGTCTTAAAAATATTTTGTACTTATCCAAAGCATGATGTATGGCTAATTTTGACTATTTGTTTATAATCTATTCATAAAAAAGGTTTGTAAAGTAATGTTCCAGAGCAGTGTTTACTAAAACTACAGAACAGCAAGACCCCAGTACAGTGCCAGTTTCAAGAGTGGAATATGAATTCAAACGATAAAACATACACTATATTCAACAGAACTAGCTAGTAGTGCTGAGAATGTAGTGTGGGAATTTGACCAAAATTGATTCCGTTGTGTACTTTAATTTGAAGGTCGTAATCATTTCTTCCTATGTTGTGGTCTTGAGTGCAGTTTTGATTATGGGCCTTGTGCTGTAGCAAACTTGTGGCATTCCTTCCCATGGAAACTTGTATGCTCTGTATTGTTAATATGCCATCTCATCAAGTGAAATATAGAAGAGCACAAGAAAATGTGGCACCCGATTGGCACAGGGGTCTAAGGCACTGCATCTCAGTGCTAGAGGTGTCACTACAGATATTCTGACCGGCTGTGATTGGGAGTCCAATAGGGCGTCGTGCAATTGGCCCAGCGTCGCTCAGTGCTAGAGGTGTCACTACAGACATTCTGACCGGCTGTGATTGGGAGTCCAATAGGGCGTCGTGCAATTGGCCCAGCGTCGTCCAGGTTTGGCCGGTGAAGTCCGTCAATGTAAATAAGAATTAGTTCATAACTGACTTGCCTTTTTTAAATACATTTTTTAAATACCATCAGGATTTGGTGGTTTTAACATAACTTTACCCAACTTTCATTACACCTGACATTGTACCGTTTCATAGACAAATAATACTGTATGGGACTGTGGATGTTGGTGGAAGTGGCTGCTTTACAACGAGAACTTAGCTTACAGTATTCCCAGGAAGTAGAGGTGCTCTACATGCAATTCATGAATGAATTTGCTAACCACACACTGACGGAGTGGCTTTGCTAAGTGCTTAGCTGCGAATAGGAAGGTCACATTTTTCCTTTGAGTAACAACACTACTGAGCACAGCACATAATGCATGACAAGGGTACAATAGAAGTTTTAGTGGAATTTCTTTGTGCCTGATTTGATCTATGTAGCATGTTTCTTTTATTTAATTGCTTCTTTTTAGGAGTTGAAATTCACTTCTTTCAATTTACAGACACTTACGATTAGTTAAGATGCTTTTAGTGTGTCATGTCAACTCATTTAATTCAGCACAGAAATGAGTGAGAGGAGAAACGAGTGAGTTACCTAAAGTAGAAAATACTCATAGCTCAGTTCTTTGTTTTCTTGATATTTCTGTTTTTACTCTTGGTCATATCTCTTGTGAACTGAGTTGCTATCTTTCTATACATCATACTGTATAACCTCTGACCCTCTGTTGTCTTCATCTTGCTTTTTGTGGTGCGTTTAACAAATACCACTATTTCCATGAATTGAAGCGCAGAACTGAAGGCTTAGACCTTTAGGGGAGAATGTGACAATGTATTTCGGTACTTCATTGTTCTGACACATTTCTGGTCATGCTATTATCAGTCAAGCCCAGAGACTAAGAGCTCTGGGTTTTCATCAGAAAGCTGAAATGACCATCCATAATCAACCATTGTGCGTAAAGGTGTTTTGAACAGGAGCCTTTGCAGCCATTAAAGTAATTACCCTCCCATCGCATCTTCTACATCCCTCCCTCCATTCATTATATAAAATAAGCCTCTACGCATGACTAACAGACATGATACTCTCTTGCCTCTGTAGTGTAAGAGCTGCTCTTATGCTGAGAAAATAGACGCACACACAAAAGGTGAGGTAAGAAGTGAGTAATACTACTGATAAGTGGTTCATAGTTATTACAGGGTTGGCACTTTATGTTGGCATCTATTGATTGGCACCACGGATTCTGATCTGAAAGAGTGAATTGGTCCTTCATTGAAGTTACTTGAAAGCTCCTATTTTCTATGTAGCATATGGGTGTAAAGGCTTTACCTTGTACTCCTTTTGTATGGATGGTTTGTTACATTTCTTGCTGAAGATTGCTTAAGCCATTTTCCCTGTGTGCAATCAGTTTTTTCCTTTCCATGATTCTTTACACATATTTCAACAATAGATGGAAGATATTGATTTATGTTTGGTAAGGGTTTTGAGATTTTCTGTAATTAAATCCGGTCAAGAGATTAGCAGATAGGCAGCAATGCATATCACGTTTAGAGACACATCATTCCTGTTTGTTGCTTAACGACATTTCTAAAGGGAGAGATTCTTAATTTGCTTAAAGATGTGTAGCACTAAAGTGATTTTTTTTCTAGATGGCAGGACATGAAACTCTGCTTTAAAAGCATGCTTTTGTGTGATACCGTAAAACCCTCTGCCTCATACAATCTGCACTCCCATCTGGTTTTAATCACATTTTAGAAATCGGTTATGCCATAATCTCTCTCTAATGGCCGTTGTTTACTGGCAGATACCTTCTGCTGAATAGACAGTGAAGTTTGTAGATGGAAAGTCCTGCTCGGTTTAGATTAATCTACAGTTGAAGTTGGAAGTTTACATACACTTAGGTTGGAGTCGTTAAAACTCGTTTTTCATCCATTCCACAAATTTCTTGTTAACAAACTATAGTTTTGGCAAGTCGGTTAGGACATGTACTTTGTGCATGACACAAGTAATTTTTTCAACAATTGTTTACAGACAGATTATTTCACTTATAATTCACTGTATCACAATTCCAGTGGGTCAGAGGTTTACATACACTATGTTGACTGTGCCTTTAAACAGCTTGGAAAATTCCAGAAAATGATGTCATGGCTTTAGAAGCTTCTGATAGGCTAATTGACATCATTTGATTCAATTGGAGGTGTACCTGTCGATGTATTTCAAGGCCTACCTTCAAACTCAGTGCCTCTTTGCTTGACATCATGGGAAAATCAAAAGAAATCAGCCAAGACCATAGAACAAAATTGTAGACCTCCACAAGTCTGGTTCGTCCTTGGGAGCAACTTCCAAACGCCTGAAGGTACCACGTTCATCTATACAAACAATAGTACGCAAGTATAAACACCATGGGATCACGCAGCCGTCATACCACTCAGGAAGGAGACGTGTTCTGTCTCCTAGAGATGAATGTACTTGGGTGGGAAAAGTGCAAATCAATCCCAGAACAACAGCAAAGGACCTTGTGAAGATGCTGGAGGAAACAGGTACAAAAGTATCTGTATCCACTGTAAAACGAGTCCTATATCGACATAACTTGAAAGGCCGCTTAGCAAGGAAGAAGCCACTGCTTCAAAACCGCCATAAAAAAGCCAGACTACGGTTTGCAACTGCACATGGGGACAAAGATTGTACTTTTTGGAGAATTGTCCTCTGGTCTGATGAAACACAAATAGAACTGTTTGGCCATAATGACCATTGTTATGTTTGGAGGAAAAAGGGGGAGGCTTGCAACCCGAAGAACACCATCCCAACCGTGAAGGAAGTTAAAGCTTGGTCGCAAATGGGTCTTCCAAATGGACAATGACCCCAAGCATACTTCCAAAGTTGTGGCAAAATGGCTTAAGGACAACAAAGTCAAGGTATTTGAGTGGCCATCACAAAACCCTCACCTCAATCCTATAGAAAATTTGTGGGCAGAACTGAAAAAGCGTATGCGAGCAAGGAGGCCTACAAACCTTACTCAGTTACTCCAGCTCTGTCAGGAGGAATGGGCCAAAATTCACCTAACTTATTGTGGGAAGCTTATGGAAGGCTACCTGAAATGTTTGACCCAAGTTAAACAATTTAAAGTCAATGCTACCAAATACTAATTGAGTGTATGTTAACTTCTGACCCACTGGGAATGTGATGAAAGAAATAAAAGCTGAAATAAATCATTCTCTACTATTATTCTGACATTTCACATTCTTAAAATAAAGTGGTGATCATAACTGACCTATAACAGGGAATTTTTACTAGGGTTAAATGTCAGGAATTGTGAAAAACTGAGTTTAAATGTATTTGGCTAAGATGTATGTAAACTTTCGACTTGTGTTGTACATGCAATGCAGTGAAAGAAAAACACTATTTCAATTAATAATGTGTTGACCAGGACTTATGTGTCTTATTTAATGATTACCAGTTACCTCTAAGAAGTTACCTCTTCAAGAAGTTCATATCCTTTGTTGGGGGTAATCAAATTTCAAGACAAACCTATAGCTGTAGCTGTTCTTCGTTCTATTTACATTGTGTCAGGTTACTACAAAACAGACAATTGATTAACTCATCCACTCTCTCCCTTGCTATTTGTATTGATCTGGCAGAGGGTGTAATTATGAAGAGATAAGATATGTGAATAAAGATAGCGCCTGGTCTGTTCTTCTCAATGTAGGGTTGGTAGGATTCATGCTTACTGTATAATGGTCTTCCAGTACCTTAGGAGTTGTACTCAAAGAAGGAAATGTTCTCCACATGGTTGCACACTTATCCTTCATGTGATGTGATTCTGAAATAGCACATAGTCATCTATGATGAGACAACAATGAAAGGATCTGCATGGCCACGTTGGCTGCATCATGTGATGGGGTCCTTGTTGTTCTCTGTAGTGCAGGATTGGTACATTGACATGCCTCTGACTACCAGGATGACCATCAAAGGCAGCAGGCATCGATCCATATCTTCAAACACTGCATTATGGAATTGAATTAAAGAGAAATTTAGTGCACAAACATTTAGACATCAAAACCTCAGCTGTTGCCTGGAGACTAGTGAAACTGGCTAAGTGTCTGCACCCTCAGAGAGAGAGATATAGAGAGACAGAAAGAGAGAGAGGACGAACGGATGGACGGGCAGATTGTCTGTATGTATGTCAGTTCAGAGGGTAAGTATGGTAAGGAGTGAAATTGCCCCTCCTTGTGAGAGGCCCAAGTGTACCCTGTTATCCACTGTCTGTAATTCAGTCTGCCTGCTGAATTCACTGCTGGAGTATGCAGTAATTCAAGTTTTGCCCTTTGTCACAATTTGGCCTTTGTCAAGGCACTTTTTTGCTGTCAATTACTATTGAATATTCATTTATATACACAGATAAATATATTTTACAACTTTGAGTTTACATCATAATTTCCCAGCTTAATATTCAGCATGAAAAAATGACATCCTCATACTTTTCAACTGTCTTCAATTTCTCATTGTTCAATACATCACAATGATTGGTCACGGAAAGTTAATTTGAAGTGGGGGCTGTGTACAGTGTTGAAAGTTTTAAGGTCACATGACGGTGGACCTTAGAGAGAGAACATTTGCAATAATGTGTCAGTCGTTGACTGAGCTCTGGCTCTAATATGGCCTGGTCATACTGTACTATGTGTTATTGACTGTACGTTTGTTTAACCCATGTGCAACTCTGTGTTTGTGTCGCACTTTCTTTGCTTTATCTTGGCCAGGTCGCAGTTGTAAATGAGAACTTGTTCTCAACTGGCTTACCTGGTTAAATAAAGGTGAAATAAATAAAATAAAAGTAGTCGACATATGCAGCTCACTCAATGTTCCTTAGTATGTTCACAAAGCACTGTTTCTAAGTGACCACAAGATGGCATCTGCTAACACAGTTGGTTTGTTTGCATGATGCACTTGAATGTCTATAGTTCCCAAACAAACTCCAACGCATGTCCAATTTTGCCCAATGTCAACACAGAAATGGCCACATACTATGATATACTGTTTTGTTCTAATAATTTAACCTTCAAGTGTTGAGGAATCATTCTGGTATTTCCTTTTCAGAAAAACATTTTACTTTACGTAAGATACACTTTAAGTGATCATATTGACCCAGAGCCACCTTAGGTATTACCAATTTCTCTATATATTTTGATTGAAATTATGTGAGCTTTTTCCACCAGAGAGAATGGTCCTCAGCTCCTTGCTAACCCCTCTCTTATCTTCTAATAAAGCGAATCAGTGTGCCGTCAAAGCAGAGAGCCAGTGATGGTCTGCACCTGCCCTCCCAGGGCTGCCTGATTAGGAGAGGTCGGAGGGCAGGGCAGCCGGTTCACCTCTCTCCCCATCCTCCCTAACCAGCAGCACCTCAGGCCTCCCCTGGAGCAGAGGCTCCAGAAGGCTCCAGTTCAAAGCCCTGCCACACTAGACCTGTAGGGCCTTATCTGCCCTGGTGTCAGGCAGCAGGCAGCTATCCCTGGAGGCTTCTGTAGTGACAAATGGTACTGTAGAGCACAAATCCTTATCTGGGGTAAGACCTATGTAGTTAACACTGAATGAGAAATGTGTCATATAAAAAAGTGGCCTGTTTGAATTAATATTCTAAACTTTTTAAAGATGTCAATGTTAAAAACAATGATCCGTGAACGAATACATATACACACACACACACACTAAAATCCTTGCTGTGAGGTTTCTGTCCTCCCTTATTCCACCCCCACTCCTATTGCTCTGTGGCCACACCCAGTCATAAAAGAGTTTGAAGGCTGTGTGTGAATAAGGGGGTGGGGACAGAAACCGGCAATGTCTGTTTTGGGGTAAACAGTTAAGCCGTGTTGAGCACTGTCTTCTCCCCTCACCACATGCAGTGGTCCTTTGTAACAATGCACACATATTCAATGATTAGTCTTGGTAAAATTTGCCAGCGGAGACACACGAGAATTTCAGATGTTACATTTTCACGCGCACTGATGAATAATTCAGGTCATACAGAAATGTGTTTCCATGCTGTCAGATAACACTTTTATGGCTTCATTATGACATGTAATATCTATTGAAATGTGTACTATTAACTCAGTTTAACTTGTTCACCTACACATAGGAAGGAATAAGGAATAACAACACATTCTACACTGAAATTAGTGTTGGTTCAATATTGTACCTTGTCAAATGCCGTCCAAACTGGGTACAAACATGCACACACACACACACAAACACATTTTCATATGGCCACATTTCCTGGATGCAATCTGCCAGGCGACTCATGTGCCCGATAAGGCAATGAGAACTGGCTCTGATGTAAGGCTATGAACCATTTTACAGTTTGCCATTATGCTGGGATCCATCGGTGGGCTTCCTGGATATGCAGGGCTAATATTTAACAAGGAGCTTGTGAAACACTGTCGACAGATGACCCCATGGCTGTGAATGAATCACCGCTGTGACTGTACTCAGGTGTTGGTGTGGTGTCACATGTGCTGTGCTAGCAGAGTTTGTTCCTCCAGGGCTTGCTGCATTTGCATAGATAAGACTCCCTTTTGATGGTTAATAGGTTGGTATTGAGGGAACAGACACCACCCTGGAGAAGAGAGAAGCTGATAAGATAAGGGGCCCTTGGAAAGCAGACATGCAGTCGGTGGTTAAGAATCACAGCTTAAAGTAGAGCTCCCCCAAGATTATGCAATTGAGACTGCCTGATATAAGGAATATGGAAGTGAACCACAATTTAAATGAAATTGCAAATGAGGATGTTGTTGACTGGCAATCCATGTGTGTGTGATACTATCTATAGTTCAAGAGCAAAACCCCACCTCTCTCCCTCTTCACCCACCTCTCTCCTGCCTGCTCTCTTCCTCTGTCTCTCTTTTCTAAACATGCACAGACAGGTGTTTACAAGTGTTGATGGATCTCTTCAAAAAGCCAGCCATTCATCTTCATAGATCCCTCTTTATAAGAATTGGTGTCAAAACATTGCCTCCTAATGGATGGCTTGCACGGACAGGATCAGACATGTAGCCCAAACCAGGTTTGCTGTAAGCAAACTTGCTCTATGTTCTTTGACATGTCTTATGATTGTCTGCTCTCCCATATTACCAGTTTGTACTTCATAATTCCCCCTCCCATGTGGTTGTGTGGTGGCACTGGCATGGTTCTCTCCACAGGCTCACAACGTCTAGCCAACAGTTCTATCCTGCTTGTGTCTCAGATGATACTGTATTGAAGATATAGTTCTGAATATATGAGTCCTACTGATGTTACATTTACAAAACATGCAGCTACCGAAGTATGAGAGGCAGGTGACAGATGTTCAACCTGATAAATGTTTCTAAATGTACTCCATTTCATGTCCCAGCTGTGGAAGTGTCAAATAAAAAATGTCAGTGTTGTATTCACATCATATATTTATCAAGCAACAACATTTGAAATGACTGACATGGTTGAGATAAAGGTACTACTTTTATTCAGCTTTATTGAGGTAGATGATTAAAATAGAATGAACTAACTCTACAAAGAAATCCCATCTTCTTTCTCCCACCAATTTGAATTCGACATGTCCTGTGAGGTCATTCTTATTTTTTCCCCGCTTGTCCCTCCTATCAGCCATAATCTAGGGCTGTTCGGTTCGGGATGACGCCACCTGTGCTCCGCCCCCAATGCAAACTCGCTCTTCGCGTTCATTTCATTCCTGTTCTCATTCCGAGCATTCTTCGCATCTCTGTCCGTGCGTTGTCGATTCACGTACACATATCTGGCTGACCCAGAAACACAACAATAACTTTACACAGTTTACAAAAACTATAATATCCCACATTAGACAAACAAAGGGGACGAATTTTATTTCAAATAACAATAACGGAGGTGTTTGAGGTAAGTTTCAATGTAGTTAATAATATGCAAAATGGTTGCAGACTAACACTGTTATGATGAAGTTGCGCCTTTCATTCGAAATAATAAGTAATGTATGGTATTAGAATGAGTGGGCATATTTTTATATTACAATAAAAGTGTGTCTCGGTGAGATTGTAGGTTGCCGTTTCTTGTCGCTGTTGCAACAGGGTGCTTTCACTTTGTCCACTCAGTGTTGTATTCGACTGACACGAATATCTTTGACATTTTTCACATTTTTGTAAAGAAGCCCGGCCATACGCCCTGTTATATCACAGTAAGTCCAGTGCATGAACCTCAAACTCCTAACAAGATTCCGGATACGATTGGACGTACATTATTTTATGAATGACAATTTTGGACAAGATGACGGATCAAAATGTTGCTGTTTTCTTCTCCTTAGTTGGCTCAGCCGGGAGTTGGAGATTTCAGTGGAACATTTTCGGAGCAGTGCAAAAACATTCTGCTGAAAGACTTGTTGCTCCAACACCTTTGGTCGTGTATTTTATCCATCGTCCCTTGAAGTCACTGTAAGTATATTTTTTGTTCTTTTATCAGGTTTAGGCAACAAAAATTCCATCAAATTCTTCGCATTCCATTTTCCACATGCGGAATTGATTCAACCGATCATAGGCAAGATCCATCAATGTTGCCGAATTGATTAGATGTGTCTTTTAAGATAATTGTTGATCATCTTTGACAGTAGAAGATTATTGCCTACATTTAAACACATATTGCCCATGTGCTCTCACAGTGTAGGATAGTGGGCCGGGCAACATACTTTTAGACAATATAATTTATAAAACACATATTTTGCATTTACAAAATAATCTAAAAATGTTATTACATAATTTTGGTGTTCTATTGATAGTGAATGGAAACATTTGATATCTGTTTGGATTCAATGCTAGGTTTTTCTTGCTTTCGGACACTATTGAAACGTTGCAACAACAACAAAAAACGACCATTGATACCCAGTCCTTATTTGCAACTCTCTTTGTCTGTTTAGTTTTTAAACAATTGGTAATTCAATATTGATTTGAACTATTTCAAAAAATAAATGATTACAAGTAGGCTATTGTGGGCTCTGAGCTATGTTTATGTCTGCCTCATTGCTCTGTTCGATCCTTGTTTTCCATATCCGCCTTTTTTCGGGATACATTGTTGCCTGCTCAGCTAAAATCTGAATAAATCACAGGGATGGGGCTCGTATTCCGTAGCCAAGGCCACTTCTTTCTATGTGTTATAAAGTTTCATTGCATCCGAAGAAACCGTGTGATCCGATGCCTATTACATGTAGGCCTATAACGTTAATCTCAGGAAAGTATAGATCAAGATTAAGGAATGTTAAGGAAGATTATGTCGTTTTTTATTGCTTCAGAATTTCGTAATATACATTCATTACCTACAGATTACACAGATGCTCAACTGTTGCTATTTTAAGGATTAATTTGTTGGGGGTAACTTTGCGGGAAACTTTCCACTGCCTTTTATTGTAGGCTGTGTGGATGTAGTGGTTTGCGCTGATGCTATTACAGAGCTTAAAAACATATGAATAGGTTATGTAGCAAATATATTTTATAGAGTAGGCTATGCAATTATTGTGTAATTAACTTATAGTGTTGTTTAAATTATCTCAAATAATGTAAATATTCAAATATATCTGTATATGCTTGTTGGTGAATATAGAAGGTGGGATGTCTTGTTTATTTTTGATGCGTGGTAATATCCACTTAATTCATAACTAAACAAACCAAACTGCATGAGGGTATTCTTTGGCTGTGCAAGTTCTCTGATATAGAGTGGAATTCACCTCTTAATTCTCTTAAGTTCCCCTATTGTGTGATTGGGGAAAGACCTCCTTTCTTGCAGTTAATTATAGCCTTATATTTCAGTTTGTCTCCCTTGAAAGTAGGGGCCAGCAAGATACAATGTGTTATTTGTTGATTACTCTAACTAGGCATTTAGAATTTACTACATTAATTAGGTTGACTTCTATCAGACTTAACCCCTGACATGTCATGATGTTGAGAAGTAAAGCTGCTTGCTGTAGGGGGGAAATCAGGACCAGCAATAGATGCTTTGTTTTCTGCTTATGCAACAAGTGGACCTGTTGGACACTAGCCCGCATGGCATTTTCAAGTGCAAGAATAGTACATTGTCTTTGCTTGACTCCATGAGTTTTTACTTTTGAAAGTGGGCTTATCAATTCCAATTTTACCAGATGATATCAGTTGAACCCCAAATTTGTCCTTAAGAATTATAATAATTATCTGGAATATCTCTTATTCCAAAGTGATACCATCTAAACTTATGTTAAATCCCAATCACAGAAACATATAAGATTGATAAGAAATAACAAGTCAATGTACATTATGGCAATATGTATTGAAGGTATTTTGAACTTGGCATTTAACACAGATAGACTGTAGCCTACTAAGTAAGCCCTTCCTCCCCCTTTTCTAAACATAAGCTTTGCATAGTTTTTTGTTATAACATTCATTTAGCCCCAATGACTCATTGGACAGGTATTTGTTAGCACTCAATTTTACATGTGCAGTTTCAATGTGGTGGAAGTGAGCTTCACAATGCATTACATCTTTACAAAAACACATATAAGCTTAAAGCTGTTATTTAAACAATAATACAGCGTTTTCCCCGTCCCTGTTTTGCTAAAAAGCTAAGGGATGAGGCTGGAGAAATGTAACCACTCTCAAATTCATAGACAGAGCTACGGATGCAAGGACTGACCACCCATTATATGAAATATGTTGTTTAACCAGGTTTTGAGGCTATACAGTGTTTGTTTACATTTGCATTGTTTACAAACATTGGAGTTAAACACGCTTATATTTTGGGTTCCGGTGGGGTAGACCTAATCTCACGACACATTTATAAGTTATATTCTTCAAGAATCAATGGGCATACAGTGACTTTGGGAAGTATTCAGACCCCTCGACTTTTTCCACATTTTGTTAGGATACAGCCTTATTCCAAATTTGGTTAAATATACTTATTTTCTCAGCAATCTACACACAATGCCCCAAAATGACAAAGTGAAAACTTGTTTTAGATTTCTTTGCAAATGTATTAATAATAAAAACAAAAATACATTATTTACATAAGTATTCAGACCCTTTGCTATGAGACTCGAAATTGAGCTCAGGTGCATCCTGTTTCCATTGATCATCCTTGAGATGTTTCTACAACTTGTAGATGTTTGTCAGCGGAAGGGACTGGGAGACTAGTTCAGGGTCGAGGTAAAGATGAACGGAGCAAAGTACAGAGAGATTCTTGATGAAAACCTGCTCCAGAGAGCTCAGGACCTCAGACTGGGTCAAAGGTTCACCTTCCAACAGGACAACAAGCCTAAGCACACAGCCAAGACAATGCAGGAGTGGCTTCGGGACAAGTCTTTGAATGTCCTTGAGTGGCCCAGACAGAGCTTGGACATGAACCTGATCGAACATCTCTGGAGAGACCTGAAAATAGCTGTGCAGCAATGCTCCCCATCCAACCTGACAGAGCTTGAGAGGATCTGTAGAGAAGAATGGGAGAAACTACCCAAATACAGGTGTGCCAAGCTTGTAGTGTCATACCCAAGAAGACTCAAGCCTGTAATCGCTGCCAAAGGTGCTTCAACAAGTACTGAGTAAATGGTCTGAATACTTATGTAAATTTGATATATCCATTTTTTGGTTTTCATAAATTAGCAAAAAACTATAAAAAACTGTTTTTGCTATGTCATTATTGGGTATTGTGTGTAGATTGATGAGGGGGGGAAAACTATTTAATCAATTTTAGAATAAGGCTGTAATATAACAAGATGTGTAAAAAGTCAAGGGGTCTGAATACTATCCGAATGCACGGTATATCATTAATTTATACTTTACAAAATGGATGTAGCAACTAAGGATTCTAGCTTAAAACATGCTCAAAAATGTGAGTTTTTGAACCTCAACATTCAGTAGTTGTACGCAGACCACCTCTCTCTGAATACACATGCCTTTTTATAGATCCCACCACTGTACTGTTTTGGCTAGGAATGTGGAAGTCTCAGGGCCGGGAAAAGAAGAATATAGTCTTTCACTTGTGAAATGTGGGGAGAATATGTGCATTGCTGAGGCATTGAGTGGATTGGATTACTTCTGGGAGCAGAGAGAGACCCATTGTCTTTCCTGTTGTCAAGACTGAATGTGTGCGAGGCTGTTGAGCTGTTGAGCAAAAAAGCCAGTTCTCATTGACATCTGCTTGGGTCATTTTCTGCACCTGTATGAAAAAATGCAAATATCAACATTTGCTCTAGCTTGTACTGCTCTGAGATTTCATGCCAACGACCATTAGTCAACTTGTGGTTCTACGTCCTGGCCAGGCCATTGTTGTGTCAAAAACAGGCTGTGCTGACTATGACACCATATGGCTCTTGTATGCATCCGATAAGCTATCTGTTCCCTTACCTTATCAATAGCATTTAATATGCTTCATATTTGAGTCGCCATCTGTAGGACAGTGTGTGTGTGAGTTATTGTAGGTGAGCGCATGTGTCTGTATGTGTATTTGTGCACATACGTGATTTCTTCTTGACTTGAAATTCCTGGCCCTGAATTGCACTTCAAGGTTTACTAAGCGAACAAATACGTTCATAGTTTTGTAAACAAGTTCACATAGACAAGGCAACAGTAGGTATGAATGAACCACACATGGGCATTACCACATCATTTACAATCAGCAAGCTGGTTTTTCCCTCTGTGGTCATGGGTCATTGTGAACATGTAAACTGTAGTGGGATTACAGCCCAAAGCAAACAGGCACGTCCTGTCGTTTTAATATACTACTAAGTCATAATTTACTATTAAAATCCATCTGCGGTCAAAACTAATTAAGAGTTATCATAGGAAAAAAGAATGCCATGGAAACTGTTGGATGTTTGAGTGCATTGGTTTTGTGCAGGGGGATTGTGCTTGGGCTGGTGCCACATATCAAGTTTTCCTTCACAATGTTATTTTATGTATTTATTTAGTAGTGTATGTAGGTTGGCATGGAAGACATTTATTTTCTTCAGAAAATCTATTATTTTTCAATCCTCTTACATTTGTTGCATTCTTTAAGAAATGGAAACAGCTGTTAGGAATAAAGGCCTAAACTGATCAAAAGCACAATTACGCATACCCAACAAATATTTTCTATTTCCTGTATGATAACAGTCTGAGAAATGCCTTGTGGGAATCAGAATGGCACAAAGCATTCCTTTATCTAATCAAGGGAAGAATTGATGAAATGAAAGGATGCTGCTTTTGTTATAGCTACACAAAACAAGAGGAGTAGGGCGAGTAAAAGAGATGTGATCTGTCATTTAATCTGGACACAGGGTCGTTAATTGTGTAATTACATGCAGACATTTAGCAGGGGAGGGACTCATCGTCACATCATTGTGTCTGTGATCGGATAGCATGCTTCACTAAAACACACTACCGTACTGCTGGGTTCCAGTCACTCTGTACCCTGAGGTAAACTCTGTTCTAGAAAGAGAATTTTGCAGTATGGTCTGCTGCTCAACAGTTTCAGTAAGGCCTCAGAGACGCCGGTGTAGAGTGCCACCAAAAAGGAAAAGCTGGCTCAAAGCCACTGACGTCATCTAAGTAAATCTGCTTCAGGACTGCAGTCATAAAATGACTGCCAGCTAGAGTGCACTTTGGCCTTGTCAACTGCCTTTGCAAGTGTAATTCACTTTTTCTACATATGTATAATTATGGCAAACAGCTTTTGTATTAATTTGTTTATCCCGCTTTGTCTTTTTGTATATTGACCTTTACCTCATCATATGTTAATTTTCAAAAGGTCCAAAGCACTTTCTCTCTAGATAAGTCAAAGAGTCAAAGAAACGTTAAAAAGCTGTAGAGCATTATGCTGCCATACTGTTGCAGGAAATCTGGGGGAAATAAGAAGGAAAGAGAAAAATAAAATGTAAGAGCTTTCCTCATCTTTAGAAGTCATACAGTAAAGAAACCACTGTTTCAGCACTTTACAATTATAGCCTCATAATTCATACCATATGTCAGCCTCAGTCAGCTTCTCAGGAAAGTCGTCTTAATCGCGTCTTATTAAACTGTAATGATTTGGAAGTTATTGGGAAATTGTTATAAGTACCTTCCCCACTTTCACACTCTCCGAACTCTTCGTTTTTGGATGGGAAAAAGTCATTTAAACGAGCTACCACATTACCAGACACACATGAGAAGCAATATCTAATCCATGAATCATTAGATGAGTCAGTTCCTGAAACCACTATAAACCTTCAAGTTGTTGGCCACAGCTGAAAGCAGGAAATCCAGGCTTCAATAACTTCCTTTCCCAGTGCAGGCTATGCTAGTGGTTTAGTGCCCACTAGCAATAGGAAGATGTACGCCCGTAGAACAAAGGCCCTCAGTCACTTCATTTACTGAAACTGTTTATAATTTGTGGTCTGTATTCAAATGTGGGCTGTCCAGGCTCTCTGGCACCGTATTCCCCAGTCCTCTCCTGTAATAAATCCCTACAGGGCCTTTCATTAATGGCTGCTGTATTGTTATCATGGCCGACAGAGATCAGGCAGGCTCGCTCTGCCCTGAAGCTGCCCTGGATTCAGCCGAGGCACGGATAGACTTTGGGTGAGCTCCCAACATTAGTATGCACTCTGTGCCCAGTGAATGAGTTTGAACTCTAGCCCGAAGCACAGCATTCGTAGGTTTCTTTACGGCTTAGATCTGTGTATGTAAATACTACTGTAAGCATGTTTGGCTGGGAAACATTGGCCTAATATGATTACACCTCATAAACAGTTTTAATTGCTCCGTCTGAGGACCATACAGTACATATTGCTTTGGTCCATTTTTGCGTTGATGCTGGATGTGGCTATGGACTACAGCATGTTGAGACATTCCTTGCATTTATTAAAAATGTTGTCTCAAAATGTTCTGACAAAGTTGTGTGTTTTGGTATCGTTTTGCCCTGACAAATAAATGATATTACAAGGTAAGCACTTCAATAGAGTTCCCCTCCTTACATTTTGGGCTTCAAATAGGGAAATGATCATTGTCAATGTAAAACTTAGTTTCTTTCAATAACTGTTCAATGGTTTTTTGTTTGTGTACACTGCTTGCTTAATTGAAATAGCTCAATGAAATGAATTAAAGCTTTGTGCTGAAGTTGGGTGAGAAATTCAGTTGAGTAAATCAGAGTTTGAGAAAACCTTGAGTGAGGTTTGAGCTTTTGTTTGACACTGGCAGATTTATATGCTATTTGTTTCGTACAGTGACTCAATATGTACTTAACCAAGCCAGGTCAACAAGGAATTTTCTCCATCAAATTACCTTGGAGCTTCATGGGGGATGATGTGTCTCATCTGGCCAAGCCTTCCTTTAAGTACCAATAAACTGGACAGCATCCGCCACACAATGAACAGCAAACAATAGTTTCTAGAAAATTCCATTTGACCTTTCTACCGGTAGCACCTTGGGCTGGTTTATGGCAGATGGAGGCCCAAACAGACGTCCTTCCTGAGATGGAGGGCTCTGTGATGGTGAGTGTGGTGTGGAGGAGCTGGATGCAGACGGTGGTCTTCATGCTCATCGCTGATTTGTTTTTTCATGCCAATCCACAGTGTCCTGACTGAGCCCACGCCCAGCCTGAAGCCCCCAGACTGCTCTGCTCTCATAACTGTCAGGGGATCCTTTATCTGCCGGACGTTTATTTACAGCTTTCATTTCCTGCGCTTTATGTGCTCCCCCTTCTCTCCTCACTAGTGTGACGCGACCATGAGCAGACGTTGGAATGCCCTGCATATTTTTGACGAACAGAAGTGTATTGCGTCGAATGCATTGATTTCCAACATTGTTGCGGTTGGATGGCATGTTTTTATGTCATGGATTTGTAGTTCATCATTTCTGACGTGAAGAATGTATCATGGGCACATTGTTCAGCAGATCATTTGCAAATTTTCTGAATAGACATCTACAGTAAAAGACTGATGGAAATTGGTCCCCTGTACTCCCACTGTATCTGATGTGACCAGGTCTAGAAGGTGCTAGTTGATTCTGATACGTCGTGAGGCAGGTGGGGACTGGGAGAGCTTCTTTGACAGTGCCTGTAAATCAATCCCATTCTCTACCGAGTAGAGATTGATCCCCGAGCGGGCGGCCCGGCCCGTTGGTCGGGCGCTGGGCGGCGGGCTCTAGGCCTCACATTTGAGTGGGATATTATCAGACAGATTCACTACACCCAAGCCTGCTGGTTTAAAGAGGCATGAAATAAACGCTTGGCCATTGCCAATAACAGAGGGAGCATTAGCGAGCTACTCTACTGAACCTTTTGCTCCCTGCATTGGGAGATTGGTATTGAAAACCGTGTTCATTCATTTATCAGCACTCCATACCCAGCAGATTTATTCATGAAACCTGGAGGAAAATCCAATACTACGTAGATCAATCGGTTTGTCCCTGTGTACGGCTGGACATTCTTGTGTTCCCCTGTACACCTTGTCATTTTGCCCTCCTTAAAGAGGCTACAGCAGAACAGAAATGGTGCCAATTGGACATTTTTTCACAATACTGGAGCACTGGGTTCGTCAGTCAAAACTTGCGTCCATAGTCATAGATGGGGTAAAGCTTTTAATAAGCCTGTTTCAGAAAGAATAGATGTCTAACAGAAGAAACGTCATATTTTGATGTTGCTAGGTGTGCATCTAAGAAATGAAAAGAAATATAAAGCTTTATGAATGTTTGAATTGTATCATTTCATGAATGTTCTATAACTGTATATCTCAAGGTCCATACGTACAGAAAGGGTTTCTGCTCGTCATTCTTGATACATGCCATTCCAGTTATAATGAACATGTTTTGATGAAGCAAACTGTAAATGGAATCTCAGTAATGTCCCATCATGGTAATATGCATAATTGGATACTTTTTGTTCCAAACATGAGGGCTTTGGCATACATTCAACATTACTGAAATAATTAGCCGAAGCCCATGGTACGCCTTTAAAACTCACAGCGAACATTGAGTTTTGTAATCACATGGTAATTATAGTTCTCCACAGTGCAGGCTTAACTACTATGGGTCATTATGGGGTGCGCAAAAGCCATTCACAGGATCATTATTGCACCCTCTGAGATAACAGCACAAAAGGACTCCACATGGAAAATTACATTTGAGACCTCTCATCTGCTATTTCATTACCCAGGTCTGTATGATCGGTGAAATGGGTTCTTTTAATTTAAGGAGCTGATTCCATTTTAGCGTGAACGAGAGTGGTTTATGTAATCTGCCGATAAGTGTCATCTCCCATAATGCCATGTCACAACTATGGCCCAACCCTTGCCAATGCATTCACTTGTTGCCCGCTTTTGTCCTTATCTCGCTAATAAGACCATTTCCATGGTTCCGACCTTGGTGTGATAGGAGCATGCAATTATCTGTTAGGGCCCCAAGTGTTTCTACAGGTGACATTCCTACCTCTCTCTTTGGCCGGGATAATTAGTGTTCAGATTCTCAGACACTAGGAGACCAGCTCAATAGGAAACCTCACAGTCCCCATGTACCTCTCACATCTCAGGACTATCTGATTGATGCCACATGGTGTTGAAGACCTGGCATCTGGGGACAGGGATGGAGATGGAATCTGGGCACACATAGTTTTGAGCATGAATTCTGTGATGCACTCTCTCAATCCATGTTTCAGGAGTATTTTTCACAAAAATGATGTATTTACTAATTCCTAACATCTTTTAGTTCTCTATTTATCACATTTGACTGTCGACAGCATTATTACCTTCAAATCAAATTTGAATGGTCACATGCGCCAAATACAACAGGTATAGCAGACTTTACATTGAAACGCTTACTTTCGAGCCCATTCTCAACAATGCAGAGTTAAAAAGTACCTTCTAACAGCATCAGTAATGGCTGTTCTTCCTTGTGGGCCTGGTGGCTACTGGAGGTTTTGTGATAAACAAGGTGTAACATGGTGTCCTGGGGATATGTGGAGTCTATGAACACCAGTAACAGGAATACACAAGGAGATGGGTCTGTTCCATGACAGCCTGTGTGATGAGGTGATAATGATTCTCACTGCCACAGAGTCTTCTGCAGGAATACAAGAACCCGGACCCACTCAGCAGAGAGTGAGCAGACACAACAAAATATGCACACTCTCACACAGATGTGTGCCATATAAATGTGAAAGGTCGGTGGAGATGATGGGGTTATTAAGGGGTTATTTTTAGGTTAGCTTAATTGAGTAGACATTTTATGATTGTAGTTTGTAGAAATTATTTTGAATTGATCCAATAACCTTATTCATAATCCTTGGCAATAACCTTATTCACAAGAAGCTTGTTTTAAAACATATGGGTTGGAATGTACTCAACATAGTTGTACCGTAAATTAAAATGTCAAACCAAGCCATGGAGTTTCCTAGGGTTACAAAGACAATGGAATCAGAATATAAAATATTGTATAGAATATTAGGAACACCTGCTTTTTCTATGACATAAACTGATCAGGTGAAAGCTATGATCCCTTATTGATGTCACTTGTTAAATCCACTTCAGGGTAGATGAAGGGGAGGAGACAGGTTAAATAATGACTTTTAACCCTTGAGACATGGATTGTGTATGTATGCCATTCAGAGGGTGAAGGGGCAAGACAAAATATTTAAGTTCCCTTGAATGGGGAATGGTAGTAGGTACCAGGCACACCGGTTTGTGTCAAGAACTGCAGTGCTGCTGGGCTTTTCACGCTCAACAGTTTCCCGTGTGTATCAAGAATGGTCCACCACCAGAAGGATATCCAACCAACTTGACACAACTGTGGGAAGCATTGGAGTCAACATGGGCCAGCATCTCTATGGAACGCTTTCGACACCTTTTCGAGTCCACGCCCTGACAACTCAATATTAGGAAGGTGTTCCTAATGTTTTGTATACTCAGTGTAGATGCTTATTATCTGTCCAAAAGTAATCTTGTTGTAGTTGTATTGTCATTGCTAAGGAAAAGCAGGACACAGAAAACATTCAATTATGGGAAGAATGTCTCCCCCCTGAATATTGTACATTTGACAATCTCAAACTTTGTTCCGTAGTGGTTTCCTTTGTTAGCGAAATCTCTTTCCTCCATCTTTTCCAATGACCTTGAGAGAGCGCGACACGTAAAATTGGCCCAAAGTGAAATTCTATGATTGTCAACATCTTTTGAATTGTCCGTCCTATATTACTAGTGCGGTGAGCCGAGTCTTTGCATCTTTGGATAGCGCTATCGCCTTTGGAGTTCCAGTAAGCGAGTTTTTGGCAAGCACCCAGATTAGACAGTTCACTTCTCTAGGGACTTAACATATCAATCATGATATAGTTTGTGTCATGTTTTATTACAGAATAGGGTTGAATTTTTCCCCCCTGTATTTTACAAATGTTTACAAAACCCGGTATTTCCTGCCAAAACCGGAAGTGTCATTTGAAAGCATTATAAAGCATGTCTGGATTTGATTGGAGCTTTGATCAGCATGAAAATTCCAACCTGATGCTACCTGAGCCTGATGAGACATACATTAAAGACATTTAACGAGCCCAAGCGTAAAAAAGCCCAAATGCCGTTATCCAATACATACAGTATCTTTGGAAAGTATTCAGACTCCTTGACATTTTCCATATTTTGTTACATTTACAGCCTTATTCTAAAATGGAATAGATGGTGAGAGACAGAATGCGAGAGAGTGCTTGCGTGTGCACTGATTTAAAGCAACGATATTCGAGTGATAGGCTTTTTTAAAACTCTGCAGCTGTAATTAAAAAATATATAATCTTTACAATTAAAAAACAAGCTGACCCCCGAAAGCCAGATGGAGATGGGTAAATTAGACGCCAATTTGGTCTTTATATTACTGTAGCATAGACTATTCTGCAGCAAATGTAGGCCTACCTGTCACAAGAAAAAAAGTTACCATGATGAGATGGTAAGTCTACATGCATTGTGAACTGCGCTCCATACTGAGATGGACTGTCTGTCCCCACCCTCAGCGTTGATTCATCATGCAGAGGCCGTAGAGAAGCCAGATTTAGGCATCACATTTCATTTAACAGTTGCACTTCACACCATTGTCACGTGTGCTCCCTCTCCGGCCTCTAGGTCACCACGCTGCTAGTTATGGGTCACACCTGTCACCATCGTTACTCGCACCTGCGCGTCTTCAGACTCACCGGGACTCCATCACCTCCCTGATTACCTTCCCTATATATATGTCACTCCCTTTGGTTCCTTCCCCAGGCGTCATTGTTTCTGTTTCTGTTTCATGTCTGTGCATTGTTTGTGTTTCTTGTTTTGTATTATGTTTCGTTTATTGATTAAATCACTCACTCCCTGAACTTGCTTCCTGACTCTCAGCGCACTCGTTACAACCGTGCTGTTCATATAAATCATTTATTATAATTTACCAGTTTCTCATACTTATTTATCCCGGGAAAAGGGAGTGGTTTTGGGCGGTAAATCCAGGAAAATTTCAGTAACCAGGTTCCCGCCATTCAACCGTATCACTGAACTCTCTGAGGTATAAGTTGTCATTTTCTTTGTTTATGCATGTTGATAAATTGATTTTTGCCCTGATTCGCTCTATCACTCTCTTGCTTTCTCACTTTAATTTTTCTACCATTCTCTCTCTCCCTCCTTCTCTCTCTTTCTCTCCCTGTCTCTCTCTCTCTCCCTCCTTCTCTCTCACTCTCTTTCTCTCCCTGTCTCTCTCTCTCTCCCTCTTTATCTCTCTTGTGTAATAATGGATGAGACACATCAGTGCCTTATCATCCAACCAGAACAGATACCAGAAATCCTGCCATCAAACAACAGCCACGTGGTGTATCCTGCTAAGCTTCCATCATTTTGTTTTACAGATCCAAATCCCCAATCCTTGAACTGTGTGTGTGTGTGTGTGTGTGTGTGTGTGTGTGTGTGTGTGTGTGTGTGTGTGTGTAGATGTCTCTGAGTTGTGAAAGAGGCGTGTAGGGGCACATCCTGGCTGCAATGATTGGGGAGACTTTTCAGAGAGGGGTAGAGCCTCAGGAGAACCTGTGAACACACACACAGATACAATGAACACAACCTTTTGGTGAGTGAGGAAAGCTATTGAACTCCACTATGATATTATAGGCACATCAGTACAAAATTATATAAACATAGGCCTTGCTTATGACCGTGCCACTGAGATTTAAAAGCATAGAATTTGCCATCCACAGTGTTAGGCTCTTAGAGAAGGGAAATCCTCATTTCCAATTGTATGTTAGAGTAGACACGATGCAAGAAATCATCCATTGTATGTGAAGAGAGTTATAGGAAAATGTGTGTGGAGAAAAGTACACACTTTGGGTACACGCTGTTGTTTCATCATTGATTTGATTTTTGGGAATTAAATTAATCAAATTAATTTAAAGTGGTCGCATTATAGTCATCACATACTTTTCATGTGGGGTTTTGTTGACGTCTGTGTTCTTGTCCATTAGTCTTGATGACTGAAACAGTTGGGCTTAGTTGAGTTGGGAATTTGATTAGAGTTTTACAGAAATATTTCCAGACATTCAATTAACTGTAATGACTCACAAAAGCCACAATGCTCTTTACCTGCTGAAGGTTGCAGGTGTTCGTATTGTTTCACCATTTTTGTACTATTACGCAGAAATACATGAATGGAGCCAGATTGAGAAGCTCCCATCTACCACACAGTTCCATTATTACAGCCAAATGCATTTTAATTAAGCATCTTTCTACTTTGTAGACTTGCTGTAGGGCAACTAATGCAATGTTGCTCTACCAGTCTAGCTCCATAATTGTATTGAAAAGTGTACACCAAACACCTGCTTATAGTGATACGTTAGTGCACACCAGATGAAATTATCATGTTTGTTGGTGGGCTATTTTGTTTTGAGTGATGTACGTACGATCGTGAGAAAGCACCTCTCCCTGGGTGGGAATGGGATTTGTCTGTAGCCTATGGTGTCCTTGTTCTGGGTATGTCTGAAATGCTTTCCCTGCTTTGAGAGCGAGGTGTAGCGATAGCAGCCCAGCCACAGTATATTGTTGCATGACTAATCTCTGTCTCCCATCTGCCACTGGGGCCTGGACAAACATCACCACTTCAGCATCATCTGGAGACATATTGCACTAATCACAACACGCGTCTCTCTCCCGGTCCAAACACACAGCCAGCTCAGCATAGCATACCTGTTATGGCTAAAGCACCCAGGCACATTCTCCTATGAGTGTATTTATACAGAAGGCTGTGTAACATAGACTAAATATTAGAGACACACTTGTTTGATTGCTGTAAAAAAGTTCTTAACAACACAGTAAGTCTGTTAGGTTACTATGCACTTGGCATGGTTTGCATTTGGATTTGGCTCAGTTCATCTACATCATGTTCTATTGGTGAATTTCTTTCCCTTCCCTTTCATTACTCAAGTCTATAGGGGACAGCAATGATGTATGTTCGTCATGTAAGTGTTTTAGGGATGAAAAGTCAAGGTCTTGGGAGTCAGCAAATCCTCCATTCTCTCCTATCAAGAAAGAGAAGTGTTTTATTTTCTGTTTGCAAACATGCCCCTGCGTTTGTTTCTCCATTAAGACAGTTGAGTGACCATAGTTTAGAGGGCGTTCATTAGAAGAATATTCAAGGTGTTCTATGATATTTGTCTTGTGTTTAAAAACATGTTTTATCCGTTAAAAAAAAGTGCAAACTTTCAGCAAAGAATGTCTACTGCTATGCTCCACTGATGAGCTCACTCTGTTCAAAACGGCAAGAACGACTCACTTGTCAATGTCGAGAGATCAATGAAACAAAGGGTTATCAGTAATTGAAAGATGAAGACATACCCATCAAACTCTGGCTAATTGAGTGAACCTGACCTCATATTTCCTCAGCATGCTCAAGGAGGTGGTCATCCGCTTGGACCCAGAATTCATCTGGTTGTCGAGGTGCTCTCCTGAGAGATGCTCCTTATGCAATAGTGACAGAGGTCAATTATGTAGGGTGATTTATTACTAAGCCAAATGACTGCAGAGTCACTTCAGCCATGCCCAGTGATTAAGCTGTTGTAACTCAATAGATTTATCTGATGTTCTCTAACACTTGTTCAGGTTAATAGACTACAGCGTGCTAATGACAGTGTTAGGTTAAAGTCATTCATTCAGGGGACATACGGTAGAGTGCTTCTGGCTGTGGTGTCTTGGTGGGAAATAAACTTCTTGACTTCCTTGACAATGTATTATTCCATTGAATTGACTTTGGAGAATGGTGGCAATAAACGTACCAATAACAAGATAAATGTGTATTCTATGACACCAGTATGTTATAGAATTATGCAGACATTGATTATATCACAATGTAACTGCCACTAAGTAAATGCATTTCTAAATAGCATTGACTTACTGTAGATCTGTCAGCTGTACGACGTGGATGCTTCTACTGGCCAAGAGAGGTACTCTTGAGCCCCTTTGCTGCCTCAGTCTTTGAAGCTCTTTGTGATTACATGGCATGGAGTGTGTACCGCTGTTTCCCCCCTCAGAGTAATCCTGCAGCAGATGCGGCTTGCCACCATCCCCAGCAATGGATGGAGGAGAGAGGAAAGGTTTATTTATAGTGGTTATATTAACAAAATTAATTTAGAGTACCACTTAAAATGAATTAATTAGCCTACCAAGTTCTATTATACCATTTCAATGATATGTATTACCCCTCCACCCCTACCCCCCTCGATCTTTATACCCCAGATTCAAATATTTTCTGCTCTATTCTTTTCATGTAGCAATATGATAGGCCAAGGCTCTCTGCTGCCTTCCCTAGCGGTAAATGCTAGTTGTGGTTGAGAGCTCAGTTTTTTTTTTTTGGACAGGGTGGGGTGGTGGATTCAATAATTCATTGCACGCTTCAGTGTAACAGTATTCATTTCCTGGTGTGGCGCGTCAGGGGAAACCACCTGTAGAAGAGCGGGGAAACATCAGACCATTGTGGAATGAACATGGCCATGAACTCACTAAACACCCCTCCAAATATCAGTGTTGTTTCCCTCTTTTGGAGGGAAATCATGAGCTAGCATGGAAACCAGACGTGTCCAGACACTCACGTTAGCTCTCGCTCTCTTTCTCTCTCTCTCGCTCTCTCTTTTCTCTCTCTCTATATATATATATTTTTTTCTCTCTCTTTCTGAATGGTGAACCCCTGGAAAGAGTATTCACAGCCATTTAAGAAAAAAATAAATGCTGTATCACAGAGAAGACTCATTTTTCAGAATCCCTTACGGCATTGGCAATGACAAATGCAAAGGCGTGTTTTTCAAAGGTCCTCTCAAAAATACCACTATTATGACTTGACTGGGTTTGACTTGTTGAAGAAGTAAAGAGAAAATCTTGCTTGAGGTCAGGTATTACAATCATGCCTGTGATTACCGGTGTAGTTTATTATTTAGTCTGGGTGGAGGGAGCAAGGCTGGAGAAAAAGCCCAAGCCATTTAGTGGTCGAAATGGACGTTTTTTCCCCTCCCTCATCAGTCTGTGAGTAAGTTCTGCAGAGTCAGCAGTCAGTTCACAAAAACAGAATTCAGTAAACGCTCCCTCCACTCTCTGGGAGGTTTTTTTCTTCTCCCAAACAGCTTGCTCCCATCCCCCCCTCTCCCCCCTCATGAACCGACATTCTAGAAGAAACATATGCTGCTAGTCCCACTTCACAACAGCTTGTGCAGCTTGAATAGGATCTTGCCTAGAGAGGAAGCGGTCGTCTGGAAGGGGAGAGGAGGATAGGGAGGGAGAGGGGAAGATAGGGAGGGAGATGGGGAAGTGTGTGTGTGGGGGGGGGGGGGTGCTTAGAGTGAAGGGCTACAAAAACATCCACCAAATGAACTCCCCAGTTGTGATTTTCACCGTTAAAATTCAACTCAGCATGATTGTCTACAGCAATACATAAGAACCTACATTGCTTTCATGAGTTACTTTGTGGACAATAGTTTTGATTGAGGAGAGATGGACACTTTCAGTTTAGGTACTTTTCTGCCTCGAATTTAAATGTGATTTCCTCCTCCTTCGCTTACAGTCTAGCAGTTTGAATGAGTTTTTAATGGGGATCTAATTCAGAGCAGGTTGTTTACACAGCATAAATGCAAAGAAAATTGAGGAATCTCACAGTGGAATTTTCTGTCAAGGGAATTCACAATGTGGAAAACAGACTCTTTCCTTGAACAAAGAGGACAGGGGATATTTTTTTCCATTTGAAATTTAAAGTGGTACAGATATGGTTGTGTCCTTTCTTGAGTGGGCTTCTCTATTTCTTTTTGCCTCATAAACATTCTACAGTTGTCCTACATGAATTTCATCCAGATTTAAGAGTCTATTTGACAGTCCTGACAGCTGGTATTAAAAGGCTTCAACTGCTCCTGTGCAAGAGATGCCAGGTGCGCTGGATGTGTTTTAGGGTTATGTTCTCATTAGATATTTTATGTCTGCAGTCTTGTATTTTGTATTTGCCTGCTTATCTATTTTGGAAAGTAAAGGAGGGGATTCTACTACAACAAGCTAAAAATGGATCCTGTGATGAAGTCGCTGCACTTGACCTCCATCACATCATTTGTTTTAAATGGGAGATAACATGAAGTATTTTCAATAGTACCATTTAACATTTCGGACAAAAACTAGCATGAAGGAACGTTTCAGTCCCTTCCATGGCATCTAGTAAAACTGTACCACAGTCATCCTAATCCTAACATCATAGGTAGATAGCCATGCCAAGAATCCTCTCCTGTTTGGCTCACCACACTATTGACCAGTGGCCATGAGCAGTGTGTTGTCGTCTTGGAGGCAGATGTCTGTGCTGTGGAGAGTAACGGATGGCTTGTGTTTGTTTATTTGGGAATTCCAGATCTCTCCCTACTGTGCTCCAGGCTTCGGCTTGGAGATCCCAAGCACCACCATGGACCCCAGCAGCTGGAGTGGCAGCGAGAGCCCTGCCGAGGACATGGAGAGGATGAGCGACTCGGCAGACAAGCCCCTGGACAATGACGCCGAGGGGGTGTGGAGCCCCGACATCGAGCAGAGCTTTCAGGAGGCGCTGGCCATCTATCCCCCCTGTGGGCGCAGGAAGATCATTCTATCTGACGAGGGAAAGATGTACGGTGAGTACATGGGGTCAGGGATGTGGGTTGGTACATGGGAGGAAGAGCGACGATACCCTCCTTTGTAATTATATATATATATATATATATATATACTATTTTTTTTTACGTAGATTTTTTAAGATGGTAGTCACAACATTTCACTTTTAAAACCAATTGCATATCATCATTTCACACTCAAATAATCTTGGTATGGGAGCTTGTGCCCAAAGTGACTGAGGAAGATTTTCAGAGAGATTCAGTGTTAATAAAGGGACCGTACAAGTGAAACAATAGACTGGGAGTGAAAATGTCAATCAGGAATTCATTTGTGGGACTTGCAGGCTGTTAAGGGCTCCTTGGCGGTAGCCATACATTCATGTCCCTTCTCTGCAGAAGCAGGAGTCTATAAGTAAAGCAGCATTAACTATTAGGCAGGGGCAGATGGTGCTGTGGCTGCCACCAGCTGTGGCTGCCACCAACCCCCCCCCCCCCCCCCTCCCCCATTCCTGGCTGGGTGATGTCATGGAAAGGGGGAATATTTTCTTTCTGCAGTGTTGGACTCTCTCACAGCCTGTCAGTGTCAAGTGAAAGCAGAAAGCCCCTCGGGGTGTTAGTTTGCAGCTGTCATGTGACCCCTCCGGCCAAACCAAATGTAAAGTCTAGGAGTTGCAGCGAAGCCCCCTCAGCTGCCGGTACAAAGAGGCTTCAGACCACACGACCAACCAGCTCACCACCTCAGCACCACCTCCTCTCTCCCACAAGCAGAATAGGAGTGCCATTCTGAGCATAACAAATAGGTTTGCCTAGCAAGTTTTAAATGATTAACGCCAAGGACAAGGCTCACTAGTGCAGACTGGACACACCAGTCTCATTTTTGGTTGGACGCATTCTTCTCTCCGATAAGAGATCAAATGGCCACCATCAGACAAGTTCTATAGCTCAGGCACTTCCACCATTTCAAATTCCACAAAACAGCATTTAACATAAAACAGCACGTTTTGTGTCAAATGCAAACCTTGGGAGAATTGATAGGCCTTTGCTGGCTCTGCTAATGCATAAAGAATATGATAATAACCGATTCAAGGTTATTCATTTTCATAAAAATCCATTGTCTTCTGCTTTGTTTGTTTCCAGTGCTGTGTAAAGGGAAGTGCCATGCAGAGTGGTGTCTACAGCTATTCCGTCAGTGCTTGTGTTATTGGTGGTATTGAATGTACCTTGACCTGCCTGGGATCAGGGGGATTGAGTGGAGGTCAACCATGCTTGATGTGCTGGGCATCCGCTTGCATACAGTGGGGCAAAAAAGTATATAGTCAGCCACCAATTGTGCAAGTTCTCCCACTTAAAAAGATGAGAGAGGCCTGTAATTTTCATCATAGGTACACTTCAACTATGACAGACAAAATGAGAGAAAAAAAATCCTGAAAATCACATTGTAGTATTTTTAATGAATTTATTTGAAAATTATGGTGGAAAATAAGTATTTGGTCAATAACAAAAGTTTATCTCAATACTTTGTTATATACCCTTTGTTGGCAATGACAGAGGTCAAACGTTTTCTGTAAGTCTTCACAAGGTTTTCACACACTGTTGCTGGTATTTTGGCCCCATTCCTCCATGCAGATCTCCTCTAGAGCAGTGATGTTTTGGGGCTGTTGCTGGGCAACACGGACTTTCAACTCCCTCCAAAGATTTTCTATGGGGTTGAGATCTGGAGACTGGCTAGGCCACTCCAGGACCTTGAAATGCTTCTTACGAAGCCACTCCTTCGTTGCCCGGGCGGTGTGATTGGGATCATTGTCATGCTGAAAGACCCAGTCACGTTTCATCTTCAATGCCCTTGCTGATGGAAGGAGGTTTTTACTCAAAATCTCACGATACATGGCCCCATTCATTATTTCCTTTACACAGATCAGTCATCCTGGTCCCTTTGCAGAAAAACAGCCCCAAAGCATGATGTTTCCACCCCCATGCTTCACAGTAGGTATGGTGTTCTTTGGATGCAACTCAGCATTCTTTGTCCTCCAAACACGACGGGTTGAGTTTTTACCAAAAAGTTATATTTTGGTTTCATCTGACCATATGACATTCTCCCAATCTTCTTCTGGATCATCCAAATGCTCTCTGGCAAACTTCAGACGGGCCTGGACATGTACGGGCTTAAGCAGGGGGACACGTCTGGCACTGCAGGATTTGAGTCCCTGGCGGCGTAGTGTGTTACTGATGGTAGGCTTTGTTACTTTGGTCCCAGCTCTCTGCAGGTCATTCACTCGGTCCCCCCGTGGGGTTCTGGGATTTTTGCTCACCGTTCTTGTGATCATTTTGACCCCACGGGGTGAGATCTTGCGTGGAGCCCCAGATCGAGGGAGATTATCAGTGGTCCTGTATGTCTTCCATTTCCTAATAATTGCTCCCACAGTTGATTTCTTCAAACCAAGCTATTGCAGATTCAGTCTTCCCAGACTGGTGCAGGTCTACAATTTTGTTTCTGGTGTCATTTGACAGCTCTTTGGTCTTGGCCATAGTGGAGTTTGGAGTGTGACTGTTTGAGGTTGTGGACAGGTGTCTTTTATACTGATAACAAGTTCAAACAGGTGCCATTAATACAGGTAACGAGTGGAGGACAGAGGAGCCTCTTAAAGAAGAAGTTACAGGCCTGTGAGAGCCAGAAATCTTGCTTGTTTGTAGGTGACCAAATACTTATTTTCCACCATAATTTGCAAATAAATTCATTAAAAATCCTACAATGTGATTTTTTGGATTTTATTTCTCATTTTGTCTGTCATAGATGAAGTGTACCTATGATGAAAATTACAGGCCTCTCTCATCTTTTGAAGTGGGAGAACTTGCACAATTGGTGGCTGACTAAATACTTTTTTGCCCCACTGTATATACTCACCAGCATAATCCACTGTGTCCCCAGACTGGCCTTTCACTGTGCCCTGAGCCAGAGATGTCAGCCGATCACAGTGAAATATTGACTGAAATATACACTCAGTGGCCAGTTTATTAGGTACGTCGTTCACGGAAATGGTTCGCGCCTACAGACAGAGTCACTTGGCCGTGGCTTGCTATATATAGCAGGCAGACTGGCATCAAGGCATTCAGTTACTGTCCGATTGAACATTAGAATGTACAAAACAAGTGACCTAAGCGAATTTGCCTTGTCTCAACAGTACAGGCTGGTGGTAGTGGTGTACTGGTGTAGGGAATGTTTTCAAGGTCCCTTGATAACAAATCAAATCAAATGTATTTATATAGCCCTTCTTACATCAGCTGATATCTCAAAGTGCTGTACAGAAACCCAGCCTAAAACCCCAAACAGCAAGCAATGCAGGTGTAGAAGCACGGTGGCTAGGAAAAATTCCCTAGAAAGGCCAAAACCTAGGAAGAAACCTAGAGAGGAACCAGGCTATGTGGGGTGGCCAGTCCTCTTCTGGCTGTACCGGGTGGAAATTATAACAGAACATGGCCAAGATGTTCAAATGTTCATAAATGACCAGCATGGTCAAATAATAATAATCAGAGTAGTTGTCGAGGGTGCAGCAAGTCAGGACCTCAGGAGTAAATGTCAGTTGGCTTTTCATAGCCGATCATTAGGAGTATCTCTACCGCTCCTGCTGTCTCTAGAGAGTTGAAAACAACAGGTATGGGACAGGTAGCACGTCCGATTGAGCAACAATTGAACACCACAGCACATCATGCCCCAAAGAAGTCAGGCTGTTCTGGAGGCAACATGCGTAGGTGTGTAAATCTAGTGGGATGATCCTTGTTTTGAAATAATGCTTCAAGTACCACTGAAGTTTATCAAGGGATGTGTTAATGGACAGTGTATTATGTGAGTAACACTCTCTCTTAATTTTCATGCTGCACAATTCAATTGCTTTTCTGCAGCACAATGGCCAATGGATCCAAAGATGTGAAGACAACAAGCTTACATGCTGCACATGAAAGCTCTATACAAGGTTGTTTGTTGTGCCTTGGAAACAGACTGGGTCGAGAGCCAGTGTTCAGCTGTGTGAAAGAGCTTTTGAAAGACAGTGTGTAGAGGAAGATTTGTTTTTGTTTTTTTCAGGGGGCTAGGGAGGAGGGGAGACGTGGACTTTCTGTGCCTAACTAACACAAAGTTTGGTGGGACTTTGAGGCGGGAGGGCAGGGAGGGGAGCAGATTGGAACTGGTCTCAGTGTGTTTGTGGGCTTTTTCTGGGGGCAAGGCTAGCTGTTCTGTTCAACCCTGCAGCTGTTGCTGGGTCCTAGTGCCAAACCCATCATAGCGTGAACTGTGACCCCACTCATACTCGCTGAGCCATTAAGAGGACTG
Source organism: Oncorhynchus nerka (assembly GCF_034236695.1). Taxonomy (NCBI): domain Eukaryota; kingdom Metazoa; phylum Chordata; class Actinopteri; order Salmoniformes; family Salmonidae; genus Oncorhynchus; species Oncorhynchus nerka. Next base: position 69,094,349 of record NC_088422.1, on the reverse strand, counting down.
TAGCACTGCCCAGTATGGAAAATAGGCTGCCTTTTTATTGGGACTGTTTTGATTTTTAAAAACATGGGTATAGTGTTTGTTTACATATTATGACTGTGTAATTAAGGAAATAGTAAGAAATATCAAACATCTTACCATCAAGCAATTTTACCAAAATAATTTAACTCAAATGTTATTGTTTTATTAAGAAATACTATTTGCACAAAAATGTAATAATTATCAAACATTGAAATTGTATTAGTATTATTATTGGAAGAAAGACCATTTTTAGAGGGTAGTCTGTTATGGATGTAGTCAGTGGTGTTGTAAACTGTGGAAAGATGCAGCTCTCAATGAGGCAATGTTGTCTCACAGGAGACACTGTGTCTGACTGGAGAGCCAAGAGGAATCTCACAACACAGCCTCTTCCGTCTCCCTCAGGAATCTCACACCTTCCTTCCTTTCTCACCAATCATGAATTGTTGGGATATCTGTATGATGCCGGTGTCATTCTTTAAAAAACAGAGAACAAAGGGGATATCTCTAGAGGTAGCCCCCGTCAAAGCAGATTTACCAGCAAGAGCCTCATCTTTAGACATTCCGACCTGTTGCATTTCCCCGAGAAAAACTGAAGCGTTTTGTTTATGATGTTAGATATGTGTCTGTTTCTCCCTGCATGCTACAGATTTCCATTAGTGAGGTGCTCTAGCTCGCAGGGCATCACTTCAGAATGCCACCAGAGATGATGAGAAAGCCATGAAGTGGTCCTCAGTGTTGATGGAGGGCATTGATTGGTCTGAAATGCCACAGTGATTTGTGTTTTAAGAGGGCGAGCCGGGCCCTGCCAACCATAGAGCATCTCCCCTCACACAGCTTTGTAATCCTGGTCCACAGGGTTTGGTCCTGATGGACAGACAGACAGACCACCACCGCCCCTCTCATGGCATCTGTGACAGGTGGGGGGTGGAGACGCAGGTATTTTGGTGATGAGAGACCCTGGGGATAGTACTTGGGTACCGTGCATAAAGCTCATCACAAGAGGAATCGTCCTGAGTGCCCTTAAGCCCTTTGGTGCCCCCGGACCGAGTGCAGTTAATTAGCAACAGTCTCTATAGCAACTGCCTCATGGTTCAAAACAATGTCTAATTTCGGCTTCTTAGCCTATCGTGGCGGTGTTTACCTGAAGAGCTTTCTGGTGCCCTGAGTCTCATCGGGGCTGGCGCCGTGCCCAGTCTCAGAGGTTAATTGTGACTGGGGTGAACAACAGCACAGCTGCATGGTAGGCAGAGCCTGGCCCTGGGCTGGCTGATGAGAGGATCATGAAAAGCACAGTGAGAAAGTGGCTGTGGCCCCAAGCCCCCAACACTGCTGCTTACTTACATAATTCACCTGCTGTGCAAGCCTCTATTTAACTCAGCCCAGAAATGGGGTTGACGCATGAAATGACATGCCCCACATTATGAATGTATTCACTGTGTATTTGCATTTACGCGCTAGCCTTGCAATACAAGTGAGTGAATCTTTCCCATTTTACTGCTGCCAAAGAAAATCTGAATTCATTCAATTTTCCCAGGTGTTGCCTATAGTCACATTTCTTGTATTTTACGCCCATCACTTTCAAAGGATGGCTGTATCTAATTCATGTGTTCCATTGCAGAGCTGTTTAACTCTGGTGTGTGTGTTACATACCGCAGCAAAATATTCCACTTTACATCAATGTAGACAAAGCACTGGCACAGCTATCATAAACCAGTCTAAATATCACAATATGTTTGTGTTGGAGCAGTGAAGCCGTGGCAACAGTAATGATTATGATGTGTGAAACGACCATCTGTGCTCTGCTCTTGGAGGCTGTCTGATTGGGCCCTATCTGGGCCTGGCCAATCACTACACTGTATCTGTTGAGTTTAGAGGTGGAAAATGTTTACTGCTTTCTGTCATTTCAGCTTGATGACTAAGGTACAGGTAAGACAGGGCTTTACATGCGATTCTGGAGATTGGCGACACTATCAGTCCACATGCAGTCCACGTATGTCTTGGTCCTTCTTGTCTTTTGAAACAAAGCTTTCCCATTACTGCTATGCTGTGTGCCCTGTCATCTCATCAGTGGGCCGACCCATGCCTCTCCTACGGGCACTAAGTGGCACTTGGTTTGCAGGGATGCCAAGGATGAGTTAGGCATAATGAGCAGACCTGGCTCACCCCCGATGGCCCAGCTCTGTGCTCCTCTGGGGCCCGCCTCGCCGGCCCTGCAGTGCTTCCAGAGACAGCGAGCGGACCTGAGATCCCCCGCTGGGCGGATAATGAGGAATTCTGGGATCAGCTCAGGCTCCCTGAGTCACCTGCATTCACACAGATTGGAGTGTGCGGAACTTCAGGACGGAGAGGCATCAGACACCTCCACAATAATCCCCTCTTTGTTCCTGAGCCATTGTGGCAATGGAGCACTGCTGTGTTTTTACACACATGAAGGAAAAATTCCAATTATATTATATTTTTCTCCTGATAAGAGGAACCCTTGAAGTGTAATCGGAGTTCAGTCTGGACCGGCTAGATGTTGGCATTGTGAGACTAGCAGGGGGTTGTGTTGAATAATGTAAAGGATGTAAAGGTCATGAGTTCATAGGTTGACACACCAAAGTTATGTAGTCATTCTGGGTCAGTCAGTGAAGATGTTTCTGCTTCTATCTGCCCGTCTCTCTGTTTGTTTTGTCGTCCGCCCTGCCCCACTCACTACAGTATATTTAGTTTACTCTCAGGGACAATGCTTCCAATTGTCTGCTCCTTAAAATTCTGTCGGATTTTCAAAGGGAGACTGTTGCAGTATAACGAGACTCACATGACATTTCAGCCTCTAAAATTCGAGGAGGGTACCTTTTATATGTGCTCTTTGTGCTGTCACTTTAAACCAAGCTCAACGCTGACAATCCTGCTGCTGCTTGCCTGCACCTGTTGTTGTTTTGTGCCCGTGGCAATGAAGAGAGAGACGTGTGTTCGTTCAATAGGCCCAGCTCGAAGAGTAGGAGTACAGGTGATAGAAACAGGTCTGGTTATATTTACAACTAGATTTCATATCACCTATGTAATCGTAATGTAATCCATTTACATTAGAAGGGATTTTAATCTAGATTCTCAGCTTTTTTGATGATCAGTACTGTTATTTTTAGTAGGGGTCTCCCCAGCATGTAGACCCCAGTGTCGACCTGTGTTGATATTGAAGTGACCCTGTGTGTGAGGTGTGACCATGCATGGCATGTTGGCACTTGTCTTAGATTCCTGTCTCCTGCCTGCCTGCCTGCCTGCCTGCCTGCCTGCCTGCCTGCCTGCCTGCTGCGTTAACCAGCCTCAGGCTGTTGGGGGATTGCACCACGCTTGGCTGCTCAGCCAGAACAATGGGCCCTGGACTCTTGTTGTTGTTATTTGTTGACCAGTGGGTGACGGGATGCTATTGGCAGGCGCTTAAATAGTGCTAAAGAGACGGCTTGCTCGCAGACGGAGCAATAGGAACGGAGATTTGATTTTGATTTGATTTGAGATTGTGTGCAACGTTTTTGAATATTGAGGATGCTTTTGGTGTATCCATATGTCAGGGTTGGATGAAGGAAAATCTTTGTAAGTCTCTTTCCACTGGATTTGTTTAGTGGCATTTAGGGACTTTTCGGTATATTATGTAAATCCATCAGCATACAGTGGCTGGTATGAACAGCAGTCTCAGTTTGTCTTTTGTAGGTCAGGACCTCAGTTGGTTTATCAATGTCCAGACACAGGCTCCTCATCAGAATGGAATGTACCATGGAATCTCAGATGGCTTTCTTAGAGACTGAGAACCCAGAGACATTTATACACAGACAAAGCAGGCACACATACATGTAGGCTAAACACACACACACACACACACACACACACACTCTGTCCTAAAATGATCAACACTGAGGCTGTTTTTATCATTAAATGATTGTACAAAATACAACGTTTGTTTTTCCCATGTAAAGGACACAATCGTGTTTTCAAGTTCCATCCTGTTCTAACAAGAGAAGAAAGAGCGCTTTCTTAAGGTGCCATGTAATTCCTGACATGCAGGGAAGAGAGAGGGTTACAGTGTGCTCAGTTGTGATTTGACCATAGTGAGGTTTGCTCAATGTTTTATCAGGAAAGGTTTGCATGTGAGAGCAGGGTTAGGTTAGTAGGGAATATTCTGCTGCCTGTGTGTGTCAGGGACTTTATGGGGTGTGTCCCAGCAGGGAAGCCTGTGTGAGTCTCTATAGAGCTGGGCTGGTTTCAGGTTGCACGCTCCCAATTGGCTGCTTTTGTTTGAGTAAAATGCTGGAACTCTGGACTTCTTAAAGATACAGTGTCTTATGCTCTCCATTCATGTACAGCATCAGTTTAACACTGATGAGGGCACCATTTTATATTTACGAAACACATTCTACTGATGAGACCAACCATTCTACAATGATAAAACCATTCTGTGTAATCAATTGTGTAATACATTTTTTTTATTTCACCTTTATTTAACCAGATAGGCCAGTTGAGAACAAGTTCTCATTTACAAATGCGACCTGGCCAAGATAAAGCAAAGCAGTGCGACAAAAACAACACAGTTACACATGGGATGTACAAATGTACAGTCAATAACACAATAGAAAAATCTGTATACAGTGTGTGCAAATGAAGTAAGGCGGTAAGGCAACTAATAGGCCAATTTAGGTATTTACACTGGAGTGATAGATGTGCAAATGAGGATGTGCAAGTAGAAATACTGGTGTGCAAAAGAGCTGAAAAACAAAATCAAATATGGGGACGAGGTAGGTAGTTGGTTGGATGGGCTGTGTACAGCTGCAGCGATCGGTAAGCTGCTCTGACAGCTGACGCTTAAAGTTAGTGAGGGAGTTATAAGTCTCCAACTTTAGTGATTTTTGCAATTCGTTCCAGTCATTGGCAGCAGAGAACTGGAAGGAAAGACGGCCAAAGGAGGTGTTGGCTTTGGGGATGACCAGTGAAATATACCTGCTGGAGCGCTTGCTACGGGTGGGTGTTGCTATGGTGACTATGAGTGAGATGAGATAAGGTGGAGCTTTACCTATCAAAGACTTATAGATGACCCGGAGCCAGTGGGTTTGGCGACGAATATGTAGTGAGGACCGGCCAACGAGAGCATACAGGTCGCAGTGGTGGGTAGGATATGGGGCTTTGGTGACAAAACAGATGGCACTGTGATAGACTACATCCAATTTGCTGAGTAGAGTGTTGGAGGCTATTTTGTAAATGACATCGTGGAAGTCAAGGATCGGTAGGATAGTCCGTTTTACGAGGGTATGTTTGGCAGCATGAGTGAAGGAGGCTTTGTTGCGAAATAGGAAGGCGATTCTAGATTTAATTTTAGATTGGAGATGCTTAATATGAGTCTGGAAGGAGAGTTTACAGTCTAGCCAGACACCTAGGTATTTATAGTTGTCCACATATTCTGAGTCAGAACCGTCCAGAGTAGTGATGCTAGTCGGGCGGGTGCGGGCAGCGATCGGTTGAAGAGCATGCATTTCATTTTACTAGCATTTAAGAGCAGTTGGAGGCCTTGGAAGGAGTGTTGTATGGCATTGAACCTCTTAACACAATAGAAGGTTTGGAGGTTTGTTAAAACAGTGTCTAAAGAAGGGCCAGACGTATACAGAATGGTGTCGTCTGCATAGAGGTGGTTCAAAGAATCACCGGGGCAGCAAGAGCGAAATCATTGATATATACATAGAAAAGAGTCGGCCTGAGAATTGAACCCTGTGGCACCCCAATAGAGACTGCCAGAGGTCCAGACAACAGGCCCTCCGATTTGACACATTGAACTCTATCTGAGAAGTAGTTAGTGAACCATGCGAGACAGTCATTAGAGAAACAAGGCTGTTGAGTCTGCCGATAAGAATGCGGTGATTGACAGAGTCGAAAGCCTTGCCCAGGTCAATGAAGACGGCTGCACAGTACTGTCTTTTATCGATGGCGGTTATGATATCGTTTAGGACCTTGAGCGTGGCTGAGTTGCAACCGTGACCAGCTCGGAAACCAGATTGGTCTAGAGTGTCTCCCCCTTTGAAGAGGGGGATGACTGTGGCCGCTTTCCAATCTTTAGGAATTTCAGACGATACGAAAGAGAGGTTGAACAGACTGGTAATAGGGGTTGCAACAATGGCGGCAGATAATTTTAGGAAGAGAGGGTCCAGATTGTCTAAAATGGAATCCGTAAGAATGGAATCTGTACTGTATCTCTATATTTTTTAACCAGTGCTCCTAAAGCCTGTCATTTAATGTTGGCAGCAGATGTTGAAGCCTTTGATTGTATGACCAAGGTAAAGCCCATAGGATTCTCAAATGTACAAACTGTAAGTCTGTTTGTGAAGAGGATCATGAAGAACAGGTAGGAGATATGCTAGCCTTGCCAATACTGCAGTGTTTATCGCAGCGAAGCAGACAAAGGAGCTGCACTTAGAAGACTTCTATATTCATATCTCAACAGCAGAGAAATGATCACATTGGGCACGTTTACTATCATTTACTATCGTGTTTGGTCTGTATCACAGGCAGCTATCTCTTCTAGACTGATTGGAGCTATCAGACTGTTACAGCCTTGACAGAGAGGACTGTGTGCGATTTCTCTGTTGGAAAAGGATAGAATTCCCTCACAACTTTGAGAGATAAGGTTTTTACTTTCAGCCCGTGTGAGTTAAAGAGAAGCACACAGGAGAAGGAGAGGCAGACCACATCAGGGCCACAAAGTTGGGCTTTTCATTTACACATATTGGTCCCCGCTAACAGGTTTTTCTTTGTGTTCAGATGCCGGATTGATCCTGAGAGATTGAAAATATTGATTTAACCCTGTGAGGAGGCGGGTGGGGGTGCCTCCCTGCCTGCCAGCCAGCGTCATGTTCACACATCGGCCGCGCTCCGCTACAAGTTCCTCAGGGGACTCCTAATTACCGCCGCCCTCACAGATTAGTCCAGCAGCCAGTCTGACTGTAGCCCGACTCCCTGGTTGTTTATTTAATCCCTCCCACCTTCTCTCTCTCCTCCTCCCCCACTACTCCTAAAAGACACACCCCGACCCAACGGCCAGGCCTGCCTCTGCAGTAGTGTATGTGATGATACACTCAGTGGCTCCTAATTGATAGAGTGATTCAGACTAGTGCTGGCTGTGTTAATTGTTCCCCGGTGAGCGCATGTATTGCTCTGAGAGGGGGGAGTAGGCCTCAGCCGCAGGCTCGCCTGAGCAGGACAGGCCAGGGAGAGAGGACGTAGAGCCGGCCAGGGCCTCTTAGTGATGGGTGGCGCCCCTAACTCCTCGCCCCTGTCCGAAACACAGTCAACATTTAGCAGAGGTTAGCTGGTGTAATCCTCTCTGCGTCTCCGTGAAGACCCGGGTCAGTAACCTGTTGATATCTGATGTCCTGTTAGCTGGATATAAAATACCCCACCTTTAACCTCTCACGATTAACCTGACTCATTACCTCAACCACTCACTGGGCTTTTAACCCACTTTAAGGTCAGTTAAAGTGAAGTATTGATTTCTTTTTGGTGTTGGCAGAAATAAATAGATTTCTAAAGAGGTATTAATTACATACAAAGACATTATACGGAGAAATGAATTGATCCGCAGTCAGATTTCCAGCCACCGAATGAGACTTTTTATCCATTAATCAGGCCGGAAGACTAAACACAGTGCCTTTGAGTGTGTGTGTGAGCACCGACCTCCACTGGGTTGAATTATGGATGTGTATCAGGAGTCGCAGGAACTTGGCAAAAGCCCATTCAGCTGGCCACTTTCTGCGGGTGAAAGTGATGGTCTATTACCACTGAATGCTTGTAGATCCTGGTTGCATACCATGCTGTTACTCACTGTGGAACAACAGTTATATCACACGACAATGATTAAGTAGTGGATATTGTTGGACGGCTCCACGACTGAATGAGAAACGTTACTCAAGTTTGGGGTCTGCTGCTCTGTTTGTTCTTTGTTTTCTTAAGACTATAGCCCAAATATAGCCTAGCCATTCCATAGAAGAGCTCACCCTTTGTAGCCCTGATCGTCAGGAGGAACTGCTTCTATTTTCTCAATCAATCAGCAAAGTCCTTACATTAGAAACCACAAATTAACAAACTGCAGAAATGGGATCGATGAATCACTTGAAATCAGTGTATCTAAGAGAAAATGTGATTATACTTCAATAAATATAAGATCTTATCTTCTCATAAGAACTTATATCTTCTCATATCTTCTCATAAGATCTTATCTTCTCGTAGATAAATACATTTTAGACGCAAGTATTAAAAATATAGGTTTATGGTAGTTTTGCAACGTATATTTGTCTGCAACAGATTACTAGCACATCGATTTTAGAGAAATACTGTAAATGTATTTGAGTAATAGTTTTGAGTAATAGTAGGCCCCTGTTTCTAAAATGACAATCATGTCATTACTTTTGAATGTTACTTTCTATAATTTCACATTGTATGCTAAAGGTTATGTAAGAGATTGGGAACGTCATTATATCTATGTCTTTGAAAGTGGACTGGATTACGTCTTTTTGTTTGTGGAGCTCATTTTATACATAAAATGAGCTCTTTTATATTAAACGTGATATTATGTAAGCATAATCTTAAAAACATCATCTGTTCGTGTAAACCCATATGTGAGTTTAGTGAGTTATTCGAGGGCATTCATGTTTCGTAAATGGGTGATATGAATCTCTGTGGTTTCTGTCTGCCCCACCGGCCTGTTTGAGAAGTCCTGAAGAGGGGACACATTACTTAATGACTTTTTAAACCAAATTCATTTGCTCTTCACATTTCTTCTTCAGTGTTACATAAGTGCCCTCATGGATTGGGTTCATTTTTTCACGTTTCTGTTTCAAATGAGCACAGAATTGTTGTGGTCTGTGGCTGTATGAATGAGAAATACCCATGTTGAGTGTTGGGGCTGAGGTCAGAGCCGAAAGCAAACAGCCACTGATGTTCCATTTCTCTCTCCCAGAGACATTAAGGAGCCTGCCCTACATTTACACAGGCACACAGCAGGCTCTACAAATCAAATAGTCAAATCATGGATTGTGGAATTTTGGGTGGAGGCTACAATGAATGTACAGACTGCAGATGACAATCAGAATCCCTCAGTATGTTTCACTTCAAATAATTCAGAACAATATTCTTGAAAACTATTTGCACAAAAAAAACGAACACATGGTCTTTGTTAATCCTTGTTTCCTCTAACTCAGCAGCATGGCACCATGCGATGGATTATCAAAGCAAGCTGAGTGAGTAGGATGTAGAGGATGTGTATACGTGTGTTTGCGTGTGACCGTGCCCTCTCAGCAGGAGGCAGATGGACGCACACACAGACGGCCGCTCTGGAAGATATAAAGGCTTAGATATATAGGCTTAGATATATAGGCTTAAATGTTCCGTTTGTAAAAGCTAGGAGGGATGGATGGATGGGACGTGTGTGTGTGTGTCATCGTGGGGGGTGGGGTAAACTATTGTGACCCTAAAAATGTCCCGAGTGTGTGTGATCGTCGACATGCCGACTTTGACCTTGAAGTCTTTCTTAGGGCACCATGCTTTAAATGGGGGGAGGGAGGGGGTTAAGGAGGAGGAAGAGGGGAGGGAGTTTCTTTGAGCCACACCTTCACGGGGAAACACCTGCAGGATCTTAGCAACTTCAAGCCTTTATTTTTAGAAGCATTGGAATTGTTTCAGCTAGCCTCTCGCTCAAAGGACAGACCTATTGTTTTGTTCAATACAATACAAACAACATACTTTTGCAGTGTGGTTATGTTTAACGATTATAAAATCTGGGCTATCGTTACGTAAAAATATTTGTTTTATTATTTTGTACATATTCAAATGTAGGTTACTTGAAACTGACAGCCACATGTAGGATACCATTGTCTGTCACCTGTTCAACTTCCAGGCCACAAGTCTCCTTTATTGTTAGTGACAGGTTCTCCTCTTGGCAAGCGCTGTTTCCCAGTGTGCCGCTGTTCTTGTCAAGTTAAAGGCTTTCTGCCTCCTCTACCCACACCCTGATCCAGCCAGGGACCCTCCTGCTGAATGCCTCCTCTACCCACACCCTGATCCAGCCAGGGACCCTCCTGCTGAATGCCTCCTCTACCAACACCCTGATCCAGCCAGGGACCCTCCTGCTGAATGCCTCCTCTACCCACACCCTGATCCAGCCAGGGACCCTCCTGCTGAATGCCTCCTCTACCCACACCCTGATCCAGCCAGGGCCCCTCCTGCTGAATGCCTCCTCTACCCACACCCTGATCCAGCCAGGGACCCTCCTGCTGAATGCCTCCTCTACCAACACCCTGATCCAGCCAGGGACCCTCCTGCTGAATGCCTCCTCTACCCACACCCTGATCCAGCCCGGGACTCTCCTGCTAAATGCCTCCATATTGTTGCTTTAGTCTATTGTGATGCTAATGTCAGCCTGAGACCCCTGAGTCATCTATCAGGGATGACAAGGAAGTCAGGCCTATTGTCTGAACCTGCTACTCCATCCACATAGATAGAGAGGCTGGCCTCTGGCCCACACTGCATTCTGGGACAGGAAACCCAATGGAAAAGGATCAATGCCGCTCTTACTCTACCCAGACAGGAAAACTGTCTATCCATTTACATTGACAAGCATTCATGTAATCAACACTTACATAGATGTCTATGTCTGTAGAGGGAGGGTGTGAGATATATATATATATATATATATATGTATGTATATAGAGCGAGAGAGAGAAAAGAGCGAGAGAAAAGAGAGAGAGAGAAAAGAGCGAGAGAAAAGAGAGAGAAAAGAGAGCGAGAGAAAAGAGAGAGAGAAAAGAGCGAGAGAAAAGAGCGAGAGAAAAGAGAGAGAGAGAGAGAAAAGAGAGAGAGAAAAGAGAAAATAGAGAGAGAGAGAAAAGAGAGAGAAAAGAGAGAGAGAGAGAGAGAAAAGAGAGAGAGAGAGGTTTGAGAAAGTCCCCTGTAGTGCTCCTTGACTTACAAATGAATGTTTTGAGACAGGAGAATGTGTAATAGGTGCTTTACCCAGTAGTTTCCTACAGCACAAGGTTCTAAATATTGGGTTGAGATAATGACTGAGCAGTGCCGTAACATCTTACAGCGTGTTAAGCTTTCACAAGTCTAATTCAGGTTAAGCCTGGGCGAAATCACATTGGTGGTTCATTTTGGGCTTTGACAAGTGACACTTGAGAAAATTACATTGTAATGAGAATGAATGATAGATATGTTTGGCAGGGCGGGGCGTGTGGGTGAGAGGTTGCCCCCTGTGCTGTTCAAGGCGTGTCCCGTGCTCCTACTAAGAGGAGAGAGTTAAAACCACATGAGTGAGCGCACCGCTGGCTGACATGGAGCCAGGCCCAGCACGGTCTCAACATCCATTGACATCATCGCCCACCGCCGGACCAGATGTGACTGTGGTTGTGCCTGCATTAAACAAAAGTGCTGCTACAGGAAATGATCGCCTTGAAAAGGAGGAGGGAAAAAAACCTTCAGGAAAGCGTTGTTATTACCACTCAAAGGACGTAACCAAGGCAGTTAAAACGTTTAATACACCATAACCTAAATTAGCCCAATGTCTATCATATGTGGGTGTATTGCTTTGGGGCCTTTTCAGATTTAATCATCTTTTCATTGATATGCCAGTGGAGATGCTTTGTTTACAATGGCCTCTGGGTGCATGATCAATGGCTAATGTATGCACATCAAGCTCACTAATTGACCAGCTCACCCTCTGGAGAAATGTATCTCATCACTGCCATGGCTGGGCTGAGTTCAAGTTCTGAAGGGTCAGCTCCATTTTTGAGCAAAATGAAGCTCTCATGCCATATATATTTAGTGGATATTATGGCCACATGACCCAGATCTCATTCCCTTCTTCAGATGAGGCTCTAGCACTGATGTTTTTTTTGTTTTATTTAACTAGGCAAGTTAGTTAAGAACAAATGATTATTTACAGTGAAGGCCTAGGAACAGTAGGTTAACTGCCTTGTTCACGGGTAGAACAACGGATGTTTACCTTGTCAGCTCAGGGATTCGATCTAGCAACCTTTTGGTTACTGGCCCAACACTCTAATCACTCGGCTACCTGCCGCCCCCATGTTCTCCTGGCAGGTGACAAAAGTCAGGCCACAGCACCACCTGTCTTCCCCCGGTGTCACTCACCACTCATAAGTACTTTAGAATATGGGCTGAAGCAGAAGGACATGTGGGATGAACTATCTTCAACTCAAACGTCAATATACTGTATCTCCTGCAATACTCAGCTTCTCTGCTTTTCATAGAGCAGCTAATGATGGAAGTTTTGTTAGCAGTGATTAGTTTTAAATACAGAGACAGTAATGTGATGGGAATGGAAGAGGAGAGAGAGTCAAGACGTATAAATGATGCGAAGGGCTTACCAAGAAAAACTTCCAAACGGACTCATTCAAGGTAGAAAGGAGTTGGAGCGCTCAACCAGAAAATGACACAGTGGGGATTTTTGAAACGTTGAGAAAGCCTCTATAAATTTCAGAGGAAATGATTGCTAAAGAGCGAGTTCAACTCTGAGTAATGCTAATGTTACTCAAAGTAGTGTGATGGAACATTGTCAGAATACGCACAGGGAAAGTGGAGGAGTTGTAAATAAACTGTGAGTCTGTTCTTTTTTTGGGGCAGCAGGCTCCAGCAGCACCAGAGGGGGTATGAGTGGGGTGGGGTAGAGGCAGTGTGGGGGCTGGCGGTAGGGGGGTGCTGGATGGGAGCTAGGAGCAAGCAGACACAGCAGCTGTGTAAACCCCAACAGTCCATGGGGGATAGAGCGGGGGTGGGGGGTGGGGGGGTCTTTCCAGTGACTACTGCTGTCTCACTGAAAAAACATGGTCTTCTTTTTACAGTTTTAATGGTGGAACGTGTTATGTGCTACAATAACTACATACCTTAGATGTTTCAAACCATGAACGAAGTGGTGCTGCTGTCTGAACCATGGCAGCTAATAGGCCTAAGTAGCAGGTCATCCATCACATGTTGAATTGAAACATTATTCTATTAAAAGTGTGTTTGTGCACCCTTACCGTCCAGCAAACGTTACCGGAGCATGGGCTCTTGGACCAACAGGCTCCGAGACAGCATTCTAATGGCTTGGGGGTAGAATCTAAATAGCCATAAGACTGCTAAATACATCTGCACTGACCCTGCTGCTACTCTGTTCTTTATTTTACTCTTATTATTATCTATCCTGATGCCTAGTCACTTTACCCTGCCTTCATGTACATATCTACCTCAAACACCTCATCTGGTACTGGTACTCCCTGTATAGAGCTCCATTCTTGTGTATTTTATTCCTCTTGTGTTCCATTTTTTAAATGATTATTTTTTAACTCTGCATCGTTGGGAAGGGCTCGTAAGCGAGCATTTCACGGTTAAGTCTACACCCGTTGTATTCAGCTCATGTGACAAATAAAATTTGATTTGATTTTTGATTGCAGGGGAAGAAACTGTGCATTCCTGTGGTCAGGCTTGAGTGGACTGTGACTTTATTCTCTACTACTATTGTAACACACCCAACAGTGCTAGGGACCAGGGTGAGGCTGTCCCAGGATCCTCCCAGGGAGGAAGGATGCTAAGGGCCAAATTAGACTTCTGTCTGAATGAAGAATCAGCTGCTGGGGGACAATCCCAGGAAGAGTGGACCGACTAGCTCTTTGTGGTGCTGTGGTTTGAGTGCCATTGATATGGCCCAGGACCTTCAGGGTCATTGAGGGTCAGAGGAGACCATTCTTACCGGGGGGAAGGAATCCACAGAGCATGCCTATCAGCATGACTCTACTCTGGGGGTCACACCATAAATATCTAATCCTTTTCCTGCTGCTTTGAGTGACAACAAGAACCCTCCTTCAAGAGTTACCTCCCTCAGTCAACCCGCATCCCCACGTCATGACTTTCCCCGTTTTTCTCTAGTGGGGCACAACTATCCACCCGTCAACCTGAATGAAAATGAAATCACTTGTCCTTACGATGGTCCCAACTCCCAAAGATTGAGAGCTTCCCCCTCAGCAATTATCTTCCAGCGCTCTGTAACTCAGGCGGATGCCCAGGGCATCATCGGTTACGATGCAGGGTTACTTTTGCCTAGCGGGAAACCTCTGGAGGAGAGATGCAGAGGAGCCAGGTCAGCGTAAAAGTCTGGTCTTGCGTTGGGAGAAGGTGTTAGCCAACATGTTGACAGATAGTGGAGTAAAACAGGCTGCTGCAGCGTCTTTAGGGGTGATAATTCATCCCAGTCGTATACCTCACTAAATAAGATGAACAGCGCATGTCAGCTCCGACTCTTACCTCCCACAGAGTTGAAATAAGCATGTGTGATGAAGCAGAGATGGGAGCCTTATGTTCATGTGGAGGAAAGGGTCTATCTTGATTCACAACAACTTTCAACTCCCATTGGTTCTCACTGTTTAGGGCATAAAAATCTGTTGATTCTTATTTGAATTGATTGTTCTCATTTGTATGAATGTAATTACTTCTTTCACTTTAGTTAAGTCAAAATGTTCATGGCATCGAAAAGCTTGCTTGACCCAATGGCAATTGTTTCCAGTTATGTGCTTTTAAAAGAAGAAATTAAAAACCCAAAGATTTACTTGAAACCAACTGTACTTGAAAAAGTGTGAATAAAAAAGTAGAGAGAGAGGGATAAATAAAGTCATGTGACACTGCTTAGGATCCAGTGAAATGAGAAGGCCGGACTTTAAAATGTTGCATTATTTGTATTTCTTTATTTGATTTATTTAACCTTTATTCAACTAGGCAAGTCAGTTAAGAACAAATTCTTATTTACAATAACTGCCTACCCCGGCCAAACCGGGAATTAGAACTCTCAACAGGGGTAACTTCTCTACCCCGCGACTCCAGGCACTGTGCCACATCTCCCAGAGTAAAACACAAGTGTTGATTAGTTTATGGGAGACACAGTATTGCCCCTTCAAAACTTTTTATGTAGGAGGAGGGCAGTTGAATAAAGTGGATTCAGAGTGCTGAATGTGGCCAGTTGCTGTTTTAGCAAATGTTGTTTTGCTGTGGAAACTTCAGCCTGGTCAAGAAAAAAAAAAAAATTCAGCGGTAAGCATTTGTGTGCTTTGATCTAGGAATCAGGCGTCTGCGTGAATGCCCTTATTGTCATGTTATGTGTACACAGTGTGTGAATGATTGAAAATAGCGCGGCTCCCAGGTTCATCTGGGAGAGATGACAGTGCTGGGAGGCCCGGGCCGGGATTGAAATCCCCCAGATGCTGTTTATTTTTCCAGGGGAAGGAAACCTAATTCAGTCACCCTGGCCTTGTCTAAATGCTCCTTGTGAGGAGGCGAGACTTGGGTCATGACTCTCGCCACACCCCTCCCTCCTGGTGCCTCGCCCACAACAATCCCCAGCCCCCGTCACGCAGCAGAGCAACACCTGTCTGGGTGTGCCAGACACATGGAGCAAGGTGTTGAGCTACACAACATGTGTTTACTTAACTTCTTCAGTTTGTTTCAGTGCGTTGATTTAAATGTGCTATTTTGAAAAGGCACGGGTTATATCTGCTACATCTTTCAAAAGAAACTGAACATTTGAAATGCTTATATGTGGAGCCAGTAGTGAAACTAGCGGCTAATACATTTGATAAAATAGTGAAAGCAAAGATCTTGGCATCCAAAACCCTCTGGCATCCAAGAGAGAGAGAGGGGAAGAGAGAGAGAGGGGAAGAGAGAGAGAAAGAGAGAGAGAGAGAAAGAGAGAGAGAGAGAGAGAAGAGAGAGAGAGAGAGGGAGAAGAGAGAGAGAGAGAGAGAGAGAGAAAGAGAGAGAGAGAGAGAGAGAGAGAGAGAAGAGAGAGAGAGAGAGAGAGAGAGAGAGAGAGGAAGAGAGAGAAAGAGAGAGAGAGACTCCCTCTCCCTTGACAGGTGTTGTTAATGGCAGTAACTCGAGGGGCAATACCCAGACTGAACGTCCTTTCATCTGGCACACCTGAACAGAGCGCGCTCCCTGGGTTCACAGCAGGTGGAGGCTTCTGCCTGGCTGCCTCGGTGTGACATTACACAAACAACAGGCCCCAGCCTAACAACCCAGACCTGCCTGCCACCACCTCCACTACGCTTGTTCTATACTTCACTTTAGTCACCATCCTCATGTGCAGCATCTGCATTAGGCCATCCACTGCCTTTCACAGGAAATATTGTAGCTTTTCCATTCTGAGAACACAGTCACTGCTCCGTAGCCAATGTACCGTTGTATATTGATGATGCTAAGTGAAATATCAAGACAAGGCCTTTCATTGAGCTGGAGAAAAAAAGCCTGTTTGGTTGTTTAAAGGACGTGTTGCATTACATGGGAGGGAGAAGTAGGTCCATGGCATTGGTTGCCTTCAGCTGGACACATAATTAGAGTGGCTCCTTACCTATAATTTGCGTAATAGTTTTGGGGTGGCGGTATGTTATTACCATATGAAAAGGCTAAGCAGGGGTCATTGTGCATCGCTACAGCAATTAGAGGCGAGCTGAGGGCAGAAGAATGTTTGGAGCTGCCATTAATTGGAAATCACTACAAAGCCCATGCTTTAATTATCATTTAGTGAGAACAGCACTGCTTAAATTAATATATTTCCATTGCCATTATTTACAGTAACAGTATGAATGTCTGGATCAGTTTCCTTTCATAGCGTGAGGCTTTGAAGAGAATGGGATTGAATTAGATGAATTTGAAAGGCGGTATGCTTGTTGTAAGGCTTTCGCATGCTAATGCAACATGCCGCTTTTACATTTAAATGGGATTTTTGTTTGTTTGTTTTGTCGAGATGTATATAGTATATAGTAAATGTCTGATTATTATACAGTATGATGCATATTTGACTATTGTGTGCTTCACTTTGTGTCATTGTAAATGAAAAGGACACATAATGTCCAGGATCTCAATGATGGCTTATTGTGTGCTAACCTTTCTCTCTCCTTGCTGTGTGCTTTCTGCAGGTCGGAATGAGCTGATAGCCCGATACATCAAGCTTCGGACTGGAAAGACGAGGACGAGGAAGCAGGTAAGAGGGGAGCGGAAAAGTTTGCATGGCATGTTAAAACTGCCTGTTGAATTATTTGAATTATTAAAACTGCCTGTGTCTCTGCTGGAGAGAACACAGGGCACACACACACACACACACACACACACACACACACACACACACAGTTGCATGGAGCTTTGCTGCATGCTTGGTCTGATGGGAGGCTGTCTTACCAGACCCTGGAAGGGTTTAGTCTTCTTACAGTTATCCTGCATGAGAGGATTCCTCTTCAAAAGCTCTCTCTCACACACACACACACACACACACACACACACACACTCTGACACCCTCACATTACAGTAACTCAACTATAACACACTCGTTCCATCTGGAAGGGTGTTAGAAGGTGGATACATTATTCAATATTTGTTGTGAAAAATGTATTTGGTGTTTTAAAATAATCACAACAGAAAATGGATTAGGACATAGATGATAGGACATTGATTAATAACAACATTATTTTAGTCTGTTATACGTTTCCAGTTGATGTAAGCAACAGACTGTAGATATAAATAGATATTACCCATAAGCTCCCATAATATCAGTTGGTGGGAAGGTGTCTGACCATGAGGTCCATCAGTCTGGTTGAGCAGGAAGTCATGCTTATGACCACTGGCTCGTATGTCCATGATACACACCCCTGTGTCCAGACTGACACTCTATAGCTGGGTGGGAATTGATCAGCCAGCTAGAGAAAGTGTGCTATGTCTGTAATTCACTCTCTCAGTGGGGAATCACACAAGATAGGTTGTTTGCCTGCTGTAATATAATTTATGATACAACCAAAAAACACAAATATTTGATATTTAATTATTGAAGTGTTGAGATGTTAAGAAATCAGTCTCAATCAGAAATCATGGTAATTAATTTGAGTTAATTAACATAATATGAAATATTATGATTACTTCCACATTCACTGCTTTAACTAAAGAGCCCTGTTCTGTGTGAGACTAGAGAAAACAATATCAAGGCATAGATTGATTAAAATAAGGAATGTCAGATTGAATTGTAATCTTATTTTGGCGAGCTGGAACGGAGTACTTCCCCATTACCCTGCTCCCCCTATTAACAGACATGCTTTTAGGCGTTGATCATTCCCGGGTGACCTGCCACTTGTGTGTGATTGGCCTGATTAAGACAGAGCAGAGAAAGGAAATCCCCCTCAGACCAAGCGTTTGTTCCTCCCCCCGTCAGAAATACAGACTGACCACACATTATCTTACTATAGCCAACCACTTACATACTGAATATTTTATACAAAAGCATGACATATTTCCAAGTCTGTGTGAATGTTGAAAGCAGCATGGGCCTCTGAAACGACTTATCCGGCTCCCTTAAGAATACAAGACTGGCCGATTCTCATTCAGTACACAGTCGATCACATCTGCGCCCTGTTAATGTGTGCTAAAGAGGCCTGCATCCTTCTTAATCAGCTCACTTAAGTGACAACAACAGGCAACACAATGCTTTGTGGCTGTGAGCTTGGTGTGTGGCTTGGAGATGCTTCTATTATCCTATTGGGCAGCTCAAATCCCCCTGAAGTGTTCTCAACAAAGAGATGTGTAATCCTTTTTGTATTTTTGGTGTTCTTGTTTTTTTCTCTCTTCTTTTGTTTAAAAAATGGAGGTGTCTAGTCACATACAGGTCTTAGCAAGAAAGAAAGTTCGAGAAATCTCAGCTGCCATCAAGGTACGTCTGGCTTTGCCCAGTTGCAGGGGGGCTTTTCATCGCCATGGTTACAGGCTGTTCCTTTGTTTTCCTCCCCTCCCCTACCCCGCAGGTGTCTAGTCACATTCAGGTTCTTGCCAGAAGGAAATCTCGTGAGTTTCATTCCAAGCTAAAGGTATGCGCTTTTCTGCTTTTGGGCTTGTGGTTGCTGTGCGTCGCCTTACTTCCTGTTTCCCGTGGTGACAGAGTGAATGCCTGACGCTCTGATTCCCGTAGCCTAGATCCCCTGCTTATGATTAGAATTCATAATATAACACCCTCTCTCTGACACACACACACACACACACACACACACACACACACACACACACACTCACCTCCATAAGTGTTTTATTTCTATTTTCTTCATTGTTATTGAACAATAAGTGCATTTGCTTTGAAAACAATTGTAAGGATCTGTTTAAATACTTCAGGTTTTTTAATAATATTTTAGGTTTGTAAAAATATAAGATATAGTTATTACTAGTGTCCATAATGCAAGTCTGAAAATACATGTAGATATAATGTGAATTAGAAATTCAATATTCTCATGAGAGCAAGGCTCTGTTCCACAGATTCTCAAAAAGAGCTTAAAGACTTTCACTTTTTTCTGTAATTTTTTGCCAAGAAAAATATGTTAATGTTAGCCCAGACATCCAAAAGGCAAAGTCATCATTTTCTACAGTTAAATGAAAATGAGCCCAACCGCATTGGATCCTTATAAAACCCTCAAAGCAAATGGCGCTCATAGTTTGTAGACTTTGTTGCTCCTTTCTTTCTGTTTGGCATGACAATGTGAACCCAGAATCAGAGGTTGGTACTGGTGTTATCTGTACTGTATGTGGGAAAGCATGTTGGCAAGATGCATTGGCTGTTGGTGAGTGGCTGAGAGCTGGAGTTCAGAGGTCATCAGCAGAAGTCTGTTTACATGTCCTAAAGCAGACACACTATCAGCCACTGATGTGCTGCATGTTGAAAGGGTTTAGGTTCACAGACTAAGGGTGGTCTATGAAAAAACCTTTGCCTCTTTATTTTTTATGTTTTAACCTAATCATCTTCCCCTGTCCATGCTGAGTTAAGATCATGAGGAAGCAGCATCTCACCTGCCCTCTCTGCTGTTGTGCCAACCCTCCATATTGATAACTCTAGGCTATCACATTGACATTGCTATCAGTTGCCTTCTCCTCTCTGTGTACATGTGTAGCTGTCCTATTACATTCTTCCTCTGTGACTCATCTTTACCAATGTGTTGAAAATCATGTGCTAGCACCAACTATACCCTTTCAAAAAATGTCTTGTGAAAAGAAATATATTGTGAAAGGTGTAATCTTGTAATAAATGTACCTGTAATTCAAAACATTTTTTACAGGGGTCATTTGGCAATGTATGTGTGTTTTAAGGACCTTAAAGTTTTGCCAGATTTCTTTCTCTCTCGTCTTTATGAAGGGATGACTACATCTTTTGACTCTCACACTTTTCCCCTGTTCCCAGTGTTCAGATGGATTAATGACCCCTCATTAGTGTGTGTGTGTGTGTGTGTGTGTGTGTGTGTGTGTGCCAGCTGTAAATGCCTGGTCTTTCAGGCACAGTTTGGCTGTCTGAGTTAAAACAGCCATCTTTTGCACGGGTCTCTGTCTACTCTCATCTAAAGCAAATTAGAGATCAGCAGCAAAGAGAAAGGCACGCGTCCCCCTCCATTTTACAGGGAACATCGCTGTATATCTGCTCTTTCTCTTTTCTTATCTGAGACATGTTGAGTGAAATGACAGTCATTATGGTGCCATTCTTTGTGCTACTTCTCTCGAGCCATGGCTGACCATAATGATCAAATCCTCAGACATTCCAAGTCCACCACATTCTCCAAAATGTTCCACCCCACATTATTACTATCCAAGTTTCAGTGTGACAGCAGTGCTAGTTGATTAATGAGTCTGAGGTTCCTGTACCGATACATTATTTCAGTGTAATGTTTTGACAGAGGACCTGGCTTGAATACTTCAAAGTGCAGTTTGATTAGAATACACATTTGAAAATTTTATACCATTTAACAATGGTATTTTGTCAGTCAGGGTTTTCTTACATTTTTGTTATGACCAAAGGATATCATGTCCTAAAAGATGATTCAATAGAATTCATATAATTTTACAAGCATTATTGTAATCAAATCTGATTAACTGAAATCTGATTAATTGAATGAAATTATACGACTTTCACCTACATTGTCAAATTGATTGAAGTGATTTCTAGAAATGCTCTTTGTTATCAAGGTATTGTGCGTTGGATCATTGAAATCAAAATGCTCATTGTTAAAACATAAATTGTTACATCTTGCTAATGCAGGATTGTTGTCCAGAGGGATTGTAAAATTACAATAAAACCTTGTTTGTTTGCATTCAGGTTACAAGCATGGTAAGTATCAATTATCTGTCCAAGCTCCTCGCTCTGCTCTTGCCAGACCTGTCAGCTGGTTGAGTATCTTTGCTTCTGCTATTGTACCATAGCTGCTGCTGCAGCCCAGTGACTGTTTAGTCTGTGGTCCTCTGTCATAGCTTCACACCCCTCCATCTACAGATACTGTACAGCTCTTGCCAGCATGCTTAACATCAGCTTCTGCATGTGTTCTCATGGGGACCCTAGTTCTGTAAGGATGGGTCAGAAGTCATACTGTATACTGCTCTACTTGCGTTGGGATAAGAAACTACATTTCTGTTTGCTTGTGCTGCTGTGTTAACACAGTAGAAACGGAATGCCATAGATAGGGTTTAGCTGGATGGTATACAGCAGACAACTGAGTGAAACTGATGCTAGCGAGTATTTCTTCACCGTTCCTTCAGTCACTAACTCCCTAACTCACTACCCCACTACTGTCAATGAATTAACCTTTCTTGATATCAACATTAAATTAACTGTGATTACATTTTTTTTCTGATCCACAAAGGCTGAGAGTAGTCCTCGTGTACTGTATTGAGCTGAAGCCTTTCTCATAAGGAGAATAGTGGGGGGACGTGGTGAGAGGAGCCATGAAAGGAACTCTTAACCAAAGCGTTCGTCCTTCGGACTTACTTTAGTCATTCTCTTTGTATGGTTAACTGTTCTGTCAGGCAGACAAATCCAGCCTTGACATAAGAACTATTGAATTATGTTATATTCAAGGAATAGCGGAGAAAGGAGTTATTATTACTCACTCTATATGGTAGGAAGTGTGTTAGAGATAGATTAGTCAACAAGGAAACGTGCTTCTATTAAGTGCATACCCGCACGTACCATTTTATTCAGGAATTCAGTTTTCACCTTACTCTGTGGCACATTCCTTTGAAACAATCCACTTCTTTAATGGCTGCCGCAATATGTTTGCTTTTAACGTTCCTGCTGTCCGTCATTGTTGGAGGCGAGTGTGTGTGCTCGTGTGTTTAGAAGCGTGGCTGTTGTTATCACTGTTCTATGTCCCCCCATCTTGCCCTCTGTGAGTGCTAAGCCTTTTGTGACTGCTGTTGAAGGATCAGACCGTGAAGGACAAAGCCCTCCAAAGCATGGCCTCCATGTCATCGGCTCAGATCGTCTCTGCCACCGCCATCCACAACAAGCTGGGCCTGCCAGGCATCCCGCGCCCAGCCTTCCCCGGAGCGGCAGGGGTAAGAGGCTCGCCGGCAACCCACTATCGGTCCACTCAGACAACACACCACAGAGGGCAGCCACCAGGCCCCCTGCTCCCCAGCCAACACAGCTGACGTTCCATCCAAATCACATTACACACACCAGGGTTTTATGGAAACTGACCACATCTGATAAGCACAAAGTCAAAATGAATGCTATTCGAGATAACTACATGTATTAATTGTGCTGCTTGGAAGTATTTTTCGGGGATGTGTGTTTGGATGTTTTGTTGTGTATTGATTTATCTAATGTTCTAGTTTTGGCAGGGCATGATATCTACAGCCCAACCTGGATCATCACAAGAGTGAGTATCATGTTCTCTTCTCAGAAAACATGCAATGTGACAGTTTTCTATTTCTCTCCACCTCTCTGTCACCCTCTTGCTGTTCCACTCACTTTCTCGATCTCTGTCGCTCTATTTCACGTACTCGCCAATATTTTCTTTGTGGGTGCAGCGGTTGAAGGGTCCATATAGAAATGATAGATAGAAATGGATGGGCTCTTTGTACAACTACTTCAGTCAGACTTATTTCTTCTTTGCTGTTTGTCAGTAATATGTTCAATATGTTGCTCTGTAGAAGTTCCAGACCATTGCATTTTCCCCTCTGTTTTAGCATCAAGCCATTCACCCAACAAGCATATCCCATCCAGCCGGGAGTAACAACGATTTCCAGTAAGGCTTTCGCTCATGCAAATTTCATTTTTTCTTAATAAGTAGACCTATAGCGTTGTTTAAAATCGGACATTATAATGAGCTATGGAGATATAATTCAGTTTGTTATGTCAGAGAGAGAGTGTTACTCATGGTGGTTGTGATGCAGGCTTTGAGCCCACATCAGCCCCAGCCCCAACAGTCCCAGCGTGGCATGGCCGCTCCATTGGGACATCCAAGCTCCGGCTGGTGGAGTTCTCTGCCTTCCTGGAGCAGCAGAGAGACCAAGACTCTGTGAGTATCCTTTTATCCAGAGCGACTTACAGGAGCAATCAGGGCTAAGTGCCTTGCTCAAGGGCACATCAACATATTTTTCACCTACACGGCTCTGGGATTCAAACCAGCAAGCTTTTGGTTACTGGCCCAACACTCTTAACCACTAGGCTACCTGCCGCTACTCGTCACTACTCTGCATATGTATTATATGTATCTTGCATGTACCACTCTACCAGGCTACTCATCACCACTCTGCATATATATTATATGTATCTTACATGTACCACTCTACCAGGCTACTCATCACCACTCTGCACCACTACACATTGCCACTGACCTATTCACTGTATCCAGACTGGAACGACCTCAGGTTTTTTTCATGGGGTTTTAATGTTGAGGGAGAAAATACCCGCACGCTCTTATAGCTCTTCTTTTTCATGAAAGCATGTAAAAGCATGTCAAGATAGGGAGGGTATTGTCTGTATTCATGGCCACTCTCATGAGACATAGCCGTCAGTCATTTCCAGCTCTTATCAGCTAGTTCTGGCCCTCTCTCTCAACACACAGAGGGTCTAGCTGCACACTGTCGAGGATCAAAGAGACGAGAATGAATGCACACTAGATTGAGTTCCCTTCACTAGTTCTGACCGACCATACACACACAGCACACTGGGATTAGGGAAAGTAAGATGGACCACAGACCCATGTCACGTCATGTGAAAAGGCACATAGGCCAGCAGCCCTAAGCTCATGCCTCACATTCTTTATTGTTTGGTTTGGACGTGAGCGATCTGTCTTGGTTTGTCTGCATTCCCCCGAGAATTTTATTTTGTTATTGATATCGCATGACAGCCATTAATCTTGTATTTAGCTGAATATTTGAGATGGTTACATGGCCTTAAGGCTAGGCTGGAGAGGCCATTGCAGCACTCTGATACTGAAGTAAAGGGCAACAGTGACTTTGAAATAACCCTCATGATAAGATTTGACTCTCACAACCAGAGCATTAGGGCAATAGTACAGATTTAATTGTGAAGATATTCCCGGATTTGCTGGCATTCCTCCTTTTTGTCTTATGACTATATATGACTATCTTATTTATATTTTTTATCTCATAAACCATGGAGAACAGACTGACTGGTACTGTAAATTAGAATCATTTTTCTGAGAATCTCAGGCAGCCAGATGTTCTACAGTTATTGAAAACAGAACAGTAATAAACTGCAACTTCTGCATGAGAGATCAATACTCAAAAGCATTTTTTTCTGATTTACAAATGTGTCTTTTTGATATGAGTTGTGTAAGATCCTCCTGTTTACTGTCTTTCAGTACAACAAGCACCTCTTTGTGCACATCGGACAGACGAACCACTCCTACAGCGATGCCTTGCTGGAGTCAGTGGACATTCGTCAGATTTATGACAAATTCCCTGAAAAGAAAGGAGGACTGAAGGAGCTCTTTGGCAAGGGTCCCCAGAATTCCTTCTTTCTCATAAAATTTTGGGTGAGTATCATGTTGCTAAGTATCTGCACTGGTCTGGTGACTGAATAGCACTTGAGTGTGTACAGTAGGCATGTGTGTTTGTATGAAGAAAGAGGTGAAGAAAAGATACGGAGAAGACCAGTATTGTGGAAAGAAAAATAAACTCAGATATTTAAACAAATATGTTTACAGAATTATTTACTATTAATTAGCCTGTGAAATGAAACTGGTGAGATTTAATGCATTTTGTTCTACCTTAGTATCTCTATAAAGATATATTGTATATCATTTCTCATGTTTCTATAGTACAAAGCATTTCCTGTTTTACAACCCAGAGAAAACAGGATTTGTTTGGTTTCATCTCCAGTGAATGGGTTTAAGCAGAGGCTAAACACTGAAGATGGCTGCAGAATGCATGTTGCTATATTTGGCCTCGCATAGCAGGAGAACTTGTGATCAAAGCGCTCGCTAATTCAGTGTAATATCTCAAAACAATGGAGTGACCTGGTTGCACTCTTAATGGCTGTTTAAACATTGCATGTATTTTAGCCCAATGGAAAATGCTAACTAGCGGCAGCCAACAAACTGGGGCTCGCTGTCGCAGCCAGAACAGCCCGTTCAAATTCCTTTTGAAGTGACCGGCCAATCTGAATTTCAAATGAAAGGCACAATCTGCACAATAATTAAAGTGTAACTGCTTTGACTAATGAAGGAGGAGGATGCTATAGAAGGAGATGTGCTCTTTTTGTCCCTATAATGAACATGATGTCCTGGAACTAGAGAGCTGCCCTCAGAGCACTGCTCCTTTTCACTAGCATGAATCAGCCTCTTAACATAACTTCATTTAATCTCCCCTAACATCTAGTTCCAAATATGGATGACATTTACATAGTCATTCAGAGGTGGCTAAGAAGTTTGTTATTTATTTAAGACTGTCCATTCATTTGATCACTTGATGCCACGCTAGATGGTCATACATTCACAGGTGTAGGATATTTTTTATTTGAAATAAATTACTTTCAATCTAAACTAACATTTTTCCATTGCATGGTGCATATACATACAATTCTGTTCCGCATGCCATTAAATCGTCATCTCATTGCCCTCTCACTAGAGAGCAGTATTGTGATGACCATTCTTTGCTAAAACACATTTCTCTCACCTCATATGGATGAACAAATTAGACACATTTCTGTCTTACCAACGACTCATTTTGTGTTATTTGTGGTTCCCAGGCTGACTTGAACTGCAACATTCAGGATGAAGCGGGGGCTTTCTATGGAGTGACCAGTCAGTATGAGAGCTCCGAGAACATGACAATCACCTGCTCAACTAAGGTGTGCTCCTTTGGCAAGCAGGTCGTTGAGAAGGTGGAGGTGAGTCAAAAAATATATTCTGTAAATGACATATTCACCTGTTGATAGCAGTATATGTGGAGGCCGAAGAAGCTCACACCTGGTTAGGTGAGGTGCTGGCAAGCAAAGTAGAACACTTCAAAAGGAAAAGCTTCACACTCTAGGAGTTCAGATGCAATAATTTATTACCAATGTTCCGACAGCTAAGCTGTCTTCATCAGGGTTTAATGACAAACACTGCGGTTCACTAGTTTATATAGTTTGGAAGGACACACACAGGTGTCTGTAATCATGGCCAGCTGTGGCATGATTTCATTGGTCGATTTACAAATATCAATAGAACATGTAAAAAAAGCATGAATGGATAACATACGATCATAGATACAATTAGGCTACATCATAGAGGCCTACAAACACTTTATTTACAATGGATAACAAAAACACAATCATCACAGGAATTGCTTCAGATCAAACTCTACAATGAGATCTTTAAATTAAAGATCCAGGTGGCCTCTAGTTTGATCAATAAATTGTCAAGGTCACCCCCTCTCTTAGGGAGGGTGACGTGTTCGATGCCGATATAGGGAAGGTATACGGTATGCGTGACATATCTATCAGTATATGCGTCACACATTTCTGGATGTTGGTTCTCTCTCTCCCCAGACGGAGTATGCCCGGTTTGAGAACGGACGCTTTGTGTACAGGATAAGCCGGTCTCCCATGTGTGAATACATGATCAACTTTATCCACAAGCTCAAACACCTGCCTGAAAAATACATGATGAACAGTGTCCTGGAGAATTTCACCATTCTTTTGGTAAGGATTACTTCCTGTCCTGTCCTGCCCGTCCGCCAATTACAAAAGCCTCTCTCACTACTCTAACCTGTGGCTAGGACCCTCCCTCTCCTTTATCCTAGCTTTCTGCTGGGCTCCTTTGGCTCCAGAGAACCTGAAAAGAGGAGCTCTGACCGGGACCTGAGATGAGCCTCGCTCCCTTCACCTGCATTCCTCACATTCCACAGGGGATGGAACGCAGTGTGAGGAGTCTTATCATCTGCAGGGGAGAGGAGGGGAGGGGAGCGATCACAGGGGGTGGGGACCCCTGTTATTAGCCATCACATGGGGGCTTAAAGTCCTATTCTCCACCGCAGAGAGAGCTCTTTTTAATGGATGTGTGGGTGTGCACTCTCAACCCTGCCCCGGTTTTGTTTGTTTCATTTCTTTTCACCCACTCCTTTAATTTCCTTAGATTTACAAATTGACTTGTCTTTGTCACACTGTTTGCTGATTGACATCTGTCCGTGGGCCTTTAAACATCAGAAAGTCCTTTTCCCGAGACCCATATTCCTCTCCAGAGACTGCTCATTGCATTACATGGAGTGGGATTGCGTTTGGTCCGAATGACTAACATGACATCTCCGTCTCTTCCAGGTGGTGACGAACAGGGACACACAGGAGACTCTGCTGTGTATGGCGTGTGTGTTTGAGGTGTCGAACAGCGAGCACGGTGCACAGCATCATATCTACCGACTGGTGAAGGAATGAGACTCCTGAACCCCCTGAATCCTCCCTTTACATAGACTAAAGAACCTCAAAACAAATTGACAGTGCCTCTAGCTGAAAATCACACATGCACTGCTTTTCGGTCACATTTTGGGCGAGGCCTATTGTTAGTCATTTCATTGTATATTAATGTATGTATTTGATGTTTGACTGCAGCTGTGAATTGCGGTACAGTTGTTCTATGTTTTGATACAGGAGAAATTCTTCATTTTAAAGGATGGCGAGTCAATCTTTGTTTGTAGGATGTACATATATAAGAGGCAGTATGTAAGGATTCTGTTGGTTGGGTTTAATTTGGTCAGCAGACATTATGTGTATGTTGTCTTCTTTCGCTTTGATCTTGTAATGTACACTTAGAAAACACTAGGAAGATGTTGTCTTTTCCCCATTGGTCCTGTAAACTACGTGTATATCTGTAGTTGATTTGTGAGCGTATAGGTCACAGGAGGTTGGTGGTACCTAATTGGGGAGGACGGGCTTGTGGTAACGACTCGAGTGGAATCAGTGGAATGCTATTAAATATATCAAACACATGGTTTCCAGGTGTTTGATGCCATTCCATCTGCTCCGTTCCAGCCATTATTATGAGCCGTTCTCCACTCAGCAGCCTCCTGTGGTATAGATATACAAACCGTACATACACACGTGACCAATAGGTTTTCCAAAGAAAAGCATTTAAAAAAAATACATTTTGGTGATAATGACATTTCTTCACGAAAGTTAGTCGAAGGCAAGTGATTGTGGGCATCATAATAGTGAAGTTATTGCTTTACAAAAGCGTCTGTTTCTTTCAGGGAAATAAGATACTGATCCCTGTGGACAATCTACGTCTTAGACACTAACAGCAGAATGAATGCACTGTGATTACACTACAGAGGCCTGGTTCAACCTGTGTCTCTGCCTCAGACAGGGCTCACACGTCTTACATTGCAATAAGGAAACCAGACATCTGTCCTGTTCCAATGTCCTACGCTACAAACGAGTCCCTCTCTTCTGAGAAGACAGTCATTCAAATGGATTTGATTCTAAAAACATGAAAGCACTACTTTAGCTACTCTGAGTGGACTGTCACCTTGTCCTAAGCACTTGGTTCCCCTTCTAGGACATGCTGATTTTAACTTTTTCGTTTTTCTTTTAGGTGTGTGGTTTAAGGTTTTAGGATATCCTGAAATAACCATGAGAAAATGGATCACTTCTTAGACAGCGGGCTGTGTTCAGTATGCAGTTCCATTGCCTCTGAACAGATTGTGTATTTTTTCTGGTCATTGCAGTGTAATTTCTACTAAGTCCTAGCCAGTGTCGCTGCCTTTACGTTCACACCACCCCATGAATCTGTGGCCTACACCAATTCCGAGCCTTAAACATGTTACGGACGTGTGAATTCCAAAAGATGCCACTAAAGCTGTGATCTCTTTCCTAAGCTGGGTGACTAATTTTCACATTTTGTAGGAATTCTACTACAGTACAATCTGCCAAAGTGTAACAGTGTACAGTGCCTTATTGTATGGTGTCAAACTGGCCTTGGTTCACTTTTAAGAATGTATTTTGTTTTTAATACGCACAAAAAATATATATAAAATCACTCACCAATATACATATTGGTACAAAATCTTACCACACACACGAGTTAAACTGAGTTACTTTTTAACATAAATAAGAACTGACTTTGCCTTTCCTGTTTTGAAAGACCAAAAATACAGAGATACATACGATCTCTAGTCATGTCCTGCACTGTAGCATGGAAGTGCCTTTGGTTTAGAATCTCCAGCAATGAAAACACTAAATAATTACGAATTAAGCATTGCTAAACCAAAAAGAGATGTAATGACACCAATCACCACATTGCCTTGCTGAAGGTTTGTACTAGATGACAAGGGACAGTGAGTGA
Source organism: Oncorhynchus nerka (assembly GCF_034236695.1). Lineage (NCBI taxonomy): Eukaryota > Metazoa > Chordata > Actinopteri > Salmoniformes > Salmonidae > Oncorhynchus > Oncorhynchus nerka. Next base: position 69,064,695 of record NC_088422.1, on the reverse strand, counting down.
GTCGATCCATGGTGAAATAAAATATATATTAATATAATTTGGTTTTAATAAACGATCTGTTAAGAAGAGTACCTGTACTATTCATGTGTGTAAATGTATAGTCTGTGAAAGGCCTGTTTGACCAGACAGCAACTGATAGAATGGATGATGGTGACTCGTTCCAGCAGCTGTGAAGTCACATAGGCTTACAACTTTACCTTAAGAAGAGATACATGTTTCCTGATTCTTACTAAATTATTTATGGGAACATCTTATTCTGAATCATTGCAGAAAATGTTTCTGGTGGATACAGACAATGTTGGTTCAATTGCTCAGTATTTTTGCTACAGCCCTATGGAGACTGGAGTTCAGTAGGCATATGTGTTTTACCTTTGTTAACTGTTTTATCTCCCTTTTTGCCCTGTGTACTAGTTCACGTTTAGGAATTACTTACTGAGGTGTTCCTGTTTTATTGTTCTACATGTATATGATGGTTTGTGATTACATTTTGGGTATATTCCAAGCCCCAAGAGGGTGGTGATGCTGTTACTGCTACACTGCTGGTACACTGGACCTGTCAGTTCCAGGCTGGAACAGCTGACTGTACCTCCCATTTCTCTGGGGACCAGAAGACTGTTGCCTTTGGTCAGATGAATTGTCTGGAAGACACTCTGAATAAAATGGACATAAAGCATGGATGTGTAAAGGAATCTCGACACAAAGATATCAGCAGTTTAGCTCTTGTTATTTGTTTGTAATTTGGTCTAAATGTAGGTACTGGTACCTTTTTTGTTGGTTATTACCATTTTAAGATGTTGGCTTTAAAGTGAACTTTTCCATAGTTCAGATAGTATCATAAAAACAACTATTGGGTTGGTGTGCAGAGATTTTCTTTGTAAAAAGGTGCTTTGTATAAAATGATATATCCTGGCTTTTCTTGGTACAGAAGTGTGATATCTTTTCATATCCACGACAGTAACGCGTTGGAGCAAGGGACAGAAAATAAAACCTGCTATGTGTATGTGTTCTCTACTGCATATGGTCTTGTCTTTGCTCCGTAACATTTTGATGCCTTCTTGATAAAGTGGTCGATATTTTGTAGCTTTCTAGATACTTTGTATGTATACAATATTGAAGTTAAATAAATCAGGAAAAATATGGTCTCCCTTTTTATTCTGTGAACAACTGACAGTGTGAATACAAAAACAATTTAGAGCATCTCCACATTATTACATTAAATTCGAACTTAACCTTTAGATAAATAAACAAAGTATGTAACACATCAGCTGTACTAACCACAAATAACCAACAGAGGGAGCCATTCCCTGCCTTTTGTATTGGTGCCAGCTTTGTTATAGTATCTCCATTATGTTACAGTATGTCATGTGGCAGTATTTTCAGTTATGAAACTGGATTTCATAATCTGGGACAACAAAATAAGCCCCTATAAAAACAATAATGAAGCCCAGTGAAGTCACTTACACAGGCTGCACTCTTTGATAAAGATTGTTTACATTTAACAGACACTCCTATCTAGAGCAACTTTCATGGGGAATTAGGGTTAAGTGCCTTGCTCAAGTGCACATCAACAGATTTGTCATGTAGTCAGCTGGGGGACTCGAACCAATGACCTTTCAGTTACTGGCCCAAAGCTCTCAAGGTTCCGCTAGGCTACCTGCCACCCAATGTTATCATCCCTAAAGCACAGCCCTCTCTCAGCTAAAGTTCTGTGCTTCGTTCATTTTGAATGACTATTGCACTTAATTATATATATATTGTGAATGATTTATGAAGCATTTGTGTCATTGTAAAATGTATCACTTTCCTTTTTGCGTAACAGTTATCATGGGTAATACTGAACGCTAACACCAGATGGAGCCATTATCAAATGAAAGACTTGTCCATTGGACCAACCTAAAAAAGACTGAAGGCCACAGTGCTGCTGTTTGGCTGTTGCACTGACATGGTCATTCTGTAACGCTGTTGTAAATAGTGCTAGCATATTTTAACCTGGAGCCTAGGTATGTCTATTGCTCTCTCATTCACTCACTCAGACATCGATTACACCTTGTAACGGTTTTATGTTGTAATGATTGTAACGCCAGTAGTTTAGTGTGCTTAATAATCAGAGAGAACAACTCGTCCGTCTACAGAATGCCCTCTCCCTATCCTCTCTCTCCACTGACACTGTCCACATAATATCTAACAGATGTGTGTCTGTCTGTCTGGCTCATGTGTGTGAGAGGATCTGATTATGGAGTCATTTTTAAATCCATGCACAGTGCACCAGTGTAATCTTCCCAGGGGTCAGAGCCCTGCCAGATTTGGACTACTACACTCCCTGTGTTTCTAGGGAGTATTTTACACAGCTGTACAAGAGGAAGAATACTGGACCCTCATAATGGGTGTGAAATGTTCATTATTATGGTACTACTACTACTACTACTTGATTCATGGTGTAGCTGTCCTCACTTGACGGGTACCAGCAGGGGGTCAGAATTTCTCTCTTAATTCCAGATAAATCCTCGAGATCAAGGTTAGAACGCTGCCTTCTGAATGAACCAGGAAGTGGTCGTCTAAGTGTCAGACTGTGTCTTCCCATTCGGGACAGATGTCATTTTAACGTCTAGTTTTGGTTTACATTTGGTTGATTTGTCATCTAACAAGAATTCAATGTGAAATCAACAAATAATGTCACCATGTAATTGGATTTAGATGAATAGTTAGCTGGAAAAAAACAAAACAAATTCCCATACGTTTCCCACGTTGATTCAGTGTCATCACAATTCATTATTTCTTGTTGAAATTACGCGGAAACATTGATTCAACCATGTTTTTTTTTACCACTGGGATGTTGAGCTGATGTTGATGATCAGCATGTATGATTAGAAAAGTGAGATGAGGCAATATATTGTGGAACCCCGCGAAGCTGACCCAATACAATCGCTTTTCTTTTACCATCTGTTTGTTGGGGTGTTTGTCAGTCAAGTGAAATGTGTGCGTCACCCAGAGAAGATGCATGGGGCAATGTATTAGGCTATAGCCTCCTATGCAGATGTGTGTAAATTACTCTTACTTTGTACACTGCATGCTAATGCATTTTTTTAAAGTATAGATGCTCAGCAGTAAGATAATATCTTCTGATTTAGGGATGTCAGTACCTTATTCCACACCTCCCATTGTCACTATTTGAAGTGTTGCATAACCCCCAGGGCTGTCTGCGTTTATGTCGGCATCAGCCAAGGCACCATCCCAGGTACATCAGTCAAGGGACAGTAAATTATTCTAAATTAATATTAGTAATAATTATAGATGCGCATGTATACACTTATTATTCTAAGTGTTGTTATAATTTAGTATATCACTACTATTGTTATTGATGTGGTAGTTGTTGTAATTATTGTTAGCATTATTAGTATTAGTCGTTTGTTGTTGTTATTCATTGATAATAGTGTTGTTGTTGTTATCATGTTTTATCAAAATATGCAATCAGGTTCTCTGGGAGAGTAACACACTTTATGGGCGGTGTTACTTGTTGTGTTTAGAAACTGTAAAGTTGTCATGTGATCAAAGCAGAGCGAGTCTCCGGTTGTACGCACAGCGCGCAAAGGGCTCAGTTGAGTGTGCTTACTTGGACACAGAGCAAACAGCGACAGCGGCTACCTGGACTTCCCATCCTCTACCAACTACTTGAGGGAACGCGTAAAATGAACAATTTATCTCAGAATGTTGGATGTTGCTTTATTTTCTAACGTATGTGGATGTACAATTAATTTAGCACTTACATGACAAAACTCTGTTCTACTCCGTTTCCCTCCTCAAAAAACGGAATTTGAATGGTATTCTAAAGAGGAATAACGTTTCGTTTTAGTTTATGATGGAGTCCAAGGAAAGTAAGATATCTGTGTGGGTTTGCCGAGAGGAGAAGCTTGTCTCCGGACTGTCAAAGCGCACAACCTGTGCAGATGTGGTCAATGTGCTCCTAGAGGATCAAAACTTGAAACAACGTGTCTCTGCAGCCATGCTCTCGGGATCACCCCAGTCCTGTTGCATCGTAGAAAAATGGAGAGGATCTGAAAGAATTTTGCCGAATAAAACAAAGATCCTTCGACTTTGGGGCGCGTGGGGAGAGGAGCAGGAGAACGTGCGGTTTGTGTTGGTTAAAAATGAGGCTTCTTTGGCTAACCATGGACCCCGGAGCGCAGAGGCGCGTGTGGTGCTCAGTAAGGAGAGTCCGTGCATTTACAAGGGGACAGCAAGAGCCACCATGGGCTTCTCACCTGAGAAACAACGTCGGATTGTCAGGAAAGCTTTCAGAAAATTGGATAAAATAAATAACAAGAGGGCGCAAACCGTGTCCAAGGATGCGCCCACTGGGGAGAAAATGGAAACTTTGGTTCACTTGGTCATATCCCAGGACCACACAATCCGCCAACAGATCCAGAGAATTAAAGAACTGGACAGAGCGATAGAAAGGTATGAAGCTAAAGTTCATTTTGACAGAATGAAAATGCATGGGATCAATTACGTGCAGGACACATACTTAGTGGATGCGCATTCCGACCGGCTCTCCAAGCAGGAGGGCGAGAAGCCGTGCTCGGCGGAGGCTGTTGCCCAGTTCGAGGAGTATGCCCAACGGTGTGAGGAGGTGATTCGACTTCAGGATGAATTGGCTGAGCACGAAGCGCTCATGGACAGCATTACTGTGGAGATCCAAGAGGAACTGAATCAGAGGTGGATGGAGCGAAGGCAAGAGGAGCTGTCAAGTAAAGAGGTGAAACCCAGCGCGGGAGAGACCGCTATGTGGGTATCAACAGCCCATGCGACACACACAGACACTTTAGCCCTCGAGGCTGATACATCATTAGAGAACGATTTGTTTCTGGAGGAGGAGAGGATCAAAACGCAGCTGGATACTAGTTTATACATTGGACTGCGCTTGAACACGGATTTGGAGGCTATTAGGAATGATTTGAATACAACCCAGGATATTTGGGGGGTGAAAGAAAAGGAGATACGGGATTTGCTGGAGAAAGTGAACTCATTGTATATAGAGGATGACGAGACACAAGGCGAGGACAATGACCACAACTCTGTGGTTACTGAGGCAGCAATGATGCATCCCCTGGAGACGAAAAGCGAGTGGGTGGAGCAAGCCAGGGGGCTTTCAAAGACTTGCAATGCCAACGATGACGACTCAGACACTGGCCTGAGCTCCATGCACAGTCAGGACTCGGATAACCCGCCTGTGTGCGAGTCATTGGTATGAATTGCCAGGATGCTTCAAATTCTATTGACAATTATGGGACATAATTACTGTATGTCTAAAAACTCAGGGATCTGACATAGAGTTTATCCCCAAAATGAACAACACAATATAATGTATTCAAAAATGTCCCAAAATGTATAGACTATTATGTAGCTTACCCCAATACACAGTCAAAATACTTGGTCACTTAAATATATGCAATTATGGCTATTCACATATTTTGCTGCCTTTTTTCAATATAAAACCCTTTGACCTGTGCCAGGATATGACACACCTCTGTGTTATCGCCACGGGTTATTATTGATTAAGGAATGGAAATCTTTGTGTTTGCAAGACTAAACAGACTTCAAATAGACCATGCTAAATGTAACACTGATCAAGTGCTAATTCTAGTTGGAAGTGAAGTAGTGCTCTGCACTTATCCAATGTGATCTTGTGGACACACTGATGAGTCTTAAATATGAAGGGTGTATGACATACTAAAATAAAGATAATTTAAAAAGCTTATGTGCAATTGCTTCATTAAAATGTGTAGAAAATTACTTTGCCTTGCCTAATCAATACTAAGTCTGCAAATTGTATGCATCAGGAAAGAGTTTGAGAAGAGTAAAAAGTATAGGATGATGTTAAACCATGTATGTGTATGCATGTGTGTGTGTGTGTGTGTGTGTGTGACGTGTGTGTGTGTGGGGTGTGCGTGCATGCATGTGCGTATGTGTGAGAGTGTGTGGATGCATGCATCACTGTTTGTGTGTGTTCATGCCCTTGCGGCCATGTGTACTTTAGAGACACGGTAGGTAGGGTAAGGGGTGGCATTTGTACTTTAGAGAGACGGTAGGTAGGGTAAGGGGTGGCATTTGTACTTTAGAGACACGGTAGGTAGGGTAAGGGGTGGCATTTGTACTTTAGAGAGACGGTAGGTAGGGTAGGGTAAGGGTGGCATTTGTACTTTAGAGACACGGTAGGTAGGGTAAGGGGTGGCATTTGTACTTTAGAGACACGGTAGGTAGGGTAAGGGGTGGCATTTGTACTTTAGAGAGACGGTAGGTAGGGTAAGGGGTGGCATTTGTACTTTAAAGACACGGTAGGTAGGGTAAGGGGTGGCATTTGTACCTTAGAGTCACGGTAGGTAGGGTAAGGGGTGGCATTTGTACTTTAGAGAGACGGTAGGTAGGGTAAGGGGTGGCATTTGTACCTTAGAGTCACGGTAGGTAGGGTAAGGGGTGGCATTTGTACTTTAGAGACACGGTAGGTAGGGTAAGGGGTGGCATTTGTACTTTAGAGAGACGGTAGGTAGGGTAAGGGGTGGCATTTGTACTTTAGAGACACGGTAGGTAGGGTAAGGGGTGGCATTTGTACTTTAGAGACACGGTAGGTAGGGTAAGGGGTGGCATTTGTACTTTAGAGACACGGTAGGTAGGGTAAGGGGTGGCATTTGTACTTTAGAGAGACGGTAGGTAGGGTAAGGGGTGGCATTTGTACTTTAGAGACACGGTAGGTAGGGTAGGGGCATTTGTACTTTAGCATTTGTACATTTGTAGAGACACGGTAGGTAGGGTAAGGGGTGGCATTTGTACTTTAGAGACACGGTAGGTAGGGTAAGGGGTGGCATTTGTACTTTAGAGACACGGTAGGTAGGGTAAGGGGTGGCATTTGTACTTTAGAGACACGGTAGGTAGGGTAAGGGGTGGCATTTGTACTTTAGAGACACGGTAGGTAGGGTAAGGGGTGGCATTTGTACTTTAGAGACACGGTAGGTAGGGTAAGGGGTGGCATGCAGCATTACGCAATGGGATGAAAACGCCAAGCAGATGCTGGGCTCACACAGCGCAAACCAGAGCCTGTACAGTACATAACGGATCAGGTATACATACAGGACGTTTGTGCCACAGTGTGAGTGAGAAAGGCCAGGGAAGGCATGAAGGATTTGGGCTCATATCCATGGGCTTCAGGAGATTCCAGGGGTGAAAACTTCCTCTGACATAAACCACACAGGGAGAAGCAGCAGAGATGCCTTTGACAGAGAGACATACAGTAGTATGGCATTACATTATATTTCCCCACAATAGCGAGTGTGAGGCTTGCTGTCTGACCCAGGTGGGGTATCACATGATGCTACTGTATTTCACTGTTGACTGGCCTTCAGTCAGGCTTCAGATCCAGTCCCTCTCAGCCAGGGTCTCATAAGAGGATCCCCTCCTTGTCCTCCCCCCTGCCCACCCCTACTGTACCCCTGCTATAGTGCACTCTTAACACATCCCTGAACACTAGATCAAACCAGCATCAGCTGTAATCAGAGGCCTGCTGTTGGCGTTAATCTGGTTGGTCTGTTGAGCAGTGTGGGGATTGTAGCTATAAAGCCAGAGCTGCAGATACATTCATACTGTCACATATAACATCATCAGGGGTGTTTGCAAAACTAATGTCAGATTATTACCTCTGGCTCTACTTCACATTCACCACTGCAGAACATTTAACATATATTAACATTTTAATCGTTCAGATAATATTGTTATTACATATGTATAAGCCACAGAATTTCATAACAAAAACTGTGAATAAGAGAGGGTGTAATATGCTCCAATGGCCCGAATAGTTTTTCTGTCTGTCTATCATAGCCAGTGAACATCTGGACTAAAGTATTACCACACCTCAGATTGGGCAGGGCAATCATGGATTAAAGCAACATACTGTACGTTTGGCCAATAGCCTTTCCAGATGACAAAATGATAAAAGATCATAATAGGGCTGGATTATAATGTGCGTCGAAGACCAGTCATAATGAAAACCTCCAGTCTCAGTGGTAGGGTTACTTTACTCTATAACCATGCTATTTCAGAAATGATTTTAGAATTCCAATCACTCTCAATTACATTAAATATATTCAGAAATTGATATTAGCATGCCACCAGCACAACACTGAATGAACTAGCATGTGATCTGGATGCATTAGTGGATGCACTCAGAGGTCACAACAGATAGAGAATGCTAATCCCTTTTTAATGTCAACCCAGAAACACTGGCTAGATTTTATGGGAACCTCTCGTATCCTCCTCAGTAATAAAGTCAAGGATCCGTGACGCACCAGTGAGGAGGAATGCTGTAAAACTCCCTTCCTGGCTGTACAGGCTCAGGAACACATAGTGTATGTCTTCCACTGACATACACTATAGCGGCTTGGTTAGATTTGTACTCACACAAGAATGGCCACCCAACTAGTATGACATTTTACTGTTGTTGTAGCTTATGTCACTATTTTCACGAGGCTCTCTTCACACACACACACACACACACACACACACACACACACACACACACACACACACACACACACACACACACACACACACACACACACACACACACACACACACACACACACACACACACACACACACACACACACACACACCTGAAGTATGCATGATCATTTTTATATGAATTCTACAAGTCCTTCAAAGGAGTGTGGGAAAGTGAGTAACACTGTGGTGACTGAGCTCTAGCTTTGGGGAGGAGGTGTATTTAGAAGAGGAGGTTCTCAGGGGGCTCCTTCATCTCTCAAACAGCAAACCGGACGCAATTACTGCCATGTATTTGACCCCTATAATGAGGCCCTGCCCCACTGACTCCCTGCAACTCCTTCCCTGTCCTGAACGACGAGGTATCTATCAATGGGTGATAATGACAGGTACTCTAGCTCCACCCTCCCATAAATACTATTACTGCAGCATGAGGAGGGACAGGGTCCTTCATCAATCTCTTCTGCACCGAGCCCCCACCCCCTATAATGAGGCCCTGCCCCACTGACTCCCTGCAACTCCTTCCCCTGTCCTGAACGACGCAGGTATCTATCAATGGGTGATAATGACAGGTACTCTAGCTCCACCCCTCCCATAAATACTTCATTACTGCAGCATGAGGAGAGGACAGGGTTATTACTGTTGACCCAGGTGGTCCAGGTTTCAGACAGTCTGAACCAAAACCTTCACTTTACACAGGGACACGCTCCCCCATGATAGAACGAGACCAGATAAAACACTTGATTTGCTCCCCCTTTTTACTTGCTGTCTCTCTCTATCTCTCTCTCTCTCTCTCTCACACACACACACACACACACACACACACACACACACACACACACACACACACACACACACACACACACACACACACACACACACACACTATCAGAACTCTAATATTTGAAGGTTCAGTGACTCCAGAGTAGATGAACCCAAAATAGGGCGCAGGTGTCAATCAAGTCATGGTCATGGGACACTGCCTTGCTCGGGGGGATCTTTGTTTGTGTTTTAAACAAGAGGGAGAAAAAAATGTCAGTGCCAAACTGACTTTCCAGACCAATAAGCAAGGCTCCAATCATCCTGACACTCACTAGAATCATCCATTTCCCTGATTTGGCTGCTTTACAGTAGGATAGAATTCATATTTGGCATTCAGAGCCATTGAACATTGTATACAGGAACCATGACAACAACATACAAGCCAAGCATAGCATGCACTCAGCCACTAATGCACCCCCATCCATAAGCATACACAGCATACTGAGCGCACTAACTCAAAAGGAGAAACTACTTCAGGTGTTCCACATTTTATTTTGTTTCTAACATACTGGAGTAGGAGTCCAGATTGACCAGGTTCTTATGACGCTCTGATTTTCCACCATATACAGTCGGCTACTTTGGTGGTTCCAGCAGTTTTCCTACAAAGACGGATTATAGCTAAACTAAACTCCCTACTGTATGGATTATAGCTAAACTAAACTCCTTACTGTATGGATTCCTAGATACCACACACACTGTAAACCAACCAGTGTTTAGTATACACACTGTGCCTGTATATAGTAGGTATCCAGTGTCAGGTGTTGGATCTGAGACATAGCAGCAGTATACATTACTGCCTCCATCCTGGTTGCCTGGCAGGAGGTTCTCTGTTTTATGTGTTTGATTATGATTGGAAAAATCAAAACCAGAGGACTAACAATGGCTATTCAATATTTTGTTGCAGAGAACATTGTTTACCAGAGCCTGAACACAGCAGGGGCGTTGGTGAGGCCATCTGGCATGACCAAATACTCGTAGTGGCCACTGGCCATGTTAAAGGCGGTCCTCCACTCATCCCCCTCCCCTATCCGCACCACGTGGTAGGCGTTCTGTAGATCCAGCTTGGAAAACACGGTAGCCCCCTGGAGCGGCTCGAAGGCCGAGGAGATGAGTGGTAGCGGGTAGCGGTTCTTCACCGTTATGTCATTGAGTCCCCGGTAGTCGATGCACAGGCACAGGGTCTTCTTCTCCACAAAGAAGAACCGGCGGGAGAGGATGAAGAATGTATAAATCCTGCAGCTAGGGAGTCCCCAATGTAGGTGTCTATAGCCTTGGTCTCCGGTCCCGACAGTGAGTACAGTTGTCCCCAGTGTGGAGTGGTGCTAGGGAGAAGGTCAATCCCACAGTCATATGGTCGGTGCGGCGGAGGTGAAGTAGCCCAGGCCTTGTTGAACACCTCCCGAAGGTCCTGGTACTCCGTGGGAGTGGCGGAGAGGTCCGGGGCACATTCTGAGTCCCCAGAAAGACGTCCCGTGGCAGGTTGCACTGACTTCAGACACTGGGTGTGGCAGAACGGACTCCAGCCCATGATGGTACCAGTAGACCAGTTGATGAGGGGATTGTGTCGCCTGAGCCAGGAGAATCCCAATACCACGGGAATCTGAGGAGACTTGATTTTTATTTTTTTATTTCACCTTTATTTAACCAGGTAGGCTAGTTGAGAACAAGTTCTCATTTGCAACTGCGACCTGGCCAAGATAAAGCATAGCAGTGTGAACAGACAACACAGAGTTACACATGGAGTAAACAATTAACAAGTCAATAACACAGTAGAAAAAAAAATGGGCAGTCTATATACAATGTGTGCAAAAGGCATGAGGAGGTAGGCGAATAATACAATTTTGCAGATTAACACTGGGGTGATAAATGATCAGATGGTCATGTACAGGTAGAGATATTGGTGTGCAAAAGAGCAGAAAAGTAAATAAATAAATAAAAATAAAAAAACAGTATAAAAACAGTATGGGAATGAGGTAGGTGAAAATGGGTGGGCTATTTACCAATAGACTATGTACAGCTGCAGCGATCGGTTAGCTGCTCGGATAGCTGATGTTTGAAGTTGGTGAGGGAGATAAAAGTCTCCAACTTCAGCGATTTTTGCAGTTCGTTCCAGTCACAGGCAGCAGAGTACTGGAACGAAAGGCGGCCAAATGAGGTGTTGGCTTTAGGGATGATCAGTGAGATACACCTGCTGGAGCGTGTGCTACGGATGGGTGTTGCCATCATGACCAGTGAACTGAGATAAGGCGGAGCTTTACCTAGCATGGACTTGTAGATGACCTGGAGCCAGTGGGTCTGGCGACGAATATGTAGCGAGGGCCAGCCGACTAGAGCATACAAGTCGCAGTGGTGGGTGGTATAAGGTGCTTTGGTGACAAAACGGATGGCACTATGATAGACTGCATCCAGTTTGCTGAGTAGAGTGTTGGAAGCCATTTTGTAGATGACATCGCCGAAATCGAGGATCGGTAGGATAGTCAGTTTTACTAGGGTAAGCTTGGCGGCGTGAGTGAAGGAGGCTTTGTTGCGGAATAGAAAGCCGACTCTTGATTTGATTTTCGATTGGAGATGTTTGATGTGAGTCTGGAAGGAGAGTTTGCAGTCTAGCCAGACACCTAGGTACTTATGATGAGCAGGAATTGAATAGTCTCACTGTGATTCTCTGACACCCGTAGATTGATAGGAGTGGTAAAATGAGTGACCCGGCCTATAGAGCGCCTGTCCAGCACTCTAACATCCATGGGAGTGGAGAGAGGCTAAGTGTGGATGTTCAGCTCAGAAGCCAGGTTGTATCCAAAAAACCTCTTATCGTCCCCAGAGTCAATGAGGACCTGGACAGATTTAGACTGGTTTCCACACAGCATGAACAGGGGTGCGAGCAAGGGAAGCAGGAAAATTCTCCATTTGGCCCACCAGAGTATTCGTTCCTACCAGTGAGCCTGATCTCTTTAACCTCTTGAAGCTAGGGGGCACTATTTCTATGTTTGGAAAAATAACGCTCCCAAAGTAAATGGCCTATTTCTCAAGACCAGATGCTAGAATATGCATATTGACAGATTAGGATAGAAAACACTCAAAAGTTTCCAAAACTGTCAAAATATTGACTGTGACTATAACATAACTGATATTGCAGGTGAAACCCTGAGAAAAATCAAACCAGGAAGTGGCTTCTATTTTGAAAACTCCATGTTCCATAGCCTCCCATTGCTCCATTTAAAGGGATATCAACCAGATACCCTTTCCTATCGCTTCCTCAAGGTGTCAGTCTTCAGACATAGTTTCAGGCTTTTATTTTGAAAAATGAGCCAGAACAATAATATCGCGTCAAGTGGTCACATGAGTTTTGATAGGTATTGCTTTTCCCTCTCCTACTGTGAAAGACATTTGCGGTTGATATATTATCGATTATATATTTTAAAAACAACCTGAAGATTGATTATAAAAAACATTTGACATGTTTCTGTGGACATTACGGATATTATTTGGAATTTGTCTGCGTTGTCGTGACCGCTCTTTCCTGTGGATTTCTGAACATAATGCGCCAAACAAACGGAGGTATTTTGAACAAAAGGATTATTTGTTGTGTAACTGGGAGTCTCGTGAGTGAAAACATCCAAAGATCAAAGGTAAACGATTAATTTGATTGCTTTTCTGATTTTCGTGACCAAGCTACCTGATGCTAAGTGTACTTAATGTTTTGTCATGCCGTGCTCAATGAGACCACGAAGCAGTTCCTCATGCCTCCCGATGGTGGCTCCATTAGAGGAGATGACGTCGCGCAGCTGGCCGGGGTCTGCTGGGTCAGTCATGGCCAGTTCGTACTATCAGGATAAAGGTAAGACCCAGATGCAGACCGTGTAGAAATAACAATGTTTATTACAGCAACAGGGGCAAAGGTAGAGGACAGCAGGCAGGCTCAGGGTCAGGTCAGGCAGAGGTCGGTAATCCAGAGGTGGGAAAAAGGTACAGTACGGCAGGCAGGCAGGCCCAGGGTCAGGCAGAGTGGTCAGGCAGGCGGGCTCAGGGCCAGGACAGGCAAGGGTCAAAACCAGGAGGACAAGAAAGAAAGACTGGGGAAAAGCAGGGGATGGTTGACTTGACAAACAAGACAAACTGGCAACAGACAAACAGAGAACACAGGTATAAATACACAGGGATAATGGGGAAGATGGGTGACACCGGGAGGAGGGTGGAGACAATCACAAGGACAGGTGAAACAGATCAGGGTGTGACAGTATAAATTCACAGAGGTGCTATGAGGAAGTTCTGTAAATATTTTTGGATGTCTAATGAGAACCTCAAGGTTATAATGCAGACGACGTCTGTTATGGTACAATGCACTTCTTATTTATTGTATGAAGAGTGTACGAGAGCATTAAAAGTATTCTTTCTAAGTTGCTGAATAAGTCTCACTGTTACGGTTTTCTTCCGTCGAAAGAGAGTCGGACCAACATGCAGCGTGGTTAATTCAACACATCTTTAATAAACTAAAAAACACGAACAATACAAAACCAACAACGTGAAAACCTATACAGCCTATCTGGTGAACACTAACACAGAGACAGGAACAATCACCCACAAAACACTCAAAGAATATGGCTGCCTAAATATGGTTCACAATCAGAGACAACGATATACACCTGCCTCTGATTGAGAACCACTCCAGACAGCCATAGACTTTGCTAGATACCCCCACTAAGCCACACACCCAATACCTAACAAAACCCCAAGACAAAACACACCATAATAAACCCATGTCACACCCCAGCCTGACCAAATAAATAAAGACAAACACAATATACTTCGACCAGGGCGTGACAGAACCCCCACCCCTAAGGTGCGGACTCCCGGACGCACATCAAAACAATAGGGAGGGTCCGGGTGGGCGTCTGTCCATGGTGGCAGCTCCGGCGCGGGACGTGGACTCCACTCAATCAATGTCTTAGTCCCTCCTCCTCGCTTCCTAGGATAGTCCACCCTCGCCGCCGACCATGGCCTAGTAGTCCTCACCCAGAACCCCACTGGACTGAGGGGCAGCTCGGGACTGAGGGGAAGCTCGGCACTGAGAAGAAGCTTGGCACTGAGAAGAAGCTCGGCACTGAGAAGAAGCTCAGGCAGGTAGTTGGATCTGGCAGATCCTGGCTGGCTGGCTGGCGGTTCTGGCAGATCCTGGCTAACTGGCGGATCTGGAAGAGTCTGGCTGACTGGCGGATCTGGAAGAGTCTGGCTGACTGGCGGATCTGGAAGAGTCTGGCTGACTGGCGGATCTGGAAGAGTCTGGCTGACTGGCGGATCCTGGAAGACTGACGGATCTGGCTGCTCCATGCTGACTGGCGGCTCTGGCTGCTCCACGCTGACTGGCGGCTCTGGCTGCTCCATGTAGGCTGACAGCTCTGGCGGCTTCTTACAGACTGGCAGCTCTGGCAGCTCCTTGCAGACTGGCAGCTCCTTGCAGACTGGCAGCTCCTTGCAGACTGGCAGCTCTGGCTGCTCCATGCAGACTGGCAGCTCTGGCTGCTTCATGCAGACTGGCAGCTCTGGCTGCTCCATGTAGACTGGCAGCTCTGGCTGCTCCATGCAGGCTGGCAGCTCTGGCTGCTCCATGCAGACTGGCAGCTCTGGCTGCTTCATGCAGACTGGCAGCTCTGGCTGCTTCATGCAGACTGGCAGCTCTGGCTGCTCCATGCAGGCTGGCAGCTCTGGCAGCGCTGAACAGGCGGGAGACTCCAGCAGCGCTGTAGAGGAGGAAGGCTCTGGCTGCGCTGAACAGGCGGGAGACTCCGGCAGCGCTGGAGATGAGGAAGGCTCTGGCAGCGCTAGATAGGCGGGAGACTCCGGCAGCGCTGTAGAGGAGGAAGGCTCTGGCTGCGCTGAACAGGCGGGAGACTCCAGCAGCGCTGGAGAGGCGAGGCGCACTGTAGGCCTGATGCGTGGTGCTGGCACTGGTGGTACTGGGCCGAGAACACGCACAGGAAGCCTGGTGCGGGGAGCTGCCACCGGAGGGCTGGTGCGTGAAGGTGGTACTGGATAGACCGGACCGTGCAGGCACACTGGAGCTCTTGAGCACCGAGCCTGCCCAACCTTACCTGGCTCGATGCCCACTCTAGCCCGGCCAATGGAATGTACCGCACGAGGAGCTGGAATGGTACTGGTGGTACTGGGCCGAGAACACGCACAGGAAGCCTGGGCTGCTGGTGCGTGGATAGACCGGACCGTGCAGGCACACTGGAGCTCTTGAGCACCGAGCCTGCCCAACCTTACCTGGCTCGATGCCCACTCTAGCCCGGCCAATACGAGGAGCTGGAATGTACCGCACCGGGGACACCGTGCGCTCCAAAGCATAACACGGTGCCTGCCCGGGAGTTTGCGCAGGTCTCCTACCTGGCGAAGCCCTACTCCCTGTGAGCCCCCCCCCAATAATTTTTTGGGGCTGACTCTCGGGCAACCGTCCGCGCCGCCGTGCTTGCTTCACCAACTCCATTATCCGATAACCTTCCGCGCACTGCTCCATCGAATCCCAGGCGGGCTCCGGCACTCTCCCTGGGTCGACCGCCCACCTGTCTATCTCCTCCCAAGAAGTATAGTCCATACTCTTGTAGTCCAAACCGTACTCCTCTTTGGGCTGCTCCTGTTGCCTCTTCTCCTGCTGCACCTTGGGGCGGCTACACTCCCCTTGTTTAGCCCAGGGTCCTCTCCCGTCGAGGATTTCCTCCCATGTCCAGAATTCCTTATTACGTATCTCCTGCTGCCGCTGTTGCTTCACCTGCTGCTCCTGCCTGTTGACACGCCGCTTGGTCCAGTTGTGGTGGGTGATTCTGTAACGGCTTTCTTGTGGAGAAGGAGAGGCGGACCAACATGCAGCATGGTTAATTCGATACATCTTTAATAAACGAAAAAACACGAACAATACAAAACCAACAACCGGAACGTGAAAACCTATACAGCCTATCTGGTGAACACTAACACAGAGACAGGAACAATCACCCACAAAACACTCAAAGAATATGGCTGCCTAAATATGGTTCCCAATCAGAGACAACGATAAACACCTGCCTCTGATTGAGAACCACTCCAGACAGCCATAGACTTTGCTAGATACCCCCACTAAGCCACACACCCGATACCTAACAAAACCCCAAGACAAAACACACACAATAAACCCATGTCACACCCCAGCCTGACCAAATAAATAAAGACAAACACAATATACTTCGACCAGGGCGTGACACTCACACTAGCATGTTGGTATGTACGTTTAGGGTGCAGAACATAAGACCAGAGGGATGTTATGTTCAGATCATGCACAATATTTCCATAGAGTTTTTGTTAGAAAACTTTTATCCAACATCAAAGATACTTGATAACCATAAAATGGGATCTGATATTTTGACAGCAATTAGCGTTGAGACAAGACACTATCCATGTGGAACCTATTCATGTGTTATTCACCCACCCACCTCTCTATTGTTACCTGCTCTGATATCTCTCACCTTACACTACTAGTACAGACCTGGGATGGAATGGTGATACTGTAATGGCTGTTGGAAGAAGTGGAACAAAGCGCAGCGTGGTAAGTGTTCATGATTATTTAATAGAACAGAACACTGAATGACAAAAACAACAACGAAATGAAACAGTTCTGTCAGGTGCAGACACACAAAAAAAACAGCTACCCACAAAAACCATGTGGGGAAAAGCTACCTAAGTATGGTTCTCAATCAGAGACAACGATATACAGCTGCCTCTGATTGAGAACCACACCCGGCCAAACAAAGAAATACAAAACATAGAAAATGAACATAGAAGGCCCACCATAGTCACACCCTGGCCTAACCAAAATATAAAATAAAAGCCTCTCTATGGCCAGGGCGTGACAGATACTGTAACAAACTGCCCAGAGAACCAGAGAGAGAACTGACTTCTATCTGTAAGATTTAGACAGCCACCCTGACGTTCCCAGTCTAAACAAATGTATTGGAAAATACTATGCTTCATAATTTTATTCCTTTGTGCTTGCATATTTAACAAAGTTGGACACTCCAGCAAACTTATGAACATGTCAGAGGGGGATTAGTCTGAAGCCAAAACTAAATGGAACAAGGACTCCTCTTCCCTCCTCTTCCCTGTCTTTCACAGTTCTCTGCTCATCTGCCATTTCTCATAACTTACTATGCTGTTTGGCTTTTGCATTTTGAAAGAACACACAGACCCTAAGGTAATGCTGACATTTTAATACCTTTGGCTCAGAAAACAATGAATCAGTTTCAGAGTGGTCCAACAGACTGGGACACACCTCAAACAGGTTGAACGTTTTTATGCTCAGTATATGGGCTGTATTAGAAGAGAAGACAACCATCCACTGTGCTTATCAAATCCACCAAATGCAATATTTCCCCAAACCCATAAAGCCAGAACTCATGCACTAGACAGCACAACCTCCTCTGCCAACTGAGCCACGGCCTGTTCTCCACGCTTCCATCGCTCAGACAGGGGCTGTATGGGAGAATCATGGCAAAAACTGTCAGACACGCCAACAGCTTCTACCCCCAGACCAACAGGCTTCTGAATAGCCACTAGGCAGCTATCTGATATCCCTGTCCCCTTCACTTTCCCCCCTGCTGCTCCTCCTATGGACATTCTACACCCCCCCCCAACGGCCACTTATCCTGCCACCACCCACCAATGGACACTTATCCTGCCCCCACCCCCCAATGGACATTTATCATTGCTACATTTGTAAATGTGTATATATTTGTATTGTATTTTTTATTTGATTTATTACTGTTTCATTCACTTCTCTTTTCTTAACCTGCATAAGAATTTCACTGTAACCTGCGATTAAATCTACGACTGTGCATGTGACTAATAGTCAAATCAAATCTATCTAATCCTATCAGTGGTTTACACTAACAATCTACAGTAATTCCACCACAGATCCTACATAAAGGGTTACAAAGTCATGGCATAACATCCATTCCATCTGGCTTCCATGTTAATGATCTTCTGACATGGCTACAGTGGCCGTCTGCACAACATCCTACACACAGAAACAACAACCAGAGACCCTATGGACCTGACCAGGCATGGGAGGGGCCCCTCACTTTATGGAGCTCATTAGGACCTGAGTGTAAGGAGCTGCCAGAGGTGCCATACACCATGAGGTCCACTGAGAGAAATACATGAGGCGGTGCAGGGTTCATCTCCCCTCTTTTCATCACGTCTTTGCACCATTTATCAGTGTATGAAAACACCCGGGCCTGGCCACTCAGTCAGTTGTGTAAATAGCTGGCTGGCTGGATGGGAGGTTTACAGTGTTCGCATGGCCTGTCATGAGGTCTGGTGGTCCTCTCACTCTGGAGAAGTTTGGAGCTGTATGGGGGACAACAACATATCTTGTTTATCTCAGCATTGGAATGCTAACTGCAGTAAATAGCCTCCAACACTCTACTCAATAAATTGGATGCAGTCTATCACAGTGCCATCCGTTTTGTCACCAAAGCCCCATATACTACCCACCACTGCGACCTGTATGCTCTCGTTGTCTGGCCCTCGCTTCATACTCGTCGTCAAACCCACTGGCTCCAGGTCATCTACAAGTCTCGCCTTATCTCAGCTCACTGGTCACCATAGCAGCACCCACCCGTAGCACGTGCTCCAGCAGGTATATCTCACTGGTCACCGCCAAAGCCAATTCTTCCTTTGGCCGCCTCTCCTTCCAGTTCTCTGCCGCCAATGACTGGAATGAACTGCAAAAATCACTAAAGCTGGAGACTCTTATCTCCCTCACTAGCTTTAAGCACCAGCTGTCAGAGTAGCTCACAGATCACTGCACCTGTACATAGCCCATTGGTAAATAGCCCTTCCAACTACCTCATCCCCATACTGTATTTATTTACTTATCTTGCTCCTTCGCACCCGAGTATCTCTACTTGCACATTCATCTTCTGCACATTCCACCATTCCAGTGTTTAATTGCTATATTGTAATTACTTCGCCACCATGGACTATTTATTGCCTTACCTCCCTTATCCTACCTCATTTGCACATGCTGTATATATACTTTTTCTACTGTGTTATTGATTGTATGTTTGTTTATTCCATGTGTAACTCTGTTGTTGTATGTGTCGAACTGCTTTGCTTTATCTTGGCCAGGTCGCAGTTGCAAATGAGAACTTGTTCTCAACTAGCCTACCTGGTTAAATAAAGGTGTTCTCAACTAGCCTACCTGGTTAAATAAAGGTGTTCTCAACTAGCCTACCTGGTTAAATAAAGGTGTTCTCAACTAGCCTACCTGGTTAAATAAAGGTGTTCTCAACTAGCCTACCTGGTTAAATAAAGGTGTTCTCAACTAGCCTAAAATGTTCTCAACTAGCCTACCTGGTTAAATAAAGGTGTTCTAGCCTACCTGGTTAAATAAAGGTGTTCTCAACTAGCCTACCTGGTTAAATAAAGGTGTTCTCAACTAGCCTACCTGGTTAAATAAAGGTGTTCTCAACTAGCCTACCTGGTTAAATAAAGGTGTTCTCAACTAGCCTACCTGGTTAAATAAAGGTGTTCTCAACTAGCCTACCTGGTTAAATAAAATAAAGGTGTTCTCAACTAGCCTACCTGGTTAAATAAAGGTGTTCTCAACTAGCAAAATAAAGGTGTTCTCAACTAGCCTACCTGGTTAAATAAAGGTGTTCTCAACTAGCCTACCTGGTTAAATAAAGGTGTTCTCAACTAGCCTACCTGGTTAAATAAAGGTGTTCTCAACTAGCCTACCTGGTTAAATAAAGGTGTTCTCAACTAGCCTACCTGGTTAAATAAAGGTGTTCTCAACTAGCCTACCTGGTTAAATAAAGGTGTTCTCAACTAGCCTACCTGGTTAAATAAAGGTGTTCTCAACTAGCCTACCTGGTTAAATAAAGGTGATCTCAACTAGCCTACCTGGTTAAATAAAGGTGAAATATATATTTTTTTTTTAAATGATTGGTATGTTAATCTTAATCTCTTTGTGACAGAATCAAATGTGATATTATGTCCCATACTACATTCTATGGCAAACATTTCAATACCGTATTTACCTGCGCTACTATCAATAATCATATTACCATACATCCAGACGATGCACTAGAATTCGTTTTTTTTCCATACTGACAACTGTGTGGCATAGGGAGTGAACTTGTAGAATTTATGACCTGTTTTGTGTCTTGATTTACGGTAAACAGTAAAAGTAAGGTTTCTTCCCACACAAAGCACAAGAACACCATCACAGCTAGCCATCTTCAAAAAAGAGGGGAGCGGATTGAGAATGGGCCTGATTTGCATTTTGATTTAGGGGGATTACATTACTGGAACCTCACAATGCAGCTTCACTGTGTGGTATAATTGAAGAGAGTTTGGGGAGTGTGCAATGGCCAGCTCATACTGAACAATGTGTCTTGAACCCCTCATGTCTCAGAGCCTGTGACTTCTGGGATGTGTTGTTTGTCTCGGTTAGCAGTTGACATCTCGGTGACAGCTCTGTATAAAAGGGACAACAAAGGTAGTGATTGCAGTGCATGCAAACAGGGACTTTCTAAACGTGTGCTGAAGGCAGAGCACGTAGGAGAAGGAGAGGGGCGACAGGCAAACATGCATGAAAGGATGTGGCTTTCAGTGGCGCCAGAGAGATACTGTGTGTGCCTCTCAGTGAAAAGGGAATGCACATGAAGCATGGCTGAGTCAGAGCTTAGGATCCCACACTGGTAGTCAATACCAGTCAATACCAGAGCAGAAGAGAAAACTAGAAATGAATGTTAGGCAACAGGTGCATCCACCTTATGCTATCAATTCATTCCATTTCCTTTTCTATTTTAAGTGGTTCTAAGTACAGACAATATAATAAAATGACATGTTGGAGTATCATGGATCTTTTGTCCAGTATGTTGTACTTCTTGAGAGTGAATGCACCTGATGTTTGAAGTAAAGAGTTATTTTAGTTCAGAGATAAAGACAATGAAAAGTCTTAGTGTTGCTTGATATAAAGGGTTGTATTACCACCCTGAATAATAGAAGACACATTGCACATAGAACTGAAGTCCCGAGGTGTCCTATCCCTTCAGGCACTAACAGCACTTCAACATAATGCAGAATGCATTTGAAAGACACTGAATATGAAATTCAGCTCAGAAATACAACAGGAAATAGCTTCTTTTTTTTCAGGGAGACAACAGGAAATAAAGAACCAAATGATGAGTTAAAGGTAGGATTTCATCATGTGTGGTTTATTTGGGGATTTGGGGTTCACTACACTACTCCTCTTAGATCTTAGATTAATCATAATAATACTGCCTGAATCTAGAATCTAGAAGGACTGTCACATGGGATGTTTTTCACCTTATTTCTACTTGTGTAATAATAATCAATAAAACTTGCACTAATGTCTGTGAGAGTGTTGAGAGAACAAGACGGTGGAACTTGACATTATATACATCTTATATACCAACTGTCCTGTTTAGTATAACCCGTTTCAACAGTTCACATTTACAGTAGGCTATGCATGTTCTCCCTCATTTATGGCCCTGTGTTATGAATGAACTTGTTTGGTGACATACAGGACATGCACATAAAAGCTGGGTTAAAAACAGCCCATGTGCAGTGGAAACCCGTCACAGGCACTGCACATAGAGCTCAGTTTTTCTACGTTTTCCAACATCCCCTCTGCCTGCTGAGACCTGACTGCTTCCTCTGCTGCATCTCATGAATAATTGGCCTCGGGGGAAAACCACTATTTTGCCCCAACTCTCTGACTTGATAATGTGTTGTGTTAAGCATCTGCTGCAGCCTCGTGTCGTGTTAAGCATCTGCTGCAGCCTGCCTGCCCTTTGTCTGGCAGTCCATGGTATGTGAAGAGAAATGACCATGCAGAAATAACCATGCTGAGCTGCTCTTCAGCTGCAGGCTGTGCAGGCCCACTGCAGGTAGATAAGCAGGACAGGCCATTGACCAAGCACATGGATAATACACACAGCCTATACCACTACAAACTCTAAGGTCCAGACACACCTCTGCCTGACGCTGATGGACTGAGTGCAGAGCTCCACATCTGCTCCTGTTGAATGAACCACAAGAGCTCAGCTCAACTTGCTAGCCAATCCAATTGTTCTGTGAAGAGAGAAATGGAAAGGGAATTAGAATAAGAAAAGTAAAAGGTGGAAATGAGAGAACAGAAAACCGAATGGATTCTGAGAGCCAAAAAACGTATTTAGTCACAGAGACAGACCTGGTCCTACCACCGACTAGGAAGAGGGGAGAGAAGCCAGTCCTACTCTACCCAAACACATTTCCCTGGCCATATGTGATCTGACTGGGACAGGCAGTGCAGACAGGGTGGGCTGTCTGTTTGGATCTTCATGTCGCTGAGAATGTCCCAGAGAATTATAACCTCATCAATAAACCAATATACTGTGTACAAACTCACGTCACAATATATTGAATCTGGCAGTTAAGCCGGGGGAGTAGAGGAACATTACCGCTATCTTTGTTGACCCTCAATGGACCAGACCAGAGAGAGGAGTAACTTAAATAATGATCCTGCTGGATTACAAGAAATGCCTCAATCCATTTATCATCATGATCTTTATAGCAATTTCTGTTTTGCTTTGTGATCAGGACAGAATTCATCTTGAAAAGAAGCTGCATTTGTTTAGGTTCAGTCAAGGTTACATCTTGTGGATAAGGAGATGTAGTCATAAGATGTACATTTCCAATGCCTCAAACATCCTATAGCCAGGTAGGCATGCAGTCTACAATACTAAACCTAGAGAATAATGACTACGCCTCTTTTTAGAGCAAACATCTCAGCTCGGTGGTGACAGGGAAGCTTTTATGATGACTGTGGGGAAAGCTTTCACCCTAAAAGTGTAGGGCTTGGCGATATGGCCAAAATATCATGTGACAGGCCTCCCGGGTGGCACAGTGGTCTACGGCACTGCATTGCAGCGCTAGTTGTGCCACCAGAGACTCTGGGTTCGCGCCCAGGCTCTGTCGCAGCAGGCCGCGACTGGGAGGACCATGGGGCGACGCACAATTGGCATAGCGTCGCACAATTGGCATAGCGACGCACAATTGGCATAGCGTCGTCCGGGTTAGGGAGGGTTTGGCCGGTAGGGATATCCTTGTCTCATCGTGCACCAGTGACTCCTGTGGCAGACCGGGTGTAGTGCGTGCTAACCAAGGTAGCACGGTGTTTCCTCCGACACATTGGTTTGGCTGGCTTCCGGGTTGGAGGCGCTCTGTGTTAAGAAGAAGTGCGGCTTGGTTGGGTTGTGTTTCGGAGGATGCATGGCTTTCAACCTTCGTCTCTCCCGAGCTCGTACAGGAGTTGTAGCGATGAGACAAGATAGTAATTACTAACAACAATTGGATACCACGAAAAAGGGGGGTAAAATTTAAATAAAAAATTAAAATAATATCATATGACATTCTTTACCCCCTGTTTTTGACAGTATGGCGGTATTTGACAGTGTCATGACGTTGCCCTCTTTGGGTACAGCGAGCACAATCCCCCTCTCTCTGTCTCCTACACTCAGGCTGCTGCGATCTCAGGTTGTAAATTCCTGGAGGAGATTATCTCCTCATGGCCACAGTATAGAGAGAGACAGAGTTTTCATAGAGAGAACAAAGAAATGTCTTCCACCTCACAGAACTTGAGGTCCGAACAACATTTATGTTCTGGAGTAGGTATAAAAGATAGGTGAAGAATCCAGCTACGAACTGGTCTGTTTGGTACAATTTTGTGAAACTCATGAGAGACAATACGGCCACATTACTATAACGCTGTTTATACAATAGCCTCAGATATGAGGCTTACATCTAATTGTTGTATAAGATGAATGAGTGTGGATGATACTGTTTGTGAAATTGTGTAATGTGATTTTGGACTGTTTAATGAAGGAAACTCCAATTCACTTTGGGTTTTACTAAATCAGAGGACCGCTCACTAGCACAGTTATGGTCGGGCATCCTGGGACAGGACCTTTTCTGCTCTTCCGAATAAAACCCCCACCCGGGTTTTCTATCACCAGACCATGTTTCTCTCAATTACCAGAGGACTAAGGTTGAGACCAGCTTACCTCACCACGAGGGGACCAAGGTTTGAGACCAGACCAGTTTGCCTCCACACATGGTTAAACTCTTAGAATATTGATACAGACAGAATAAGAACAAATCTTTGATGCTAATTACTAGTCTGCAGCTAGAAATTCGGTATCATTGAACGCGAAGACCGACAACTGCCGAAACATCCATTCTACAACAACATGAATGAATGTCACTTTGAACTATTCATCCTAACCATGACAGAGAGAGCGAGAGGGAGGACAGACTCTCCAACAGAAACAAACTTTTTAACAGAGATCCCGACGACACACTGAGCGTAAATATATATATTGATTGCAATTATTCCCTAATGAGTGAGCGTCCATGTGCAAAGGATTAACATTTCAATTGTTATAATTATCAACTTTAGTGTCTTATCTGTCGACACCCACTTCCCTTCTGTCTAACAAGCCGCCATGCCGGTTTAGCCCACTAAGGCACATTCCCCTATCATTTCTTGTAACCATATTTACTTTGTTTGCTTCTGTGTGCACTTCTGTGATTGTTTAGTTAGTTAATAAATAAATGATTTTAAGACAATTGATATATGGATGACTCATAGTAAAGACTGGGTTCTTGCAGATCAAGAATTTACGACGTTTGAAATGAGACTAATGTGAGGTAAAATAATTAATTAATTAATGAAGAAGACTAATTGATCAGATATTAAAATATATCTGAAAAGTTGTATTAGGAAAATTATAACTTTGTAATCTGAATATTTTCCTTGGTGCCCCGACTTCCTAGTTAATTACATTTGCCTGATTAGTTAATCACGAAATGCTAATTACAGAGAACCTTTGATAAAAACTATAAGTCTTCAGTTAATGATAGTAAAGACACGACAACAGTATTTTATGCTTCTGAATAACACAAGTTACAAGTATGTTTTATGAGCAGTGCGTGACCTTAGAATGGCAACAAATGAATTAATAGGCCAATTCTCCATTCTGATGGTTTTATTCTCAACCAATCTAGGCCAAAACTGACAGTGAAGTAGTCCAATTTGTTGAACTTTCATATTGTAAAAATCCATACCGGTATACCAGTATTCACAATATATTGCCCAACCCTGTAAGAATGTTACCCTGGCCTGAAGAGGGAATGTGGGGAAACAGCCTTGTGGCTTTTAGAGGTCTAAAACATGCATGGTAGGCCCAGAGTGGAATTTATAACTCCTCTTCTAGAATATATATACATACATACATACATACATACATACATACATACATACATACATACATACATACATACAGTAGCATTCAAAAGTTTGGATGCACCTACTCATTCAAGGGTTTTTATTTATTTGTACTATTTTCTACATTGTAGAATAATAGTGAAAACATCAAAACTATGAAATAACACATATGGAATCATGTAGTAACCAAAAAAGTGTTAAACAAATCAAAATATATTTTATATGTGAGATTCTTTGAAGTAGACACCCTTTGCCTTGATGTCAGCTTTGCACACTCTTGGTATTCTCTCAACCAGCTTCATGAGGTAGCCACCTGGAATGCATTTCAAATAACAGGTGTGCCTTGTTAAAAGTTAATTTGTGGAATGTCTTTCCTTCTTAATGCGTTTGAGCCAATCATTTGTGTTGTGACTATACAGAATAAGTCCATATTATGGCAAGAACAGATCAAATAAGCAAAGAGAAACAACAGTCCATCATTACTTTAAGTCATGAAGTTCAGACAATGCGGAACATTTCAAGAACTTTGAAAGTTTCTTCAAGTGCAGTCGCAAACACCATCAAGCACTATGATGAAACTGGCTTTTATGAGGACCCCACAGTAAAGGAAGACCCAGAGTTCATTAGAGTTAACTGCACCTCAGACTGCAGCCTAAATAAATGCTTCACAGAGTTCAAGTAACAGACACATATCAACATCAACTGTTCAGAGGACACTGTGTGAATCAGGCCTTCATGGTCGAATTGCTGCAAAGAAATCACTACTAAAGGACACCAATAATACGAAGAGACTTGCTTGGACCAAGAAACACGAGTAATGGACATTAGACCGATGGAAATCTGTCCTTTGGTCTGATGAGTCCAAATTTGAGATTTTTGGTTCCAACCGCCTTGTCTTTGTGAGACGCAGAGTAGGTGAACGGATGATCTCCGCATGTGTGGTTCTCACCATGAAGCATAGAGGAGGTGGTGTGATGGTGTGGGGGTGCTTTGCTGGTGACTGTCAGTGATTTTTTTTTAATTCAAGGCACACTTTACCAACATGGCATTCTGCAGCGATGCGTCATCCCATCTGGTTTGCGCTTAGTGGGACTATCATTTGTTTTTCAACAGGACAATGACCCAACACACCTCCAGGCTGTGTAAGGGCTATTTGACCAATGAGAGAGATGGAGTGCTGCATCAGATGACCTTGTTTCCACAATCACCCGACCTCAACCCAATTGGGATGCTTTTGGATGAGTTGGACCGCAGAGTGAAGGAAAAGCAGCCAACAAGTGCTCAGCATATGTGTAAACTCCTTCAAGACCTTTGGTAAAGCATTCCAGGTGAAGCTGGTTGAGAGGATGCCAAGAGTATGCAAAGCTGTCATCAAGGCAAAATATGGCTACTTAATTTTTGGGGGGCTACTACATGATTCCATATGTCTTATTTCATAGTTTTGATGTCTTCACTATTATTCTACAACATAGAATAAAGAAAAACCCTTAAATGAGTAGGTGTGTCCTAACTTTTGACAGGAACTGTATATATACACACTATATAAACAAAAGTATGTGGACACGCATTTGTGGATTCAGCTATTTCCTTACTGATGAGCTCAGTGACTTTCAATGTGGCACTGTCATAGGATGCCACATTTCCAACAGGTCAGTTTGTCAAATTTCTGCCCTGCTAGAGCTGCCCCAGCTAACTGTAAATGCTGTTATTGTGAAGTGGAAAGTCTAGGAGCAATAATGGCTCAGCCACGAAGTGCTAGGCCATACAAGCTCACAGAAGGGACCGAATAGTGGTCTGGGGCTGTTTTTCATGGTTCGGGCTAGGCCCCTTAGTTCCAGTGAAGGGAAATCTTAACGCTACAGCTTACAATGACATTCTAGATGATTCTGTGCTTCCAACGTTGTGGGAACAGTTTGGGGAAGGCCCTTTCCTGTTTCAGCACAACAATGCCCCTGTGCACAAAGTGAGGTCCGTACAGAAATAGTTTGTCGAGATTTGTGTGGAAGAACTTGACTGGCCTGCACAGAGCCCGGACCTCAACCCCATCGAACACCTTTGGGAGTAATTGGAATGCCGACTGCGAGCCAGGCCTAATCGCCCAACATCAGTGCCCAACCTCACTAATGCTCTTGTGGCTGAATGGAAGCAAGTCCCCATAGCAATGTTCCAAAATCTAGTGGGAAGCCTTCCCTGAAAGTGGAGTCTATTATAGAAGCAGAGGGTGGACCAACTCCACATTAATGCCCATGATTGTGGAGTGAGATGTTCGACGAGCAGGTGTCCACATTTTTTTGTGTTTACTGTATATATACTGCAATGGTTGCAGTTTGATTGTTCTCCCTAGCACTTATAAAGAGAACAAAGTTTAATTTTTTAAAAATTTTTTATTTCACCTTTATTTAACCAGGTAGGCTAGTTGAGAACAAGTTCTCATTTGCAACTGCGACCTGGCCAAGATAAAGCATAGCAGTGTGAACAGACAACACAGAGTTACACAGAGTAAACAATTAACAAGTCAATAACACAGTAGTAAAAAAAAAAAAGGGGAGTCTATATACATTGTGTGCAAAAGGCATGAGGTAGGCGAATAATTACAATTTTGCAGATTAACACTGGAGTGATAAATGATCAGATGGTCATGTACAGGTAGAGATACTGGTGTGCAAAAGAGCAGAAAAGTAAATAAATAAAAACAGTATGGGGATGAGGTAGGTAAAAATGGGTGGGCTATTTGCCGATAGACTATGTACAGCTGCAGCGATCGGTTAGCTGCTCAGATAGCAGATGTTTGAAGTTGGTGAGGGAGATAAAAGTCTCCAACTTCAGCGATTTTTGCAATTCGTTCCAGTCACAGGCAGCAGAGAACTGGAACGAAAGGCGGCCAAATGAGGTGTTGGCTTTAGGGATGATCAGTGAGATACACCTGCTGGAGCGCGTGCTACGGATGGGTGTTGCCATCGTGACCAGTGAACTGAGATAAGGCGGAGCTTTACCTAGCATGGACTTGTAGATGACCTGGAGCCAGTGGGTCTGGCGACGAATATGTAGCGAGGGCCAGCCGACTAGAGCATACAAGTCGCAGTGGTGGGTGGTATAAGGTGCTTTAGTGACAAAACGGATGGCACTGTGATAAACTGCATCCAGTTTGCTGAGTAGAGTGTTGGAAGAAATTTTGTAGATGACATCGCCGAAGTCGAGGATCGGTAGGATAGTCAGTTTTACTAGGGTAAGTTTGGCGGCATGAGTGAAGGAGGCTTTTGTCACGGTTTTCATATGGTGAAGGAAAGTCGGACCAAACTGCAGCGTGTCAATTGCGATTCATCTTTATTAAACAAACGTAAAAACATGACAAAACACTAACACTACAAAACAATAAACGAAACGAAAACCGAAAACAGCCTATACATGTGTCTACTAACCTCTAACAAGGACATCAAGACACTCAGGACAATCACCCACAATACAACCAAAGAATATGGCTGCCTAAATATGGTTCCCAATCAGAGACAACGATAAACACCTGCCTCTGATTGAGAACCACTTCAGACAGCCATAGACTTTCCTAGAACACCCTACTAAGCTACAATCCCACTAACATACACACCAAAACCCCCAGACAAAACACACCACAATACAAAAACTCCATGCCACACCCTGGCCTGACCCAATACATGAAGAAAAACACAAAATACTTAGACCAGGGCGTGACAGAACCCCCCTCTAAGGTGCGGACTCCCGAACGCACCTCAAATCAATAGGGAGGGTCCGGGTGGGCGTCTGTCCATGGTGGCGGCTCCGGCGCGGGACGTGGACCCCACTCAGTTAATGTCTTAGTCCCCTTCTCCTTGCGTCCCTGGATAGTCCAACCTCGCCGCCAACCATGGCCTAGTAGTCCTCACCCAGAACCCCACCAGACTGAGGAGCAGATCGGGACTGAGGTGAAGCTCGGGACTGAGGGAAGCTCGGGAAAGGAAGCTCGGGAGTGAAAGGAAGCTCGGGAGTGAAAGGAAGCTCGGGAGTGAAAGGAAGCTCGGGAGTGAAAGGAAGCTCAGGCAGGTTGATGGATCTACCAGATCCTGGCTGACTGGCAGATCCTGGCTGACTGGTGGATCCGGGCCGACTGACAGATCTGGAAGAGCCCGGGTGACTGGCAGATCTGGAAGAGCCCGGCTGACTGGCAGATCTGGAAGAGCCCGGCTGACTGGCAGATCTGGAAGAGCCTGGCTGACTGGCAGATCTGGAAGAGCCTGGCTGACTGGCAGATCCCGGCTGACTGGCAGATCTGGAAGAGCCTGGTTGACTGGCAGATCTGGAAGATTCTGGCTGACTGGCAGATCTGGAAGAATCTGGCTGACTGGCAGATCTGGACGAGCCTGGTTCACTGGCAGATCTGGAAGATTCTGGCTGACTGGCAGATCTGGAAGAGCCAGGTTGACTGGAAGATCTGGAAGAGCCAGGTTGACTGGCAGATCTGGAAGAGCCTGGTTGACTGGCAGATCTGGAAGAGCCCGGTTGACTGGCAGATCTGGAAGATTCTGGCTGACTGGCAGATCTGGACGAATCTGACTGACCCATGCTGACTGGCGGCTCTGGCTGCTCCATGTAGGCTGACAGCTCTGGCGGCTTCTTACAGACTAGCAGCTCTGGCGGCTCCGTGCAGACTGGCAGCTCCTTGCAGACTGGCAGCTCCTTGCAGACTGGCAGCTCTGGCTGCTTAATGCAGACTGACAGCTCTGGCTGCTTCATGCAGACTGACAGCACCTCTGGCGGATCCTGGCACTTCTGGCGGATCCTGGCTGACTGGCACTTCTGGCGGATCCTGGCTGACTGGTGGATTCTGGCTGACTGGTGGATCTAACTGATCCTGACAGACTGGCGACGCTGGGCAGACTGGCGGCGCTGGGCAGACTGGCGGCGCTGGGCAGACTGGCGGCTCCTTGCAGACTGACGGCTCCTTGCAGACTGACGGCTCCTTGCAGACTGACGGCTGCATTGCAGACTGACAGCTCTGGCTGCTCCTTGCAGACTGATAGCTCCATGCAGACTGGCCGCTCCATGCAGACTGACAGCTCTGGCTGCTCCATGTAGACTGACAGCTCTGGCTGCTCCATGCAGACTGGCTGCTTCATGCAGACTGGCAGCTCTGGCTGCTCCATGCAGACTGACAGCTCTGGCTGCTTCATGCAAACTGACAGCTCTGGCTGCTTCATGCAGACTGGCAGCTCTGGCTGCTCCATGCAGACTGGCAGCTCTGGCTGCTTCATGCAGACTGGCAGCTCTGGCTGCTCCATGTAGACTGACAGCTCTGGCTGCTCCATGCAGGCTGGCAGCTCTGGCTGCGCTGAACAGGCGGGAGACTCCGGCAGCGCAGGAGAGGAGAAAGGCTCTGGCTGCGCTAAACAGGCGGGAGACTCCAGCAGCGCTGTAGAGGAGGAAGGCTCTGGCTGCGCTAAACAGGCGGGAGACTCCAGCAGCGCAGGAGAGGAGACAGGCTCTGGCTGCGCTGAACAGGCGAGGCGCACTGAAGGCCTGGTGCGTGGTGCTGGAACTGGTGGTACTGGATCGAGGACACGCACAGGAAGCCTGGTGTGGGGAGCTGCTACCGGAGGACTAGAGTGTGGAGGTGGCACAGGATGGGCTAGACCGTGAAGGCGTACTGGAGATCTTGAGAGCAGTGTTGGCACAGGACGTGCAAGGCTAGGGATGTGCACAGGAGGCCTGGTGCGTGAGGCTGGCACCAACTTCACCAGCCGACTAACACGCACCTCAGGACGAGTATGGAGCGCTAACCCAGGTGCCATCAAATCCCCGACACGTTCCGTCGGTCGAATCTCTCTCCTCCAATTTCCCCATTAACTCCTTCACAGTCTCTGTTTCGCTCACCTCCAACACCGGCTCTGGTTCTGGTCTCCTCCTTGGCTCCTCACGATAAACAGGGAGAGTTGGCTCAGGTCTGACTCCTGACCCTGCCACTCTATCCCTGAGCCCCCCAAGAAATTTTTGGGGCTGATTCTCAGGCTTCCGTCCGCGCCGCCGAGTTTGCTTCGCCAACTCCATTCTCCGATAACCCTCCGCGCACTGCTCCATCGAATCCCAGGCGGGCTCCGGCACATTCCATGGGTAGACCGCCCACCGGTCTATCTCCTCCCAAGAAGTATAGTCCATACTGTCCTCCTCTTTGGGCTGCTCCTGTTGCCTCTTCTCCTGCTGCACCTTTGGGCGGCTACACTCCCCTGGTTTAGCCCAGGGTCCTCTCCCGTCGAGGATTTCCTCCCATGTCCAGAAATCCTTATTCCGTATCTCCTCTTTGGGCTGCTCCTGCCTGTTGACACGCTGCTTGGTCCGTTGGTGGTGGGTGATTCTGTCACGGTTTTCATATGGTGAAGGAAAGTCGGACCAAACTGCAGCGTGTCGATTGTGATTCATCTTTATTAAACAAACATAAAAACACGACAAAACACTAACACTACAAAACAATAAACGAAACGAAAACCACCTATACATGTGTCTACTAACCTCTAACAAGGACATCAAGACACTCAGGACAATCACCCACAATACAACCAAAGAATATGGCTGCCTAAATATGGTTCCCAATCAGAGACAACGATAAACACCTGCCTCTGATTGAGAACCACTTCAGACAGCCATAGACTTTCCTAGAACACCCTACTAAGCTACAATCCCACTAACATACACACCAAAACCCCCAGACAAAACACACCACAATACAAAAACTCCATGCCACACCCTGGCCTGACCCAATACATGAAGAAAAACACAAAATACTTAGACCAGGGCGTGACAGCTTTGTTGCGGAATAGAAAGCAGACTCTTGATTTGATTTTTGATTGTAGATGTTTGATATGAGTCTGGAAGGAGAGTTTACAGTCTAGCCAGACATCTAGGAACTTATAGATGTCCACATATTCAAGGTTGGAACCATCCAGGGTGGTGATGATGGTCAGGCGTGCGGGTGCAGGCAGCGAACGGTTGAAAAGCATACATTTGGTTTT
Source organism: Oncorhynchus nerka (assembly GCF_034236695.1). NCBI lineage: Eukaryota > Metazoa > Chordata > Actinopteri > Salmoniformes > Salmonidae > Oncorhynchus > Oncorhynchus nerka. The sequence continues at coordinate 69,031,989 of NC_088422.1, read as the reverse complement.
ACTAGCGTTTAAGAGCAGTTGGAGGCCACGGAAGGAGTGTTGTATGGCATTGAAGCTCGTTTGGAGGTTAGATAGCACAGTGTCCAAGGACGGACCGGAAGTATATAGAATGGTGTCGTCTGCGTAGAGGTGGATTAGGGAATCGCCCGCAGCAAGAGCAAAAAGAACAAGTACATGTTCCCAGGTTTTTATCTGGAAGAGAACTCCTCAGCCCTGTAAGTTATTGCGTTACATAACCAAAGCTTCTCATTTCCTTTCTCTGCCTCCTCAGAGAAACCTGAGCCATCTAAAATGCATGGTAATAGTGGAGAATCTGGAGCACCATCATTATCAGACAAGAGGAAGTGCTGTATCACATGGCATGTGAATGGTAGTCTTCCTGCTTCTTAAAAACATATCCAAATGCTTTTCACTGTACTGAACTCTCTCAGGTGGCTCTGTTTCCATTGCATGCATTGTTACACATAGGAACATAATTTTGCCACAGGACTTGCAAGGACATTTTCTATGTGTCATGTCAGATTAAGATGCATTATTTTACCCATGCGAAAAATGAGCGTATTCTTTTCCTTTTGTTTTACAGGTGTGACTCTTCTGGTGTTTGTTTCCCACGATACTGGAGAGGGTGGTCCCATCTGGCAGGGGCTGTAGACCACTACAGCCACCTGAGAGGCAGTGGAGGAATCTTGAGGGTCCTGGTCCTCTTCTCTCAGACATTCCTCTATACTGGGCTGCTTTAATGAGGTTGGGGTTCCCAGCAGCCTCCAACCGAATCATATTCAACAGTGTTTCCCCCAGTGGGCTCTCTGATAACCCTCTCCACCTCCCTTTGTCTGCCGGCATTATACTCTAACTCTACACACACACAGGCATAAGCTCAGACTTTTGCACTCACGTACGAACACGCATGCGCACACTCACGCGAGTTTCCACACACATGTACAAATGGGAGGCGCACACAATGGTACAGGACAGGGCTTTGTTCTGGGATCTGGTCTGAGAGGCAGAGGTCAGCCCTGAGCCTCTATTTGCTCCAGGGTCATTGGGGGTAACAGTTGGGAAATGGGGGTGTATAATGGCAGCATGCTCTGAGGGCCAGGACCCCTCCGACTTCATCATGTCAGTTTATCAGCTCTTTAAAAGAGAGATAGGAACTTATTACGCTCCACTCTGTCTCATTAGGATGACAGCCAGAGAGAAAACATAATAAAATAATGCTTTTAAAAGGCCAGTATCTATGGTAATCATTGTGCCAGTCATGGCGCTTGTAGGATGAGGTCACATTTGGTTCTAAATTGAGAATCCAAGTCCATTTAGTATCTAATGGAGGTGTAACCTAAAAGGAAATCAGTGCATGGGAAGAGGGATTGATGTCATTTTCCAGGGTTGGTTCGAACCATACCAAACTCCCGCAGCTTTCCGGACCCAGACACAGGACAGCGATGCAGATACAGGCCTTCTGAGACCCAGGTCCCCTACATATTGTCCTATTCCTCCATAGCTATTTTAACTACACTTTAAAGGCTATTCCCGTGTTGAGGCCCATTCAGAGGTAGAAAATAAACCACAGGGCTATAACAACTCTCTCATATAGGCTAGAGATGGCTTTCTCCTGCTGCGTATACACTACATGACCAAAAGTATGTGGACACCGGCTTGTTGAAAAATCTCATTGCAAAATCATGGCCATTAATATGGAGTTGGTCCCCTCTTTTTGTCATAACACTCTTCTGGGAAGGCTTTCCACTAGATGTTGGAACATTGTGTTGGGGACTTGCTTCCATTTAGACACAAGAGCATTAGTGAGGTCAGGCACTGATGTTGGGCGATTAGGCCTGGCTCGCTGTTGGCATTCCAATTAATCCCAAATGTGTTCGATGGGGTTGATGTCACTTCACAATAACAGCACTTACAGTTGACCGAGGCATCTCTAGCAGCGCAGAAATCTGACGAACTGACTTGGAAAGGTGGCATCCTATGACGGTGCCATGTTGAAAGTCACTCAGCTCATCAGTAAGGCCAATCTACTGCCAATGCTTGTCTATGGAGATTGCATGGCTGTGTGCTCGATGTTATACAGCTGTCAGCAACGGGTGTGGCTGATATAGCCGAATCCACTCATTTGAAGGGGTGTCCACGTACTTTTGCATATATAGTGTATATCTTGAAATTACAGTAGATTGGAGAAAAAACGATGTGGCCCCATAAACTGAGGTAAATTGAACAACCTATGAAAGAAATTGCCTCTCACGTCAGGAGATATTGTGTCTCTTTTAACGGCACAATCTTTCAACGCTCCTTAACCCCTGGAATGTGTCACTTTGTGTTGCTAGGTCCCTTTGTTCCCCTGCAGAAAGAGCCCTGCAGTGGAGTCACTAATGAAGGAAGGGACTTGAGAGCCAAGCTTTCCATTAAGGTTTCACCAAACGCCACTCAGCCCAAGCACTCTGGACTGAGGCACTCAGGAGCCCACCGGTATCAGACTGGAACCAGTGGTACTATGCTCATTAAGACTAGTTATTCCAGCGACAGGTGTGTTAATCCAGCAGGCCTGTGATGTGACCTCTGACCTCTAGCACAGTGTGGTGCTATACGGCCCCTCCCACTCACACCGGGGTTGTCACATCCGTTAGGAGCAGACGTGTCCCAGGCCTGCCACCGACACAGCCAGGCCCACTGGCCCACGTCTCACTGGGTTTTATAGGTACAGGGTGTATGGACAATGCAGTATTGACCTCACACACTGTCGAACTGTTCTGTACTGTTCTATACCTTGATTAAACATTCTGCAGAAGCTCTCAGGACATGAGGGCCCAGTAATGCTGTTGTACGGACCCAGATTTCATTGTTACTGTAGTGATGTAACTTTTTTTAAATGACTCATATCACTTTGAACCGACAAGCAATTAAAGATGTTTCATCAGTGTGATTCATGTCTACAAAACTGGAGGTGACGAAAACCCTATTGCTTTGACTGACAGCATCACAACCACGCTAGTTCCACCAGTCATTCATTCTCTGGTCTACAGTAAACAATTGACATCTAAACAAACTCATCAACAAAGGCTATTTATTCTCATCCTAGAGGGGAGAGATGCTGTGAAACTTTGTTGCAGTGTGTGATGCCTGCCATGAGAGGACAGTTGGAGATTAAAAGCCACGTGTTAGGTTGACTAAGACTTTCACATCTCTAATGTGCTGTTACATATTAATCAGCTTAACACAGTCTCTTACCTGGGGCAATTAGCACAGCTCCTATTTAGAATGCAACACTCCCCATTTACAATGACTGAATGTCAACTGCAGCAGATCCACTTGACTGCCCCGCTGCAGGGAAACTAGCGTCAACCGAGTGCCAAGTGGTGCTCACCTGATGTAACCTGCACTTACAAGTTTGAACGCTCCCGATTACCACCCCAAAGTCTCTCACTCAATGCTTGATTTAATGAATCAACTGCACATGCTGCTGACAGATGACAGCTAAAACACAGGCCACAACAAGGTGAGGGCCAACCAAAACACAGACGCCGCTTGGTTTCACGGCCGTGACTCATTCTCGCCATTGTCTTGACTGACACCCTCCCCTTGCTGCCTCAGGGGTCTCATTGTGGCGCCGTATTTAGTATTGGAGCACTGACTTACAATGTAGGGCCCCCGGGGCGGAAGGGAGGAGCAGCACCTGCAACGCTGGAGGTCATGCCCCAGGCTGTGGCCTCGTTCACTGGGCAGCTCTGGTCAGGGCAGTGGGTGCAGGCCCAGAGGTCAGGCTACTGAATGAAATGGAGAGGAGAGTTTATGGGGGTATTTTAGAGCTCAATATAAACCAGCCTCCAAGCTTGTGAGCAACCCAGAGTTTACTAAACACAGAGGACCTCTTTCAAATGAGCATCATTGAAGGCAGGTTAAGGAAATAATGTTTTCTCCACAAACTCTCTCTGTGGTCACTCTCCTGTTAATGTAATCTGTGATTAGTACACTAGACCCTACTAAGTCACTGTGTGGTCGCCCAGCCCTCCATGGCAGTGGGCAGCATGCTCTGAAGCGGTTAAGACCCTTAAGATTATTAGTGTTTGTGTGACTGCCACTGTGCTGAAAAACAAATAAGGCTTTACTGCCATGAGCCAGAGGAGCTAAATCTTTGTTTCCCCCAATTGAAATAATCCTCAACATGACCCCTAGCGACCCGCTCCTCATTTAGGACATTTCCGCCACTCATCGACTCTGGCATGGGAACGAGCGGGAATGTCAGGTATGTGCCCTGTTTCGGAAGCGGCCAACTCTGGATGTTTTGTCTGTGCTCACAGACGTGTGTCTGCTATGGTGAGAGAGTGTTACTGCCTGTGCCAAAAGAAAAAATACACCTGCATGCATCTGTTCAATCATGCAGAAGGAAGGGTAGTACTGATCTCAGTTGAGAAGTATTTGATCATTTTTAACGCCACAAGTCATTCCTGACCTTGTGACCTAACAAGGAAATACTCCAGGCCCTATTCATGTTTCATCATTATTGTGTTACCCTATTCACTGGGGTTGTCAGACTGCCCAAGCTTTGAATGTTGAGAATATTACGGGTCAGAGTTACAGATCAGATTTAAATACTGAAACACAGCCAGTATGTTTTTGTATGCACGCCTGAGGCAGCTTGTAGACTTTTTCTCCAGCTCACCCATTGACACTAGCTAGCTTCTTTGATGTGTGCAACAAGGCTAAAGGGCTCATCTGCTATGGCCATTCTCTGCTAGCAGGATCAAATACTAAAGAAAAGAACAAACGCTATCCCCGCCTCTATGGAAAAGGAATTCTGCTGCAGAAGCTTCTTTAGAGACTAACGAGTTCAGCGTTCAGCTGCAACATGGATTGTCTTTGATAGACTGTTGTCTGATTAAAGACTACATACACTGACAGCCCATAGGAGGAAGATACATGTGTAACAGACTGGTAACCACACCCATGGGTGAAGAAAGGTTGATTGTAGTCATTTTACAGCTGAACATTTGGTTGAATTATCTCCTCCAATAACATACAGGTGTACAGTTATCATGCATAACAGAGGATTCCACGGGTGCACTTGGTATAAGTTACAGAAAAACACATGAATATTTCTGGGTGTTTCTCAACCTCACAGAATGATCTTCCTCTCCATAATAAAAGTGTATGGATTTTGTCCGGGGGCAAAACTCACAAGATCTTGCACCTGAACAATTGCTGTGGCCCCCATGTTTATCACTTGATGGGGGAACTTTTGGTTTCACTCACAATGACATTGTATCATGTTGCAAAGATTTTTGTGGAGCACATTCTTTTAGCGTTCAGGCACATTGACAATATGCAGGCAGGGTTGAAATAGGATCCCAAAATGGTGAATGTAGTACCTTTTTTATGATGTAAAAGTTAAACACTAATGCGGCAATAAAAATGTATTTACCTTTGATGGTTTCCAGTGAAAATGTTCTTGTTGCTTTTGTATTTTGGCTGCAGATGCTGGGGACACACATCCCCCAAAGGTGTATTTTAGAAAGACCAAAGAGCAAGGGACAGGCTTACAATGGATAGGTTGAGAGTTTCAACAACATAAAACACTTTGTATGCACAGTGTACAATAGATGTTAGCTAACACATTACTTCTCACTTCTGAGACTTATGTTTTGTTGTACATTGTCCCTGTTTCAAATAAGTGAAATAATAACATTTTTTAAAACAGATTTACAAATTTCTGAAGGTTACTTGGATTTGCTTGAGGCAAGTTTCCACAGATGGAGGAAAGCATAATCAAGCAAAGAAATCATAACTGCACTTGGGTGGAAAAGCATTTGTTAAGACACTACTTAAGTGTCCTACTTACAGACTAGGGTTGCAAAGTTACCGGTAATTTACCAAAGTTACCAGAATCTTCGGTAATCTATGGTAACTTTGGTAATTTATATAGTATACATTTTTTATATTTTTCCATGAGTATCTAGTGGACAGACCATATGGTTCAAGAGAAAATACCCGAATTAATGACAAAACATTTACAACAAAGACATATGGGCATAGTAAAATAAATAAATAGTCTAAAGAAATAAATGAAGGATATCTTATGCTGAAAGCCTAATATTAAACACCAATGGTATTCACTAACTTGATGCTTTATATTTAGGATAATGTTTTAATGTTGTATTTTAAAATAATCTTATTTTATTACTGTATATATTGTACATGTGATAAGGCCACCTGTGATAATCTGAAGTACCCAAAAAGGCCACTACATGTATTTTTATAAAATTACCCAAAAACCTTGAAGCTACCAAAATTCTGGTAGTTTATACTGGTGAACTTTGAACGTTTCCAGTAATATACACTCCCTTTGCAACACTATTACACCTGTTTCTCTAATCAGGTGAGAGAACTAAGCCATGAATAGTTGAACAAATCCTTGCGTGTGTAGGTGATTAGTGTTATTATAGAGAGGCCACAGGTCCAAGTCAAACCCCTGGAGCGACACACACTCTCCTGTACCTTTTCTAACCAGGTGCAGACCTCACCAGATCTCTTGTAGACGAGCATGGGGACAAGGGAAATATCAGTCATTAGCATGAATATACCCTCTTATTACAGGAGAAAATCATATCCCTTCAGCTGCTTGAAAATATCAGCTATGCATTTTGGATATATTATCTCCTGACACCAGTGGATTGATCAATCATTTTTAGTTTCAGTATGAGGCAGGACTAGCTGGGTATTGTGCATGCAACAAGAAAGCAAATGTAAACAAGTGAATATAGATACAGAAACAGTTCTACAATTCACACCTAAGTTATAAAGCAGTGCTCAATAATCATAATCCTGGGTGTTAAGACATACACGGCTGAAGTCCTTAGAGTTGAAGGATGGCTACGGCCAACCAGAGAGCACCTGTTATTATTGGAGGAGCGTCGCAGAACAATAAAGGAATAGCAGAACATAAAAACATTTATAGTAACGGTTATATGGCTAAATGTACACTTCAGTAATGACAGCCAGTACACAGTGCAGCAGTAGCACCACCACTGGCTACTGGTCTTCAGTGACCCCTTCATGACCCTTTCCTAAGCAGCTCCATGGCCTCTCTCATGGTCCTGTTATTTGGTGGCTTAACTGAAGCTCTGCACTGGTCTGTGGATATTCTTTCAGGATCTTATCTGGCCCAAACAACCATGTCTGTTGGTACGTGGGGAAACGGAGACACAATAACACGCCCTTGTGGTATCAAACATGCTGAGTCAAATTCACTTGTTGGGACACAGAGTGTGAGGCTGCAGCTGCCAATGAGGGACAGACTTAACAGAACCATGATCACCTGAGGCAGTGCTCTCGCTGATATATACAAAATCATTTTAGGGTGTGAGTTCCTCCAGTGTCAGTTACCCCTGCTATGATGGTAGCTAGTTGCATGTCCTTCCTGCCAACAGTACGTGGTGAACATAGCAGACAGACACATGCATCAGCCCTGACAGATCTGAGATGTGTGATAGTGGTGAAGCATCTCTCCAAGCAGAACCCACAGCATGTTGTTCACATAAACAACAGAGACATGGCAATAAACATTGTAATGTGATTTACTCTGGCATGTTCTCACCTCCTTAACACCACCAACTCATACCCACCTCATACCTGGATCATGTTTTTTCGTCCTCGAACCTGGAGGGAAGCTGAAGTAATTCCGCTTTACTGGTTCTAACAGCCGACCAATCAGTCTACTGCCGGCACTTGGCAAACTGTTGGACCAGCAGATACAATGTTATTTCTCTTTGAACAAATTAACAACAGACTTTCAGCATGCCTATCGAGAAAGCCACTCAACATGTACTGCACTGACACAAATGACTGATGACTGGCTGAAACAAATTGATAATAAGAAGATTGTGGGAGCTGTAATGTTAGTCTTCAGTGCAGCCTTTGATATCAATGACCATAATTTGTTCGTAGAAAAATGTATATATTATGACTTTACACTCTCTGCCATATCATGGATCGAAAGCTATCTAACAGAACACAGAGTTTTAGATTTTTATGGAAGCGTCTCTAAAGTAAAACATGCTGAGTGTGGTATTCCGCAAGGAAGCTGTCTTGACCCGTTACTGTTTTTCTATTTTTACTAATGATCTACCACTAGACTTAAACAAAGCCTGTGTGTCTATGTATGCTGATGATTCAACCCTATACACGTCAGCGGCCACATCTAGTGAAATCACTGCAACTCTAAACAGAGAGTTGCAGTTAGTTTCAGAATGGGTGGTCAGTAATAAATTAGTCCTGAGACTAGATTAATCCTAGATTAGTCAGTAGACCAAGAGCATAGTATTTGGAACAAATCATTCCCTAAGGGCTAGACCTCAGCTGGATCTGATAATGGAAAATGTAGCTATTAAGCGAGCTGAGGAGACTCAATTACTTGGTGCTACCTTAGATTGTAAACTGTCATGGTCAAAACATATTGATTCAATGGTTGTAGAGATGGGAATAGGCCTGTCTGTGATAAAGAAATGCTCAGCATTCTTAAAACCACACTCAATCAAACAAGTCCTACAGGCTCTAGTTTTATCCTATCTTGACGACTGCCTGGTAATAGGGAAAGACATAATAACGCTACAGAGGGCCCAAAACAGAACAGCACGTCTTGCCCTGCATTGTTCACATAGAGCGAATGTCAACAAAATGCATGTTGATCTTTCTTGGCTCAAAGTAGGGGAGAGATTGTCTGCATCACTTTTGTTTTGTAAGAAATATTATTGTGTTAAAAACTCCAAACTGTTAATTCAATCAACTAACATACAGCTCTGAAAGACAGCTCCATAAGACATGCAATCAGAAGTCTCTTCACAGTCCCTATAGCCAAAATGAATTCAAGGCAACGCACAGTAATATATAGAGCCGTGATAGCATGGAACTCCCTGCCATCTCAAATCACTCAAGGAGTAGCAAAAGCAGCTTTAAAAAACTAAAACTAAAACAGCACACTCTGACCTAATTAGCTTGTAGCATCTCCCTCCTGAGCAGATCTGGTGTTTGGGTTAAAATGAAAGATAAGATGTGCCCTTGGCATTAGGATATCAGGGCCTGCTTAGAGAAAACATGTAAGCAAAGCCTCAGTAGGGTAAGGACTTCAGTCATGCTCTGTATGATATGAGAGCTCAGCTCACTGACTAACTAGTGTTATGAGAATCTCTCAGATTGTTTAGAGAACATGGTGCAGTGACATTAACATATCAGGGCCTGCCTCAGTAGAGCAAAGTATTATTGATGTATGGAATGTTAGGTTTAAAGCTACAATATGTAACTTTTTGGACAACCCGACTAAATTCACATAGAAATGTGAGTCACAGATATGTCATTCTCATTGATTGCAAGTCTAAGAAGTGGTAGATCTGTTCTATGTTAGTTGTTTCTCTGCTTCACCTTCTTAAGTTCCGCTTTTACTTTCGGTTTTGTACACCAGCTTTAAACAGCTGAAAAAACAATATTTTTGGCTATGAAAAATATATTTCACAGCGGTGTAACTGGTACATTGGTTCTCTACACTATACTTGCTTGTTTTGTCACATAAACTGAAACTAGTTGAATAATTCAAATTTTTCAACCCGGAAATGGCATTTCTGCATAGTGCATCTTTAAGTGTATAAAGTGGGTATTCTTATTTTAAATGTATGTCGTTCTGTCCTTGAGTTGATACCTAAGTGTGTACTGATATGTGTGTATGTGTGTGACTGGAGGACGTTGCTGGGTGTGAATGTGGTGTCGGGGAAGGAGGGTGGAAATGTAAGACAAGATGCTGAGGTGAAAACCATTAAGTAGAAACTTCACATGATTCAAGGTTGCTGCGTTCACGTCTGTTAACTCTGATCACGGTAGCTGAGGTGAAAGCCTCAGCGAGAGCCAATGACCTCAGGTGAAACTCCAACCTGATGCTGGTTCATTTTATATGAGTAGGAGCAAAACAATTCCATCTGATTCACAGGGACATTGTTAATATTATGAGCAGGTCCAAAGCCTAGCACAATATCTCAGGCTTAAGATTCAAGGCCTGGTTATTTAATGTTCATGAATTTCGCATTTTACCCCAGGAAACCCATTACAGGTGGTAACTGTAAAAAGTCTATACTTTACCCCAATATACCCATTACGGGCGCTAACTACGATAGCTATGGAAACAAGGCAGCTTTATTCACGTCAGGGGAATTTATCGAAACAAGGTTTCTAAGTGCATGCCTAATTGCAACGTACCTCCTTGTTATTGCATTTCCATTTTCCTTTTGCGTGTGTTGCACTTGTATTCAGTAGCGTCTATGAATAACATGATCATGAAGACATAAATGTATGAAAGTGTGTATACTTATTTAGAATGTATATAGTTCTGTCCTTGTGATGTACCTGTCTATTAAATATTTCTCAGTATTTCTCAAAGGAATAACATATGGATTATACACACGTGGTTATGATGTCATTAAAGGTAGACTCAGTGAAAGGACTTTGCCACGCGCAGCACCACAGATATTGAGATGAGTGAGATGCAAGACTTAGCTCCCAGACAGTTACACATGGTATGTGCTCATGTGCATGGGTTCGGTTCACACCTTTTTACAGCGTGGTAGCCAGGGCACCAAAACAGTGGAGACGCTTAAGCGCTCTTAGTTGTTGTGGAAATTGACCCACTATGCTGTTTACTTTCTGCATCTACGTAATATCACTGAGTCTACGTATAGCTTAAACTCAAACTCTGGAACAACTCTGGAAGATGCCTAGAGGCCATTTTACAGCGGCTGTGGCAGATGATCACACCAACCTGCTAAGTAGAAAGTAAATACCACAGAATTTCAACATGTTTTGCAACGAGTGTTAGGGACAAATGGCTGTACAAGCATTAACTGAAAACACATGTTGGACAGAAGTGTATTGCAATCACCAATGCAATCGCTCTTCCACTTCAAAATGAAGAGGAACATCAACACCAGATATACAGAGCCTTCAGAAAGTATTCATACCCTTTGACTTATTCCACATGTTCTTGTGTTACAGCTTGAATTTGAAATGGATTACATAGATGTATTTCTCTCACCCATCTACAGACAATACCCCATAACGACAAAGTCATCTTTTTTTATTTAGAAATGTTGGCAAATTTATTGAAAAGGAAATACAGAAGTATTTCATTGACATAAGTACTCACATCCCTGAGTCAATACATGTTAGAATCACCTTTGGCAGCATTTAGAGCTATGAGTCTTTCTGGGTAAGTCTCTAAGAGCTTTGCACACCCGGATTGTATAATATTATATATATTTTTAATTCTTCAAGTTTTATCCAGTTGGTTGCTGATCATTGCTAGACAGCCATTAAGGGGTATTGTGTGTTGGCCAATGAAACAACATCTCAATTTCATCCATTTTAAATGTAGGCTGTGACACAACAAAATGTGGAAAAAGTCAAGGGGTGTGAATACTTTCTGAAGGCACTGCAGGCTCCAGATATAGGCCTACAGTAGGCCTAAAAAGTTTAGTCAATATAACAGTCTGGTTAACACAAATGGAGACCAGTAAACAACTCTATGTACCACCACAGTGACATGCTTAACCTTTGGAGACAGCTCTGACCTCTAACCCTGGACCATACCACAGGCACCACCAAATAACAGCTGCTCTAAAATCACACTTGATTATTACATGAGATTGCATAACAATGTGAAATACTCATTATAGAAAACAGTTACACTGCCTTTACTTTGTCTGGGGATCTGAGGTCCTCAGTCTCAGAACATGTTGTTTGTGTGTGTATATGGACCTCATTTTCTCTTCATGGGTGGGGGTTTATAGGACTTGCCCTCTCTTTAAACAGTCCAAGCACATGCTATTGCAGTTGAAGACACAGATTAACACAAAACTTCCTCTCAGATGAGCCTTGATGTATTTGTTATGTCACAGAGCATGGGGAGTTACACGCACTGCACAAAGGTCCTCCTGCTAAACAAACTAACTGCATGTGGAAACCCAGGTTCAGAGTCTGTAAAAGTCATCCCACACATGTAAAACCAGTTTACATATGTCACAATATAACACACATGGTAAAAGAAGAAACTGACCCACACCCTTTTAACTGATAACGTAACAGCCTGACATTTTTATTTTCTAATTCAAAGTATTGAGGCATTTTATTGCAGAAGCCTTCAGAAGATTTTATTTTCTGTTTTATGGAATGACACAATGGAATGATGTTGGTGTTCAGAATGGAATTCTGAATTCCAAAATTCATATTGAGCTGTCATCATGGCTGCTCCTTGGAGAAGTTGCCTTTACTTCAACTCTCTTCTCGGTGCAGTGAAATGGCACTTCTGTTCATTTTCCTCCACGTTGGACCTTAATTTGTCTGTTTATTCTGACTGGTCTCTTAAGCCATTAAAATGAGCCCTTTCCTGAAGAGGTTCTCCCCATAGAGGTGTTCCCACGCTTAAAAATAACACAATGCATCTGCAACTGGGTAACAAAGGGGATAAATCAAGACCTTCTGCCTCCCACAGATGGACAGGCCCCTGTTGACAATGGCATACCAAATAGTATTTACAGACGACAAATCGGACCCCGCTGCTCCCTCCTAAAGGGCTCTATTTGAGAGTAGGCTGAAAGCTCTTTAGCAGCCATGAGAAAACATCTGAGCTGAAGTGTTTGTCGCTTGTTAAGGAAGCCAGGAGAGCCAGTAGCCCAGGGCCTCTCAGTGGCAGGGGGACACACTGAGCCCCACACACCGTCTCCATCTCTTGCTCTCAGTCTCTCTCTCTATGGCTGTATTGTTGGAGTCTTTCACAATGCCTGCCTGGTGGATCTAAGACCCAGCTGTTCCTGGGTTTAGGTGTGGGGCAGACAGTGCTGTTGGCGTCATAGAGAGGATATGACATGCATGTCATGCTCAGACCACCAAAATATCTGGCATGGCTGGCTGGCTGGCAGTGGCCCCATCTTCCCAAACATTGAGACTGACCACAGAATATAGTCAAGTTTAATAGGTAGGTGTTAGATTCTCAGGCATCCTAAGACTTCTGGTGCGACTCTCCTACAGTAAATACACAGCATAGTTTCCAATAGGCTGAGACAAAGGTAGGCTGCTAGCTAGAGAGTCACATGCAGCTAACCCAAGCCCCCAATCCTTCAGTAGCTCTCATAACAGTCTGAAGTTTCATCTGAGCGAGGCTGTTGGGAACAAATAAGGGCTTTGTTCTCCGTAACGGGAACCATGTTGGTGCATTCAAGCACACGCACATTCCCAGATACTCACGTTTTCTTACAAACACACGAGTGTCTCATATTTTCACCAAACTATTTCAGATAGTTTACCTTACAATTATGTTTTGATCACACATCAACTGTCCATGAAAAGTCCCGCTCTGAGATAGAACACAGGTATGTGGAATTGGACATGCTTCAAATAGAAAGTGACTGATAGGAAACTGTTGGATATCTGATGGGCATACTCTGAAAGAGGGACATCTAGAACTTGTTTCCTGCGGGCTCGAGAAACAGAGAAACCATTGGACTGCACCAAGCAGTCTATGTTGCTGTATCAAAATACATTCTCCCATGACAAAAGCTCATTTGACTTGGTTAAACTGAGGTTTGGACATCCATATAAGCACATGAGCCCAGTTGCTCACAGCTTTACATAACCGATTTGAAAAGACAACTTTTTATGAATGTGTAAGAGTCTGGTTGTACTGTTTTGATGGATGGTTCAATGAGGGAATCTGCTCCGTCTGTGAGAGAGGAAGGTCCTGCTGGGTAAATGCCCCAGATATGCCTTCACTATGGCAACCAATTCATCCATCTAGTCTACATTGACACACGATTGGGCGACTGTGGATAACACCCCAGACACATCCTTGCAGCCCTTCTGGAAAAGATGGAACTGGAGAAGAAAGCTTGGCTGGAGCCAGGATGTCAACCACAGTTCCCACTGGTGCCTAATCTATGCCTATTGTCAGTTTAGCTAAATGAATGGTGTGTTCACTCAACTTGTTCAATCTGTAAATTCCTGACGTTAGCCATGTCGATTTTAACACTCTTGTTATGAAATGTGCTGATACACAACAAAAGGTTGGTAAATCATGTCAACGGTCATAACGGGTCAACGAACTGGGTCAAAAGGCACCTGTGGGAGGATTCAGTAGCTCTTAATCTAAATGTGACTGTGGGCTGCCTGAACACAGAACCATAAGCCAGGGCCTAATCATTCTCCTCTGCCGTCTGTTGACTTTGCGAGGGAGGATAAAAAAAGACATTGATGAAGTTCTAACCTAGAGAGTGTTCACATCTTCCAGACCCATACTGGTGTTGTTCGTGTAGGATTACACTCTATTCTGAAGTGAATAATGAAACAATACATATACACTTGTGAACTACCTTATAAAGGCCCAGTGCAGTTAAAATCGTGATTTTCTTGTGTTTTATACATATTTCCACACTATGAGGATGGAATATGCACACACACAGGGACCTACGCACTCACACACACTCTCACTCCAACGCACACACAAACACTCGCTCCATCATTTGCTCACACACACATAATATGCACGTACATTTATACTGACTGAGGGTAACACGCACACCCACTCACATACAAGCTGCTGCTACTCTGTTTATCTTATATCCTGTTGCCTCGTCACCTTACCCCTATACATATCTACCTCCATCACTCTAGTATCCCTGCACATTGTAAATATGGTACTGGAACTGACCCTGTATATAGTATGCTTACTTACTTTATTGTGTTCTTATTCTTATTTATTGTGGGTTTTTGTTCTACATTATGTTTTTTTTCTAGTATTACATTGTTATTGATCACTGCATTGTTGGGTTTTGAATGAGCTACAAAGGCATTTCACTGTACACTGCATGTGACATTAAAACTTGAAACTTGAATAATACAGTGAAATTGTGAAAATTATGATAATGACCTTTTAGTGTAAGAGCTGAAATGTCTGCCTGTTTAATAGACCAGTAAGAAAGAGAGTTCCAAACTCTTTGCCCATAACAGCTAGTTTTCCCATCCCCACTCAGACCACTTCCAGACAGTCCTAGCAAAATTCTTGCTTTAGAAATGACTCTATCCTAAGAAGCTATTTTTGTTTCTTTTTGACCATTTTAATTGAGAAACAATCACAAGAAGGTTCTTAATTGTTACCCAGAAAGGATTTGATAGGGAGATAAAAAGAAAACAGCTGCATTTGACCTTTACGATATTAACCTGAATGAAGCCAAAATCTGTGAGAAATATTGGGGTCCAATCTTTGGCTAGTTTTGGTATGCAGTGATCTCATTTACACAAGAAGCATATATTATCTCAAGCTATCCCAGTCACAAAGAGAGTGACTACCCCACCCAGTCACAAGCAAACACATCTGACAAGACAAAGATATCTTTAGAAAGCACAGGCATGACACCTCCGAATAGGAATACACAATGGTATCTCATATCTATCTTCCCTTTACCATCTACTTAAAATGGGTTAGAATAGGGGCTGTGTTGGGCTGTTTTATAGATAGCAAACGTGTATACACAGATGTCAATGGCAGTAACTGGCTGTTCAGGAGGCCAGTTAGGAGGCTAATTGTTCATAGACAATAGCTTAGTGTCTGTTAGGCATGAGATATTTTTCAATTTTAACCTTAATGTCAAATATGTCTTATGTGGTAAAATGTACAGATGTACAATCTTATTTTGAGCGAGTTTGCTACAGCAGGAACATAATCCTGCTGCAACAGGAAATGTGAGTTATTATGTGGATCATAATAATGGACATTTTTGTAGGGATTCATACATTTTTCGTGAAATCAAGTCTGATATTTTTAAGTGTATACACTGCAAGTTAAAAGTTTTCATGCTGCAGGGTGATCAAATAATGATCCTACATCTGTATGTGTAAATCTTAATAGTAAATTACACCATTGAGCTTTGCTGGTATAACTAATTATATAAAGGCAACAGATTTATGAAGATTTAAGACAGTGTATGACAGATTAAACCTCTGTAAATTCAATATTTGGTTTGTGGCTTAACTATGATATATTTTCATGGAAAGGGAAAACTCAGATGTCTCTTTCCTTGCCTATGATCTTCTTCAACACAACTGACCTAGCATCCTTGCTGAGATGTTTGCCAACGTCAATAGCCCTCTAAGTACAGTATAATACATTGTGGACTGTTATGTTGACATGCAGGGGGACTGTTTGATCAAGAAAGATTTATAAATGCATCACAGTAATACCTTACCCATATATTAAAGAACGGTAGGGTTAACTGACATCTTGTCGAGACATAACAACCAATGAAAAGGCCATTAAAACACATTGGGCCATACTTGTGAGCATTAGAATAAGTTTAAGTTTAAACGTTTTCCCTGTCTCAAAATGCACATCATCCAATTAAAATAATCGATGTAGTTGCACATGATCAAATGACAGTGTTGGTGAGTAGTGAACTACATGAAGTTCAATTAGTAATTGTAGTTCAGTTCAATTAGTAAAATAATTGTACTTTGCAGTAGCTTGGTGGTAGTTGAACTAAATTCAAATCTTGGTAGTGTTTTCAGTAATTAATTGCCAGGTAGCAGCAATGTAGCTAACTACTGAAGCTATACACTACTTTTTTTGCTCAAATTAAATTAAATATGGGTGAAGTAGGCAAGAATCAAACCTTCCTAATTCTCACTTGAAACATATTTTTGGGGTTTAATCCTTAACAGTCTAAGCTAACATATTGAATTGTTTTAAGATGGTCATAGCAAGGATCATTTAGCCTTTAGATTTTTTTAGGCATAAAAATGTAAATAAATAAAATATTTGATTAAACATTGAACTTGGCTTACTGCTATTAGTTCATAGAAACATAACAGATTCATACATGGAAAAACAGATATTCAAAAAATACATCAAAAGGAAGTTTGTTTTAAAGTGTCTGTCCTATACCTTTAAACCAATTTTTAGCCCTATTTAACCCCCCAAAATTGGCACGAAACTAATTCCATATATACTTTTATTCATGTTTTTGAACCGGTACCAGGCTACCTTCAGACAAGTCTTGTGAGATTTGTGGGCGTCCTACAGCAAAGCATGTACTGACATGTACGTGTTTATGAGAGTCTTACCTTTCCATAGCGGGGTCATATTAGTGTGTAGGCCAGACCGTTCGGACGCTACAGACGGTTTCCTGAGAAAAACGATTTTCGGGATTTCTCAGGGTCTGACAACCACCGCTGTAGCTCGGCCACCTTCCACCGCAGGTGCGGAAGACTGCCATTGGCGGATGCGGTAGATTGAGACGCAGCCCATGCAAAAATAAAACAGATATCTGTAGCTTAAACAGACAGATTCTTTGTATTATGCTAATTCGATATCAGCGGGGGTACAGACATCGACTCTAGGGGGTTGTAATAGGCTAAAGTACAAATTATGTTCATATCTGACTCCAGAGTGTACTGTTCTGCAATTTGTAGTCTATGACATTTCAGATTTAAATATGATAATTTTTCATGAAGTAGCTTGGATGTTGTGAACTATTTTTTCAAAGTAGCTTTGGTTAAGTAAACTATATTTTTTATTCAGGGTAGTTTTAGCGTAGCCTAACTCCTTCCAGTGTGAAGTAATTGGTAGTTTGGTAAACTATAATTTCAGAGTAGCTTCTCCAACACTAGCTTTTCCCCCATAAGATAACTGGCCAATTAAAAAAACATAATTTTTGTAATTTAGCAGATGCTCTTATCCAGAGTGGCTTACAGGAGCAATTAGGGTTACAAGCCTTACTCAAGGGCACAGACAGATTTTTCACCTAGTCAGCTCAGGGATTCAAACCAGCAACCTTTTGGTTACTGGCCCAATGCTCCTAACAGCTAGGTTACCTGCCACATAGTCCTAAACTAACACATTTCATATCAACCTATCAAAGATCTTAAACTTCATATCTGGCATTTCTTAAAATAGGACAACTTGGCCACCAGAGGAATATTTTAAACGTTCCTGGTGGCACTTCTATGTAATATAGCCTATTGTAGCAAAAATGATTTATCTAGTAGCCTGTGTGTCAGTCTGTAAAAGGTACTCCAACTATTTGTAATCTTATGTAAATTACAAGGTTTTGGCTACACTCCTCTTCTCAACACACTAATACAATAAATGTAATTCTACATTTCAAGGGGGGTCATGTGAGATTCAAACCCTTGCCACAATCTGTGACAATTACATGGAGCAAGGCACTCTCCACAGAGAGTTATTTGACTTTTTTGACGAGTCTGTCACGGTCGTCCTCCTCTTCATCTGAAGAGGAGAGGCGAGATGGATCGGAGGACCAAAATGCGGCTTGGTATGTGTTCATCATTAATTTTAATAAAGACAACACTGAACACTGAAACCCTATACAAAAACAATAAACGAAATAAACACCGTGAAGCTAATGCGAACTGCGCTGAAACAAGCAATCAACATAGACTATCACCCACAAACAAACAGTGCAACCCAGGCTACCTAAGTATGATTCTCAATCAGAGACAACGATTGCCAGCTGCCTCTGATTAGGAACCATACCAGGCCGAAACATAGAAATCCCCAAATCATAGAAAAACAAACATAGACTGCTCACCCCAACTCACGCCCTGACCATACTAAATAATGACAAAACAAAGGAAATAAAGGTCAGAACGTGACAGAGTCAGTCAAACACACGTGATCGAGTTGCTTTACTTTTCAGAACCTGCGGTTGGACAAGGACGCTTTCATGAACAGGTGTTGGATCACGTCCAACTACGTGGACAATTTTAATTGGCTGGTATGGAATTTGAACCAGATATAATCACGGCTGTGTAGGTTAGCATAGGGCTAAATCTGCCAGGTTATCTGATGGGAACAGCTAACATAGCGTTTGATCACATGCAACTACGTCAACCATTTTAATTAATTGGCTGATGCGCATTTTGAGACGCAGAAAAAGCTTAAACTTAAACTTATTCTAATGCTCACAAGTATGGCCCCCCTATGTTTGCATACAGAACATTCCAACCAGTTCTGGAAACTCTGACAACATACTTATCATTCTAATGAAAGCAATAGAAAAACATACATTAACTTGATCATGCAATCCTAAGAATGATTATAGTAGGCCAGTGAAGACAAAAAGCCATCACTCCATTCATTATTAATGCTCTGAAGAAGGCAGGGATGGCACTAGATTGATTATACATATTCCAGAGATGAGATGGCTCTGGCTGACACTGATGAATGACCCCTGATCCCCAACCAGGGTATCTTCCACCCCCAGCAGCCTCTCCACAATGCATGGCTCTGGGAGACAGACAGCAGCAGCCATAGCCACAACACTGCACAGTAGTGGGCTAAAAAGCAAAAGCTCTGGGCTTCTGGAATAATTTAACCTTAATGTGTGGGGCTCTGTCTGTCCTAATCCGTAATGGCTGGATATGAGAAGCGTTGAGGCTGTTCTGTCTGTGTGTGGGAACACTGTGATCTGCTCTGTGTATGCTATGGGTAATTTTCACCATCCTAAATGTCATCTGGGATCTGGGTTGGGGGGTGGGACAGAGGGGACTTGGCACATCGACAAAGCTGGATTAATGCCTGGTGCTTTGGCCTAAACCCTGTATTTTCAGATGAAGAGGGAGTGAGAGGGGGAGAGAGGCAGACAGAAGCAATTTAAAAGATTGAGGTGGAGAGAGGGACAGAGAGAAAGAGTGATAGAAATAAATAAATAGGGAGAGAGAGAAGAGAGAGAGAGGTCGAAGTAAGGCTCTTTGGCACTTCTCTATATGACTGTAATTTCACACCTGCTCTTTGATGTGTTTAACACAATCCACCTCTGGCTCAATCTGATGTAGGTCTCTATGTTGAGAAAAATGTAGGTTGTTCAGGTGACGAGTAGCCTAGCATTGGCTAACATAGCCTAACATTGGTTGATGTTGGTTGATGTTACCTTGAGAATGGCATTTAACACTTATTTGCTCCAGGGGTGCTGTACTACTATGGCTGACCCTGTAAAACAACACATTTCACTGCACCTATCTGGTACACTGTATGTCACAAGGAAAAGTCTTTCCAAAAATGATGTTTTGGTATTTGTTTAATTAGTCCATTGTTGATGTAGTCCTAAAATGTTTAGCTTGTCAGCACTCAAGTTTTCATGAACTTTCAAAATACAGAAATCATCCCCATATGATGCATTTTGAAGCATTTGATGCTGGGGCGTTACATATCTTGAAAACTTGAGTGCTGACAAGCAAAACACTATGTCAACAATAGACAAGTGAAACAAATACCAAAATATAGTTGTTTAATATTTCCCTTTAATGTCAAGCTCAATGACTGGAGAAAGGGTGACATTTTGTGATGCATTAATCCTTAGAAACAGGGGATTTTGTATATCTCAGCTGACTGCTGTACTGTACATACATTGAGGTCCCTACCAACAGTGTATAAAAAGGAATCTATCACCTGACATCAGGTTCCACCCACAGTGCAAATACAGCAAACTGCAGCTAGAGTCTCACCCATTCCAGCACAACAGTTGTATTAGGGGTTATTTTCTAGTGTTGCAGTAGAAACAGCAACCAAACAAAGCACAGGTATAGGAATAAATCACAGAACTCATTCAACAGAGACATCTCCGCATCCATGTTCATCACTCATACAGACGGAATGACTTGTTGGTTCTTCTGACGTCAGACCAATCTATCACTTGCTCAGCCTTTATCCTGGTCACACAGACATGTCCTCAGCCCAGGGCAGAAGAGTGTTTGTTTAGGCGTGCAGATACGTGCATAGAAGCACTCAGTGTCCCAGGTTGGGATGGGTTTCATTTTGTCAGCTTGATACTGCAGCCCCACCTTTCTTCACATCAAACTATGGACTTAAGTTAGTCTTCAAGGACACTGAAAAATTTGTCATACCAGATCATCATTGGCAATTCATCTATACCAGTGTAGGCTGCTGGAGAGGAGGACGGCTCATAATAATGGCTGGAATAGAGTAAATGGAGTGGTATCAAATACATTCATGTGTTCCATTCCATTCAATCCATTCCAGCCATTATACTCCATTCCAGACATTATTATGAGCCATCCTCCCCTCAGCAGCCTACACTGGTATAGATGCATTGCATGGAGAAGGCCAATGATGATCTGATATGATGAATTTATCAGTCTCCTTGAAGACTATCAAAAGTTGTCCTACTATCTACAGCACATTTGCATTATTGGAACTGATCTTGCAAAACACATCCTCTCCCCTAATTTCTTTGGTCTCAATAGTGCAGGAAAGTGAAAATGATATGGTTAAAGATCTAAAGTACACATGTGGGCTTGACTAAAGAAAAAACAAAACCCTGTTGTGGATAAGATTTCAAAGCCTGCATATTCACTTCAAAGTGACTTCAGATTTCAAGAGGTTTGTAGTACCTCCATCCACACTCCCCTCAAAGAGTGGGTAGTGCAGCCCACATCTATGTCCTTCACATACAGATGGCTGCTGGACCACTAGTCCCATAAGAAAACTGTATGCAGGACACTATTCAACAATACTCCCTTCATGTCCCAAAACAAACCTCAGTCTAGATAAGGGTGTCTCCTAAACAAATACATGTAATGCAAAATACTCTCCGACGTTATGGTATTGCATTGTTTTGTTCAGATTTAGTGATGTGCACTCCATAGGTGAACACTAATTAGGGTCCTGAACTCATCCAGTTCAGAGAAGCCTTCTGACAGATAAACACAAGGCCCTCCTTGAAGAGTCCCTGAGTGCCCTTGAGGGCATATCTCCAGTTCTCTTTGAAACTCTTATTTCAATTTTTACTAATGACATGCCACTGACTTTGAGTAAAGCCAGAGTTTCTATGTATGCGGATGACTCAACACTATACACGTCCGCTACTACATCGACTGAAATGACTGCAACTCTCAACAAAGAGCTGCAGTTAGTTTCAGAGTGGGTGGCAAGGAATAAGTTAGCCCTAAATATTTCTCAAACTTAAAGCATTGTATTTGGAACAAAACACTCACTAAACCCTAAACCTCAACTAAATCTTGTAATAAATCATGTGGAAATTTAAACAAATTGAGATGACTAAACTGCTTGGAGTAACACTAGTTTGTAAACTATCATGGTCAAAACATATTGATGCAGTAGCAGCTAAAATGGGGAGAAGTCTGTCTATAATAAAGCGATGCTCTGCCTTCTTAACAAGGCAGTTAACCCACTGTTCCTAGGCTGTCATTGTAAACAAGAATTTGTTCTTAACTGACTTGCCTAGTTAAATAAAAGTTAAGTAAACATTTTTTTAAAAATAGCAACACAATCAACAAGGCAGGTCCTACAGGCCCCAGTTTTGTCGCACCTTGACTACTGTTCAGTCGTGTGGTCAGGTGCCACAAAAAAGGACTTACGAAAATTGCAATTGGCTCAGAACAGGGCAGCACGGCTGGCCCTTGGATGTACACAGAGAGCTAATATTAATAATATGCATGTCAATCTCTCCTGGCTGAAAGTGGAGGAGAGATTGACTTCATCACTACTTTTATTTCTGAGAGGTATTGACATGCTGAATGAACCGTGCTGTCTGTCTAAACTACTGGCACACAGCTCGGACACCCATGCATACCCCACAAGACATGCCACAAGAGGTCTCTTCACAGTCCCCATGTCCAGAACAGACTATGGGAGGCACACAGTACTACATAGAGACAAGACTACATGGAACTCTATTCCACACACAAGTAACTGACGCAAGCAGTAAAATTAGATTGAAAAAAAAACAGATTCAAAAAACACCTTATGGAACAGCGGGGACTGTGAAGCAACACAAACCTTGGCACAGACACATGCATATACACACACTATGACACGCTCACAAACACACTGACCTACCAGGATCAAGTCAACAGACGTTCATAGCACGCATAGCAGTGTGTAACGATTGTCGTCGGGAGAAGGAGAAGAGGACCAAAGTGCAGCGTGGTACGTATTCATAATAATTTTAATAAAGATGAATACTGAACAAAAACAACAAACCGACAAACGAACAGTTCTGTAAGGTGCAACAAAAACACTAAACAGAAAATAACTACTCACAACCCATAGTGGGAAAACAGGCTGTCTAAGTATGGTTCTCAATCAGAGACAACGATTGCCAGCTGCCTCTGATTAGGAACCATACCAGGCCAAACACATAGAGATAGAAAACATAGAACACAAAACATAGAATGCCCACCCCAACTCACGCCCTGACCAAACTAAAATAGAGACATAAAAAAGGAACTAAGGTCAGGACGTGATAGTACCCCCCCCCCCCCCCCCAAAGGTGCAGACTCCGGCCACAAAACATAAACCCATAGGGGAGGGTCTGGGCTGGCATCTGTCCGCAGTGGCGGCTCTGGCGCGGGACGTGGACCCCATTACACCTTAGTCTTGGCCGACTTAGAATGCCCACCCCAACTCACGCCCTGACCAAACTAAAATAGAGACATAAAAAAGGACCCTCGCCGCCGACCTCGGACTGGGGACTCCGGCAGCGCCGGATAGGCGAGGGACTCCGGCTACGCCGGAGTTAAGGACAGCTCCGGCAGCGCTGGAGTGACGGGCCGCTGAAGGGCGACTCCGGCAGCTCCTGACCGATGGGCGGCTCCGGCAGCTCCTGACCAACGGGCGGCTCCGGCAGCTCCTGACCGACGGGCGGCTCCGGCAGCTCCTGACCGACAGGCGGCTCCGCCAGCTCCTGACTGACGGGCGGCACTGGCAGCTCCAGACAGGAGGGCAGCTCTGGCAGCTCCGGACAGGAAGGCGGCTCTGCCAGCTCTGGACAGGCGGGAGAACCTGGAGGGAGGAGACGGAGAGACAGCCTGGTGCGTGGGGCTGCCACAGGACCCACCAGGCTGGGGAGACCTACAGGAGGCCTGGTGCGTGGAGGAGGCACCAGATGGACCGGGCTGTGGGGGAGCACTGGAGCGCAGCCTTGGCACCACTCCTCCAGGCTGGATGACCACTTTAGCCCGGACCCTCCAGAGTGCAGGCACAGGTTGAACTGGGCTGTGGGGGAGCACTGGAGATCTGGTGCATACCACTCGCACCTCTCCCTTAGGCTCCAAGCCCACATTCGCCCGGCACGGGCGGAGCGCAGGCATAGGGCGAACTGCACATTCCCAGCACCCCAGAGACACAGCACACAGCGACGGCGCAGGATACCCTGGGCCGAAACGGCGTACCGGAGACCAAACACGCTGAGCTGGCACAACACGCCCTGGCTGGATGCCCACTCTCGCATGGCACTTGCAGTGGGCTGGCCTATAGCGCACCGGGCTATGAGCGCGTACTGGCGACAACGTGCGCTTGACCGCATAACACGGTGCCTGACCAGACCACTTCTTCCGGTAAGCATGGGGAGTTGGCTCAGGTCTATCGCCTGACTCCGCCAATCTCCCCGTGTGCCCCCCAAAAAACATTTGGGGGCTGCCTCTCGTGCCTGTTGCGCTGCCTTGTTTGTGTCTTAATTTCAGCCAGTTTGCTACAGTAGGATAATAATCCTGCAGCTAAAGGAAATGTGAATTATTATGTGAATTAAAATTAATGGACATTTTGGAGAGGTTGATACATTTTTTGTAAGGTAAATTGTAAGGAAATTACAAACTTCAGAAGGTTTTTTAACCATCAAATACACTACAAGTTTTAAGTTATCCTGCAACAGGGTGATCAAATTAAGATCCTACATCTGTACCTTTATTAAACCTGATCCAAAGATATTGATCTAATCTGTGCTCCCTCTCATTCTCCTTCTCTTTCTCCTTCTCTCTCTCCATTTATAAGAGCCGTCAAGAAGACCTGGGAGTTTCAATTGAATTCTCACAGTCTTGGTACCACACATTATTTTATCTCCATTCTTGAGTGCATGTTAATCAGTGGAAGGCAGGCCCAAGGTAAGGGGTATCCGGAGCTGGTTTCTCTGATGATGGGAATTATTCATGAAATGAGAGGATACTTCAGCAACAGCTCTGCCCCATCCTGCTCTACTGTTCAACAAAATGCTCAATACTCATCTGATTTATCTCAGTTCTTCTCAAAAGTCTGACTTATCTGTCTCACAGACACCAATATACTTGATGAAATACACCTCTGTAAAAACACTGTACTACATTTATGATCGGGCTCCAGTATACTATAGCTGAGAAATACTTTGAAACTTTGACTCACATATGTAGCATTTCTACTAACAATGCAAGTATAGAGTGGGAACTGGGACCTTTTGTCAGATCAATGTGCTTGAGTGCATAGCTCCCTGTTGCCATTAAAAGCCGAGGCCTCCTTCGAGGTAAAAAGGTCAATCGAGTTGTCCTGGCAACCTGTTGTCTGGACATCTGTGAGAACTTATAGAAGAGGTTAAATAAAATGAGTGTCCGAAGAAGTTCTACATTTGAAAAAAAGGAAAAGCCTGCACTTACTGAGAAGAAGGTCACCACCCACTTAAATCAGCATTACTATTGCGGCCCGAGAAATATCCAGGGTATGCCTTAGTGAGCCTTGGCTTTTCAACTGTCACTTTCTGTATTTCAGGCCTCGCCCAGTCTTTATAGAGCATTTTAATACCTGCATTTATATGTTGGGACTGGTAGACAACAGGCCACCCCACGGAGAAGGATTATTAACACCATGGGGGAATAAACAAAAAGATAATGGGGTTTGCATGGTATAAGCAGTAGCAAAAAGTTTCTAAACTAAGAGGCCCAAAATCGTGTTACTTCCAAGAACGCTTAGGAAGCAGACTCAGCAGGCCAGAATGGGGTTTGAGGAGTCAATGAAGGCACAACCTAGATTGGAGCAAAATAGCTGAACATGTTATTACTCCAACCTCGTGAAAGTGACAAACTGACACGTTTTCATTTTCGTCAAAACTCCTTTATATTGAAGGAGCACCTTTGATTTAACGGCCTGCACATGCCCAGTTCGGCGAAAAACAACCGTTAGACCTGATGACGTGTTTCTACGCATGAACCTATCGCTACTATTGTGATCAGGGGTTTGTATTGGAGAATCAGATTCTACATATCTTCACACTAAACCATCTTTGGTATGAGGTCAAACAGCACCACATAGCTGGGATATTTTCACAATATCTGTATATCAATGTCTCTGACCCATTATCTCTTAATTAATTATACCAAATTCACAAACACTGGTGTGAGAACGAAACTATAAAATACTCATCTGAAGTAATGACCCAGCGGATATTTTGAAGAGTGAACATCCTAGCCCTGCACTGCTATGGAAGAAAGACAATTTTAAACAGTAGTATTATATCAGTAGATTGCATCCTCTCAGTGTTTTAAACATCTGATTATGTCCAAGGTATCAGCACATCTCCATCATTCTCATTTGGGAGCAATAACCTTCACTTAAATTCTTTACTTTAAACCCCAACAAAAACAATAGCCTTTGCAGGGTCGTTGCTAATACTCTCTATCATATCAGTGTTGCGAAACAAATACGCACAGATTGCCGTTTGCAGAATGCAGATTTTAAGCCCTTGTTCTGACCTGAAGCAATAGTTCAAGCACCCATATGCTGAAGAGAATGGACATGTGTTATAAACAGTGGCAAGGACTGGTTACAAGAGTACCCTGTGTGTCTGTGTGTCGCTGTGTTAAAAAGGAAAATAAAAATATGCAAATAATGGGGCTGACTTAAAATTATTGTTATTTAAATCCTTAAATCACAAGAAAATATACGATCTGGGTTCAATTTTCATTACCTTGTCAAAGACAACATCTCTAGCTGGAGTCAACAATCCTCTTCCAGAGAGCGAGTGAGCTCAGGGATGCAGGCTCAAGGTGAGCCGACATCAAAAGAGACTATGGACCTGTTGCACAGCAGGTGAGGTTTGGCTGTAATCAGCCTGATAAAAGTTGGCTTGTTGGAGAGGGTCTGCTGAGTGATCTCATCAGGAATTCCCATTAGCAGAGAAGGAAAGGGACCTAGGCTGTCCTGTCCTGTCTCTCTGGCAGCTGGGTTATGTGACATCTCTCTCAGAGCACTGAGATCAACGATTCTACATCTCTTGCCTCATAAGCAACTGCTGAAAACTTCATCACCATACTCCTCATTGTTCCTTCTGGTTATAACATACCGATAGTCAAACATATGATGATCAAGTCTACTAAATCTTCCGAAGCCAAGATGCGTAGCCAAATTGGATGAAATTCTTGTTTGCAATCATGTAAGGAAAAACACAAATTGATAATCCTCTGGGGGAAAAAATCTATTTGCGTCAGAATTGTTTTATGCGAGATGGAAGAAATCAAATTGTTCCAATCCATATGATACGGAAGAAATCAAAGACAAAGCAAATCGCATGGCATGTGTCTGCAAATGCACTTTAATTAAGGAGATGTTTGTGTTATGACTGAGTCTGACTGACTGACTGACTTGTTTATCAGATTGTCTACCACACAATTCATTCTTTCTGATTTATCACAATGAGTTCTCCCAAAGCCAGACAATGCTAGACAATAGCAAAGCTTACTCATCGGGCACAATTTGGGCCCAGGTACCAGAGCTGGCATTTCTCTAGCTCTGTGCGAACAGGATTCTTCTAGCACCACAACCCTTTCAGCTTCACAATCCCAACATGCCCTTGGATTCCAAGAGAAGCCTCTGGGACTTTTCTTTTTTGTCTAGACAGTGTGTGAACTGCTGTCCCTGCTAAAGATTAAGACACAATGATATCAGGGGGAATTCAGTGCAGGATTTTTAATAAATGGAATGAGGGGGATTCATTGAGATAATGTGTTGTCTGGGCGGGATGATACATGAGCACTCCTGCATAGAATAGTTTTCTCCGGGATGCTACAGTATGTTTGCCAAAGCTAGAGAATATAAAAGACCATTAAAGGGATCATATATAATCAGAACTGTGTTCAATTATTTTTATGTGAGCTAAGCTACCATGGTTAGGTTACAATTAGCCTAGACAATACTTTAGGCCTATTGTAACACTGTCTTATACAATAATTACTGGCTTTACCTTTCTATAAAGATAGTTGGTGTCCTTTGATGCTTCTATGGAAGGAGATGGAAGTCATACACAGCTTTGCTCTGCAGGAAACTGGGCTCCTATTAGAAATACGTTTTACATGTCTGAAATGTGTGTTTTGTTATCATGCAGAAACATTTATCCATCTGCGGATTTGTCATAGTAGCTTGAATGTCCTTTAGATCTATAAGGAGAATAACTAGTAGTATACAAACTACAGTCAAGCTACATGAGGAGAGAAGAAAAGCAGTATTGTGTCCCTCTACGTCCCCTCGGCAGCTGATGTGCAGACACAGAGTAACCTGAGCAGTCACCTGAAAGCTCCTGGGGACCATCTCTATTGACAGCTTGTCTAAATCCCTCCCAACAAAATGTGTCCTAATTTACAGGGTTAGGGGGCGAGAGGAGGCAAGGTCTCAGTACTGCAGGAGGCTTAGGAAGGATGGACATTATAGGGGGGTCTAAAAGGGTTGAGGGCCTCATTGTATTCAAACCTACCTGTCCAGACAGGTCTTCTGTGCTACAAAGCTATGACTGGGGAAAACATCAAACGCAAGGATAAAAAAACACCAAAATACTATATCAGAGTTAACATTTCCACATACAACACATGTCATTTCTCATGAATGCACAACATAATTGTTGGCTCTGTAGAAAACCTTATTGAGAGAACAATTTTTAATCTAATGCTCTATTGAGGCAACGATTTGCCATTGTGCTGCTGGGTGTTACTAAACAAATGTGCACACAGAGACAGCTTTGTGCCTGCCTCCCTAGAGGTCATGTAAAAAAGGGTTCAACATTTCTCAGGGAGAAAAGAGCCACATAAAGAAAAGATAGAGCCTGCTGAACACATTGCTTGACTTTGTCAACTCTACCTAAGAGGCATGGTCACCAAAGACAAAAGTGTGGACCGGAGACCACTTCATTTGTCAACTCTACCTAAGAGGCATGGTCACCAAAGACAAAAGTGTGGACCGGAGACCACTTCATTTGTCAACTCTACCTAAGAGGTATGGTCACCAAAGACAAAAGTGTGGACCGGAGACCACTTAATTTGTCAACTCTACCTAAGAGGCATGGTCACCAAAGACAAAAGTGTGGACCGGAGACCACTTCATTTGTCAACTCTACCTAAGAGGTATGGTCACCAAAGACAAAGTGTGGACCGGAGACCACTTCATTTGTCAACTCTACCTAAGAGGTATGGTCACCAAAGACAAAAGTGTGGACCGGAGACCACTTCATTTGTCAACACTACCTAAGAGGCATGGTCACCAAAGACAAAAATGTGGACCGGAGACCACTTCATTTGTCAACTCTACCTAAGAGGCATGGTCACCAAAGACAAAAGTGTGGACCGGAGACCACTTCATTTGTCAACTCTACCTAAGAGGCATGGTCACCAAAGACAAAAATGTGGACCGGAGACCACTTCATGAGAACACTTCTGTCCACCAGCCTTGTATTTGGTTATGCATTGTGAGGTACTGCTCTAAGCCTCATTACCTAGAATAATTTCTATAGTGTACAAACTATATGGTAAGGTAGGAGTGAGTTACTAATGACAAACTTAACGTCTTAAGATGGTCTTGGCTAATAGGACTTTTGGTGGAAGAATGAGAGCATTATCTACATGAAGCCATTCAGATGTGCCATTTCTTTCTGGGCACTTTTACAAGAGATGAGCCTAAGTAAGAATGGAGAGAAAAGAAACTGAAGATGGGAGAAGTACACTGGATCTCATTTTCTCCTGTGGTCCCCAATGGCAGTACCTGCAGCTAACAATCCCTGTTTTGTGTTCACTGACTGGCTTATTTTGCAAACCTGCCTCTCTATGCAATGGGTAGGCCTTGTGTATCTATGGCAATACAATGGACTGCAACAAGTTGCATCAAGCAATTCTAAATATTGCTTCTGGTGGGTATGATTGGTGTGTTACAAAATATCTATAACTGAATATAAGCCACTTAGTTCACTGTTACCCTGATGGGTAATATGACACTTTCACTCAGAAAAGAGCAGATGGGTGGAGTAGCTCATAATCAAATAACTATATAATGTTGCTTGCTCTCATCATTCTGTCTGAAGAAATATTGAATTAGAGGATACAAGAGCCTGTTATTGCCCAGCTGTTGAGAGAGAAAGAGATATAGAGAGATAGAGAGATAGAGAGAGCGAAAGATCACACACCATGGATGATGTAGGCTTATTCACGGTTTTAGTCAGAAACTCAAAATAAATATTTCAATGGGAATTAAGTTTTGAGATTTTTCATTGTATAATCAAAATTAAGTGGCCCTGAACATAAAATGAAGTGGGAATGGAATGGAATGCTCGCTCACACGCTTTTTAATACATCCCCTTATAAATGGTTTCTCTCAAATCACGAGTATTTACATGTGTTGAGGAAATGCTTGGTTATTGGCACATTTCATTTAATTTCAGTTTCATTATTAAATGCAGTAATTTACCTGTTTGCATCCTCGAAGTGGATGCGATATTTAGGTGACATGAACACCTTCTGAGCTTACAAAAAATACAATTTGTTTGTTTCCTTTGTTTGTAATTTGAGCATCTCGGGGCTCCATGTCTGTCAGTGTCTGTCAGGTGCGTACTAGGAGCGCTCGCGAGTGAGCAATAATAAATATGCAATAATGTGACTAGAATGCCTTTGTAAACAACAGTCAACTTTCCGGGGAACATAGACATGTCTTATATGGGCAGAAAGCTTAAATTATTGTTAATCTAACTGCAGTGTCCAATTTACAGTAGAAATTACAGCAAAAAATACCATGCTATTGTTTGAAGACAGTGCACAACAACAAAACACTTTTATCACGGCAAGTGGTTTGATACATTACCTCTGAAGGTAAATAATGTACTTACATTCAGTAATCTGGCTCTGATTTGTCATCCTGAGGGTCCCAGAGAAAAAAATGTAGTGTAGTTTTGTTTGAAAAAAATCTATTTTTATATTCAAATGTAGGAACTGGGTTGTACAGTTTGACCCCACTGCTGTCTCTGGCTCTACACCCACCCCACCCGGACATCTAGATGTGTGAAGGTTAGTGTCTTTTCTGTATGGAAGCTAATGATCCATTATGTATGACATTCCTGGGAGTGTGTAAACTTACATTTCCTATTACCATAGCATTTTTGTATATTCTCTATGGTTATGTTCTTGAAAATGGATACATTGACAAATTAGGCACATTTGAGCAAACTCCTGGAAGACTTGATATAAAATATTGTGTGGTGATAATTCTTCACTGGATCGGCCTGAAACTTTGCACACAGCTTCCATCTTGTGGACAACATCTAAATTATACCTAGAATCCTATCTCAATGTATGTAACCTCTTACCAGATCTAATGTGTTGTGTTGGGGTTGCAAGTAACCTAGTGGTTAGAGTGTTGGACTAGTAACCGAAAGGTTGCAAAATCGAATCCCAGAGCTGACAAGGTAAAAATCTGTCATTCCGCCTCTGAACAGGGCAGTGAACTCACTGTTCCTAGGCCATCATTGAAAATAAGGATTTGTTCTTAACTGACTTGCCTAGTAAAATAAAATAAAAAATATTCTCCTACATTAATTTCCACAAAGTTCAAAGTGTTTCCTTTCAAATGATATCAAGAAAACGCATATCCTTGCTACAGGCAGTTAGATTTGGGTATGTCATTTTAGGGAAAAAAAGGGTCCGATCCTTTAAGTTAAAAGATACTCTGGGGAAAGAGGAGATCATCATGCATATTGACTTTGCAGAAGTAAATACACCAGTGAAATCCAGATAGTTGTGATTCTCACAAGCAGATTCTCCACACCTGTGTTGGATATACCACAAATTATACAGTTTCACTTTGCTCACTGAGCTCTTCTATGTGGCATGACACCTCTGCTATCTGGGCCCATCTCTCAAAAACACTGACCTACTTCCTTGAGCTCTGCCCATTGGCTACTGCTATACACTTTGTGAGTGATGGGCCTTCAACCCAGTATAGGTCTAAAATAAAATGTATACCATCTCTCTACCCTTCCCTTTGAAATGGGCTTCCAGAGATTAGGCCGTCATTGTAAATAAGAATTTGTTTTTAACTGACTTGCCTCGTTAAGTAAAGGTTAAATATTTAAAAATAAATAAAGTGAAAGACTCACATGGAATTTCCTAGAAGCCAGACATGGAAAAGGCCAAGCTGATGAGGTAGGAGCAGCTGTGAAACGAAGAGCAGATGGAATTGTGACACAAGGCAAGGACCTCCCAAATGGAAGACCTGTATTTGAGGAAATGTCAAAATTATCAGTCAGCTATCCAAGCAGTTATATATCTCAGAGGAGGAGATAGCGAGCATGGAGGCCCTCCTACCAGATCACCTGGAGACAATCCGTGGGACAATGACGATATACCAGGTAATAGTTATGGGTCATTTTATGTCAAATCTCACATTTGTTATACAAACATAGACGATGATAGACGATGCTATCATTACATATTTTTGAATTTCCTGTGTTTCCAGATCGTCACCGACAGTCCAGGGGAGATAACTTGGAGGATACTTCTGTTTCCTTTCCACATCACTGCAGCTGTTTCAACCCACAGACTGATTCTGGTTGAAAAAAACAGACGCAGACCAAGTTGGAAACACATCTCACATCGCCGTCCGGCCCATTGAAGATATAAGTGAAGCATTCATCGGAAAGTAGTGTGGTGGAGTATGATCAGGATGTTTACCCTGGCATCGTGCAAGACGTTCACGTAGAGGGTGGTGCTCTTGTCGCGTTGGCCCCAACCGTTTTGTTTTGTTGGCAGATGAGAGACGACATCATATGGTACAGACCCCAGCATAAGCTTGGAATTGTCCCTGATCCCCATCCAGTGACCAAAAGGCACATGGAGATGGATACATTGGTCTGGGAGCAACTTAGCTCTCTTTCTAACCCGTAGATGCCCTTGGAAACTCACTATACAGTACATACAAAGCAGGACATCAAATCATACATTAAATAAAACATGTGTAGCTCTCAATTAACTCATCCCTCAATATATTTGTGCTAGAATTTCTGTGTCTGTGTGTAGCTAAAACATTGTTCTTATGTTGAAAAGGTGTTAGTTCCAGTGTTTTGGAATCTTACTTTGGCTTATATTAATTAAATGTTTAATAATGGTTGTTGTTCAACATGTTTGCAATAAAATAATGTTATGTCATTTCCATATCCACATTTCCATTTCCACATGTCATTTCCATCACAACCCATATTTTCGAGGTAAATTTGTATATTATGTATAATTTACATTGAATTATTTGTTTTAGATAGGGAAATCATATGGTTGTTATCATAATCTCACAAAATGGATGGGTGGAAATATCTTATTTTTCATGGTAAATACATTTTTCAGCTGTCACTAAGGCAAGTTGATACATTCAGGCGTCATGTTGAATTATTAATATTAGGAAAACATAAAAAATCACTTAAAAGAATATTCAATACAATTTATGTACAAATGTATAAAAAATGTGTTATAAATAAATTGTATGATATTTCATTTCCAACTAAAATGAATGTTTAATGACATCATGGAGCTGACATTTGCCTATGGCTGTCTGGGAAAAAGAACAAAAATATATACATTCCTGAATAGTACGATCGTATCCATTATCAGATATTGTTTCTAGACAAATCAAAGACAATTATAATACTGGTAAAATGTATCACCCACCAATGCGGCTCGAACAGCATCCGCAGGGACGCACGCGCAGCTCGCCAAAATTCCCACCCAACGCGGCTCCAGGTACTGTACACGTCCTCTTTTAATTTGGATGTGTTCACAGTTGGAATAATTGTTTGAGAATTCGAAAAGTATAAAAGCCAACGGTCCAATATTATAGAACACCGCTGTAAATAAGCGTACACGTTTTGGACTCTGATAGGTGCAACTAGTAATAGTCCTACCTTGCTGCCTATTGTCCTGCAGTACTATGACATGTATATTAATATATACATTTATTAAAAGTGTTCCTGCTTTGAGTTTACTCCTAGAATGTTACACTATTTCTATTTAAATGTGGATACATTGAATATGCCTGTTGCATAATGTAATGAATGTTTTTGGTTAAGAGTATACATGGTTAATGGTTTGGCCCATATGATAGAGGCCATTTGTATAAAGATACCTGTTTTTCAGGTGTACTTCAGTTCTGTTTTAGCTCAGGTACGTGAGTTGTGGGGAAGCTGAGGGGCAATAGGCTGGTATACTCCAATCTGCTACAGTTGGCTTGGGGTAAGCCTGATTCATTCAGTGTTTTGACTTGACAGATTTGAAATCTGTTTATTTTGTAAATATCTTTCTAGACCTACGTAAATATCCATTGCATTTCGTCAGCTGTACAACATTTTCACTGTGATTTAACTGGATACTATTTTGCACCTGATCCTGTTACTCACTACCCTTAATATGGCTGCTTCAACATTTGGGCCCTACAACAGACTGCCTCATCACCCCCAGATATGTGGTGAGTCCATGGCCCATTTTCTCAAAATGATTTCTTTATGTAAAATAAAAACCCATTCCTCCCTCACCCTACTGTCCAAAATGGAACAACAAGCACACCGTATATATTTGATAAAATGAGTGTTTCTCACATGACAGTCGTAGTTCAGGAGTGTGAGTTCAGTGGCACAGAAAGCAGCGCTGAATGCGAGCCGGTTTTCCAGCAGACCAGTCATGCATGATGAGCACAAATCACCTGCACGAGCTGTGAAACCCGGACAACAAACAGCAAACAAAATCTGCAATTTGAATGTTACGTTCACTATAACACCAACATTTAATTAGTCGATGGATAAACATGACAAGCTCCTAAGTCGTTATATAAATCTTGTATAACAGAGAATCCCAAGATTTGCTAAATACCCTCCCACACTCTTCCTTATGGAGGTCTGGAGGAGAAATGCACAGGCATGCAACTGGAGAGGGAATTCACCTCACGAGACCCCTCTATCACAAGAAGGTGAAAGGTTGATTGATAGAAAATGGAAACAGCCTATCAGAAGGTTGCGCTCACTGGCACGTGACAGGTCTGGCAATGGGACCTTTTGTTTTCTTCCAGCAGCCAGAACATTTTGTCAAGCTCTTTCCTTTCACAATCACTTCATATACAAGCTGCTTGTGAGAAAATAAAAGAAAAAAGTGCAATCGGGGTGGCCGTTACTAGGGGCAGGTCTTCACAGTGCAGGTCATGGCCTATGCCATACAACCCCACACAGCGTCACCATTCACATGACCGGAGTGGTAATTGCAGTTACTCATATCTAGCATTATGTTTTCATCTGGGTTTGTTCACATAGAAAAAGCTTTATGCATGATACGATATTACTATGGGCTGTGTCTGTCAAGGAACAATAACGCACTGAGAGGTGAGTCAGGTAAGAGGTGTAGAAATCTGACTACCTCCCCTGAACCTTCTCTGTCTGCATGACCTGACTGGACGCAGCTGTCTCTCTATGCCCGTCCTGCCGCTCTGCTGCTTCACATCGCCAAGCTAAACTGTGTGACACACCACACATAGTTCACACTCTTCCACCTCCCCTTCAACTGCCCTGAGCAGAGAGGGGAAGGGAGACGGGAAAGAGCACCGAAAATCTGGTTTAAACACAGGATGCATTATGATACCACTACAGCTCTTAATTCTTGAAAAAGTACATTAGTTCATCCACTGCAGTCTGCCTAAGCCTCTTGGGACGAGGAGCGTCTGGACTCAAAGACATGAGAGACATGCTGAATCATCACGGATGGGACACAAATCCCCTGAGACTGTCAGGCAGCACAAATGACAGGAACAGCAACTGAGGGATCAGCAAGTCCCCTTTACCGCGGGGCAGGGGAACAGGGGCTTTCATGCCCTCATTGCAATGGCAGCCTGAATAAAGCCCTTCACAATCTCTTCTTTTTGCCCATGTTTTGCTGAATATGTGGCTGGGTGGCAGCTGCAGGTTGGGTGATAACAGCAAGGCTCTGTTTGCGAAGAGCTTTTGTAGCTGCTTCGCTTATGGGCAGGAGATAACAAGATGCCTTCCCCCTTTGTGTGGCAGGGAGAGAGCCGGGGGGTATGCAGGGACAGGGTTCACATGGGGCGAATGAAAATAAATGCTTCAGTGATGCAGCAGACGTCAAGTCAAGCTGGGACACAAGCACCTTTTCCAAGCAGCTGATACACTTTGAACTGATCACCAGGTGCAACTTAATATGTCATCATATTCCACAGTGCTGAGATCAAAAGGAGAATCTGTGGATGTCAGTGGATATGTCAAACCAAATCTGCCATTTATTAACAATTTCACAAGTACCACTGACCTGCCCTACTCCAATAGTCAGGCTAATTCTGATCCAGTCTGTCTGAAATGGAGACATATTTGGGGATTACCATATAAGAAGTCTACTGTATTACCTGAGATCTGCCTAACACAATCCCCTATTATGTAAATTAAAACAGAGTATGAATACTTTTCCTTAACAGAAATCTCAGCAAGCCTCAGAAAACGTCATATTACAATGCATCTGAAACCATCCCAAGGGAACATGAAACATCTCTATTGCATTTGAATAGCCTATATATGCAAATTGCATAGTTGTTTAAGGAGACATACTGTAGCCAGCCATATATGTATGTAAATGTGAAATTACAACTGGCCACCCTCTTCACATCTATACGTTATACTCTGCTGCCCATCTGTGGTGGAAGCACGAAATAGCCCTAAAGTTAAGAACCCCCACTCATCAACATGTTATAAAACCATGCCAGATCTTTGAATATCCATTGTTTCTCTGTTTTTGGTAACATTGACTTTCCATATTTCATCTGAAGGTATTTGTCTCGTATGTACTTGTATTAGAATAAGATGTGGTAAGAATGTACTGTTTGTGACTCATATTTCAATTTGGCTGTTGGTATGGAAACATATTTTACTTAGACACAGGCAGTGATGCTTCTTTATTAGATTAGATAGTTCGTTATTTTTGGTTGATATTTGCTTTGTAACTACACATTTTTGTAACTATACATTGTAACAACATTGAATTACAATGCTTTAGTGCATTGTAATTATGTTTTCCAAGAATACACAAACATATTATTTCTGAATAATTACATACTCACAAGATTGTTACAGAGTAGTAAATCAAGTTATTCCTAAAGAAATAGAACAGTAATGATTAGGTAAATACTGTAACTATTTCTAATAAAATGTCAAAGACATACTGTTTGTGTTAATTGTTTGCTATGCGCTGATCCTACATGCCGCACTGAATGTTTTATCTTCCTGAGATAAATAGGCTAGACATCTATGTATTGTAACACACATTATTGACTTGGTCCATTACAAGAGTTCCACAGATGAGTCCAGCACAAAGATTCAAGTTTACTGCCCACATGTGTTGGGATACAATATATATTCCTGCTGACTGTATTCTATTTTGCCATTGGCTGAATCGTTGCGTTATTCTGTAGCTTCATTTGATGCTTCATGTAATTTCATTGGATATAGCCTATATTGTCTTCCCCATGTTCATTGGTCCATAAATACACCGAGTTATTCTATTTGCTAGAAGCTCAATGCCTTGATCTCGAAAGCACCCAATTGGTTCATAAACTGGGTTAGTGGTGCAACGATCATCACAGGAGGAAGAAAGTAGGTCAGTGTATTCCTCCTGCCTATTGTCGTTCCAATCCGCCTCAGTACACATGTGCTGTCTTTCCACACGTAAGTCACATACTTTGTTATATATTATGCAAAAGGACTATATCATGTTTCCTTTATTCAACATTGTGAATTTGGTATACTGTGTGCATTTCTTTGCTCGTATTATGGTTTCAATTGGCTGTCTAAAGCCATTCCCGAGGAGGTGCAGTCATCGGTTTACAGTGCAACTTTTAAAGGCACACAGTGGCATGTAATGCCGGGGAAAAAAATGCGATTTGTAGGTGTCTAACCTAATTTACAAATCTGGAATGACCGTATGTCATTTTATTTGATTGGGAGGCTATTTTTTTCTATTTGTACATTGCGTGATTTGCCTGAACTTCCCTACCACGGCTCGGATTAAACGAGGTCATAGCTGTGTTGCATAAAACATCTAGTGACGGGCGGTTGATTACCTGTTACAATCATTTGCCTTTTATAGGCCTGTATAGTCATCCTTTAATTAACAGCAACAATGTTTCTCCTCTATATGAGCAATGCAATGCGGATGTTGGGCTGATATTGATACAATGTAATGAAAACATACTGCACTGGATTCTGTTCTGTTTCAGAAAATATCAAATCAATGTGACAGTCACTGATAGATTTCTTGCCGTTTGTAACCGATTATGTTTCATTATTTACCGTTGTCAATAGGCCTATATGCTCGACACATCCTAGTGCAGAATAGTCTAATAATAGCCGAGTATTTCTTCCAAGCTCCAATGTTAGTGAAAACAAATACTATTTTGTTATAATTTGAGCAAATCCCTCTGCTCATAAAAGTACACCATTAATTGCAGACTGCTGTAAAAAAGAAAAACGATATAAAATCGATATAAGTTGGGCAAGCTATTTATAAAAAGAGTCTCAATATGCTGTCTATTCCTGACGAATAAATGGCTACAGTACACCATGTCCAGGGAATGCACATTCCAATGCTCACTTTTAGGACATTACTCTTCATGCTATTCTTAAAATATGAAACAGCTATTCCTGAAAAAGTCAACAAGTGTATCAGTAATGTGACAGTAATGACATAGCTGATGCTACAGGTTTTTAATTTGACATAATATGCCATGAAGGTAAATAGAGGTCATTGGGGTCAGAGAAAATTCAATTGTGATTGCGTTGTCTTTACTAACTCCTTGATGGACAGTAGTAGGCTATAAGACAGGTCTTGTTTTTGTTTTAGGAAATATTTACCTGTCAGTACTGCATATTAACACAGGAAAAGTGGATTCTATTGGCTACTTAATCAAATGTTGGTAATCATCCTTTACTTTAGCGAGTTGCAACATGTTGCATTATGTGTGGTGCTTGGTTGTTTCCACTGGAGCTGTGCAACTCGCAGTAGCTTTTATGCTGGCTACCCAAAATTACACACTCCTTGATTTTTCACTTCTATTCTGAAGTCTCTTGGTCTTTCTTTCTTCATGTTGCCCTCATCCCCAAAGCCAATTTTAGGTTTCATGGGGGGGATTGAAAAGCAAACAAGGCATCGAATTTGAACACACTCCTACAGTGTATATGACCATAACCTGACCATATCTGCCTGCCCTGCCAGTATGATGCTCCTCTCAGTGTTTTCACTGAGGTTTCTCTGAGCCTACAGTAGCTCTCAAAGAACATGCTAAGAAATTCAAGTCAGTCAGGAATATTGTACAACATGCTTGAAGCCAACAGCAAATTTGCAGAAAGAGCAGGATATGCCGAGGGAGAAGAAAGGATAAATCTGACTTTGAATTTCTATACAATGGAGTCCAAAGACCTTGTATGATGTGGACTACTTGAGGTCAAGGTTCCTCAACTGGTGGCCCACAGGGTTTTTTATTTGGCCCCCCAAGTTTTCTAAGCATAAAAACATTTCTCCTTTCTTCTCCCTTGGCATATCCTGCTCTTTCTGCAAATTTGCTGTTGAGCCATCCTGCCTTGATGACAGCTTTGCACACTCTTGGCATTATCTCAACCGTCTTCATGAGATAGTCACCTGGAATGCATTCAATTAACAGGCGTGCCTTGTTAAAAGTGAATTTGTGGAATTTCTTTCCTTCTTAATGCGTTTGTGCCAATCAGTTGTGTTGTGACAACGTAGGGTTGGTATACAGAAGATAGCCCTATTTGGTAAAAGACCAAGTCCATGTTATGGCAAGAACAGCTCAAATAAGCAAAGTGAAACGACAGTCCATCATTACTTTAAGATATGAATGTCAGTCAATCCAGAAAATTTCAAGAACTTTGAAAGTTTCTTCAAGTGCAGTCGCAAAAACCATCATGCGCTATGATGAAACTGGCTCTCATGAGGACCGCCACAGGAAAAAGGAAGACCCAGAGTTACCTCTGCTGCAGAGGATAAGTTCATTAGTTAACTGCATCTCAGATTGAAGCCCAAATAAATGCTTCACAGAGTTCAAGTACCAGACACATCACAACTTCAACTTTTCAGAAGAAAATGGCCTTCATGATCGATTTGCTACAAAGAAACCACCACTAAAGGACACCAATAAAAAGAAGATACTTGCTTGGGCCAAATATACCTTACACACCTCAAGGCTGTGTAAGGGCTATTTGACCAAGAATGAGAGTAATGGAGTGCTGCATCAGATGACTTGGCCTCCACAATCACCCGTCCTCAACCCAATTGAGATGGTTTGGGATGAGTTGGACCGCAGAGTGCAGGAAAAGCAGCTAACAAGTGCTCACCATATGTATGAACTCCTTCAAGACTGTTGGAAAAGCATTCCTCATGAAGCTGGTTGAGAGAATGCAAAGAGTGTGCAAAGCTGTAATCAAGGCAAAGGGTGTCTACTTTGAAGAATCTAAATATAAAATATATTTTGATGTGTTTTGCACTTTTTTGGTTACTACAGTTGAAGTCGGAAGTTTACATACACTTAGGTTGGAGTCATTAAAACCACTCCACAAATTTCTTGTTTAAGTAACTATAGTTTTGGCAAGTCGGTTAGTGCATCTACTTTGTGCGTGACACAGGTAATTTTTCCACAATTGTTTACAGACAGATTCTTTCATTTGTAATTCACAGTATCACAATTCCTGTGGGTCAGAAGTTTACATACGCTAAGTTGACTGTGCCTTTAAGCCTTTAAACAGCTTGGAAAATTTCAGAAAATTATGTCATGGCTTTAGAATCTTCTGAAAGGCTAATTGACCACATTTTTTTGTCAATTGGAGGTGTTCCTGTGGATGTATTTCAAGGCCTATTTTCAAACTCAGTGTCTCTTTGCTTGACATCATGGGAAAACCAAAAGAAATCAGCCAAGACCTCAGAAATAAAACTGTAGACCTCCACAAGTCTGGTTCATCCTTGGGAGCAATTTCCAAATGCCTGAAGGTACCACATTCATCTGTACAAACAATAGTACGCAAGTATAAACACCATGGGACCACTCAGCCGCCATACCGCTCAGGAAGGAGGCACGTTCTGTCTACTAGAGATTAATGTACTTTGGTGAGAAAAGTGCAAATCAATCCCAGAACAACGGCAAAGGACCTTGTGAAAATGCTGGAGGAAACCGGTACAAAGGTATTGATTAAAAAAAACAGAAATATAATAATCACTAACCTTTGATGATCTTCATCAGATGACACTCATAGGACTTCATGTTACACAATTCATGTATGTTTTGTTCGATAAAGTTCATATTTATATTCAAAAATCTCAGTTTACATTGACGCGTTATGTTCAGTAGTTCCAAAACATCTGGTGATTTTGCAGAGAGCCACATCAATTTACAGAAATACTCATAATAAACATTGATAAAAGATACAACTGTTATGCATGGAATTTTAGATCCACTTCTCCTTAATGCAACTGTGTCAGATTTTTAAAAAACTTTACTGAAAACAGACAACAAAACAAGACATACAGATACCCGCCATGTTGTGGAGTCAACAGAAGTCAGAAATAGCATTATAAATATTCACTTACCTTTGATGATTTTCATCAGAATGCATTCCCAGGAATCCCAGTTCCACAATAAATGTTTGTTTTGTTGGATTAAAGTCCATCATTTATGTCCAAATAGCTCCTTTTGTTAGCGCGTTTGGTAAACAAATCCAAACTCACAAGGCGCAGGCAAGTCCAGGCGAAAGTTCAGACGAAAAGTTTAAAAAGTTATATTAGAGTTCGTAGAAACATGTCAAACGATGTATAGAATCAATCTTTAGGATGTTTTTATCATACATCTTCAATGATTTTCCAACCGGAGAATTCCTTTGTCTTCAGAAATGCAATGGAACGCAAGCTAACTCTCACATGAATGCACGTGACCAGCTCATGCCACTCTGCCAGACCACTGACTCATTTAGCTCCCATTCCCCCCCTCCTTCACAGTAGAAGCATCAAACAAGGTTCTAAAGACTGTTGGCATCTAGTGGAAGCCGTAGGAGGTGCAATATGACCCCGTAGACACTGTATACTGTATAGATAGGCAATGAGTTGAAAAACTACAAACCTCAGATTTCCCACTTCCTGGTTGGATTTTTTTCTCAGGTTTTTGCCTGCCATATGAGTTATGTCATACTCACAGACATCATTCAAACAGTTTTAGAAAACTACTAATAATATGCATATATTAGCAACTGGGCCTGAGTAGCAGGCAGTTTACTCTGGGCCCCGTATTCATCCAAGCTACTCAATACTGCCCCCAGACATAAGAAGTTATGGACAACAAAGTCAAGGTATTGGAGTGGCCATCACAAAGCCCTGACCTCAATCCTATAGAAGATTTGTGGGCAGAACTGAAAAAGTGTGTGCGAGCATGGAGGCCTACAAACCTGAATAAGTTACACCGGCTTTGTCAGGAGGAATGGACCAAAATTCACCCAACTTATTGTGGGAAGCTTGTGGAAGACTACCCAAAATGTTTGACCCAAGTTAAACAATTTAAAGGCAATGCTACCAAATACTAATTGAGTGTATGTGAACTTCTGACCCACTGGGTGTCACGCCCTGACCGTAGAGAGCTTTATATGTCTCTATTTTGGTTTGGTCAGGGTGTGATTTGGGTGGGCAATCTATGTTCCTTGTTCTATGATTTGTATTTCTGTGTGTTTGGCCGGGTGTGGTTCTCAATCAGAGGCAGCTGTCTATCGTTGTCTCTGATTGAGAACCATACATAGGTAGCTTTTTTCCCCACATGTATTTGTGGGTAGTGGTCCATGTATAGTTGCCTGTGAGCACTACGTTGGCTGCACGATTTTGGTTGATGGTCTGTTGGCAACAGCTTATAATAAAGAAGTATGTACACTCCCCATGCTGCACCTTGGTCCACTGTTTCCACCTTAGACAATCGTGACACTGGGAATGTGATGAAAGAAAAAGATGCTGAAATAAATCATTCTCTCTACTATTATTCTGACATTTCACATTCTTAAAATAAAGTGGTGGTGATCCTAACTGACCTATCACAGGGAAGTT
This sequence comes from Oncorhynchus nerka, assembly GCF_034236695.1. Taxonomy (NCBI): domain Eukaryota; kingdom Metazoa; phylum Chordata; class Actinopteri; order Salmoniformes; family Salmonidae; genus Oncorhynchus; species Oncorhynchus nerka. The sequence continues at coordinate 68,988,738 of NC_088422.1, read as the reverse complement.
TTACTAGGATTAAATGTCAGGAATTGTGAAAAACTGAGTTTAAATGTATTTGGCTAAGGTGTATGTACATGATTCCATATGTGTTATTTCATAGTTTTGATGTCTTCACTATTCTTCTACAATGGAGAAAATAATAAAAATAAAGAAAAACCCTTGAATGAGTAAGTGTGTCCAAACCTTTGACTGGTACTGTGTGTGTATATATATATATATATGTATATATATATGTGTGTACTTATGAAAAGAAACATCCTCTCACTGTCAACTGCGTTTATTTTCAGCAAGCTTATGTGTAAATATTTGTATGAACATAACACGGAACCCAAACCGCCATCGTACGCCATTGTGCATACATTTATTTTGTTCCCCCACACCAAACGTGATCACAACACGCAAGTTAAAATTTCAAAAGAAACTCTGAACCAATAATATTAATTTGGGGATAGGCATTAACTAGTTAGCTTGCACTTGCTAGCTAATTTGTCGTATTTAGCTAGCTTGCTGTTGCTAGCTCATTTGTCCTGGGATATAAACATTGAGTTGTTATTTTACCTTTATTTTACCTTTTATTTTATCTTCACTGGCCATGGCAGAACACTGACATTCCTGTCTTGCAGGAAATCACGCACAGAACGAGCAGTATGGCTGGTGGCATTGTCATGCTGGAGGGTCATGTCAGGATGAGCCTGCAGGAAGGGTACCACATGAGGGAGGAGGATGTCTTCCCAGTAACGCACAGCATTGAGATTGCCTGCAATGACAACAAGCTCAGTCCGATGATGCTGTGACACACCGCCCCAGACAATGACGGACCCTCCACCTCCAAATTGATCCCGCTCTAGAGTACAGGCCTCGGTGTAATGCTCATTACTTCTGCGATAAATGCAAATCCGACCATCTCCCCTGGTGAGACAAAACCGTGACTTGTCAGTGAAGAGCACTTTTTGCCAGTCCTGTCTGGTCCAGCAACGGTGGGTTTGTGCCCATAGGCGACGTTGTTGCCGGTGATGTCTGGTGAGGACCTGCCTTACAACAGGCCTACAATCCCTCAGTCCAAATCAAATCCCATTTATTTATATAGCCCTTCGTACATCAGCTGATATCTCAAAGTGCTGTACAGAAACCCAGCCTAAAACCCCAAACAGCAAGCAATGCAGGTGTAGAAGCACGGTGGCTAGGAAAAACTCCCTAGAAAGGCCAAAACCTAGGAAGAAACCTAGAGAGGCCAGTCCTCTTCTGGCTGTGCCGGGTGGAGATTATAACAGAACATGGCCAAGATGTTCAAATGTTCATAAATGACCAGCATGGTCGAATAATAATAAGGCAGAACAGTTGAAACTGGAGCAGCAGCACGGCCAGGTGGACTGGGGACAGCAAGGAGTCATCATGTCAGGTAGTCCTGGGGCATGGTCCTAGGGCTCAGGTCCCCCGAGAGAGAGAAAGAAAGAGAAGGAGAGAATTAGAGAACGCACACTTAGATTCACACAGGACACCGAATAGGACAGGAGAAGTACTCCAGATATAACAAACTGACCCTAGCCCCCGACACATAAATTACTGCAGCATAAATACTGGAGGCTGAGACAGGAGGGGTCAGGAGACACTGTGGCCCCATCCGAGGACACCCCCGGACAGGGCCAAACAGGAAGGATATAACCCCACCCACTTTGCCAAAGCACAGCCCCCACACCACTAGAGGGATATCTTCAACCACCAACTTACCATCCTGAGACAAGGCTGAGTATAGCCCACAAAGATCTCCGCCATGGCACAACCCAAGGGGGGCAACCCAGACAGGATGACCACATCAGTGAATCAACCCACTCAGGTGACGCACCCCTTCCAGGGACGGCATGAGAGAGCCCCAGCAAGCCAGTGACTCAGCCCCTGTAATAGGGTTAGAGGCAGAGAATCCCAGTGGAAAGAGGGGAACCGGCCAGGCAGAGACAGCAAGGGCGGTTCGTTGCTCCAGAGCCTTTCCGTTCACTTTCCCACTCCTGGGCCAGACTACACTCAATCATATGACCCACTGAAGAGATGAGTCTTCAGTAAAGACTTAAAGGTTGAGACCGAGTCTGCGTCTCTGACATGGGTAGGCAGACCGTTCCATAAAAATGGAGCTCTATAGGAGAAAACCCTGCCTCCAGCTGTTTGCTTAGAAATTCTAGGGACAATTAGGAGGCCTGCGTCTTTTGACCGTAGCGTACGTGTAGGTATGTACGGCAGGACCAAATCAGAGAGATAGGTAGGAGCAAGCCCATGTAATGCTTTGTAGGTTAGCAGTAAAACCTTGAAATCAGCCCTTGCTTTGACAGGAAGCCAGTGTAGAGAGGCTAGCACTGGAGTAATATGATCAAATTTTTTGGTTCTAGTCAGGATTCTAGCAGCCGTATTTAGCACTAACTGAAGTTTATTTAGTGCTTTATCCGGGTAGCCGGAAAGTAGAGCATTGCAGTAGTCTAACCTAGAAGTGACAAAAGCATGGATTAATTTTTCTGTATCATTTTTGGACAGAAAGTTTCTGATGTTACGTAGATGGAAAAAAGCTGTCCTTGAAATGGTCTTGATATGTTCTTCAAAAGAGAGATCAGGGTCCAGAGTAACGCCGAGGTCCTTCACAGTTTTATTTGAGACGACTGTACAACCATTAAGATTAATTGTCAGATTCAACAGAAGATCTCTTTGTTTCTTGGGACCTAGAACAAGCATCTGTTTTGTCCGAGTTTAAAAGTAGAACATTTGCAGCCATCCACTTCCTTATGTCTGAAACACATGCTTCTAGCAAGGGCAATTTTGGGGCTTCACCATGTTTCATTGAAATGTACAGCTGTGTGTCATCCGCATAGCAGTGAAAGTTAACATTATGTTTTCGAATAACATCCCCAAGAGGTAAAATATATAGTGAAAACAATAGTGGTCCTAAAACGGAACCTTGAGGAACACCGAAATTTACAGTTGATTTGTCAGAGGACAAACCATTCACAGAGACAAACTGATATCTTTCCGACAGATAAGATCTATACCAGGCCAGAACTTGTCCGTGTAGACCAATTTGGGTTTCCAATCTCTCCATAAGAATGTGGTGATCGATGGTATCAAAAGCAGCACTAAGATCTAGGAGCACGAGGACAGATGCAGAGCCTCGGTCCGATGCCATTAAAATGTAATTTACCACCTTCACAAGTGCCGTCTCAGTGCTATGATGGGGTCTAAAACCAGACTGAAGCATTTCGTATACATTGTTTGTCTTCAGGAAGGTAGTGAGTTGCTGCGCAACAGCCTTTTCTAACATTTTTGAGAGGAATGGAAGATTCGATATAGGCCGATAGTTTTTTATATTTTCTGGGTCAAGGTTTGGCTTTTTCAAGAGAGGCTTTATTACTGCCACTTTTAGTGAGTTTGGTACACATCCGGTGGATAGAGAGCCGTTTATTATGTTCAACATAGGAGGGCCAAGCACAGGAAGCAGCTCTTTCAGTAGTTTAGTTGGAATAGGGTCCAGTATGCAGCTTGAAGGTTTAGAGGCCATGATTATTTTCATCATTGTGTCAAGAGATATAGTACTAAAACACTTGAGCGTCTCTCTTGATCCTAGGTCCTGGGTGAGTTGTGCAGACTCAGGACAACTGAGCTTTGAAGGAATACGCAGATTTAAAGAGGAGTCCGTAATTTGCTTTCTAATAATCATAATATTTTCCTCAAAAAAGTTCATGAATTTATCACTGCTAAAGTGAAAGCCATCCTCTCTTGGGGAATGCTGCTTTTTAGTTAGCTTTGCGACAGTATCAAAAAGGAATTTTGGATTGTTCTTATTTTCCTCAATTAAGTTAGAAAAATAGGATGATCGAGCAGCAGTAAGGGCTCTTCGGTACTGCACGGTACCGTCTTTCCAAGCTAGTCGGAAGACTTCCAGTTTGGTGTGGCGCCATTTCCGTTCCAATTTTCTGGAAGCTTGCTTCAGAGCTCGGGTATTTTCTCTGTACCAGGGAGCTAGTTTCTTATGATACATGTTTTTAGTTTTTAGGGGTGCAACTGCATCTAGGGTATTGCGCAAGGTTAAATTGAGTTCCTCAGTTAGGTGGTTAACTGATTTTTGTCCTCTGGCGTCCTTGGGTAGACAGAGGGAATCTGGAAGGACATCAAGGAATCTTTGTGTTGTCTGTGAATTTATAGCACGACTTTTGATGTTCCTTGGTTGGGGTCTGAGCAGATTATTTGTTGCAATTGCAAACGTAATAAAATGGTGGTCCGATAGTCCAGGATTATGAGGAAAAACATTAAGATCCACAACATTTATTCCATGGGACAAAACTAGGTCCAGCGTATGACTGTGACAGTGAGTGGGTCCAGAGACATGTTGGACAAAACCCACTGAGTCGATGATGGCTCCGAAAGCCTTTTGGAGTGGGTCTGTGGACTTTTCCATGTGAATATTAAAGTCACCAAAGATTAGAATATTATCTGCTATGACTACAAGGTCCGATAGGAATTCAGGGAACTCAGTGAGGAACGCTGTATATGGCCCAGGAGGCCTGTAAACAGTATCTATAAAAAGTGATTGAGTAGGCTGCATAGCTTTCATGACTAGAAGCTCAAAAGACGAAAACTTTTTTTTTTTTTTGTAAATTGAAATTTGCTATCGTAAATGTTAGCAACACGCCTTTGTGGGATGCACGGGGGATATGGTCACTAGTGTAGCCAGGAGGTGAGGCCTCATTTAACACAGTAAATTCATCAGGCTTAAGCCATGTTTCTGTCAAGCCAATCACATCAAGATTATGATCAGTGATTAGTTCATTGACTATAATTTCCTTTGAAGTAAGGGATCTAACATTAAGTAGCCCTATTTTGAGATATGAGGTATCATGATCTCTTTCAATAATGACAGGAATGGAGGTGGTCTTTATCCTAGTGAGATTGCTAAGGTGAACACCGCCATGTTTAGTTTTGCCCAACCTAGGTCGAGGCACAGACACGGTCTCAATGGTGATAGCTGAGCTGACCGGTTGAAAGTTTCTGTCGGCTGAATGAGCGACACCGGTTGAGCGTTCCTACAGCATTTCCTTCCAGAAACCGTGAGAAAGTTGTCCGGCTGCGGGGACTGTGCCAGGGGATTTATACTACTATCTGTACTTACTGGTGGCACAGACGCTGTTTCATCCTTTCCTACACTGAAATTACCCTTGCCTAACGATTGCGTCTGAAGCTGGGCTTGTAGCACAGCTATCCTCGCCGTAAGGCGAGTACAGCGACTGCAATTAGAAGGCATCATGTTAATGTTACTACTTAGCTTCGGCTGTTGGAGGTCCTGACGAATCGTGTCCAGATAAAGCGTCCGGAGTGAAAAAGTTGAGGAAAAAAATAAAATATATATAAACTGTAATTAAAAAGTAAAAACTGTAAAGTTGTCAGGTAGCAAAATAGGTTGGCAACAAAACACACAGCAACTCGAAAACAAGTCTGCAGCCTCTCTCAGCCTATTGCGGACAGTCTGAGCACTGATGGAGGGATTGTGTGTTCCTGGTGTAACTCGGGCTGTTGTTGTTGCCATCCTGTACCTGTCCCGCAGGTGTTCGGATGTACCGATCCTGTGCAGGTGTTGTTACACGTGGTCTGCCACTGCGTCCGTCCTGTCTTCCTGTAGCGCTGTCTTAGGCGTCTCACAGTGCAGACATAGCAATTTATTGCCCTGGCCACATCTGCAGTCCTCATGCCTCCTTGCAGCATGCCTAAGGCACATTCACGCAGATGAACAGGGACCATGGGCATCTTTCTTTTGGTGTTTTTCAGAGTCAGTAGAAAGGCCTCTTTAGTGTCCTAAGTTTTCATAATGGTGACCTTAATTGTCTACCGTCTGTAAGCTGTTAGTGTCTTAACGGCCGTTCCACAGGTGCATGTTCATGAATTGTTTATGGTTCATTGAACAAGCCTGGGAAACAGTGTTTAAACCCTACAATGAAGATCTGTGAAGTTATTTGGATTTTTTACAATATTCATTACATGCTGTAAAAACACAAGGAAACCATCTCCAAGTGATTTGAATTTAGGAAATCTGTTCCCAAGTATTCCCATGCATAATAGAGAAAGATGTGCTCATATACAAATGTAAGCAGTTTGATATGATTACGTTTATGTCAAATATTATATCTGTTTGGGCTACTTGCAGTGAGATTTGCATTCTACAAATTATTTGTAGCCTAACTATGCCACCCGACCAGCCGCTCAAGAAAAAAATCTGCCCGCGCTGAATCTATTTGATGATCCCTGCTTTAGGTGTTAGAGTAAGGCTCATGTCACTTTACCCACCTAACCCAATAATTTGAAGCAATAGGTTTTCTCAACCAATAATAGAGTAATAATACAGAAATAATAATTCACAAAGTCAAAGGATGACACAAGCGTAGTAGGCTAGGTAGAGCAAAAGCTGCCACCTAAGCCTAGAGCTGACCGGTCAGAAATGTGTTGTTACGCTATTGTGAATGGTTGTCCAGCTGTCTCCTTTGCCCTTTCCCTTAGGCACGCACAATACTTGTTCATCTCTGTTGCGGATTTTAAAAAAAATGTTTTACCCAAAATGGTCTAATTTTCTTTGTGTGTGTGTTTTGTCCATTCTGCTGACATGCTTGATATTTTCCTCTGGAGTTGTTTATGAGAGTAGCGGAGTGCAGCTATAGGTGTAAACATTCCAAATCAAAAGAAGGCATTGCTGTTATCCTTGTACTCCAATGATGATATGAGCAGGAAGGTTAAAAGTCGAAACAGAAAGTTGTTCTGTTTATGGTGCGGAGAAGTGTGCATGTGTCTCACTGACCTATAAATAAGGGGTGTGTGTGTGGAGCCATAAGAGCACATGCTAAAAGGATTGAGAAGTGGTCTCTTTTGTATACATCTCCCCATAGAGCCATGATAGTCTGGGAAACATAAACATATATAGGCCTAGCTGTTATGCTCCTAATTACAGGAATCACATCAGGGACTGGGCTGTCTGTTGTCCATAGTATACTGTGTGGCGTTCGAAATGTTGTACTTTGTGGAGAACTACTGCAGTATGATTAGTCTTATAGGCATGAGATTTAGCTTGGCAGTGATTGCGATCCCATTGCTAATACTATCCTGTTGGGGCTTGGCATAGAGGAGAATCTGTAGCCATCTCCTCTACTCACACTATCTCCAGATCACCTCCCATCTGTCGCCCATCTGAGCTTTCTGAACAAGCCACTTAATCAGAGCACCACTCGCTCTTACATCATAGGCCTAGATGAGTCGCCACTCCCAGCTGGCCAGTGTGTTTTACGCTGTGACCTGACCTCTTGTCCTATCTGATCCCTCTCCAGGTACTGTGCTGGTCGGTGCATCTGTTAGAAAAAGCCCAGCTCTGACATAAGGAGGCCAGTCCACTTCCTGCACCACCCATCCAGGTATGTGGACGCACATGGTTCTGTGTGATTTCATAAGAATTGACAGCCACTCTGAAATGAGTTCACGACCTTCGTTTGAAGTGAATCACCATTGACATTTGTGACGCACAGCTTCTTGCTGTTTCACTTCAAAATGACCACATGAGCAGTTGGCGGGGAGAACAGTTAGGGATGAAGTAAGTTATGAGCACAGTCAGTCAGTCAGTCATACATAAGCACAGTCATGTGTGAGGGTAGTTTTCTCACAGCTTTCTGTGTTTCATCAATATTGTTATCTTGCATCTTATTAACTTGAACTGGAGTCTTATTTCTGCTTTTTTTAAACATGTCTTCTAACCATCTATTCCACCAAAGCGTTAACGTCTCCTGTCTATCTTTCTAGACTGGCTCTTAGAATGCTCTGTTCTGAGTATAGGAGCCTACTGAGAAACGGACAGCTTGACTTACATAGCGAACATAGGCCATGTCATTACAGGAGCCAAGCCTGAGTTTTCCAGGACGGCACACAATAGAAGGGAATTACAGACAGCCTTACAGCGCTATGATGATGCTGCTGAGTGCACAGAACACTCTGTTTCATCTGAACGTGACAGAACGATGGGATCACGTCAGGGGAGTAGCTTAAATAGGAATGCAACAGTGACATAGCATTAAGAACATTATGAAAGGGTGAAGTTCTTGCACGGCAGACAGTATCATAGTGCTGTGTAAGCTAACCATGGGTATCCAGCTGAGCTGACTCACTATGTTCACCCTGACCCTGTTACTGCTTCCTGGTTCTGCTTCTTCCCTGCTTCTTCTCATCTGATCAAGGTTTTTGTTTCCGCACAGCTTAAACATAAACCTTTTTGACTCTTCGATACCACAGAGGTCATGTGCATTAAAACATTAGAAATGATCAGAATCTACCTTAGTGATCTTCTAGTGTTGTAACATGGATGGTGTTGAGTGTTACTGAATATGTGAATGCCATGGAGATGGTAAAATGATACAAAAGTATTTTCATTAGACTGATGAGCAGTGGAGTGGTGGCGTGAGGAGAGGTGTGACCTGCATGCTATCAGTGGGTTATGTGTAGTGGGAAAAGTTCCCTAATTGGCAACCATTCAAGAGGTTCCTGCACCATTGTATCCGGGAAACCAGAGATTTGTCACAACTAGCTGAGCTGACTTTAACGCAGGGTTTCCTTTTTTAGTCAGTACGAGTGAGAGATTTTGTGTTTGAGTATACACTGAGCATACCAAACATTATGAACACCTTCCTAATATTGAGATGCACCCCCCCCCCCTTTTTCCCCCAGAACAGCCTCAGTTTGTTAGGGCATGGACTCTACAAGGTGTCGAAAGCGTTCCACCGGGATGCTGGCCTGTGTTGACTCCACCTACTGGCACCTACTACCATACCCCTTTCAAAGGCACTTACATTTTCTGTCTTGCCCATTCACCCTTTGAATGGCAGTGTCTCAATTGTCTCAAGGCTTAAAAATCCTTCTTTAACCTGTCCCCTTCATCTACACTGATTTGAAGTGGAATTAACAAGTGACAATCAATCATAGCTTTCACCTGGTAAGTTAATGTCATGGAAAGAGCAGGTGTTCTTAATGTTTTGTACACTCAGTGTAGGTCTTTTAGCCTTCCTTTGGCTTAGGTGACAAAATGAACATTTACAAAAAAGGCTTATTCTCAGGAGTACTGTTTTATTCAGCTTACAAAAAACATGTAAAAGAAAATCATTGATGATGAATGGTATAGCAAGTCCTCTTTGCCCGGTGGATTACATGGTCAGCTCGGATGTCTGTTGTGACATATACCAGAGTGAAGGGTCAGGTTGTAGTGTAGTTGTCTATGGTGACGGTGACAATAACAAAGTTCCTTGCTGCAGGCAAGAAATTATGGGGTGTAATTATGGTGTGGTTCGATGTAATTAAACTCTGAAACTGTCACATCAAACGGATAGGGAAAAAGAGCTGGGGAAAAATAGGCCAGTGGAGAATCTAATTACAGTGAAAAGACTTTCAGGCACAGTGGAGCAGAGCATTAGTTCTGGTCTGATTACAGGAGCAGGACAGGCCTCAGTGACCTGAGGTAGCTGTGCTTTTTAAGGTATTTTTGTGCAACCTGGTCTGGGAGCATTTCGTAATTATTCTGTATGTAATCCCGAGACACTCCATTTAGTATGAAATGTTAAGTTTCATATGGTATGTATTCATTTATGAATGTCCATTACTCATTTGTATGATATGTTACGAATGACAATTTTGTATTATATTTTACAAATTTGCGAGATGTACAATATGTTACGAATTTGCAAAACAACAATACAATATTGTAATGAAACAGCAGGGAGCAGGACTCGAACTCTCGACCTTCTAGTCCTGACGCGCTATCAACTTTGCCGCAAAAGCATGCTCGTGCGGCAGAGTCAATTTCCGCGCTTATAAACCCAGGGTCGTTACACTATGTTACGAATTTGCAAAACGCATGATATGTTACTTATTCTAGCAAGGTGGCTAACTTTAGCTAGGCTAGGTGTTCGGGTTAAAGTTAGGGTTACATTTAGGAGATAGGTTAAATGGTTAGGGTTAGCTAACATACTAACTAGTTGCAAAGTAGTTAAAACAGTAGTAAGTAGTTGAAAATTAGCTTATTAGCTAAAATTGACCGTGATGAGATTCGAACTCGCAGCCATTGGGTTGCTAGATGTTCGCGATATACTTTTGTTTTTACCTTAAGTAACCATCTGTCTTATGTATCCATACCAAACGTAACATATCATACTAATTTGAGTGTGCCGGATTACATTTACTGTAACCCTGAAAGTGCTAGTAGCATTGTTAATAGGTTATTTACAAAGCCTAGGAAACATGCAATCTGTGAGGGTAGGGCTAGGTGATATGACCAAAATAGTCAATTTCTTTTAACGGTATGGCGGTATTTGATAGTATTTTATTGTTCTGAATAATAAAGGTTGAAAATAGGTTTTATAAGTAGTGGATGACCATAGGATGGCAAAAAATATCTATATTTTAATTGGTTTAAATGGACTTTCTCATCTATCGAGGCAAATTGACCAGGATTACAATGTTTTGTAATTTGAGGACGTTGCGTGGGAAACTACCAGGAGCGCTAAATGATGGGTTAGCAGAGGAGACTAATTTAATCTATCTAAGTGAGGTTAGGAAAAGGCCATATTAAATATTATAAAAGGCCATACTGGTTGGATTATATAAACAGTGATCAATGCAGATATGGGTTCTTTAGGAAATGTGACCCCTCCTGACAATCTGTCTTCCTCTGTAACATTGGCATTGTTTTATCCGAATTAGCCTTTATATTAAGGACTAATCTCACTAAATCATGTCTCTGACTGACACCTATAGGTTTATGTAACATATGCTGCATTATGTTATGAACACTATTCCAAAGCATCCGTTTTTAGTAATCCAAGGTTTTCATTGACAACAAAATAAATTCTATCATTCTTCTTGTTCATTTTAGCTGGAGGTCAAGTGAATGATGCTTCTCAAAGATTCTCTTGATTGTTGCCTAAGGGAGAGAGAGAGAGGCTTGAGACTGCTATAGCTTTCACCTTATGTAAGACCATAGAGAAATCAATCGGTCCTCTTACATCCCCTTTACCGAATGGACCATCTACGGTATACATCGACACCACGTTCAGGTCATACGGCAGCTGCTCAGGTTCAGAGGGCTTTGTTATATGATGCTGCTGTGGTTTCCTCATGCCTTGTATATAAAGAGGATGTCTGACTCTTCACTGACTTGCCTTTCAGATCTGGGTCACTGCTGGAAAGAAACTGAGTGAGATGTTTTGAGGATAACTGGCCTTATGAATATTTGTGGTGAGTTTCACACCATCTTTAAAACAGCCACAGTTTATTTCACTTTGTGATCAATTGTCTTTGTCTAGGAATTGAGATTTGAACATCTTGTGTTCTTTCATTGAAGTCGCTTTCACGTCAACTGACCTTTTTGTTGTGTCTTATGGATAATAATAAGTGCTGAAATCAGTGTGTTTTTCTCTATAGATGATCTAATGGCAGACCAAAGAATGGACATTTCCTCCACGATGAACGAGTTCATGTCTCCCGGCTCCACTGATCTAATCAGCTCGATCGGCACACCCGGCATGGACTACACACGCAAGAGAAAAAGCAGCACCACAGACTACCAGTAAGCCTGACATGAAAACTGTTGATAGACTTTGTCCTACTTGCCACCTGAAGATAGTACATGTGCCAATCATCTTTATTATATTAATGCCACGTTAGTTCTGGTTTAGTGAGATCACATTTTTCTGTTTGTCATTTATGCCATTTTCTGACAGATGTGTATGTTTGCATGGCAGCTTTTTGATTAACTAGATGGAAATATTTTCTTACTGTGTGTCAAAGGTTTCCACTTAAAGTTGACAAGATAACTACCTACCTAGAAATGAACAACCAATTAGGAACAAATGGTAGCATAACCTTGATTTAGATTAGATCAGAATAATCAGTATACTTAATTTGAATTGTAATATACAAACTTCCTTGCTTTCACAGAATTGATGGATTTTCTTTTGAGTAAGTATCAAATCAAATTATGAATGTTAAAGTACATTGTAGTAAAGGAGCCAATCCCGTGTCTGATTAGTTGGCCCTGTGTGATCCTTGTTTGGTCAGGATTGGCTTCTTCTTTGATCAAACTATACAAACTGTTCTAGCATTTACCCCTAGAATTAGAGGTTAGACACTAATGTATTCCTCATCCCTAATTTAGGTCAATCAAAAGGAATGCGCTATGGTGATCAGTACCCTGAGAGTGACTGGTCAGTTAGTATGTACACTATGGATCGCTGTGAATATGGGAGAGCCAGTCATGCTATAGTGTAGATTTGAATAGCTAGAATTAGGATAAACATCAAAGCATGAAGGGGTGCTGCAGTAACAATCTTGAAGCACCAAGACTGTATTACAGTTGTGTTAAAAAACGTATTTGCTGGTATTTAGTTTGATCGGGGTTTAATTTAATAGAGAGGGCACCCTGATTTGATGTATGATGGATGGTACATTATATTGTTGTCTGTAGCTCATTCACTAAAGGCACAGATTTGTTTTTACCTCACTTAGTGAGACTTAAGACAACAACTCTCGTGTGAATACCTTTGGGTCAATTTTGTAGAGCCAATCATATTTGAAATAACCTTTATTTGAGGCTGTTGAATGCTATTATAGTATGGAGTTGACAAGTCTTGAAGTGGCACAGGATATGTGCCACCATTCTAGGGGTGGCAGGTAGCCTAGTGGTTAGAGTGTTGATAGATCAAATCCCTAAGCTGACACAGTAAAAATCTGTTGTTTTGCCCCTGAACAAGGCAGTTAACCCACTGTTCCTAGGCAGCCATTGTAAATAAGAATTTGTTCTTAACTGACTTGCCTAGTTAAATAAAGGTTAAATAAAAAATGTCATGGCTTAATTTCTTGTTTGTGAAAGGACAGTAAGGCTGAGTGGGATGACAGAGTAGGAGTTCAGCTGTGAACAATATCAGAGGCACAAGGTATTTCACCTGAATCTACACTAAGAAAGGTCTCAAAGAAACCAGGTTCATAATTTTGTAGGAACATTTCTAATAACTATTCATATAGATTCTACCAAAGATGGTAAGAAAAGATTTGAATGGCTTGCATTAGTAATGTTGATGTTTCATGTCAAGTAAAGGCTCTCCGTGTTTTTTTAATTATACAAATTTCAAACGACTTCTCACTTTAGTAATTTGCTTTATTCATAATTACATTGCATACTGTAACATCATTATTTAATATTTGTTGTAAAATAATTGTTTTACTATATTTCTTTGTACTAATGTTATTGCTCCTCCTCAAAGGGATAGCATGGACACAGACAATGATAGACTTGGTGATCATCAAGGCCGGATTAAAAATGCCAGGTAACCAAATGTTTCTATCTCCCATAGGATGACATAAAAATCGATGGAATAAAAATGAGAGATTAGTCATGTTTCTGTAAATACAGGCAGACTATGGATGTGTTGATTAGTTTGTCTGTGTTAAATGCTCTTTGTATTGTTTGGATGGTAGAGAGGCTCACAGTCAGATTGAGAAGAGACGCAGGGACAAGATGAACAGCTTCATAGACGAGCTGGCCGCACTAGTGCCTACATGCAACGCTATGTCCCGTAAACTGGACAAACTAACAGTCCTGCGCATGGCTGTCCAGCACATGAAGACCTTAAGAGGTGAGACGAGAAGGATTTTAATAGGACTGCTGCCAGAACAGTACAGTGATGACAACCACCACCATGCAGCTGATCAATAAAGTACATCAGAGAAATACAAATGACATATTGATTCATTTGTCTTACATATTAGCCTTTTCTGACTCACAGGTGCCGCTAACCCCTACACTGAAGCTAACTACAAACCAGCCTTCCTGTCAGACGATGAACTGAAGCACTTAATACTGAGGGTGGGTGTCCTTACCTCCATAGACTGTATGGTGTCCTCAGAGTGCATTTCACAATAATTATGCATGTGTGACTCAGTATTTCTCTTTCTCTCTCTCGTCTCTCCCTCTCCACAGGCATCTGATGGTTTTCTGTTTGTTGTTGGCTGCGATCGAGGGAAGATACTGTTTGTTTCCGAGTCAGTCTACAAAATCCTAAACTACAGCCAAGTACGTCCTTTCCAATATGTTGCAGTTTTTTTCCATTAAATGGTGATACTCTAGTCATTTTTACCCTCATAAGCTACCCTGATGACATGAATATAACATTTATTCATTCGTTTTGATGATTGTAGACCCCCTGTAACCTGGTATTACTTTACAGACGTTTACATTTTAGAGACATTTACTTTACAGATGTTTACATTTTGGTCATTTAGCAGACAGTCTAATCCAGAGTCTTAAGATGAATGCACTAAGACAACTACATATCAGTCAGTACATTTTTCCACAATAAAGTAGCTATCAGCAGTCTGTGCTAGTCAGAAAAAGTCAAGTACAAGTGCTAGTTCACAAAAGGCAAGGGTGTTAGTTATTTTGTATTTTTTTATGGGCCTCATTTATGTAACGTGGTCTTATCTTACGGCACTCTCTCCCTCTCTGTGCAGAATGACCTGATTGGTCAGAGCCTGTTTGATTACCTGCATCCTAAAGACATTGCCAAAGTCAAGGAGCAGCTGTCCTCGTCGGACACGGCGCCACGGGAGCGCCTCATCGATTCCAAAAGTAATGCACCCTGGCCTCTAGTTACCAGCCTTTCTCTAAGTGCCCAGGGGGTGGAGAACAAGGAAATCAGGGACACCGTGTCTGATAGAGTAGAAAAGCAGACTGTAATCATCAGCCTGCTGTCCCCTACTTAGCTAGCACAGTGACACTCAATGTATCCCCCTGTACTGTGTGTTCCTCATTATTTAAATGTACGAAGCTAAATGTAGGGTAGTGCTATTTTTATATCAAGACACGCCGGGTTTAGGGTAAATATAAACAGTCAAACCATTTATGTAAATTCAGCAATTTTTTTGTAATAGCAAAAATATATGTATTGTAGCTTTATTTGCCAGAGTACGACTTGATACAGTATATATTTATAAAGGATCATGATACTGTTCCTGTCGTTGCAGCATAGGTTAAATGCTATTTTGTGTCTTGTCCTCAGCTGGCCTCCCAGTAAAGACAGACATCACCCCCGGCCCATCCAGACTTTGCTCTGGAGCCAGGCGATCCTTCTTCTGCAGGATGAAGTGCAATCGGCCCCTCATCAAAATGGAGGACAAGGACTTTCCTTCCACCTGCTCCAAGAAGAAAGGTACTTTAGCCTCCTGTATTTTCCTTACGTAACTTGCTCAAGGGTGTTTCTTAATCTCCTGTGATTAATTTTAGTTAACAGTTCATTTGGTTTCATACCAATGTACTACTTACTCATTGATGTCAGTGATAGCTCCAGAGTAGAGCTAGTTGATGATGATCCAACCACTGTATCCGCAGCTGACCGTAAGAGCTTCTGCACAATACACAGTACTGGCTACCTGAAGAGCTGGCCACCCACCAAGATGGGTCTAGATGATGACAATGAACCAGACAATGAGGGCTGCAACCTCAGTTGCCTGGTGGCCATTGGACAGCTGCATCCCCACATTGTCCCTCAGCCAATGAACAATGAGATCCGTGTCAAACCCACTGAGTATGTCTCGCGCCATGCCATCGACGGGAAGTTTGTCTTTGTTGATCAGAGGTGAGAGATGTTTTATGGCATGCATGCAGACATACAAACATGTAGCAAAGGATGTGCCAGTTGGCCCCTGCACGGTGATGTTCTGATACCTGGCTGGACCTCGTGGGCAGTCCAGAGCTGGATTTACTGCAGAGTGACAGCTTATGTGTGAGTGAGGTTTTTGTCAATGTCCAAATATAGCATCAGCAAAATATTCCAGATGGAGGTGTAATGGAGGCCGAGAGGGCAGACAGGATTCAGAGTAGATATATTGACAACAAATACTCCACTGCCCCCTGACAAAACAATCCCATAACCTCGCCACGTCACTAATACTGTTTGGTACACTGGGAATTTCTAGATAATGTCACAGGGTGCTATGTGATTGTAATGGGCAATATGGACAAAATATCATATCACAATAGTATTATTTTAAACTGTATTTGACAGTATTTTGTTTTTGAATAATAAAAGTTCTAAATGTTTTCTGAGTAATAACCCTAGGGTGGCAATGCATAAATTATAAGTGATTTCAAATGGGCTTTATCCCTTTTTACTGTTCAATCCAAACAAAAGTGATTTTCAGCATTTATCCATTTCTGCTTTTCCTGCACTTGTATTATCATTTCCACACTGTGCCACGCAGCATGATATCTAAGCCTAGCTAATTGAACCATTGAAATCATGGAAATATAATGATTATTCTAATTCTATAGTTGGTATATAGTGGGCAGCACCTTGGATACATTGTTGTTTGACATGACAACAGTGAGGAATTATCGATAGGGTGAGAACCAAAGTTTTCATCACTGTTTCCAGGTGACTCTAATTAGGTGTTACATGACATGTTTTCATGCTTCATGTAGCTAGCTAGCCAACACATTCTTTACCATCCCACTGCTACTGTTCTAGATGACTGTTGGGAATATACTAGTAGACAAGGCAGTGGTTTTGGTTGGGCATTTGGAAAGCTTGCTGATTAGTGGTTTGAGTGAGTTGGAGGTTGGCTCTTCTGTGGTGATAGGGGATGTTTCTCCATGGTTTCTCCCATAGCCTGTTGTTGATCTAAACTTGGTAGAAAAAAGGAATGATTGGTCAGAAGTCAAGGATATGGGGAAACTGGTTCACAATTACATTAGTATAAGTTTTTATGCATTTTTACCGCTTTTCACAGGTGGATCCAAGGACCCTGCTCCTGTGCGCCCACCCAGATAGTGGGCGCACAGGAGCAGGCATTTACATTCCTGAATTTAATGTGCAGATATGTAGATGACTACATATACTCAGTTTAACAGTTGGCGTACAACCTGTCAGAATTATAGTATGCTCAGATTTCCTGTCTGTATATCATCTGGCAAATGTAAAATGAGTGACCTACTATTGGAGGTATTAATGTTATTATGGAGAATTGAGAGACTGGTTGTAGTAGTTCAACTCCGGTGTGGAAGGGAATGAAATTGTAGACCAGTTAGCCAAAAGAGTTGGAGAGGGAAAGATTGAAGTGTAAGGCCATTGAGGTTGGACTGGGTTTGGAAGGGATTTTGGGGACGGGGGAGGGTCTATTAGAATTTAGTAGGGCTTTTTTATATTTTCTCAGAAGTACTGAGTTAGGTAGGAGGATTTAGAAATGTGGAGCTAATGTTGTAAACCGTGATTGACCACACATTCCAGCATAGTAGGTGAGGGCATGCACCTGTAACGTTTGTTTGCGGACTGCCATTATATCATAGAAGAAGCAACATATTCATGCTTTGCCTATTCCTCTGATAAGATACCGTTGCACAACATGATTTTCTTGGCTTACACCGGCACAAGTACCAGGCAGTGTTAGCTAACTAGATACGTTTGCTCTGACTCTTAGTACATTTAGCTAGCTAGCCAGCTAACTATCGATAATCATTAACAGCTAACTAGATACGTTTGCTCTGACTCTTATTACATTTAGCTAGCTAGCCAGCTAAATTATCGATAATCATTAACGGCTAACACAAATTATTTGAGCAACACCTTGCTAAGAAAAGACCAACTAGCAAACAGTAGTTTGCAGACAGTAAGATACACAAACGAATAGAGTAATTATAGAACGCTCGTGGAAAGTAGCATGTCACCACCAACACTGACTTTGCGGAGTGAACGGCAAGAAAGTTCTTGTGACTCTATGGTCGAGCAATTGCTCTCTTCTTGAGTGACGGGGCAGGGCTTGATGTGGTTAGCAGCACGACTCAAGAAGCAAACGGAGTAAACTATAAAAACAGACATTACACCCGCCAGAGTTGCGTATTACATTTAACAAACCAAACATTGAAATACCGTTATAGAAGTTAAAGTAAAAACTGAAACCGGTCGGTACATCAATACCGGTAGATAGTCAAATAGGGTATACCTCCCTGCCCTGCATTGTCATGGCATTGATTATGATCAAACATGCAAAGCAGGGAGGAGAATATTATTTTATTTGTATACAATAAAAAAAGTTGTGGTCTAGACTTAACCTTAAAAATGTCCTAAATACCACTGGCCTGCATTGATAGTCAGGACTTGTGCTTAATACTGTTCTCTTTTGTAGGGCCACTGCCATTTTGGCTTATCTACCCCAAGAGTTGCTGGGTACATCGTTTTATGAATACTTTCATCAAGATGACATAGGGCACCTTGCGGAATGTCATAGACAAGGTATGTATCAGATTGAACAAGGACACCAATATAACACCAAAGAGCAAAGTTTTAGACTCAGCGATACATCCCTGAGTCTCAGGCCTTACGTGAATAATTTTGTAATGTCTGGTCATTTTGTCATATAAAATGTATTGCGCTAAGCTTGTCACATAGCAGGCTACCATTTGGCATGTCACAGAGGCCAAGTGTGCAGATATCATTCCTTATTGAGCTCACCCCCTGGCTGCCACCTCTGTTCTCAGTGCTCCAGATGAGGGAGAAGATCAATACAAACTGCTACAAGTTCAAAATAAAAGACGGCTCCTTTATCACGCTGAGGAGTCGCTGGTTCAGTTTTATGAACCCTTGGACCAAAGAGGTGGAGTACATTGTCTCCACCAACACTGTCGTCTGGTAAGTAGCTACACACATCTGTTTCTGCTGGGACTTTCTTCCACAGTCCTCATTTAACTAGTCAATGCATAATATTACACTGTATTCATTATATTAGGGTCATATCCTAATAAAGTTGTATAATGAATGTAAGATTTCAAACAGCTGATTACATTTACAATGCCTACTGTGTCAAAGTTGTTTTATCACCACCACTATTGTTTCAACATGAAATCAATGTCCAACTCATATAGCTGTCTGGCTTGCCTCAGAAAACAAAGGATGTATTATTGGAACTCTTGCATATTTATTACTGTGTCTTTCTAGAGCTGTTGGGCTATCTATGCAATAGATGTTAATAAGCTGCCCAATGAGGTGTGAAGTCACGAGCATGCTCAGTGATGACGCTCACTCTCTCTTCTCTCTCCCTTTCTCTGTCTCAGTGTGCCTGAAGGATCTGATGGCATCTATCCTCAGCTCGCCGCCTCCCCCCAGAGCATGGATAGTGTACTCACAGACGGTAAGCCTGCCCTCCTGCTGTGCTCTCACACAGCAGTTCACCCGCTTGGATGAAGCGTGACTGTACTTTGATGAGTTGACATACATTTTCTTTGTGCCTGGCATGACTGTGACTAAGTAACTGTTTGATTTTTCCGAAATGTGACTGAGCTTTTGCGTTTGTTGGTTGCAGGAACCGGCAAGCGGGCCCTTCAGACCGTGCCTGGCATCCCCGGCGGCACAAGGGCAGGGGCGGGAAAGATCGGCCGGATAATCGCAGAAGAGGTGATGGAGATCCAGAGGTGAGAGGAACCATGTGGATTGTGTTATGATTGTCTTGTCAAACATAAATTGGCATGTCTGTATGGTCATAACCATACCATGGTCATCGACCCCCAGTGCATAATGAAAATGTCTGTGTGTGACTGAAACTGTATGGGGCTGTGTCCTGCTGTTTTAACCCTGTGTTTTATTTACTCTTCCAGGATAAGAGGCTCCTCGCCCTCCAGCTGTGGCTCCAGTCCTCATAACTTCACCAGCACTCCACCCCCAGACATGTCATCCCCAGGGGGAAAGAAGGTAAGAGCTCCGACCTGTCCTTCCCATTCTCTTCCACTTCAACCCCTCCCAACTGGGAGGAAGTCTGCTAATCACTCCACTGCTCATCCATGTGAAGTCAGTAATGAGCACATCTGGTGGATATTTTTAGTGTCTGTTGGTGGCTCATACTTCAGGATGCAATGGTGATTCCTGAATGTCAATTCTCTCACAGATACAGAACAGTGGAACCCTAGAACATCCCTCAGCAGGGCTGATACCGGGACCAGACTCCGTAGGCTATCCGTACTCCAATAACTCCAATCTAAGTATGCATTTTCCCCCGCTATGAAATCTAATCTTGATTACAGTTAATGAAACTATCCACATAAAATCTTAGATATTTAACCCTTGTCCTTACCCTGTTTAGGCGATAACTCTCACATTGGCATTGACATCATGGATGAGCCAGGCTCCAGCAGCCCGAGTAATGACGAGGCAGCCATGGCTGTGATCATGAGCCTTCTGGAGGCAGACGCAGGGTTGGGAGGCCCAGTGGACTTCAGTGACCTGCCCTGGCCACTGTGAGGACTGGCAGGCTTAGGCAAGGCCTCCTAAATGGGCTGAACATGGTAGAGTAAGGGCTGGGTGTTACAGTATTCACATTGTGTCAGTTTGTGACCAGTACAAGAGAGCCATATCAACAGGGCTAATGTGACTGTAGCCTCACAGTAAGGCTGAATGCAGGCGGGCCCTGAAAAGGAAGGAATACTAGGCCTGGGATCGGCCATGATGTACAGTCCACCTCAGTGCAGTTGGGGAAAAGTGAAACTGCCTCATTACCCCTGTAGTATTATTGTACCAGTTATCCGGGTTTTTCTATGTCCATTCATCCTCACAGGCATTGAACCCAGCTCTTTTATAATGGCATTGTTTTTTTTGTTTTTACACTACAAAAAACATGTCAATATTTCTAAAGAAAATTGTATCATACTTGTTTATTCTAATTTTCTCTAAATATGTATATGTACAAGTGTATTGTATCAGTAGTGAATTATTTAAAAAAGAAAACTTTCTGTATTGCTTATTTCCATTTTCAAAAATACAAAACAGGGCAGTCTGTATCATGTTACCATCCAGTGGCATACAGTATCACTGCTAAATCAGCTGACGGGATTTTACATTGTTGCTACAATATGTTGTGTGGGAATAGTGAGTAATCCGTTTGCTTGCCAACAATAGATGAAATGTGACAAATCAGACTAGTTCCTCTGCCAGAGTTGCTAGGAGACTGGTTGTTATTGTCCACACTACTTGTGATGTTTGCATATTATGGGGGCACACCATTTCTCATCACCCACTCACCTTCCTGGACCACCTCACTGCCAGAGGCATCCACCCACACACGGGATGTGCTTTACTACTGACCCCCGGGAAATAGTTGTTCCCTAGCAACAGGCAGACTATCCAAATGACCCATAAAAGGAAAACTTTCCTCCTGATCTGAAATCAGGTCAACTCAAACCACAATTGCAGGCTAGGTATTGCACATGTATTAGGCTACTTTTTAAACTTTCAGTTTGAAAGTGTAAGGGCTCTATGTAGAGGGATAAGGTGAAAGTAACCTCTTTCAACTCAAGTGCTATTAATGTATAATAAGCACAATGATAGGAATAAAAACACCATACAATGTAGTGATTTTAATGTCTTTATGTCATGCTGAATATCCAGGGAGCACAGAATCCCATTACCAATCCTATGATGTCAACCAACCCAACCATTACATGATTCAAAGTATATCTGAGGGGAATTCAAATCATTTCCACTGAATGGTGATGAAATCAGAGGATTTTCTCCATGGCCAGGCATCACGATCTGCACCTGTCCCCCAAACAGATACAGTATTCACTAGTCTTGCCATCCAGGAAGTATGCCCAGAACCACACGTGAAATAAAACTCAGGGGGAGAGCACAGTAACACCACACAGTGCACAGCCCAATAACCATTGTAAATAATAATAATAGCTACAAAATAATTGGGTTTGCTAAATTTATTTCAAACAATTAACAGAAAAATAAATTCCTTTGGTCAAGTATTTTTTTTAAGAAATAAAGAGAAATATGCCCTTTTGCCAGTCTTGTCCCTTATAGGGTTGTTTCAGTCGACCAGATCCTTGAGGCTCTAAGGCTGTGGAGGAGGTGCCAAGGCAATATGGTTATGATCCCCCTCTATATTGATCCCCCTCTCGCTCCATGCTGCAGTATGCTGGGAAGGGAGGTGTCAGGGAGGGGGCAGTCCTCAGACTGCGGGAGAGGGGGCGTCTGGGTCACCAGCATCGTTGTTGTAGCTGTACTGGGGTCCACTGGGGGACTGGTTAGGGAGGACGTCCAGCTCGTCCACCTGAGGGCCAGGGTGCATGTTGACCAGCTGGTCCTGGGGGATATCTGCAGCAGCTGCAGCCAGGTTAGTGATGGACTTGCTTTTGACACACTGGAAGTCAACATGGCGGCTCTTGCCCTCCTCCTTTTCCCAGGACATGCGGATGAAGGGCCTCTGGACGTAGTTGTAGATGACCTCAGGACGGCCACCAGGACGCTTCTTCACCTTCTCTTTATACGTGGGGTAACCTACCAATACATGGTGCAGACAACAGAGCCAGTGAGTTTGCAATGCTGAATCAAAATCTTAGATTTTTGTTCTGAACCCCAGCAAATACATGATAAAACCATAATCTTACCTTCAATGCCTAATCTTATTTTCTTCAGTCCTCTCTCCTTTAAAACTGATTTGGCAACATCTCGATTTTCTATATACTTGAAGAACCGGTATAGTTTTGTGCTGTATATTACTGCAGAGAGAAAATAAAATGTTGTGAAACAGCAACTCATTATCAACAACTTTTTAAGCAGTGTCAATTAAATTTGTCCCTTTAGGTAAGTGAACAACAGTTTAATCCACAGCAGGGATTACTAATTAGGAAGATCACGTTTTTGGTATCTTATTAGGATCCCTATTAGCTCTTGCGAAAGCTGAAACTCTTCCTGGGGTCCACGCAGAACATGAAACATGAAATAATACTGAATATTAATAGACAAGAAAAAGCTCAAGGACAGAACTACAAACATTTAAAAACGGCCCACATAACGTACACACAAAATATCTAGGTCAAATAGGGGTGGGTGGAGAGTGTGTGTGGATTCACTCACTCTGTGAGTACTCTTCTCCCATCTGTGGTGGGTACTCTTCGTCCCAGTCCACTACGTCATCATCAGTGAGCACCACGATGTGGCATTCTCTCTCTCCACTCTGGGCGCTGGCCACCATCAGAGGCACAACCATTTCCTCCAGGTAGAACTCAAACTGACGCCGGGCACCATCGTTAGATAGCTCATGCATGAGGGCACCTAGGGACAATGGGACATGGTCAGTCAGGAGACAGCAGTTCAGAGACGCAAACCAACACTCTAACTTCCCAGAACATTTTCATCAGTCTTATGGAAACCTAATTAATCACTAATAAGGGATATGAAAACCAAGGGCTCATGATTTATGTTCACTGAGCCAACCAGGTCAAGAAGAGTAAAAAGGGGGTATACTCACTGAGGTCTCTGCACTTGATGGTGCTGTAGTCAAAGGTGATGCACAGATAGTCACATGCCTCCCTCAGCTCAGGGATGGAGATTCCATCGGGGCAACGGATTATTCCAGACTTGTAGTAATCCTGCCAGTTAGAGAGTAAACAGAGAAAACACAAAAGGCAGCCATTACAGAGACTGCCTCACTCACAGACATCAGCCCCCTCTTCCTAAAATGGTCAAAATGGCCAACGCCGTCTCCCTTACAGTACGTAGAGATATCAGTTTACTGCCAGTTGAGCTGGGCATGGATTAGATTTGCGAATGCAAAAATAAAAAGGTACATCTTTCAAATCAAATGCTATGCCTCTAAGAGTGATCCCTGTTTGTCAACAGCCCACATTTGAATCAATCCATTCCTCCATATTCACATCAGCAGCCTACAACCACTGGTACTGATTCTTGTACTTGTTCTCCAGACACTCATAGCTTCAGTGGACAACTCATGGCATCTACTCTATTCTATAATAACAGTCTGAGGTTGACTCTGTAGCCTTGAGTAAATGTTTTTGGCTACAAATTAGTTAATCAATTCAGGATGACTATGAGTAGCAGGCTGACCCTTGTGGCTCAGAAGGGCAAAGGTTAGCAACTGCAACGCTAGATCAAGGAATTGTTTTCTTCAAGTAAAAACAGTCAATAATTGATCAAGCTAGTAAAAGGGAGTGTTGTACTTGGTAATACAGTGCTATTGACTGACCAGGATGGCTCGGAACACCGTAGAGCTTATGCCCTCGGCGACTTCATACTCTCCTTTTTCATTGGGCCGTGTGAAATTGTGTTCCCTTCCAGATCCAAACATTCTGCAAGAAACCACAAAACAGGTCACATTTCAGTGTTGTTCAACGTTCATACAATAAAAAAGCTAAAGGAAAAAACCAATGTAGGTGAAATAGCCTCATATAACCACACTGGTAAAACAAAACTTGATACGGATTGATGATTTTACCATAATAAAGTACAACAATGAGGTCAGCCCTACCTGCCCAGCATGGTGTTGGGCTGTGCTGTGAAGATTGAAGGGTCCACCACGAACCGTGTGTTATCTACTATAAGAGTGACCCTCTCGGAGCCTGAGGTCCGGATGCTGCGGGTACCCAGGCCCGTGCCCAGTCCCTCCTTGCTATTCTCATAGACAAACACCATCTCTCCCACCCCCAGGCTCTTAAAGCAGCCCTCAGTGCTGGACAGGCTGCTGTTACGGCTGCTGACCAGCCCGCTGTTACTGGAGCTGCTGGGGGAAATCCTCTGAGGACGGGGGCTGCTGGGCCTGGAGCCACCGTCCCTCTCACGGTCTGGAGGTGGAGGGAGAGAGGCACTAACTCACTGGCATGACAACTGACCTTTCTCACAGACTACTCCTATTACATGCCAACATTAGAATCCAACATGTTCTCTTAGAAATCTTATTTTAGGAGACTTGTGAAAGTGTTCTCAGTACGTTCTACTCACCACTGTTGTGCTGGCGGGTAGGCGAGGTGACATTTCTGATGCAAGGGGTGAGCTGGCCCTCTCCCCTCTCGTGCGACGAGTCTCGGGAGCGGTCGCTGGAGCGGCGGCGGTCGCGTGAGCGGTCATTGCCCCCGCTAGCACCATGCAGGCTCATCTTCACCAGGTCTGCCTCCAGTCGAGATGCACACGACTGAGCGCTGGCCAGAGCAGAAAGCACACTAAATACTAATTGCAGTTCAACTCTACACAGATATCACACAACACACACACACTCTCCCACTGTGGTCCTTCCTCCCCTAATGTATTATTACAGATTGCAGGTCACAAATCCTGTGTCTGCTGTAACCGTAGAGACACTCAGAACCACAGTGAAAGTATGGTTCGGGGCTAGAACCAGTATTTACCTCTAGAGGTAATTATAACAACACCGCCCTGACCTGACGCACTGCCTGGAGCAAGAGAAACAATGTAGTCACACACTCAAAGCAATAAGTAACAATGCATCTATACTGTGAAAGTCAGATATTTGGAAAGACAGACAGTATAGAAGCAGCCATCGAACCCAAGAAGACTAACTGGACAGAATGGAAAAAGACAAATGTACACACAAAAGCAGAATCCCTTTTAGTGTAGGCAGACCACTTGTCTAATGGTACATCTTTTAAAGGGAACAGACATTAAAAGCACTATCAAAATGGAACAGGGTCTTTAATCACAAATGGTTGCTTACCTATATAGGCCTACAATCATGAGTAATGGTGTCCCATTTAGTATTGAACATATTGTCCCAGTCTCTTAATATGAGGGCACATCACATCAGTGAGCCATGGAAGTATAAAAAGGCCAACGTTCCTGTTGGGAGAGAAGCCAAAAGACACAAACTTGCATGGTCATGTTCTGCACCAGTTCTTAAAAATGAGGAAAAAAATAAGGTCTGTTTTTGCAAGAGTTTGCTTTGCAAGTTAGGTAGCTAGTCTCTCTTGGGACTCTTAAATAACTGAACTACAATTACCCAAGAAATGCCAAAAGACTTCCTTTCTGCCAAAACAACAGCCAGTAAAGGGCATAGACCATTAGCAAACACTTTACTTAAACTTGTAGTTATAAAGTGTACATAGTGCTGTCATGACAGTGGACTTCTAAAAGAATGACTACTGGAAGCGTTATGACAGCCCATCTGACTTTACAGTTATGATAAAAACAGTAGCCTTTTATAATGTTGGGCTCAAGAGTAACCATCCCTTCATTGGAAATCACAAACGACAATGTCAACCTTATGAAATCAAAATGTATTTGTTACATGTGCCAAATACAAAAGGTGTAAACCTTACCAACAAGCCCTTAACCAACAATGCAGAGCTTTTTTTGTAAGAAAATATTTGCAAAATGCACAATGAGTGTGTGACAATGCTGAAAAACATCTGTCTAGCCTATAATATGATGGCCTATACCTATAGCACTATACACATGCTCATGGATGTGAAATGCCTCTACAGAAATGCCAACTACATTGGTTAGTGTCCGTTCTTTCTCACCTTACACACTATCAAATACAAAGCAATTGCCTCACCTCGAGTGTTTGCAGAGTTTGCGAGGTCGGTTGTTTTTCGTTCCCAATTCTCAGTGTCACTAGAGTTGCTATCATATGACTGTGGACGTGCTGCCATCACCAGTTCACAGAGACGTCCAACCCGGATTATTCACCATTCATAATCTGACATGACGAAGGAAGTCGAGTTAGATATTAATTCACTGGGTTGATTCAGGAGAGCAAAACAAGCGGTAAATATACACATAAATGCAAGTTATACGTTCAGTGAATACGAAACTAAAATCAGTTCCCCTTCGCATTCCAACTCTTGACAGCTGCTCGCCAGCTAATGTCACGATGATCCCGAATAATACGAGCTAAACTAATGGTGGCTAACTAACAATCATGACACTAGCACCCAAACGAACTAATGTGATCACAATATAGCCAGCAGTAAATTAGTTACCAGTCCCAACTAGTAAATAGCAGATGATTTAGAATGCTTGCAATATATTTGTTTAGCTAGCCAGGCAGTGGCTACCTATGTGAAGCTGGCCACAGTAAGGATTGGCCACAATAGTGGAATTTGCGGGTAGCCTTCAAGATAAAAGTCCTCCATTGAAAGCGATGCAAACGGATACATATAGCGGAATCTGTCCATAATTGGACAAGATAATGCTCAACAAGTTCGAAATGTTGTTATATAATCTTAGCAAAAGACAACAATTTGTTAATTTGAATAAACAAAGACTTCAGAATTGTGGGGCGACAGGTAGTCTAGCAGTTAGCGCGTTGGGCCAGTTAGCGAAAGGTTGTGGATGGATGTGTCATTTCTTGGTCAACGATCGACACAAAATACTCTGTCAAAGTGGAAGGAGAATCTTTAAAAAATATATATAATAATATGAATTTATGAAAATGTTAACACTAATATACCTTCATTCGATAAGTATGCACCCCCTTGAGTCAATACACGTTAGAAACTCATTTGGCACAGATTACAGCTATTAGTCTTCTTGGGTAAATCTCAGAGTTTTGCACCCCTGTATTGTGCAATATTGCCCATTATTATTTTCAAAATTCTTCAACCTCTGTCAAGGATCTGGGGACCATGGCTAGACAGCAATTTTCAGGTCTTGCCATAGATTTTCAAGCAGATTTAGGTCAAAGCTAACTTGGCCACTCAGGAACATACACTTCTTGGTAAGCAACTCCAGTGCATATCTGGTTTATTGTCCTGCTGAAAGGTGAATTTCCCTCCCAGTACCTGGTGTAAAGCAGACAAACAGGTTTTCCTCTAGGATTTTGCCTGTGGTTACCTCTGTCCCGTTTCTTTTCATCCTGAAAAACTCATACCATGCTGGAGCCAGCACCATGCTTGAACATAAGGAGGCAGTTAACTCAGTGATGCATTCCTTTGCTGTGTTTTCTTTGCAGTATTACTTCAGTGCCTTGATGCATACATGTTTTGGAATATTTTTTATTCTGTGTATTTAAATTGTTCTTTTCACTCTGTCATATAAGTCATTATTGTAGAGTCACTACAATGTTGTTGATCCATCTTCAGTTTTCTCCGATCACAGCCTTTGAACTCCGTAGCTGTTTTAAAAATCACTGATGACCTCATGGTGACATCCCTAAGCAGTTTCCTTCCTGTCATGCAGCTCAGTTCAGAATGACAACTTAGTCTGATGTGTCTGAATGGTTTAATATATCATCCACAGCATAATTATTAACTTAACTATGCTTAACGTTATATTCAATGTCTGATCTGTTATTGTTACCCATCTACCAGTCACTGCCCTTCCTTATGAGGCTTTTAAAAAGCTCCTTGGTCTTTGTAGTTGAATCTGTGGAAATTCAATACTTGACTAAGGGACCTTATGGATATACAGTACCAGTCAAAAGTTTGCCAAGAGCGTGCAAAGCTGTCATCAAGGCAAAGGATGGCTATTTGAAGAATCTAAAATATGAAATATATTTTGATTTGTTAAACACTTTTTTGGTTAATACATGATTCCATATGTGTTATTGCATATTTTTGATGTCTTCACTATTATTCTACAATGTAGAAAATAGTAAAAATAAAGAAAAACCCTGGAATGAGTAGGTGTCCAAACTTTTTACTGTATGTATGGGGGACAGAGGAAGGGGGTAGTCATCATTTTTTGTTTTATGTCAACCCATATTATTTCACATATAACTTAGTGGGATTTGTTAAGCCACATTTGACTTCTGAACTAATTTAGGCTTGCCTAAACAAAGCGGGTGAATACTTATGCAACGACTATATTTTAGTTAAATATTTTATTAATTTGTAAAAATTTGTAGGATTCTTTTTTCAATTTGACAGAGTATTTTATGTAGATCAATGAGAAAAAATTACATATTTCAATCCCACTTTGTAATACAACAAAATGTGAAAAAAGTTCAAAGGTATGTAGACTTTTTCTACAGGCACCGAGTACAAAACATTAGGAACACCTGCTCTTTCAATGACATGGACTGCGCATGTGAATCCAGGTGAAAGCAAGGATCCCTTATTGGATGATGTCATCTGTTAAAGCCACTTCAAATCAGTGTAGATGAAGGGGAGGAGACAGGTGCATCCTGTTTCCATTGATCATCCTTGATGTTTCTACAACTTGATTGGAGTCCACTTGTGGTAAATTCAATTGATTGGACGTGATTTGGAAAGGCACACACCTGTCTATATAAGGTCCCACAGTTGACAGTGCATGTCAGAGCAAAAACCAAGCCATGAAATCGAAGGAATTGTCTGTAGAAGTCAGACAGGATTGTGTTGAGGCACAGATCTGGGGAAGGTTACCAAAAAAAATGTCTGCAGCATTGAAGGTCCACAAGAACACAGTGGCCTCCATCCTTCTTAAATGGAAGAAGTTTGGAACCCCTAAGACTCTTCCTAGAGCTGGCTGCCCAGCCAAACTGAGCAATCGAGGGAGAAGGGCCTTGGTCAGGGAGGTGACCAAGAACCCAATTGTCACTTTGACAGAGCTCCAGAGTTCCTATGTGGAGATGGGAGACCCTTCCAGAAGGACAAACATCTCTGCAGCACTCCACCAATCAGGCCTTTATGGTAGAGCGGACAAATGGAGGCCACTCCTCTTAAAATTTGCCAAAAGGCACCTAAAGGAATCTCAGACCATGAGAAACAAGATTCTTTGGTCTGATAAAACCAAGATTGAGCACTTTGGGCTGAATGCCAAGCGTCACGTCTGGAGGAAAACTGGCATCATCCCTACGGTGAAGCATGGTGGTGGCATCATGCTGTTTGGATGTTTTTCAGCACAGGGACTGGGAGACTAGTTAGGATTGAGGGAAAGATGAATGGAGGAAAGTACAGAGAGATCCTTGATGAAAATCTGCTCCAGAGTGCTCTAGACCGCAGAAGGTTCACCTTCCAACAGGACAATGACACTAAGCACACAGCCAAGACAACACAGCAGTGGCTTCGGGACAGGTCTCAATGTCCTTGAGTGGCCCTGCCAGAGCCTGAACCCGATGATCGAACATCTCTTGAGACCTGAAAATAGCTATACAGCGACGCTCCCCATCAAACCTGACAGAGCTTGAGAAGATCTGCAGAGAAGAATGGGAAAAACTCACCAAATACATTTGTGCCAACCTTGTAGCTTCACAGCCTCAAGTCTTCTTGGGTGTAATTGCTACAAAAAGGTGCTTCAACAAAGTACTAAGTAAAGGGTCTAAATACTGAATGTGACCAGTTATTTACTAGAAATTAACAATTTCTAAACCTGTTTTTGATTTGTCATAACGGATGTTGTGTGTAGATTAATGATACCTAAAAATATATATATTTTAGAATAAGGCTGTAATGTGACAAAGAATGCTTTTTGAATGCACTGTATAGCCTTATCCTATTTTAAGGACCAAAGATTCATAGGTATCAGCTGACTCTGACATCCACAGATTACAATTCTGAAGAGTTCACACAAATACTAGCGTCGTAGCTCTTATTGCGAGACTAAACACTGTATAGTGAGATGATTTCCGACAGTTAAAGATGACTAATGTGCGCTATAACGCTAATATGTGTAAACACTTCAGAAGTGTCATCTGTGGGTGTCACTGAGTAGACTGATACCTATGGATCTTGGGTCCATGAAATAGGGTAAGGTATACATTGCAATATAGTTGTTCAATACAAATCTAAGTTTGTCACGTACGCTGAATACAACAGGTGTAGTAGACCTTACAGTGAAATGCTTACTTACAAGCCCTAACCAACTATGCAATTGTACATAGGTTGTGGGGGTGTAACGGTACACTTATTCATACTGAACCGTTCGGTACGGGGTCCTCGGTTGGGTCCATACTGTGAACCTGAATAAAAACATACTAAATACATTTTAAATTACTAAAAGGCTACGCCTACACTGCGATGTATGCCACTAACTCTGAGTAAAACTGAGCTGAAAAAAACCCATTGTAGGCTATTCCATTAACTAGAGCCCTGTAATCAAAATTAAAATCTTAACTGGCATATTTCAAACTATACTTTTGTGAGGTGCAGCCGGCAACTACTTCGGTACAATGGCGAGTGGTGGGGTCGATAAACCAGAAATGGAGGATCCTCCATCATCGTTGACATCTCCAGTTTGGAAACATTTTGACTTCACAGTAGATTACAACGGCGATGGACAGAGAGTTGTGGATAAAACGTTAAGGGTCACCACTGCTCATCGAGATTAGCCTATGCAGAGTGGCATGTGTAGCTTGTTGTTTTTGGGCTATCACAAGTCATCAAAGTGGCCCTACAGTCAGAGCCTCAGTGTGGCAAAACAAGTTAGGAGATTATTTAAATCAATGGACCATGGAACTAAAAGTTGAATGAGAAGGATATGCTACAACGACCAAGCGACAACAGTTAGGCTGCTACTTAATCTGAATGGAAGTAATATTTTGAACTGTAGGACAGGTAAAAAGTGCATGCAGCCTCAATTAGCCTAGCTAGCTAACTAGCGTTTCTCGGTTTGATGCAGTCTGGACAGGTACAACGTAATCATATTGGATGATAACTTAGCTATGACAAGCTAGAAGTTAGTCTACTAGAGCGCGTCGGCTTGGTATGGTTGGTTTCTGTCTCTCCCTCTCCCCACATTGCTCCCAGTGTCACTCGCTCACAGTACACACACACACACACACACACACACACACACACGGCCCCTCCATCTACTACAGCGGCACCTCTTTCTCCCTCACGCTTTATCAACTCTGGTTAACAAAGTAGTTTACAAATGGACTTTCCGGCTGCTGCCTCCCTCACTCGGATTGGGTCCAGATCCGACCAGGTCTATACGGATCTGGTCTAGTTCTCTTTGGAACAGGTCTTTATATTGAACATTTTAACAAAGTAGTTTTCGGATGGATCTTCTAGTTCTCTTCGGCTCTTTATATTGAACATTTTATTTATGCATATCGAGTGGGAAAGCCCCAGGTCCATTTCGGATTGGGTCCAGATCCGACCAGGTCTATACGGATCTGGTCTAGTTCTCTTTGGAACAGGTCTTTATATTGAACATTTTATTTATGCATATCGAGTGGGAAAGCCCCAGGTCCATTTCGGATTGGGTCCAGATCCGACCAGGTCTATACGGATCTGGTCTAGTTCTCTTCGGAACAGGTCTTTATATTGAACATTTTATTTATGCATATCGAGTGGGAAAGCCCCAGGTCCATTTCGGAATGGGTCCAACATTTTGGACCCCTGAAGACTACTTGAGAGGCCCAAAATAAATGTCACAACAGACAATGCAGGAATATTGTGATTGCTGTTACAGAAGCTGGACTCTGGCCACAAATAGGCTGCTTTTTGTTTTGAGTCTTTTGCCAAAAACAAAAATGAACTACAGTACCGTAACTGTTGGCATTTCAATTTCCTGCTGTACCGTAAACGAACCAAACTGTGACCCCAAAACCTCAATAAGTACCGGACATCCATAGGTAAGGCTGTAAATTGCAATACTAATGTTCAATATGCACAACAGGCTGAATAGTGAGGTGATTTCCCACAGTTAAAGTTCCCTAATATGGGAACAACGCTAATATTTGTGTAAACTCCTCAGAATTGTGAAGCCCGACAGATTAACAGGACGCGTACTCAGAGCACGCGCTGACCAGCATTTTCAACCTCTCTCTGACAGTCTATTTATACCTACATGTTTCAACAGACCACCATAAATCCTGTACCCAAGACCGCCAACGTAACCTGTCTAAATGTCTATCGCCCCATCTATAGCCGTGAAATGCTTTGGAAGGCAGGTCATGGCTCACGTCAACATCATCATCCCAGACACCCTGGACCCACTCCAATTCGCATACTACCCCAACAGATCCACAGATGATGCAACCTCTACTGCACTCCTCACTGCCCTCTCCCATCTGGACAAGAGGAACACCCATGTCAGAAAGATGTTTATTGACGACAGCTCAGTGTTCAAGACCATTCTTCTTAGACCAGCTGGTACGCAATGTCTAATATTAAAGTCTCGAGATTTTGCTCGTCTGAGGTAGAGTACCTTATGATAATCTGTAGACCACACTATCTACCAAGAATTATCATCTATGTTATTCGTAGCCATCTATTTACCACCACAGAACGAAGTTGGCACTAAGACCGCTCTCAACCAACTCTATAAGGCCATAAGCAAAGAAGAAAATGCCCACCCAGAAGCGGCGCTCCTAGTGGCCGGGGACTTTAATACAGGGAAACAAATCCGTTTGACCAAATTTCTATCAGCATGTTAAATGTGTAACCAGAGGAGAACTCCCCCCCCCCCCCCCCCCACTCGGGACCAACTTTACACCACACACAGAGAACCTTACAAAGCTCTCCCTCGCCCTCCATTTGGCAAATCTGACCATAATTCTATCCTCCTGATTCCTGCTTACAAAAAAAAATTAAAGCAGGAAGCACCAGTGACTAGATCAATAAAAAAAGTGGTCAGATGAAGCAGATGCTTAGCTACAGGACTGTTTTGCTAACACAGACTGGAACATGTTCTGGGATTCCTCCGATGGCATTGGAGTATACCACATCAGTCATCGGCTTCATCAATAAGTGCATCTATGACGTCCCCCCCACAGTGACCGTACGTACATACCCCAAACAGATGCCATGGATTACAGGCAACATCCGCACTGAGCTAAAGGCTAGAGCTGTCGCTTTCAAGGAGCGGGAGACTAATCCGGATGCTTACTGTATAAGAAATCCCGTATGCCCGCTGACGAACCATCAAGCAGGCAAAGCATCAATTCAGGACTAAGATTGAATCTAACTACACCAGCTCTGATGCTCATCGGATATGGCAGGGCTTGCAAACCATTAGACTACAAAGGACGGCACAGTCAAAAGCTGCCCAGTGACACAAGCCTACCAGACGAGCTAAACTACTTCTATGCTCGCTTCGAGGCAAATAACACTGAAACATGCATGAGAGCACCAGCTGTTCCGGAAGGCTGTGTGATCACTCTATCCGCAGCCAATGTGAGTAAGACCTTTAAACAGGTCAACATTCACAAGGCCGCAGGGCCAGACGGATTACCAGGATGTGTACTGCAAGCATGCGCTGACCAACAGGCAAGTGTCTTCACTGACATCTTCAACCTCTCCCTCGCCACATCTGTAATATCAACATGTTCTAAGCAGACCACCATAGTGTTCTTTGGCACAGGCACTAAGGTAACCTGCCTAAATGACTACCAACCTGTAGCTCTCAAGTCTTCAGCCATGAAGTGCTTTGAAAGGATGGTCATGGCTCACAACAACACCATTATCCCAGAAACACTAGACCCACTCCAATTCACATACTGCACCAACAGATTCACAGATGCAATTTTATTGCACTCCACACTGCCCTTTCCCACCTAGACAAAAGGAATGCCTATGTGAGAATGATAATCATTGACTACAGCTCAGTGTTCAACACCTTAGAGCCCTCAAAGCTCATCACTAAGCTAAAGACTCTGGAACTAAACACCTCACTCGGCAACTGGATCCTGGACTTCCTGAAGGGCCGCCCCCAGGTGGTAAGGGTAGGTAACAACATCCGCCATGCTGATCCTCAACACAGGGGCCCCTCAGGGGTGTGTGCTCAGTCCCCTCCTGTATTCCCTGTTCCGACCAACACAATCATTAAGTGTGCCAATGACACAAGTGGTAGGCCTGATCACCGACAACGATGAGACGGACTGGCCGTGTGGTGCCAAGACAACAACCTCTACCTCAACGTGATCAAGACAAAGGAGATGATTGTGGACTACAGGTAAAAGACACCCCCATTCTCATCGACTGGCCTGCAGTGGAGCAGGTTGAGAGCTTCAAGTTCCTTGGTGTCCACATATCCAAACAACTAACATGGTCCAAGCACACCAAGACAGTTGTGAAGAGGGCACAACAAAACCGTTTCCCCTCAAGAGACTGAAAAGATTTGGCCTGGGTCCTCAGATCCTCAAAAGGTTCTACAGCTGCATAATCGAGAGCATCCTGACTGGTTGCAACACTGCCTGGTATGGCAACTGCTCGGCCTCTGACCGCAAGGCACTACAGAGGGTAGTGTTAGTATGCCCACAATGCAATTCTGAACTCTTAACACATCCACAGTGCAATTAACTTTAGATTTTTTTGTTGTCAAAATAACTAATAATTGTATTACCACTATTTGTTTCCGTTTGCATCACTGTCAATTGGGGACTTTTATTTTGAAGGCATACAGAAAATTCCACTATTGTGGCTGATCCTTATTGGGGCTAGTTTCACATAGGTGCAGTGGCTAACCTGAGCAAACATGATGTGCTAACAGTTGGCTATTGACTCGTCGGCTAACTGGACAAAACAAAACCTGGCTAGTTTCATGTCAAGTTAGCTAGCTACATTAGTTCAGGGTATTGATAGATAATCAATCAATAGTTACGTTAGCTACAAAAAGCTATATTTGCAGAGGAACTACCAGTAAACTAGCTTGCTCGCTGTCAAACGTTAGCTAGCAAGCTCAGACATAAAGCACACTTACATTCACCAAAATAAGTCTTACCTTTTAAATTATAAGTATTCTCGCATTTCTAGCATATAGCCTATACAAAACATATACACGGAATTCAAAGGATCAGTCCAATCCGTTAGTAAAATAATGGATCTTGGTTTGGCATTTTCCCCTAAAAGGCAAAAGTGATGTTGTCCCTGCTACTCAGACGCTCTCGCGAGATTTGGCTGTACAAAATTCTTCACATTTTTTTCTTCTTCTTCTTCTTGGCAGTCCGCAAACAAATATCAATAGTGCATACCGCCACCTACTGTTGTACTACTTGTTGTAGTATGAATTCATTACACTTTGTGAAAAAAAATAATTGCCCTTCCAACTAACCCTACGCCCATTAAAACCTCACTACTAGTCCACTACTTTGGCCCCATCTGATCCTACTTTAGGCCAGCAGTCTGGGAGGATGCTACTCTCTTCACTGCCTTAGCATACAACACCTTCTGCACTACTCTGATCCTGGCAACCTGAACCTGCCTTTCTCTCACCGGACACAGTTCTGATCTCCAGCACCATGGTTACCCCTACAGTTTACACACACACACACACACACACACACACACACACACACACACACACACACACACACACACACACACACACACCACACACTACACACACACACACACACACACACACTACACATTCCTTTGTCTCATGTCCTCCTGCACACTTATAAAATCTAGGAATCTCCCTCCTACACACTGCTTATCTGAGGTTTGAGGCAGACTACATCCTATAAGATGTATTGCCGCCACCTACTGTACCGGGTAGTGAAACAATAGAATAAAAAATAAAACTTTGCAGAAAAAACCCAGACATAATATAAAAAAGTAGACACATTAAAATCCCATCTCACTCCTTCAGTCACAATCCAATTCAAGTCACATCGCTACAGGCTCAGGGGCCTGTAATGGTGGATCATTCTTCAACAGGATTCCCTGCAGGCCTCTGCTGTAAAAGTCCCAAAAAGTGTTCAGCTGCACTCACAATGATTCCAATTTTCTCAGATTCCTTCCATTTGTGGTGTGCAGTTTATGAACATTGCAATTAATGATACAAAGTCCACCTTTTTCACACGCAATATGACATGATCCCTCAGTTGCTGAGAAACATTAGCCGTGTTCGAGAGGATGAAAAACGGTAATGTGTCATGGTTAAATGGTGACCGACTGATCAACAAATAATAATGAGTAGTTATTTATGATCCAAGGTTGCTCTGTCCAATGTAACACCAAACAAACCCATTCACTGGTGCAGACTCTACTAAAGCTTACTATGCAGTAGGATTTTAACAGTGAGGAGGCATACGAGGAAGATGTGCTTTTTTTTTGCCTATGTGAGGCTTTTTACTTGCAAGTGGATATAGCTAGTAAACCTAATAAATGAAAACCCAGGCTTCAAACCATGCCGACCTGTTACCTGTCTGTCCTGTCTCCCAAACAAAGCCAAGACATGTTTATTGTAGCAACACCCATTACCCAGAACGCATCACAAACCCTACCAATTACCTAATTGTTAATCAACTTCAATAAAAGGTATGCCAATGACATGCAAACACATTCAGGTAATATATTCACATGATACATTTTCCCACATCACTAACAGTCAATAAATGTGCTTTTTTTAATAAACAGGTGTAAATCAATGTCTGGACATACATAATCAGGCAAGAATTTAGATTATGTGACATATAACATAATGACAAGTGTCACGTTTACTCCCCATTCTCCTTAATGCACAAACCCGGAGAAAAAGCAGTAAACCATTATAGGTTTATAACCTCCCTTGAAAAGAAGGCTGTCAAAAGCATTTAAACACAAAAACAGGGGATTTACATAACCAAGCTGAATGTACAGAAACAGGAACCATAATCGGAGCTTGCTGGGATTTTACCTGACCAGAGTCCTGACATTGCATTGCAGTAGTCCTACACAGGTAAACACAAATGAACAACATCACCTGAAACAATGACAACTTGCACTCTTGTATGATTCTTAATCTTGAACATCTTGACCACCAGCTTCACTCCCGGGTCTTCACTGACCTGCTTGGTTGTTGAGGGTGTGTCCACCCTTCTTGGCACAGTCACCTTTTGTAGAGAAGGGGAGTCAGGTAAATCAGGAAAGAAATGTTCAGTTTTGACTGCCAGTAACCCAGCAGAACCAAGGGCAGGGTCAGACCCCTCCCCAGCTTCAGGCCTAGGGCACAACTCAGTATTATCAGTCTCAGCAGATAGCGTGTGAGAGGCTCTCCACTCTTACCAGCAACCGGCAGAGACTCCGCCCCACTGCCATCCATCAGCTCAGCAGTATTGGCCATGGGCAGCTGGCTAGCCACCAGTTCATCAACAGCATCAGAAACCTGCAGCTCCGATGAAGTCTCTGGCACCCCAGCCTGCAGCTCGGACTCACCTCCAGCAGGAAGCAGAAGATCAAGGACAGATAGATCAGGGACCTCACCAGCAGACAGAGAAAGCTCATACTCTCCTCCAGGAGCGCACCGCAGAACAGAGTGGACAGTTCCTCGTCGGTAACAGTGCTTGAGTGTGGGGCCTCTACAACAGGTGGCGAATCAGCCGACGCCTCGGACCTCCACGGCTGGTGGAACACGCAGGTAGCCAGTACGTGCCTGTGCTTGTTGCAGTGATAACACAAGGCCTTGCCACCAGGGCAGACTTCCCAGTCATGGCCACAGTCACATGCACACCTTATCTTAGGGGTGCGGGTATCACAGTGGCACAGCTCCTTTCCCGGACACAGGCCTCCCCCCATCACCTCCAGTAGAAACCTTTGCACCTTGAAGAGCTGCTCCAACGGTGAGTCAGCCAGGTAAGCCCCGCCCAGTGCTGCCAGGCCTGTGGAAATTCATGGATAGAGGCCCTGAT
This sequence comes from Oncorhynchus nerka, assembly GCF_034236695.1. Classification (NCBI taxonomy): domain Eukaryota; kingdom Metazoa; phylum Chordata; class Actinopteri; order Salmoniformes; family Salmonidae; genus Oncorhynchus; species Oncorhynchus nerka. The sequence continues at coordinate 68,950,422 of NC_088422.1, read as the reverse complement.
GACCGGATAGAGGACCCTTCAAACAGGGCATTCTCTGTGCTCATCCACCAGAACCAGTCATAAGCAGTGTTCACCAACTCGAGCGTCACGACACCTTTCTCCATCTTATAGCATGCACGCACTCCTCACTGTGGCTGGGTTTTCTGGAACTTCTGACACCACTTGAGAAATACAACAGGCAACAAATCAGAGGCAACAAAGAGACCAAAGATAATCCTGAAGGAGCTGCAAAGCTCCACAGGGGAGATTGAAATATCTGTCCATAAGACCATTTTAACCCATACACTCCACAGAACTGGGCTTTATGGAAGAGTGGCCAGAAAAAAATAAGCAAACATGTTTGGTGTTTGCGAAAAGGCATGTGGGAGACTCCGCAAACATAGGGAAGAAGGTGCTCTGGTCAGATGAGACTAAAATTGAGCTTTTTGGCCATCAAGGAAAATGCTATGTCTGGCGCAAACCCAACACCTCTCATCACCCCGAGAACACCATAGTGGCAGCATCATGCTGTGGGGATGTTTTTCATCTGCAGGGACTGGGAAACTGGTCAGCATTGAAGGAATGATGGATGGTGCTAAATACAGGGAAAGTCTTGAGGGAAATCTGTTTCAGCCTTCCAGAGATTTGAGACTGGGACGGAGGTTCACCTTCCAGCAGGACAATGACACTAAGCATACTGCTAAAGCAACACTCACGTGGTTTAAGGGGAAACATTTAAATGTCTTGGAATGGCCTAGTCAAAGCCCAGACCTCAATCCAATTGAGAATCTGTGGTGTGACTTAAAGATTGCGGTACACCAGCAGAACCCATCCAACTTGAAGGAGCTGCAGCAGTGACTAGATTATAGAGACATACCCCAAGATACCTGCAGCTGTAATTGCTGCAAAATGTGGCTCTACAAAGTATTGACTTTGGGGGGCTGAATAAAAAAATCTATTTTAATTACAGGTTGTAAGGCAACAAAATAGGAAAAATGCCAAGGGGGGTGAATACTTTCGCAAGCCACTGTAACCTCCGCTGGCATACAATATTCTTCCCTTCGGCATACACGTGACACATGACAATCTTTTGCATTCGTGACACTGAAGGGGTTTGTGCACATAAGCTAGGGTATCTCACAAAGTCTAATTTTACATGAGAAGGGAGAGACTCTTCTTCTTCCTCCAGTGTCTCAACTCCTTGTCTTACTTCCACCAAGGGTGTGAATTATAACGTAACATTCGGTCCTCCTATGTGTGCACGCGCTTCATGTGCATGGGCTTAATTAATAGTAAAGACCTCTTTTTTATTTCCTTTTAATTTGTCATGAACACATTCGGCGAATGTCATTGGGTATACACTATTGTAGCCTTAATTAATTGATGTGTCTTGCTGTCAAAAGGACATTTTTTTGTAGAAATAAAAGCTGGGACACCTGAAAGGAGCTGAGACACGGGACTGTCCCAGGATGGCTAGCTCAGATACATGGAAGAAATTTGTTTCAACCATGACACAGAGGTGGGGGTGTTAATTTAATTTGGAATAAGCTTTTATTTTAATATTTACTACTATAGCAGTACAAACAGCATAAAATTAATATATAATTAGCATTATTTAGAGACCCCCCAAAGTTTGACTTTGTTGCATTTAGGGGGACTCATGTCTCATTCAGGGTGTCCCTGAGTCCCTGCAACTCTGCTTCCAACCCACAAAATGTAGACCTGCACAATTGTTTTGCAAATATTCTATTTATTAATGCATATAAAAATTATCTCACATGATATTCACATAGAAATGTTTTTTTTAAACATTTTGTGCTTTTCATTAATTCTTATTTTGAAATTACAAAGCATCTGTGAGAGTAGTAAACAGTGATGTCATTATGATTATAACGGTACAAACAGTAACCAAGATGGTCCTCATTGTGAACATTATTTAAAGTAAACAGTGCTTTACACTGAAATAAAGCAATGTCAAAGAGATGGACATATCAAAGATATTAGCAAACGTTTTTTTGACACTGTTAACGGTAATTTGACACATAAGGTGGGAAAGCAATGTAAAAAAATATACTGTTCTGTGTGCTTTAGTCCAGGTAGTGGTCATAAACAAAATGTATTGTTTATTCAAATGCAGTAAAACCAGGAAATATATATAAAACATAAATAAATAAATAAATAGTAATTACATTAATAAAAAAAAGAATTAGAATAATCATTTTTAAAATGTCTAAAACTAAAATGACATTTACAGTGAAAACTTTGTTTCATTGTGAGATTTGAACTGTTTTTTTTTTTAAAAACGAGGTAACACTTGTGTAAGACTGAAGAGAAGACAAACCCTCAGTACTCAGGCTTAACTTGTATACAGGCCCAGTCCTGTCAGATCATCAGGAAGCAGACTCCGGATCTTCCCTGATTGTCCATGTTGTTGTGCTTTGGCGTGTGAGGCTGCAATTATATCCTTTAACTTCAGCTGAAGCCAGTCTTGTCTCTCCCCCACCTGCTTGTGTACTCCCACGTTGTGCATGAGCTGGACCTCACTGATGGACCTCTTTCTGTTGGTCAGAGAATAATCATTGCAACCCGCTTTAATTGAGGTGACTTAGAATACAGGATACAACAAAGCAATGAAATGCCATTGAAGAATAAACCATGGTATGAAACGCAATACACAAAATTGCATTTCGACAGATAAGTTGGTCAACTTACCTCATTGGTCTCGCCTCTGTGTGTAAACTGCAGAGGACAATTATTAAAAGAAGTTTGTCCAAAGATTTGATGGAAAGCATATTGATTGCCTGAAAAATTAAGAACACGTCTCAGCAATCTCCTATGAACTTGTTTAACTCATTACTAGTAATCTGTTTTCCATAAAGGTCAGTAACATGTCTATCTCTTTAACTCTGTGGTAAAACAATGCTACACATTTAACATAACGGTAAGACAGTTATTAAATGTATCTTAGATTGTCAATACCAGATTTCAACATTTATTGCAAACTTTTACTTACCAGTTTCTGCCTGAGTTAATTCCACAAGGTTTAGATATGTTTTTCTGTAATGCTTTGGAGGGGCCAGTCTAGCTGGTTGATCAGTCTTTTATAAGTGCTTAGAGTATCTCTCTCTCCTTTTTATACAGTAGCCCTCCCCTGGTCATTGATGAGACACTTTCATTATTGATGTTGATGTCACCCCTTCAGTGCAGGCATCTGCATGACGACACCTCCACCAACACTCACCACTAATTCAGCTTTCAGTCGTCTGCCAAGGGCCCTGCTGATCACACTGCTTTTGAACCTATTCCATGGTTGTCCATGACATGACACTGAACAAGAGGGTCTACTTCAATTAAATCTCTATCTATTCATCTACTAGCTGCAGAAACCTGGGATGTGATGAAAGTTTTTGATATTGATGTCTTTATTTTTTTGCTGTACGTAACAGAGCTTTGCTATCCTCAAATTACCTAGAGTTACTGTCTCTGGCTGTCATATAAATATAGAAACAAGGCTGTTTATTTATTTCAAGCATGTAAAGGGTATATGAGGCCTTGAAGTGAAAAAGTGCTGTTGGACCACCACAAAAGCAAAGGCTCAATGGAACCCATCCACAGACTATTTATTGGTAACTTTGGCGAGGAGAACATTTCCTTGGAGACAGTCGTTGGTATTTCAACACATTAGAAAGCTAAATGTGCTTAGAGAGATGTGCCCAGGGTGTGACGTCAAAATTTGCACTCTGAGTTCAGACCCATCAAGAGTGTTCCGTCACTCACTACACACTTCCTGTAAAGGTAGCAATGTGAGGGTGAAAGAGCATAGCATCCACTTGCGTTTACTCTTGGTATTCACAGCATCAGGTTAATTTATCTTGCAGCAAGCTATTATACAGTGTGTTCAGAAAGTGTTCACACACCTTGACTTTTTATACTTTTTGTTGTGTTACCTGTATTTAAAATAGATACAATTTTTTTTTAAATGTCACTGGCCTATACATAATACCTCATAATATCAAAGTGGAATCATGTTTAAAAATGTAAAAACTTCTGAAATCTGAAATGTCTTGAGTCAATAAGTATTTAACACCTTTGTTATGGCAAGCCTAAATAAGTTCAGGAGTTAACATTTGCAAGTCACATAATAAGTTGCCTGGACTCACTCTGTATGAAAAAATATTGTTTAACAATGGGTGCGTGCTTTGTCCTACTTTTCCTATAGTCCACAATCATTGCGTTGAGGGAGAGGTTGTTGACCTTGCTCCACACGGTCAGGTCTCTGACCTCCTCCCTATAAGCTGTCTCATCGTTGTCAGTGATCAGTCCTACCACTGTTGTGTCTTCAGCAAACGTAATGATGGTGTCGGAGTCGTGCCTGGCTGTGCAGTCATGAGTGAACAGGGAGTTCAGGAGGGGACTGAGCACACACCCCTGAGGGGTCCCGGTGTTGAGGATAAAGGAGTAACATTCTCACATAGGTGTTCCTTTTGTCCAGGTGGGAAAGGGCAGTGTGAAGTACAATAGAGATTGCATCATCTGTGGATCTGTTGGTGTGGTATGCGAATTGGAGTGGGTTTAGGGTTTCTGGGATAATGGTGTTGTTGTGAGCCATGACCAGCCTTTCAAAGTATTTCATGGCTACAGATGTGAGTGCTACAGGTCGGTAGTCATTTAGGCAGGTTACCTTAGTGTTCTTGGAAACAGGGACTGTGGTGGTCTGCTTGAAACATGTTGGTATTACAGACTCAGACAGGGAAAGGTTAAAAATGTCAGTGAAGATTATTGCCAGTTGGTCAGCGCATGCTCGGAGTACACGTCCTGGTAATTCGTCTGGCCCTGCTGCCTTGTGAATGTTTACCTGTTAAAAGGTCTTACTCACATCGGCTGAGGAGAGAGTGATCACACAGTTTTCCAGAACAGCTGGTGCTCTCATGCATGTTTCAGTGTTACTTGCCTCGTCTGGTAGGCTTGTGTCACTAGGCAGCTCTCGGCTGTGCTTCCCTTTGTAGTCTGTAATAGTTTGCAGGCCTTGCCACATCCGACAGGCATCGGAGCCGGTGTAGTACGGTTCGATCTTAGCCCTGTATTGATGCTTTGCCTGTTTGATGGTTTGTCGGAGGGCATAGCAGGATTTCTTATAAGCTTCCGGGTTAGAGTCCCGCTCCTTGAAAGCGGCAGCTCTACCCTTTAGCTTAGTGCAAATGTTGCCTGTAATCCATGGCTTCTGGTTGGGGTATGTACGTACAGTCACTGTGGAGACGATGTCCTCGATGCACTTATTGATAAAGCCAGTGACTGATGTGGTGTACTCCTCAATGCCATTGGAAGAATCCCGGAACATATTCCAGTCTGTGATAGCAAAACTGTCCTGTAGCGTAGTCCAGAATTCTAAGCTAATTGAAAAGAAGGAAGCCTATACAGAATAAAAGTGTCCCAAAACATGTATCTTGTTTGCTAATAAATCACTAAAGTAATACCTCATAAACGTGGCAAAGCAATTCACTTTTTGTTCTGAATACAAAGTGTTATGTTTTAGGCAAATCCTATACAACACATTATTGTTTACGACTCTACATATTCTCAAGCATTGTGGTACGCTTGTAATCATTAAGGAATGGGGAATTTTTCAGGATGAAAAATAAATGGAATGGAGCTAAGCACAGGCAAAATCCCAGGGGAAAACTTGTTTCAGTCTGCTTTCCACCACTGCCAAGATTTTGCAAAATATGTTTTCACTTTGTCATTATGGGTTATTGTGTGCAGATGAGTGAGAACAAAAATCTATTTAATCAATTTTGAATTCAGGCTGTAACAAAACAAAATCTGTTAGAAAAACATTTCTATATTCATTTCTAATATATTATCAGCACAAGATACTGTTAAAGTCGAAAGTTTACACACACTTAGGTTGGAGTCATTAAAAGTTGTTTTTCAACCACTCCACACATTATAGTTTTGGTAAATTGATTAGGACATGTACTTTGTGCATGACACAACACATTTTTCCAACAAATGTTTACAGACAGATTATTTTAACTTATAATTCACTGTATCACAATTCCAGTGAGTCAGAAGTTTACATACACCAACTTGGAAAATTCCAGAAATTCCAGAAAATGATGTCATGGCTTTAGAAGCTTCTGATTGACATAATTGACATAATTTGAGTCAATTGGAGGTGTACCTTTGGATGTATTTCAAGGCCTACCTTCAAACTCAGTGCCTCTTTGCTTGACATTATGGGAAAACCAAAAGAAATCAGCCAAGACGTTGGGTCTTCACTCTTGGGAGCAATTTCCAAATGTCTAAAGGTACCACGTTCATCTGTACAAACAATAGTACGGAAGTATAAACACCATAGGACCACTCAGCCGTCATACCACTCAGGAAGGAGATGCGTTCTGTCTCCTAGAGATGAACGTACTTTGGTGCGAAAAGTGCAAATCAATCTCAGAACAACAGCAAAGGACCTTGTGAAGATGCTGGAGGAAACAGGTTCAAAAGTATCTATATCCACAGTAAAACGAGTCCTATATCGACATAACCTGAAAGGCCACTCAGCAAGGAAGAAGCCACTGCACATGGGGACAAAGATCGTACTTTTTGGAGAAATGTCCTCTGGTCTGATGAAACAAAAATAGAACTGTCTGGCCTTAATGACCATCATTATGTTTGGAGGAAAAAAGGAGAGGCTTGCAAGCTGAAGAACACCATCCCAACCGTGAAGCACGGGGGTGGCAGCATCATGTTGTGGGGTTGCTTTGCTGCATGAGGGACTGGTGTACTTCACAAAATAGATGGCATCATGAGGTAGGGAAAAATATGTGGATATATTGAAGCAACATCTCAAGACATCAGTCATGAAATTAAAGCTTGGTCGCAAATGGGTCTTCCAAATGGACAATGACCCAAAGCATACTTCCAAAGTTGTGGCAAAATGGCTTAAGGACAACAAAGTCAAGGTATTGGGTGTGGCCATCACAAAGCTCTGACCTCAATCCTATAGAAAATGTGTGGGCAGAACTGAAAAAGCGTGTGCGAGCAAGGAGGCCTACAAACCTGATTCAGTTACACCAGCTCTGTCAAGAGGAATGGGCCAAAATTCACCCAACTTATTGTGGGAAGCTTGTGGAAGTCTACCCAAAACGTTTGACCCAAGTTAAACAATTTAAAGGCAATGCTACCAAATACTAATTGAGTGTATGTAATCTTCTGACCCACTGGGAATGTGATGAAAGAAATAAAAGCTGAAATAAATCATTCTCTACTATTATTCTGACATTTCACATTCTTAAAATAAAGTGGTGATCCTAACTGACCTAAAACAAGGTATTTTTACTAGGATTAAATGTCAGGAATTGTGAAAAACCGAGTTTAAATGTATTTGGCAAAGGTAAACTTCCGACTTCAACTGTATTTAGCTACATAGAACACCACTGTTATATTGATGTCTTTAGTTGGGCTGATTACCCTGATGAAGACAGCTTGGCTGTCAAAACGTTGGTAATTACATTTTTGCATCTGAGCTCCTAGAGTGTGCGGCTCTCTTTTATTTTCAACTTTAGTTGGGCCTACCTGTGCCTTACATGATCTATGGGTGGTGGATAACCTTGTCATACTTTCACAGGACACATTAGGTAACCATGAGATAGGTTTTCTAAATGTGGAAGAGGAATGGCTATGCCATGACAGAAGGACCAGAAGGAGGAGGTCCCACAAAATGAACAATATCTAGCTGTCACAAGATGACCTCTTTACAGTAGCCTTGGGTGGATCTCTTACAATGTCTTGTTATATATGCTCATAACATACTACGTTTAATAGGAATACTAATTTTAATAGGACACCTGCTCCACCCCTCATGATTCCAGTCACTGTTTGGTGTTGTTGAATAGATAAACGTTCAGCATCCTGCTCAAAGGTCAAAGGTTGATTTATGTGATGGCTGTCACGCTTCAGGCCCCACGGCCGGTAGTGGGACCTCCCCCCCCAAATTGTATTTATATTTTTAAAAGAACTCTGTCGGGTCTCTAATTAAAAAACGAATGTTGAGAGTTAGTATAGTAGAATAATAGAACTCAATTAGCCCATGTCAGCTAACATTTTTAAATTGGTCATTTAGTCTAGCCAGCTATCTAAACTTGGATGGGTACAACAAAACTTAACTTAGGGTGGTGTGGTGTGATGTGAGAGGTAGAGAAGGTATTAAATAAATACATCCTATACATCTTGCATGTAAACAGCTTAAAGTGCTCTCCACCTGTGTGCTCTGAAGGAAAGGATAGGCTTGGACACGTGTGGTATACCCGACAAACTTGCTCTCACTACCTCATGTGGGCACAATGTGAACCATCCTACTAATGGTATGCCCCTGCAGTGGTGTGCAGGGGGACTCGACAGGGGTTAAGGTGAAGAATTGCTTACAAACCATTAACTTGGGTCACACCATGTTACAATGACAGCAACACTTATGAAAATCACGCAGGGTTCCTTTCAATTTGTATCTTTTAACCAGATAAGTAGAACAAAAGGAATCTATATTTAACTGTTTGTGTACGGTATATTGTTTTCACTAAGGATGGATACATTATCATTCCAAGGCTATGCGAAGCCATACCAGCTATCCTCGCTTTCCCTGAAATCTATAAATGGATCTCTATTTTTCGAGAAATGAGGTCACTAAACTTGTATTTATAATTTGACAAAATAGGATATATTTAGATGGTCTACAGCATATTTAATCATTATACCAAGACAAACACAAGGTTTACTGAAACTGCAGTGATAACATACAACGATTTAGTGATAAAACAATGTATCACATTTGAACATGTTAGAATGCTTTGATCAGCCACGAGCTATACAAGTTTCAAAGGCGTGTATATCAAAGCTCTCTGGGGCCAGCCAACATCATGTCAAGCCTGCCCTCCTTCCTTCAGTGTGTAACTGTTTTGCTCACTGAATTGTCTGATACACAATGTAGACATGTTCCTACATATCCATCACAGTGTACATTTGCCATGTTCTGTCTGACTGCTTTGCACAGGTGTTAAGAGAGTCACATTGGGATCTCTGGGTTCTTGTTCACAGAGTGCATCATAGCCTACATATACTCCAAGAACTAGCAAATGAACTGAAATGCCAACTAGAGAAATGGCTCAAAGTTTGCATTTTGTCCTCCCCTGTCTATACTAACAGTTTCTCTAAACATCACCAATGCCTTTCAAAACATAAATATAACAGTGCACTACCACCGTAAATGTCAAACATGGAGAAGCATTAAGACTGTTAATATTTGTGATTCATTATGTCTGTTGACATGATCATTCTCATGCAATTGCAATGAGAAAACAACATTTTAGATGAGGAAAACACAATGAGAGGTGATACTACAGTGTGAGGGACAGTAAATATCCACCAGCAAAATGACTCAGACCTTGAGTGACACTTTTATTGCTTTTGAATTTATAGTTTATCATCTGAAAGGAAATGGAGGCTGCTGCTGTGTGCTCATGATAGACCAATGCACGTTTTTATAGGTGTGTGTGTAAACATCCCAAACGCCTCTGCAACATCTGAAAAAGGTTTCAATCTGTCCAGCATTCCCCACAATAGCCAACCTGTAGCCATGGACAGGATATCAAACAGATGATGCCTGTGGCGATGTTTCTCTGCCATGCCACCCTGTCTGTCAGCTGTTTCTAAGGCACAAAACTGGCTCCCCTCTCCATTTCCAGACACCGCAAGAAGAGTCTAGCATAACTCTCTGCTTTCTATTCTCGGCACATAGTTACTCCCTTCGTTGCTCCCTTGCATTAGAACTAGAAAAATGAAAAATAAAACACTAACATTCCAGCACTAATTTGAATGGAAGGGCTATGATCCCAGGGCAGCTTCTCAAAATGTAACACCTTCTGTGGACTTATACAGCTATAAAAGCAGTACAGTGTGATACTACCGAGACTACTGTCAACTCTTGTGAGTTGTATTGCTAATTGCACTCTGATAACTTATGCAGTGTTTACCTGGAACATGGAAAGTGAAGACACGTTTTCAGCTTCCTTCAGTAGATTGTCCAAAAATTATGGAAAGATATTTAAAGAGGAATTACATATTCAAAAACATTGATTAAAGTTACCATTTTAATGTGCCACCAGTATGGATGTACATTTGCATGGACAAAAGGGAATTCCTAAAGATCTCTGCTTGAGATCAGAACACAGTCTCCATTATGGAACTAGGCATTAATGAAAAGAAAACACGAGGAGTCATTGAGGCAGGAGAATGAAAAAGCATTACTCAAATGTTTTTGCAAAATGTTTAGATACAAATTTAATTTGATGGGACAATTTTTAAAAAACTATTAACATTCTGATAACTAAAGTAGCTAATTAGTGTTGATAATTATTTTAGTTTTTATTTAAAAAATATATATAATTTTAAGAGACAAGCCAAAGATCTTTGGCGTGAGAGAAAGTCAGAGAAATCGAGAGTGATGAATCCAAAGTTATTATATATATTTTTATTTTATTTAACCGTTATTTAACTTGGCACAATCAATCTTTCATGAAAGTTTCTCATTGAATGGCTTTAGTGAAAATGGAGTTGCATGCACGTTTCTACAGTTGGGATTCTTCTCTAACTGAAATGACTAGTACATTTCGCCTTGCCCTTGTCATAGTCTCAATCGCATCCTGCGGCAGTACTGAGGAGAGGGTGAAACTCTTTATTGCTGCTTTTGTATGAGGGCATCAGACCTGTCTTTTACAGGTGAACCTCTGTGCCATTGCATGTCTCTTTGTTGTCTGATCCCTGTGCCAGAGCTGGAACGTCATTCAAAATGAACTGCTCCACAGGGAGTCAAAGCAGGATCAAAGATTCCAGAGATAGAGGAAAGTCCTCTGAGCTGTGAGAGGTTAGACTGTGGATTAAAATTATTTTTCCTGCATTCGAATCACTACCCAGGACGTGTGGAGGAAAAGGAGGGCAGGGAAAGAGACTAGCGATTTTAATTGCTGCGCTGTTCTGTTGTTTTATATTGCCCACAACACTATACATAAAATAAGTAACTCCATTCTTTAGCCACAAGAGGTCAGTATGCTTCCACACAGTTTAGTGGAATCAAATTCACTGGCAAGTTCCATTATTTGACAATGATACATCTTATTTCAACAAGTTTTAAAATCCTACCTGTCGCAATGCCTTTTGTCAAAATCAAGGATCCTGTCTTAACCCCATCCCACATGCTTACAGCATAACGTTGGAGCCCTCTGTCAATGTAATGGGGAGGTGCTGGTGATCAATCGGTGTCCAGTAATGGGATTTCTGCAGGCGAGGAAAGTGGCCCCGGCTGGTTTCGATTAGGAGTTCAGGCATTATGTTGCTTCAAGATTTATGATCTCATCCCGCCTCTAGAACTTTTCTGATCCCTCCAATGAATTAGCAGTCTTACTGTCTGGTCAGTAGCCAATGTACTGAAGTGGTCCTATAACTACTGAACTATTTCAGCTATGTCACAGCCTATTGGTTTTCATATGAATTTCTGAACGTTACTATTTTCCCTGTTCTACAATGTTGCAGAGCTGGTAAAGTGTAACAGATATAGGCAATGGACTGCAACGGGCACATCAAAGTGTGTGTACTCTTCAAGTAAGTACACATTTGCGGCTGTGAGAAAGAAAGTTCTGTGGAGAAACTGGTTTATTTCTGCACCTCTGGGAGTCTGCTCTGCCCGGGTGACTCCAGTGTGGTTCTTCCAGGATGATGTGTTGCAGTGTGGTATGCCTGTGGAGGACTGAGGCACACTGGTTGATGATTGATAGGCAGGCTCTCTGACAAGCTGCACTCTGAGAGATGGAGGTCCAGCCTCCACAGTAATGGCCTATCAACCGCCTGACAGCATGATCCACCCTCTTAATATTGGGTCTCATACTCCAAACCAAACCGTGGACCCTGCCCACCCCCTCCCAAATCTGTACTGTATGGAATCGCCGTCGCCTTTCTCTCGACTCATAAATGACCATGCAGACTCTTGTACATGCTCACATGCTCATTTCAGAGTGTTACAGTAAGCTCTAAATTACGGTCTATGGTGTATGGGTCAAGGAGATCTGAAATCATCCATTAGCAAAGGAAGAGTAGGGAAAAAACTCTTTAGAATGCACATTTAATTGACTCAACCCTCAGCATGAATTACATTCAGAACAAAGGCTAGATGTGCTGAATTATTCATATGAACCAGCCCCCCAATTTTGGTCCTTAATAAATGAATTTCAGCTGTCTGAAGTGGCTAAACCTAGCCAATAGAACCATCCACACTGAGTGGTTCCTGAAGGTAAATCTCCAGGGAGTTTCCTATCAGCTCAGCCCAGCACACAGCATGTGTCTCTGGTATTGGATGTTTATTTTCTGGGTAACCTTGCAGGGCATCCTATTGGCTCTCCTACAATGAGCAGGGAATTCTCCAAACATCTTCTCCTGTATGGAGCTGTGTGGGTCACAGGGTCAAAGTTGATGGACAGTGGAAGTCCTGACCCAGCTCCAACCGGTTAACATTCCATGCACATACACCTGCCTGGATCTGCTGAGACACAGCAATGGCGGACGTGAGATCTACAAATTGTGTGGGGGTTCAGAGACCGTCAGAGTCATCGTCCTGTGGCTGATTCCTGTGGTGAGCCCTGTGGTTGATTCCTGTGGTGAGCCCTGTAGTTGATTCCTGTGGTGAGCCCTGTGGTTGATTCCTGTGGTGATTCCTGTGGTGAGCCCTGTGGTTGATTCCTGTGGTGAGCCCTGTGGTTGATTCCTGTGGTGAGCCCTGTGGTTGATTCCTGTGGTGAGCCCTGTGGTTGATTCCTACTCCACTCACACATCCAGGGCTCCCCACCTGATGAGCCAGCCTGTCTGCAGGAGGAATTGACTGGCTGCTGGCACATTTTGAGATTAGAGGCGAGGAGGAACCTCTTGCTCTGAAGGGTTTCCATGGACAGAGGTTAAAATGTTAGGTTTGAAGAGGGATGGAGAAAATGGAAAGGAGAGAAAAGATCTAGTATATTTTTTTAAAGAGAGAGCCCATATCAAATACTCTAGTGGCATTGCTAGTATGGACATTTTTTAGTTTAACCAACTGAGGCAGTGGGGATATTCTTTGAACAATAAGACACACTTTTACATTGGTATTATGCCGTTAATACACACAAAACACATCACTTCAGCATGAACACCAAAATCGGATGGGGCACAAAGTACAAAAAAGTAAAAAATAAATGCAAACACCTGAAACAGCTTTTTCCTGCAATCCAGAGCCATAATCATGATGCTTAATTTCTTGTAAAAAAATATGTATATTTTTCTGCATATTTAAGCATATCTAAGAATGGTGGTTATTTTAAGTGGTTATTATTTTTTAATTTTAATTTGATTTAAATTTCACCCCTTTTTCTCCCCAATTGCGTGATATCCAATTGTTTTTAGTAGCTACTAAAAGGTTGAAAGTCATGCGTCCTCCGATACACAACCCAACCAAGCCGCACTGCTTCTTAACACAGCGCGCATCCAACCCCGAAGCCAGCCACACCAATGTGTCGGAGGAAACACCGTGCAACCTTGGTTAGCACTGCGCCCGGCCCGCCACAGGAGTCGCTGGTGCACGATGAGACAGGGACATCCCTACCGGCCAAGCCCTCTCTAACCCGGACGACGCTAGGCCAATTGTGCGTCGCCCCACGGACCTCCCGGTCGCGACAGAGCCTGGGCGCAAACCCAGAGTCTCCGATGGCACAGCTGGCGCTGCAGTACAGCGCCCTTAACCACTACGCCACCCGGGAGGCCCTAAGTGGTTATTCTTTTAAATAAACTAAATATGCTTTCCTGCATCTCTGCTAAAATCTGGGTAACATTTTTTAAAGGAATGTGAGTCTTATTCAGTACATTTAGTAATTGCATGGCAGCAAAGATAGTTAGAAAAGCATGCTACTCAAACGTGTTTTATAGCCAGAAATGGCTTCTGGGGTAGCTAGTTATGAGGTTGGGAGATTGGGAACCTATCTGGGCTAGCTAAAACCAACTTCATAAAATTGCTAGTGGCTAGTAGTATTACAGAGAAACAACAACAAATTTAACAAAGAAATGCAATATATATTGTTTAAACAGGACAAATCTGAGGGGGCACCTTCCCCTGTGCCCCCTATGAGCATGACGCCTCTGGAGGTGTGGGTGTATTCCCAGTTTCCCACAACAGCAGAATTACTCACCTATCCAGTCTATAGTGAAACACACAGTTCCCCCAGTCACCTCTTTACAAGGATTCAGAACAACAGAAGTTGTGTTCCATCCTCCTCTGTGAGAGAAATCAGTCAATGAAATCATGCTCTCTGCCTGCCTTGGGTGGCGAAGGCTTTACTGACACAAACACTCTGAAAGGACAAACAAGTTGCACTGTTCCATTACAAAACATCTCCTCTAGACCGCAGGAAAAGTAATGAAGCCATTTATCAAAAATCACCCAATAACAGCAGCAGTAAACTATAACTTTAGAACCTGCACAAGAACGAAAAATAAGATGCATTATCAAATGTTTAGAACTTATAGATTTAAAGGAAGGCTACTGCCTATTTTCATGAAACGGTTGAATAGAGATATGGCATTCTTTTTGTAAAAGTAGACCTATGTTATATAGTCCAAGGTTTCACATTCTCTACATACTCTGCAGTCTCTGTGTTCGTTTAATTCCCCAAGCATCTCAATCTGTGAGGAGGCTGGAGAGAGAAAGCCCATGACATTTACCACATCCTTGAGCACTTTATGTATCAGGCCTTAAATGACTCCGTCTCCTCAGTATTTCATCCTCTCCACAGGTGTAAGGTGTAATGGGATTTAGCTCTGACAGCATGATCATGTTATTGACCTCCATGAAGTGAGTCATGACTACCAGAGTCAAGATTTTCAACAGTGCAGTTCACATACAGTACCATTAAACAATTTGGACACATCTATTCATTCAAGGGTTTTTCTTGATTTATACTAATTTCTACATTGTAGAATAATTGTGAAGACATCAAAACGATTAAATAACACATATATTATCATTTAGTAACCAAAAAAGGGTTAAACAAATCAAAATATATTTTATATATGATATTCTTCAAAGTAGCCACCCTTTGCCTTGAAGACAGCTTTGCACACTCCTGGTATTCTCTCAACCAGCTTCATGAGATAGTCTCCTGGCAGTGGCGGTTCTAGCTTGCATGGCACCCTGGGCACCCCTCCGCCCCGCGCTTTAGCACCCCCGCCCACATATAAATCTAAAATATATACAAAAATAAGACTCATAAATGTCAAAAAGAAGTAACATAGACAAATACAAACAAATTGTAGTATATAAATACTATAAATACTACAATTATTTTTATTATTACACTAGTGCTAACAAAAAACAAAAAACAAAATACACACAAATAAAACTAAATTGCACAGATCCTAAATCACACAAATACACAAATAGAATAACACACGTATAAAGAAGAGAAGAACCTGATTATTACACTATTGCACTTCAAACAAGAAACACACAAACTAAATTGCGCAACTGCCATCTAAACCCTGACCTTTCTTGCCTTCCTTGATGCAAAGTCATCAATTACATCATCATAAGAAATCTGCCCAGCAGGGTCATGGTCTTCGATGGCAAGTCAGGCAAGTTCTTCAGTTCCTGTGAAAGCTCTCTGTCATCCAAGTCTGAGTGTTCTTTATAGTGCAGTGTCATACTATAGGCCTCACATTGTTTTGTCACCTCCTCATTTGAGAGACATTGGAAGATTGATAGCACTCCAAACTTCTCTCCCACATTTTCCAATGCGGATAATCTTTCCTGATGGACTGTTTGTGCAGTCATAAAGCCTGCTGGCCTGTAGTTGCTGAGACCTCTCTCTGTCTTTCTGAGAAGACTGACTGCAACATCCACATGCATACTGGGAGACTGCATCAGCTTGCTCACATGTTGGATCTCGCTCCAGATGTCATACCACATGACTGTACAGGTGCTGAAGCAGTATGATCCCACCTCCCCTGACAAGGACTGGGTCTCAATCTTTATCACAGGGTCTTTAGTCTGATCCCTCACCTCAAATCAGTGCCTCTGTCATCGCTGCTGCCTGATCCCTCAGTGGCTCGACACTCTTAACTTTACATCTTCAAAGAGATGTCCACATGTTTTTTTCTGGATGGCCCATCGCTGTGTGGAACCTGAGAACAAGGTGTACAGTTTGTGTAAAATGCCAAAGTAACCTGTGGCATCGACAGAACTTTTAGCAGCATCAGCCACAACCAGGTTCAATGGGTGGACCCCACATGGTACAAATAGAGCTCTTGGATTCCTTTCCAGGAGTCTGGCTTGGACACCTTTGTTTTTGCCATTCATGTTGGCCCCATTATCATAAGACTGTCCTCTGCAGTCCTCAAAATGAATTTGTCTAATCTTTTGAGAATCAGGGATGCCAAATGTTGGCCTGCTGACTCCTCTGCCTCCAGAAACCACATCAAATGTTCCTTTATGTGGGGCTCCTCCTTCAGTGACACAATCCTAATAAAACTGGCAGCTGTTCGGTGCGGCTGACATCTGAGGTGCAATCTAGAATGATAGAGAAGAATTTTGGCAGCTTGATGTCACTCACCATTATTGAAATGACCTTGCTGCTCAACAAATCAATGAGTTCATTCTGTATTTGGTGGCCAAGGTAGCTGGTGGTGTGACTCGAGGTCCCTTTTTGGACACGGTTAAGGTGCTCTTTCATGACTGGATCAAATTGTGCCATCAGTAAAACCTCTTTGAGGAAATGTCCATAGTGCAGATTTCTAATTGCCATAGACTGCACAATAGCAGTCAGACGTGTCAACACCTCTCTCCATCTTATCCTTTCAGCCTCAATAAGTGCCATCTCATGCATATCAATTGTGTCCCATTTTTAATCCTCATTGCCAGTTCGTTTCATGTTTTCATGCAGTTTTGATGTCCTGTGAAGTCAGCAAAGAACTTGCATGTTTCCAGTCTGTCAGTCCTGAGTTTGATCAATTAATTTTATTCTTAGAAAAGAGTTTGCAGCAGAAGCAGAAGAGGCTGTTGTTTCTTTCAGAATACACCGATCAACTTCTAGGGAGGTTTTTACCACTCACCGGGGTCTTCCTGAAATATGGGTGGTGGCAACTTCTTCCATCACTCTCATTCCTTGGGAAAACAAAGTTAGGTGGTACTGCAAACTAGTTGTGTCCGAATTATGTCAGTCAGAACTGAAGGCCAGTCAGCAGGGTCTATATACAGTGGTTCATCCTCAGCAGCAGGGTCTGTAGACAGTGGTTCATCCTCAGCAGCAGGGTCTGTAGACAGTGGTTCATCCTCAGCAGCAGGGTCTGTAGACAGTGGTTCATCCTCAGCAGCAGGGTCTGTAGACAGTGGTTCATCCTCAGCAGCAGGGTCTGTAGACAGTGGTTCATCCTCAGCAGCAGGGTCTGTAGACAGTGGTTCATCCTCAGCAGCAGGGTCTGTAGACAGTGGTTCATCCTCAGCAGCAGGGTCTGTAGACAGTGGTTCATCCTCAGCAGCAGGGTCTGTAGACAGTGGTTCATCCTCAGCAGCAGGGTCTGTAGACAGTGGTTCATCCTCAGCAGCAGGGTCTGTAGACAGTGGTTCATCCTCAGCAGCAGGGTCTGTAGACAGTGGTTCATCCTCAGCAGCAGGGTCTGTAGACAGTGGTTCATCCTCAGCAGCAGGGTCTGTAGACAGTGGTTCATCCTCAGCAGCAGGGTCTGTAGACAGTGGTTCATCCTCAGCAGCAGGGTATGTAGACAGTGGTTCATCCTCAGCAGCAGGGTATGTAGACAGTGGTTCATCCTCAGCAGCAGGGTCTGTAGACAGTGGTTCATCCTCAGCAGCAGGGTCTGTAGACAGTGGTTCATCCTCAGCAGCAGGGTCTGTAGACAGTGGTTCATCCTCAGCAGCAGGGTCTGTAGACAGTGGTTCATCCTCAGCAGCAGGGTCTGTAGACAGTGGTTCATCCTCAGCAGCAGGGTCTGTAGACAGTGGTTCATCCTCAGCAGCAGGGTCTGTAGACAGTGGTTCATCCTCAGCAGCAGGGTCTGTAGACAGTGGTTCATCCTCAGCAGCAGGGTCTGTAGACAGTGGTTCATCCTCAGCAGCAGGGTATGTAGACAGTGGTTCATCCTCAGCAGCAGGGTCTGTAGACAGTGGTTCATCCTCAGCAGCAGGGTCTGTAGACAGTGGTTCATCCTCAGCAGCAGGGTCTGTAGACAGTGGTTCATCCTCAGCAGCAGGGTCTGTAGACAGTGGTTCATCCTCAGCAGCAGGGTCTGTAGACAGTGGTTCATCCTCAGCAGCAGGGTCTGTAGACAGTGGTTCATCCTCAGCAGCAGGGTCTGTAGACAGTGGTTCATCCTCAGCAGCAGGGTCTGTAGACAGTGGTTCATCCTCAGCAGCAGGGTCTGTAGACAGTGGTTCATCCTCAGCAGCAGGGTCTGTAGACAGTGGTTCATCCTCAGGCAGCAGGGTCTGTAGACAGTGGTTCATCCTCAGCAGCAGGGTCTGTAGACAGTGGTTCATCCTCAGCAGCAGAGTCTGTAGACAGTGGTTCATCCTCAGCAGCAGGGTCTGTAGACAGTGGTTCATCCTCAGCAGCAGGGTCTGTAGACAGGGTTCATCCTCAGCAGCAGGGTCTGTAGACAGTGGTTCATCCTCAGCAGCAGGGTCTGTAGACAGTGGTTCATCCTCAGCAGCAGGGTCTGTAGACAGTGGTTCATCCTCGGCAGCAGAGTCTGTAGACAGTGGTTCATCCTCAGCAGCAGTGTCTATAGACAGTGGTTCATCCTCAGCAGCAGGGTCTGTAGACAGGGGTTCATCCTCAGCAGCAGGGTCTATAGACAGTGGTTCATCCTCAGCAGCAGGGTCTGTAGACAGTGGTTCATCCTCAGCAGCAGGGTCTGTAGACAGTGGTTCATCCTCAGCAGCAGGGTCTGTAGACAGTGGTTCATCCTCAGCAGCAGGGTCTGTAGACAGTGGTTCATCCTCAGCAGCAGGGTCTGTAGACAGTGGTTCATCCTCAGCAGCAGGGTCTGTAGACAGTGGTTCATCCTCGGCAGCAGAGTCTGTAGACAGTGGTTCATCCTCAGCAGCAGTGTCTATAGACAGTGGTTCATCCTCAGCAGCAGGGTCTGTAGACAGGGTTCATCCTCAGCAGCAGGGTCTATAGACAGTGGTTCATCCTCAGCAGCAGGGTCTGTAGACAGTGGTTCATCCTCAGCAGCAGGGTCTGTAGACAGTGGTTCATCCTCAGCAGCAGGGTCTGTAGACAGTGGTTCATCCTCAGCAGCAGGGTCTGTAGACAGTGGTTCATCCTCAGCAGCAGGGTCTGTAGACAGGGTTCATCCTCAGCAGCAGGGTCTGTAGACAGTGGTTCATCCTCAGCAGCAGGGTCTGTAGAGTGGTTCATCCTCAGCAGCAGGGTCTGTAGACAGTGGTTCATCCTCAGCAGCAGGGTCTGTAGACAGTGGTTCATCCTCAGCAGCAGGGTCTGTAGACAGTGGTTCATCCTCAGCAGCAGGGTCTGTAGACAGTGGTTCATCCTCAGCAGCAGGGTCTGTAGACAGTGGTTCATCCTCAGCAGCAGGGTCTGTAGACAGTGGTTCATCCTCAGCAGCAGGGTCTGTAGACAGTGGTTCATCCTCAGCAGCAGGGTCTGTAGACAGTGGTTCATCCTCAGCAGCAGGGTATGTAGACAGTGGTTCATCCTCAGCAGCAGGGTATGTAGACAGTGGTTCATCCTCAGCAGCAGGGTCTGTAGACAGTGGTTCATCCTCAGCAGCAGGGTCTGTAGACAGTGGTTCATCCTCAGCAGCAGGGTCTGTAGACAGTGGTTCATCCTCAGCAGCAGGGTCTGTAGACAGTGGTTCATCCTCAGCAGCAGGGTCTGTAGACAGTGGTTCATCCTCAGCAGCAGGGTCTGTAGACAGTGGTTCATCCTCAGCAGCAGGGTCTGTAGACAGTGGTTCATCCTCAGCAGCAGGGTCTGTAGACAGTGGTTCATCCTCAGCAGCAGGGTATGTAGACAGTGGTTCATCCTCAGGCAGCAGGGTCTGTAGACAGTGGTTCATCCTCAGCAGCAGGGTCTGTAGACAGTGGTTCATCCTCAGCAGCAGAGTCTGTAGACAGTGGTTCATCCTCAGCAGCAGGGTCTGTAGACAGTGGTTCATCCTCAGCAGCAGGGTCTGTAGACAGGGGTTCATCCTCAGCAGCAGGGTCTGTAGACAGTGGTTCATCCTCAGCAGCAGGGTCTGTAGACAGTGGTTCATCCTCAGCAGCAGGGTCTGTAGACAGTGGTTCATCCTCGGCAGCAGAGTCTGTAGACAGTGGTTCATCCTCAGCAGCAGTGTCTATAGACAGTGGTTCATCCTCAGCAGCAGGGTCTGTAGACAGGGGTTCATCCTCAGCAGCAGGGTCTATAGACAGTGGTTCATCCTCAGCAGCAGGGTCTGTAGACAGTGGTTCATCCTCAGCAGCAGGGTCTGTAGACAGTGGTTCATCCTCAGGTCTGTAGACAGTGGTTCATCCTCAGCAGCAGGGTCTGTAGACAGTGGTTCATCCTCAGCAGCAGGGTCTGTAGACAGTGGTTCATCCTCAGCAGCAGGGTCTGTAGACAGTGGCTCATCCTCGGCAGCAGAGTCTGTAGACAGTGGTTCATCCTCAGCAGCAGTGTCTATAGACAGTGGTTCATCCTCAGCAGCAGGGTCTGTAGACAGGGGTTCATCCTCAGCAGCAGGGTCTATAGACAGTGGTTCATCCTCAGCAGCAGGGTCTGTAGACAGTGGTTCATCCTCAGCAGCAGGGTCTGTAGACAGTGGTTCATCCTCAGCAGCAGGGTCTGTAGACAGTGGTTCATCCTCAGCAGCAGGGTCTGTAGACAGTGGTTCATCCTCAGCAGCAGGGTCTGTAGACAGGGGTTCATCCTCAGCAGCAGGGTCTGTAGACAGTGGTTCATCCTCAGCAGCAGGGTCTGTAGACAGGGGTTCATCCTCAGCAGCAGGGTCTGTAGACAGTGGTTCATCCTCAGCAGCAGGGTCTGTAGACAGTGGTTCATCCTCAGCAGCAGGGTCTGTAGACAGCATCCTCAGCAGCAGGGTCTGTAGACAGTGGTTCATCCTCAGCAGCAGGGTCTGTAGACAGTGGTTCATCCTCAGCAGCAGGGTCTGTAGACAGTGGTTCATCCTCAGGCAGCAGGGTCTGTAGACAGTGGTTCATCCTCAGCAGCAGGGTCTGTAGACAGTGGTTCATCCTCAGCAGCAGTCTGTAGACAGTGGTCATCCTCAGCAGCAGGGTCTGTAGACAGTGGTTCATCCTCAGCAGCAGGGTCTGTAGACAGGGGTTCATCCTCAGCAGCAGGGTCTGTAGACAGTGGTTCATCCTCAGCAGCAGGGTCTGTAGACAGTGGTTCATCCTCAGCAGCAGGGTCTGTAGACAGTGGTTCATCCTCGGCAGCAGAGTCTGTAGACAGTGGTTCATCCTCGGCAGCAGTGTCTATAGACAGTGGTTCATCCTCAGCAGCAGGGTCTGTAGACAGGGGTTCATCCTCAGCAGCAGGGTCTATAGACAGTGGTTCATCCTCAGCAGCAGGGTCTGTAGACAGTGGTTCATCCTCAGCAGCAGGGTCTGTAGACAGTGGTTCATCCTCAGCAGCAGGGTCTGTAGACAGTGGTTCATCCTCAGCAGCAGGGTCTGTAGACAGTGGTTCATCCTCAGCAGCAGGGTCTGTAGACAGTGGTTCATCCTCAGCAGCAGGGTCTGTAGACAGGGGTTCATCCTCGGCAGCAGTGTCTATAGACAGTGGTTCATCCTCAGCAGCAGGGTCTGTAGACAGGGGTTCATCCTCAGCAGCAGGGTCTATAGACAGTGGTTCATCCTCAGCAGCAGGGTCTGTAGACAGTGGTTCATCCTCGGCAGCAGAGTCTGTAGACAGTGGTTCATCCTCAGCAGCAGTGTCTATAGACAGTGGTTCATCCTCAGCAGCAGGGTCTGTAGACAGGGGTTCATCCTCAGCAGCAGGGTCTATAGACAGTGGTTCATCCTCAGCAGCAGGGTCTGTAGACAGTGGTTCATCCTCAGCAGCAGGGTCTGTAGACAGTGGTTCATCCTCAGCAGCAGGGTCTGTAGACAGTGGTTCATCCTCAGCAGCAGGGTCTGTAGACAGTGGTTCATCCTCAGCAGCAGGGTCTGTAGACAGTGGTTCATCCTCAGCAGCAGGGTCTGTAGACAGGGTCTCCTCGGCAGCAGAGTCTGTAGACAGTGGTTCATCCTCAGCAGTGTCTATAGACAGTGGTTCATCCTCAGCAGCAGGGTCTGTAGACAGGGGTTCATCCTCAGCAGCAGGGTCTATAGACAGTGGTTCATCCTCAGCAGCAGGGTCTGTAGACAGTGGTTCATCCTCAGCAGCAGGGTCTGTAGACAGTGGTTCATCCTCAGCAGCAGGGTCTGTAGACAGTGGTTCATCCTCAGCAGCAGGGTCTGTAGACAGTGGTTCATCCTCAGCAGCAGGGTCTGTAGACAGGGGTTCATCCTCAGCAGCAGGGTCTGTAGACAGTGGTTCATCCTCAGCAGCAGGGTCTGTAGACAGGGGTTCATCCTCAGCAGCAGGGTCTGTAGACAGTGGTTCATCCTCAGCAGCAGGGTCTGTAGACAGTGGTTCATCCTCAGCAGCAGGGTCTGTAGACAGTCGTTCATCCTCAGCAGCAGGGTCTGTAGACAGTGGTTCATCCTCAGCAGCAGGGTCTGTAGACAGTGGTTCATCCTCAGCAGCAGGGTCTGTAGTGGTTCATCCTCAGGCAGCAGGGTCTGTAGACAGTGGTTCATCCTCAGCAGCAGGGTCTGTAGACAGTGGTTCATCCTCAGCAGCAGAGTCTGTAGACAGTGGTTCATCCTCAGCAGCAGGGTCTGTAGACAGTGGTTCATCCTCAGCAGCAGGGTCTGTAGACAGGGGTTCATCCTCAGCAGCAGGGTCTGTAGACAGTGGTTCATCCTCAGCAGCAGGGTCTGTAGACAGTGGTTCATCCTCAGCAGCAGGGTCTGTAGACAGTGGTTCATCCTCGGCAGCAGAGTCTGTAGACAGTGGTTCATCCTCGGCAGCAGTGTCTATAGACAGTGGTTCATCCTCAGCAGCAGGGTCTGTAGACAGGGGTTCATCCTCAGCAGCAGGGTCTATAGACAGTGGTTCATCCTCAGCAGCAGGGTCTGTAGACAGTGGTTCATCCTCAGCAGCAGGGTCTGGGTCATCCTCAGTCTGTAGACAGTGGTTCATCCTCAGCAGCAGGGTCTGTAGGTGGTTCATCCTCAGCAGCAGGGTCTGTAGACAGTGGTTCATCCTCAGCAGCAGGGTCTGTAGACAGGGGTTCATCCTCAGCAGCAGGGTCTGTAGACAGTGGTTCATCCTCAGCAGCAGGGTCTGTAGACAGGGGTTCATCCTCAGCAGCAGGGTCTGTAGACAGTGGATCATCCTCAGCAGCAGGGTCTGTAGACAGTGGTTCATCCTCAGCAGCAGGGTCTGTAGACAGTGGTTCATCCTCAGCAGCAGGGTCTGTAGACAGTCCTTCATCCTCCGCAGCAGGGTCTGTAGACAGTGGTTCATCCTCAGCATCAGGATTTAGTGGGGATGCTGCAACAGGCATTTCTAATGGAGAGCACACGGGCATTAGTTTGCACACTTTATTCACAGCATTTATAGTGGGGGATCATCCCACATACACACCCAGTAATAATAAAATCAGCATTGTTACCTACAATATGGAAACTTAGAACTTTGCAAAAGGGAAATTATTTATTTTGTTTATGTTTATGTTATGTTACAAACACACCTGAAGAATCCTGCTGGGGAGAAGTGGAAGCAAATGGGTCTTCATCTTCATCCTCAGGCTCAGACAACATTTGTGAAGACACCTGTGTGGCTGAGGAGGTGATGGCTCCTCATCCTGAGGCTCCGAGATCATTTCTGAAGAGGCCTGTGTGGCTGAGGAGGTGATGGCTCCTCATCCTGAGGCTCCGAGACCATTTCTGAAGAGGCCTGTGTGGCTGAGGAGGTAGATGGCGCCTTGTCCTGGTCAGTGCCAGAGGGTGCTCCAAAATATTTCATTAGTGCCCCTGAATTTGCATTGAAATACAGTATATGAGTCTGACACCCTAAATACATTTGTTGCACATTTAAATATACATGTCATTATGCACAATTGATCAAACTTTCAGAATTGGAACCAAAGGAACCATACAACCCCCTGGACTAATTCTAGGCATAAGACACCCCAAAAAACTCAATATATCCCAAAAGATACAAAATATCAGCATAAGATAGACATCTTTTAAGTTAGCCTACAGCATTGGAAATTCACCTTACTGAGCTTAGGACCTAGTCAATACAATCACAGAAAACTTTTATGATGTCACCTCAATGAAAGTTAACCAAATCAATAATGTGCTAGTTAGGTTGTAATCGTTTTGCTGCAGGCTACACACATCATTATGATGAAACTGTGTGAAATCATATCCACGCTAGTTGGACAGAAAACGGAATATTGTCGCCCTATGTGTAATAGCATAGCAAGCAACATAGCAGCATAGGCTAACAAACACAACTGTTATACTAGCCTATTTCATGACATGCATAATATTATACTCATAAAGAGATGACATAGCTGCATACCTTATTCTTTTGCGCATTTCTCCTCTTCTTCTTTCCTCTTTTTCCTAAACTGGGCACATGATGGCTTAGACCTTTTCTTATCCATTTGTGTTGATTTGGCACTCGAGCATCAATACATTACCGATCCCCCAACACTGTCAACCAGGAGTCAATACTAAACCAATTCACCTTGGTGGTGTGCAGACTGGTTTTATATTATTCGTAACAATTTTACACAAACTGGGAAAAAAAATGCAAACAATATGTCTGTGAAACTATATATTCACAGAATTATGAATGAATTGTGGTTTATTTGGTAGCATTTCGTAGTGTGACTGATTTTACTAATTTCATTAGTACTGTACAAAGTTAGAGTTGCGCTATTTGATAGATTCCCCCGCTCACCCTACCTCGGGCATCCAGTGGGGAAACCTGAGGTCATCCTACCCCCGCCCCCCTACCTATCTCGTACTTCTGAATGGGAGCTTCCCAGGCAGTCCCCTGCCTAGCTCACAAACTAGAATCAGGGCGCCCACTCCGACCCACAGTCCCACACGGTGACATTATATAATTGACGTGGCGTACAAATGAGCTATAGAAAAGTGATCGCACAAATGTCACCATTCCAACAAAAAAATGGTGCGACTGCCCATACCTAAATCCGCCACTGTCTCCTGGAATGCATTTCAATTAACAGGTGTGCCTTGTTAAAAGTTCATGCGTTTGAGCCAATGCATTTGTGTTGTGACAAGGAAAGGGTGGTATAGAGAAGATAGCCCTATTTGGCAAAAGACCGAGTCCATTTTTTGTCAAGAACCAATCAAATAAGCAAAGAGGAACAACAGTCCATCATCACTTTAAGACATGAAGGTCAGTCAATATGGAAAATGTCAAGAACTTTGAAAGTTTCTTCAAGTGCAGTCACAAAAACCATCAAGAGCTATGATGAAACTGGCTCTCACGAGGACCGCCACAGGAAAGGAAGACCCAGAGTTACCTCTGCTGCAGAGGATAAGTTCATTAGAGTTACCAGCCTCAGAAATGGCTTCACAAAGTTCAAATAACAGACACATCTCAACATCAACTGTTCAGAGGAGACTGCGTGAATCAGGCCTTCATGGTTGAATTGCTGAAAAGAAACCACTACTAAATGACATCAATAAGAAGAAGAATCTTGCTTGAGCCAAGAAACACAAGCAACTGACATTAGACCGGTGGAAATGTGTCCTTTGGTCTGGAGTCTAAATTTGAGATTTGGGGTTCCAACCAACCGCCGTGTCTTTGTGAGACGCAGAGTAGGTGAACGGATGATCTCCACATGTGTGGTTTCCACCGTGAAGCATGGAGGAGGAGGTGTGATGTGTGGGGGGGCTTTGCTAGTAAATTCAAGGCGCACTTAACCAGCATGGCTACCACAACATTCTGCAACAATACGCCATTCCATCTGGTTTGTGCTGAGTGTGACTATATTTTGTTTTTCAACAGGACAATGACCCAACACACCTCCAGGCTGTGTAAGGGCTATTTGACCAAGAAGGAGAGTGATGGAGTGCTGCATCAGATAACCTGGCCTCCGCAATCACCCGACCTCAACCCAATTGAGATGGTTTGGGATGAGTTGGACCACAGAGTGAAGGAAAACAAGTGCTCAGCATATGTGGGAACTCCTTCATGACTGTTGGAAAAGCATTCCAGGTGAAGCTGGCTGAGAGAATTCCAAGTGTGTGCAAAGATGTCATCAAGGCCAAATGGTTTTGATGTCTTCACAATTATTCTACAATGTAGAAAATAGTCAAAATAAAGAAAACCCTTTAATCAGTAGGTGTGTCCAAACTTTTGACTGGTACTGTATGTTTTCCTAGAAAAAAGGATTGCTCAACTTGCCCCTATGTTATAAATCATATTTTCCTTCCAATCTTTCAAATTAATAATTACACGATGTTGATGTAAGCTAAATTAAGTCCAACTAAATTTGTTGAAAATGTGTCATTTAATGAGTATGAATGCAATACATATTTTAATATTTATGATTGAATATGTTTACCATAAGGAGGTTGTGCCTTGGAAAAGAACTAGGATATTAACCGCAGTGGGCAAAATCAGTGTTTATTGGTAGTCTTAAATAGATCAACTTGGAAACAAAAGTATACACCTCACACACATGGTTACGGGCTTAATTAAAATAAGATACCTGTACCATGTCAAATAGAGTTGAAATGTATTACATTTTCAGTTTGCATGCCAATATTTCACTTTATATACATCACAGAAGACTGAAATTGTTTGACATAGAAACACCAGATTGTCAGCGTAAAAAATAAATGTTTATTCATTATGAAATTATGAAAAATATTAGTAACATTCCACCCATGAGGCCACTAGGTCATTTGACTGCAGGAAAGGGCTATGATTGTTCTCACATGGACAAGTGTGCCAAGCCAAATGTACCCTCATTCTCTGGATTACAGACACTGTAATCTCCCAGCATGCTCCATGGCTTTAGTGATCACCTCAGCATCTGGAAAGGATACAACAACAGGTATGATCTGAGTGAACCAAGCCAATTGATCAACAGTGATTTGATTTACAGTGAACTCTGCCGCTGAACTGACAAAGACTGTGACATGCTCTGTTTCCTGGTGATTATACAGTGTCTCCAGAAAGTATTCGTACCCATTGACTTATTGCATATTTTGTTGGGTTACAGGCTGAATTCAAAATTGATTAAATATATTTTTTTCTCACCCATCTACACACAATTCTCCATAATGACAAAGTGAAAACATGTTTTTAGAATGTTTTCTAAATTAAATATAGAAATCCAGCATTTACATACAGTTGAAGTCAGAAGTTTACATACACTTAGTGTCACGTCCTGACCTTAGTTCCTTTTGTATGTTTCTATTTTAGGTTGGTCAGGGCGTGAGTTGGGGTGGGCATTCAATGTTTTTGTTCTACGTTTGGTATTTCTATGTGTTTGGCCTGGTATGGTTCTCAATCAGAGACAACGATTGACAGCTGCCTCTGATTGGGAACCATACCAGGCCAAACACATAGAAATACCAAACGTAGAACAAAAACATTGAATGCCCACCGGAACTCACACTTAGGTAGCCTGCTTTCCCACTCTTGTTTGTGGGTGGTTATTTTCTGTTGAGTGTGTTTTGCACCTGACGGAGCTGTTTCGGTTGTTTCTTTTGTTCCTTGTTGTATTTAGTGTTCAGTTTATTAAAATAATGATGAACACTTAACACGCTGCATCTTGGTCCTCACCTTCTTCCACCAACAGTCGTTACACTTAGGTTGGAGTCACTAAAACTTGTTTTTTTAACCACTCCACAAATTTCTTGTTAACAAGCTATAGTTTTGGCAAGTCGGTTAGGACATCTACTTTGTGTATGACACAAGTACTTTTTCCAACAATTGTTTACAGACAGATTATTTCACTTATAATTCACTGTATCACAATTCCAGTGAGTCAGAAGTTAACCTACACTAAGTTGACTGTGCATTAAACAGTTTGGAAAATTCCAGAAAATTATGTCATGGCTTTAGAAGCTTGGCAGGCTAAACTGTCTGCCATCCAGGACCTCTACACCAGGCGGTGTCAGGCGGTGTCAGAGGAAGGCCCTAAAAATGGTCAAAGACCCCAGCCACCCTAGTCATAGACTGTTCTCTCTACTGCCATATGGCAAGCAGTACCGGATTGCCAAGTCTAGGACAAAAAGGCTTCTCAACAGTTTTTACCCCCAAGCCATAAGACTGCAGAACAGTTATTCAAATAGATACCTGGACTATTTGCATTGTGTGCTCCCCCAACCCCTCTTTTACACTGCTGCTACTCTTTGTTAATAATATATGCATAGTCACTTTAACTAAACATTCATGTACATACTACCTCAATTGTCCCGACCAACCAGTGCCCCCGCACTTTGCCTAACCGGGCCATCTGCATTGCGTCCCGCCACCTGCCAACCCCTCTTTTACGCTACTGCTACTCTCTGTTTATAATATATGCATAGTCACTTTAACCATATCTACATGTACATAATACCTCAATCAGCCTGACTAACCGGTGTCTGTATGTAGCCTCGCTACTGTTATTTTTCACTGTCTTTTTACTGTTGTTTTTATTTCTTTACTTACCTATTGTTCACCTAATACCTTTTTTGCACTGTTGGTTAGAGCCTGTAAGTAAGCGTTTCACTGTAACCTTGTATTCGGCGCACGTGACAAATAAACTTTGATTTGATTTGATTCTGACAGGCTAATTGACATCATTTGAGTCAATTGGAGGTGTACCTGTGGATGTATTTCAAGGCCTACCTTCAAATTCAGTGCGTCTTTGCTTGACATCATGGGAAAATCAAAGGAAATCAGCCACGACCTCAGAAAAAAAATTGTAGACCTCCACAAGTCTGTTTCATCCCTGGGAGCAATTTCTAAACGCCTGAAGGTACTACGTTCATCTATACAAACGATAGTATGCAAGTATAAACACCATGGGACCACGCATCCATCATACCACTCGGGAAGGAAACGGGTTCTGTCTCCTAAAGTTTGACCCAAGTTAAACAATTTAAAGAAAATGCTACCAAATACTAATTGAGTGTATGTAAACTTCTGACCCACTGGGAATGTGATGAAAGAAATAAAATAAATAATTATCTCTACTATTATTCTGACATTTCACATTCTTAAAATAAAGTGGTGATCCTAACTGACCTAAGAAAGGGATTTTTTTACGAGGATTAAATGTCAGGAATTGTGAAAAACTGAGTTTAAATGTATTTGGCTAAGGTGTATGTAAACTTCCGACTTCAACTGTATATACAAAGATTTTTTAAAGTGACAAGGATTGCACAATAAATTATTATTTCCATTGTGGTCGGTCCCCTTTTGTTTTTACATGAATACATACACATTTACACAGATACAGACAGACACATTACATTGATAGAGATAAAAAATGCTCAACCTTTAGATGAGTATGAGGGGGAAGGTTAAGTCAAATTCTTACAATCATGTTTTGCTGGTAGCTTATTCTTTATACGTTTGGGGCTGCTGGTGAACCATGATGTGACGGCATAATAAAAGTTACACTGGACTTGCACACTTGCCAGTGTTTTTAGGATGTCTATAGCTAGGGTTCCATCCAATTGGCGACAGATTTTCATGTAAATATATATTTTTTAATTATAAAAACTAAATGTAATTTCAGAGTTTCCTTTAGGAAAATGTGCTGCTTGACAACATGACAGGGAAGATTTTAATGTACTGGACATTTAAGAAATTTAACGGCCTTCCATATGCATTCAGAGCCAACCTGGCACAGCCAGCGGCGTCAATAAATAAGAGATGTTGGCCAATTAAGCAACATTTACATGTCCTTAAAATAGCCTTTCTAATATTACAAAATGATGTGTAGCATATTTTAAACTTAATAGCCAATTTTTTCCATCTCACGGTTAAGCTGTCAGAGATTAGAGTACTAAATGTATCAGGGCATTGCATGCAAAGGCTTAGGTGTCCACCGAATGCACTGTATATAAAGAAAGAGAAGCTCAGCCTAACCCCAGATAGAGATATACAGGTGGCATGCTATGGCATTGACATGCACTTCTTTATGTCAGAGGACTACTGCGTCTGCTATACAGATATAGACGTACAGAGGGAGGGTAATTCTTACATTTTCGATTTGAATATTTTGTATGAACATAAGCATTATATTGTTAGATTATAGGAATCACTCTGGTAGGCCTGAAACAGCCTTCCTCACCTCAAGTTCAACTGTCGGAGTCAACTGTTGCACTGCCTTCACATCATCGCAGTGCTACTGTAGCTGTGCCACTAGAGATCCTGGGTTCGAGTCCAGGATCTGTCGCACCCTGCTGCGACCGGGAGACCCATGGGACGCATACAATTGGCTCAGCATCGTCCGGGTTAGGCGAGGGTTTGGCCAGCATGAATGTTCTTGTCCCATTGCGCACTAGCGACTCCTGTGGCGGGCCAGGCGCAGTGCACGTTAAACATGGTAGTCAGGTGCACAGTGTTTCCTCCGACACATTGGTGCAGCTGGCTTCTGGGTTAAGCGGGCATTGTGTCAAGAAGCAGTGCGGCTTGGTTGGGTTGTGTTTCGGAGGACGCACGGCTCTCGACCTTCGCCTTTCCCGAGTCCATGCGGGAGTTGCAGCGATGGGACAAGATTGTAACTACCAATTGGATACCACAAAGTTGGGGAGAAAAAGGGCAAAAAATAAATACAAATAAATAAATCATAGGCCTGCAATAGCTAAAGCTTAATAATAGCCAAACCATACCAAACCTTCACAAAAGTTTCTAAACTATATTTGGGTAATATCAAAAGTAAGTCAGGCCATTGTTTATAGGGAAAATACGAGCAGAAGAGCAAATGTAAACCAGGGTAAAAACACACTACCCTACCCAGTTCCCCCCAAAAAACCACACAACCCTCCGCAAAGCAAAAACCTAAGTACATTTTTACAACCCTCCCCAGTAAATTTGAATATGTCCTTTAGAATTACCTTTGACAGTGATTACAGCTGTGAGTCTTTCTTGGTTAGTCTCTAAGAGCTTTGCACACCTGGATTGTACAATATTTGCACATGGTTATTTAAAACATTTATCTATTTCAGTCAAATTGGTTGTTGATCATTGGTTGTTGAACATTCAATGTCATCCTGTTTAAAAAAAAAAATGTTAACCTTTATTTGGTAAGCAACTCCAGTGTATATTTGGCCTTGCATTTTATGTTATTTTTTAGGTCATTTTAGGTAAATTTGTCTCCTAGTGTCAGTTGGAAAGCAGACTGAACCAGGTTTTCCTCTATGATTTTGCCTGTGCTTAGCTCAATTCCGTTTATTTTTATCCTAAGAGACTCCCTAGTCCTTGCCGATGACAAGCATACCCATAACATGATGCAGCCATCAACATGCTTGAAAATATTAAAGAGTGGTACTCCGTCATGTGTTGTGTTGGATTTGCCTCAAACATAACGCTTTGTATTCAGGATATAAAGTTCATTTCTTTGCCACATTTTTTGCAGTTTTACTTTAGTGCCTTATTGCAAACAGGATGCATGTTTTGGAATAATTTTATTCTGTACAGGCTTTCTTTTTTTCACTCTGTAATTTAGGATAGTATTGTGGAGTAACTACAAGGTTGTTGATCCATCCTCAGTTTTTTCCTATCACAGCCATTAAACACTGTAACTGTTTTAAAGTCACCATGTCATGTTATGTCTTGTCCCTGTGCTTTCCCTTCTCTTCGTTTCCCCCTGCTGGTCGTATTAGGTTACTCTCTCTCTCTCTCTCTCTCGTTCCGTTCCTGCTCCCAGCTGTTCCTCATTCTCCTAACGACCTCGTTTACTCTCTCACACCTGTCCCCTCTTTTGCCCTCTGATTAAGTCTCTATTTCTCTCTCTGTTTCTGCTTCTGTCCTTGTCGGATTCTTGTTTGCTTTGCCCTTGTCCCGTCCTGTCGTAATCTGCCTCTTCATCAGATGCTGCGTGTGAGCAGGTGTCTCTGTCCACTACGGCCCGCGCCTACCCAGAGGGACCTGCAGTCTGTTGCCGCTAGCCCTGCAATTCTCCTCTACTACTAGAAGGAGGACTCTCCTGCAAAGATAGAGGATTTATGTTTTCCCTGTTTGGACATCTCCTGTAAAGATTGAGGATTATGTTTTCCCTGTTTGGACATTAAAAGACTCTGTTTCTGTTGAATCGCTGTTGGGTCCTCACTCATCTGCATAACAGAAGAATCCGACCAAGAATGGACCCAGCGACTTCGGATCCTCTCTACTCAGCCGTCGAGATCCAGGGAGCGATGCTAGGCAGACACGAGCAGGAATTGTCTGCTGCTCGACATGCCGTTGAGACCCTGGCCGCCCAAGTCTCCGACCTCTCGAAACATATTCACAATCTCCGCCTCGATCCACCGGCTACTTCCAGGGCTTCCGAGTCTCCGGAGCCCAGAATTAATAACCCACCGTGTTACTCTGGGGAGCCCACTGAATGCCGCTCGTTCCTCACCCAGTGTGATATTGTGTTCTCTCTCCAGCCCAACACGTACTCCAGGGGTACAGCTCGTATCGCCTACGTCATATCTCTCCTTACTGGACGGGCTCGTGAGTGGGGCACGGCAATCTGGGAGGCAAGGGCTGAGTGTACTAACCAGTATCAGAACTTTAAGGAGGAGATGATACGGGTTTTTGATCGTTCAGTTTTTGGGAAAGAAGCTTCCAGGGCCCTGTCTTCCCTATGTCAAGGGAATCGATCCATAACGGACTACTCTATAGAGTTTCGCACTCTTGCTGCCTCCAGTGACTGGAACGAGCCGGCGTTGCTCGTTTACCTCCTCCACGCGGAGGTAAAGGATGAGATTCTCTCCCGGGAGGTTCCTTCCAGCGTGGATTCTTTGATTGAACTCGCTATTCGTATGGAACGACGGGTAGATCTTCGTCACCGAGCTCGTGGAAGAGAGCTCGCGTTATCCGTTTCCCCCCTCTCCGCATCACTACCATCTTCCTCCAGTGGCTCAGGTGCTGAGCCCATGCAGCTGGGGGGTATTCGCATCTCGACTAAGGAGAGGGAACGGAGAATCACCAACCGCCTCTGTCTCTATTGCGGTTCCGCTGGTCATTTTGTCATTTCATGTCCAGTAAAAGCCAGAGCTCATCAGTAAGCGGAGGGCTACTGGTGAGCGCTACTACTCAGGTCTCTCCTTCAAGATCCTGTACTACCTTGTCGGTCCATCTACGCTGGACCGGTTCGGCAGCTTCCTGCAGTGCCTTGATAGACTCTGGGGCGGAGGGCTGTTTTATGGACGAAGCCTGGGCTCGGGAACATGACATTCCTCTCAGACAGTTAGGGAGCCCACGGCCATGTTCGCCTTGGATGGTAGTCCTCTCCCCAGTATTCAGCGTGAAACGCTACCTTTAACCCTCACTGTCTCTGGTAATCATAGCGAAACCATTTCTTTTTTGATTTTTCGTTCACCTTTTACACCTGTTGTTTTGGGCCATCCCTGGCTAGTGTGTCATAATCCTTCTATTAATTGGTCAAGTAATTCTATCCTCTCCTGGAACGTCTCTTGTCATGTGAAATGTTTAATGTCTGCTATCCCTCCTGTTTCTTCTGCCCCCTCTTCACAGGAGGAGCCTGGTGATTTGACAGGGGTGCCGGAGGAATATCATGATCTGCGCACGGTCTTCAGTCGGTCCAGGGCCACCTCCCTTCCTCCTCACCGGTCGTATGATTGTAGTATAGATCTCCTTCCGGGTACCACTCCCCCCCGGGGTAGACTATACTCTCTGTCGGCTCACGAACGTAAGGCTCTCGAAGATTATTTGTCTGTAGCTCTCGACGCCGGTACCGTAGTCCCTTCCTCCTCTCCCGCCGGAGCGGGGTTTTTTTTTGTTAAGAAAAAGGACGGGACCCTGCGCCCCTGCGTGGATTATCGAGGTCTGAATGACATAACGGTTAAGAATCGTTATCCGCTTCCCCTTATGTCTTCAGCCTTCGAGATCCTGCAGGGAGCCAGGTTTTTCACTAAGTTGGACCTTCGTAACGCTTACCATCTCGTGCGCATCAGGGAGGGGGACGAGTGGAAAACGGCGTTTAACACTCCGTTAGGGCATTTTGAATACCGGGTTCTGCCGTTCGGTCTCGCTAACGCTCCAGCTGTCTTTCAGGCATTAGTGAATGATGTACTGAGAGACATGCTGAACATCTTTGTTTTCGTTTACCTTGACGATATCCTGATTTTTTCACCGTCACTCCAGATTCATGTTCAGCACGTTCGACGTGTCCTCCAGCGCCTTTTAGAGAATTGTCTTTATGTGAAGGCTGAGAAGTGCGCTTTTCATGTCTCCTCCGTCACATTTCTCGGTTCTGTTATTTCCGCTGAAGGCATTCAGATGGATTCCGCTAAGGTCCAAGCCGTCAGTGATTGGCCCGTCCCTAAGTCACGTGTCGAGCTGCAGCGCTTTCTCGGTTTCGCGAATTTCTATCGTCGTTTCATTCGTAATTTCGGTCAGGTGGCAGCTCCTCTCACAGCCCTTACTTCTGTCAAGACGTGCTTTAAGTGGTCCGTTTCCGCCCAGGGAGCTTTTGATCTCCTCAAGAAGCGTTTTACATCCGCTCCTATCCTTGTTACACCTGACGTCTCTAGACAGTTCATTGTCGAGGTTGACGCGTCAGAGGTGGGCGTGGGAGCCATTCTGTCCCAGCGCTCCCATTCTGACGATAAGGTCCATCCTTGCGCGTATTTTTCTCATCGCCTGTCGCCGTCGGAACGTAACTATGATGTGGAAACCGCAACTGCTCGCCATCCGCTTAGCCCTAGGCGAATGGCGACAGTGGTTGGAGGGGGCGACCGTTCCTTTTGTCGTTTGGACTGACCATAAGAACCTTGAGTACATCCGTTCTGCCAAACGACTTAATGCGCGTCAGGCTCGTTGGGCGCTGTTTTTCGCTCGTTTCGAGTTCGTTATTTCTTATCGTCCGGGCTCAAAGAACACCAAGCCTGATGCTTTGTCCCGTCTCTTCAGTTCTTCAGTAGCCTCCACCGACCCCGAGGGATTCTCCCTGAGGGGCGTGTTGTCGGGTTGACTGTCTGGGGAATTGAGAGGCAGGTAAAGCAAGCACTCACTCACACTCCGTCGCCGCGCGCTTGTCCTAGGAACCTTCTTTTCGTTCCCGTTCCTACTCGTCTGGCCGTTCTTCAGTGGGCTCACTCTGCCAAGTTAGCCGGCCATCCCGGCGTTCGGGGTACGCTTGCTTCTATTCGCCAGCGTTTCTGGTGGCCCACTCAGGAGCGTGACACGCGTCGTTTCGTGGCTGCTTGTTCGGACTGCGTGCAGACTAAGTCCGGTAACTCTCCTCCTGCCGGCCGTCTCAGACCGCTTTCCATTCCCTCTCGACCGTGGTCTCACATCGCCTTAGACTTTATTACCGGTCTTCCTTCGTCAGCGGGGAAGACTGTTATTCTAGCGGTTGTCGATAGGTTCTCTAAGGCGTCTCATTTTATTCCCCTCGCTAAGCTCCCTTCTGCTAAAGAGACGGCACAAATCATCATTGAGAATGTTTTCAGAATTCATGGCCTTCCGTCAGACGCAGTTTCGGACAGGGGTCCGCAATTCACGTCTCAATTTTGGAGGGAGTTTTGCCGTTTGATTGGGGCTTCCGTCAGTCTCTCTTCCGGTTTTCATCCCCAGTCTAACGGTCAAGCAGAACGGGCCAATCAGACGATTGGTCGCATCTTTACGCAGTCTTTCTTTTCAAACCCTGCGTCTTGGGCAGAACAGCTCCCCTGGGCAGAATACGCTCACAACTCGCTTCCTTCGTCTGCGACCGGGCTATCTCCTTTTCAGAGTAGCCTCGGGTACCAGCCTCCTCTGTTCTCGTCCCAGCTCGCCGAGTCCAGCGTCCCCTCCGCTCGGGCTTTTGTCCAACGTTGTGAGCGCACCTGGAAGAGGGTCAGGTCTGCACTTTGCCGTTATAGGGCGCAGACTGTGAGAGCCGCTAATAAGCGTAGGACTAAGAGTCCTAGGTATTGTCGCGGTCAGAGAGTATGGCTCTCCACTCGTAACCTTCCCCTTATGACAGCTTCTCGCAAGTTGACCCCGCGGTTCATTGGTCCGTTCCGTATTTCTCAGGTCGTTAATCCTGTCGCAGTGCGACTTCTTCTTCCGCGACATCTTCGTCGCGTCCACCCGGTCTTCCATGTCTCCTGTGTCAAGCCTTTTCTTCGCGCTCCCGTTCGTCTCCCCCCCCCCCCCTTGTCGAGGGCGCACCTATCTACAGGGTCCGGAAGATTATGGACATGCGTCCTCGCGGCCGTGGTCATCAGTACCTAGTGGATTGGGAGGGTTACGGTCCTGAGGAAAGGAGTTGGGTTCCATCTCGGGACGTGCTGGACCGTTCGCTGATCGATGATTTCCTCCGTTGCCGCCAGGTTTCCTCCTCGAGTGCGCCAGGAGGCGCTCGGTGAGTGGGGGGGTACTGTCATGTTATGTCTTGTCCCTGTGCTTTCCCTTCTCTTCGTTTCCCACTGCTGGTCGTATTAGGTTACTCTCTCTCTCGTTCCGTTCCTGCTCCCAGCT
The DNA here is from genome assembly GCF_034236695.1 of Oncorhynchus nerka. Lineage (NCBI taxonomy): Eukaryota > Metazoa > Chordata > Actinopteri > Salmoniformes > Salmonidae > Oncorhynchus > Oncorhynchus nerka. Next base: position 68,913,601 of record NC_088422.1, on the reverse strand, counting down.
GTTCCTCATTCTCCTAACGACCTCGTTTACTCTCTCACACCTGTCCCCTCTTTTGCCCTCTGATTAAGTCTCTATTTCTCTCTCTGTTTCTGCTTCTGTCCTTGTCGGATTCTTGTTTGCTTTGCCCTTGTCCCGTCCTGTCGTAATCTGCCTCTTCATCAGATGCTGCGTGTGAGCAGGTGTCTCTGTCCACTACGGCCCGCGCCTACCCAGAGGGACCTGCAGTCTGTTGCCGCTAGCCCTGCAATTCTCCTCTACTACTAGAAGGAGGACTCTCCTGCAAAGATAGAGGATTTATGTTTTCCCTGTTTGGACATCTCCTGTAAAGATTGAGGATTATGTTTTCCCTGTTTGGACATTAAAAGACTCTGTTTCTGTTGAATCGCTGTTGGGTCCTCACTCATCTGCATAACACACCATTGGCCTCATGGTGAAATCCCTGAGCGGTATCCTTCCTCCCTGGTAAATTAGTTAGGAAGGACACCTGTATCTTTGTAGTGACTGGGTGTATTGATACACCATCCAAATTGTAATTAATGGAATATTCAATGTCTGCTTTTTTTTCTTCCATCTACTGATCGGTGCCCTTCTTTGCAAGGCATTGAAAGCGGTTGAATCTGTGTTTGAAATTCACTGCTTGACTGAGCCACCTTACAGATCATTGTTTGTATGGGGTGCAGAGATGAGGTTGTCAAAAATCATGTTAAACACTATTATTATGCACAGTGTGAGTTCATGCAACTTATTATGTGACTTGTTAAGCACATTCTTACTCCTGAACGTATTTAGGCTTGTCATAACAAAGGGATTAATACATATTGACTCAAGACATTTCAGCTTTTCAAATCCACTTTGACATTATGTGTAGGCCAGTGACACAAAATCTCAATTGAATACATTTTTAATTCAGGCCGTAACACAACAAAATGTGGAAAAAGTCCAAGTTTGTGAACACTTTCTGAAGGCACTCTATTTCAGTAAGGGACTAAACCGCTCAGGCTGAACTAATCTTGATGGGGACAGACATTTTCCAACAGCGATGATATTTCAGGCCAAGAAAGGCTTTTGTTCATTGCTCTCTTTCACTTTTCCTCCCATTCTTTCTCTCACTTCTGAGTTGATGGTCTCATCCTCCATGGTCGCTTCCCCCAATTACAGAATATTAATCTACCACACTGTACAGATAAGAATCCTCAATACTGCTGATACCAGAATATACTCTGAATTGAAATAGCTTGCATTTCATTTTGAGTAATTTGATAAATCAGCATGTAACTATTCCCATAGCATTACCCAAGACCACTTTCATAGGTCGGTTGCCCTGCCCAGTAATTGACTACCACCTGATACATCTCAAAAAGGGTACAATTAGATTGATTCCATAATCATTCAATCATTTTCTTAAAAAATATATTTTCTCACACTGTGCCGTTTCAATTCACTGAGCCAGAGTTAATGCTGGAATCCTTAATTGTGAAACTGCCATGTCTGTTTGGGATAATAAAGAAGTTATTGCAAACAACAAACACAGTTTTTTTCCCTCTCAGACATCTATTACAAGCGCAATAGAACAGCAGAATATGTACAGAGTTTTTAAAACATGCTGTTCACTTCCATTAGGATGCTCCTCACCTCTGTTTAGTCAACATAACAAAAACAATAACAAGTGCGCCTGAAGCGACCAGTGCCACTGTTATATATATATATATATATATTCAGTATTGATCATGACACACAGAGATTTACAATGTTGGGCACGCATGTTTATCAAGGTTATCTGAATGAGCTGAAGTTTATTCATCGTAATTATCCAGAATCAGTAAGCACTAAGACTACGTTGTTTCCCAATCTCTCTTCTGCATGAATTCACACAGCATCTCAAAGACTTGGCAAGCAGAACTGTCTCTCTGTCTCTCAAAACATAAACTTTCTAATAATGTATTACATTTCCTAATTAGTCTATTTTGATTCCCTTCTCGTCTCAAAGATCAGAGTTTGAATTAGTAGGCAGGAGGACCCTCCGACCTTGCTGTAAAGGCACCACCTCAGATAGCAATGTTTGCCAAATACTCAGAGGAAAACTAAGCAATTTAGCTCGATTTATTTTCCTTTTTATCCTAAAAGACTCTCTAGTCCTTGCCGATGACGAGCATACCCATAAGCTCTTTCGGATAAACCTGATGTCCTCTGCCGTTTAATGACTGTAAAGTAAACACATCTTCAGTAATAAACTGGAGTTAATTAAATTTACATTTCATATCTAATCTCAGTAATGAATGAATAGAAAAAGAACACTGTTTGACCCTACTCTCACCTTTCTGGATAATAAAGAGATATACAAATAAATAATTTGATGCTTTCTTGTTAATTCCTCCATTCCTTTCAATCATCTCTCTCTCTAATTCAGCAAAGTGACTACATCACTACAGGCAACCTGACCTGCCTCACATCATAAAAGTGAAGTCAAATTCAAATTTTTCTACCAAACAACGACTGTAACTTCCTGATGATTCAAGACGTTACAAAAACATAAAAACTAAATCAAGGGAAAGTCTGGTAAGACTACTTTCAGTTTGACGGAATTCATCTCAGGTAGAGCTATAATGAAATATACATATCAGAAATGTTTACTCCCCATACTATTCCTTTAAGGCTATGACAGCTCCGTGTCAAATGATTACCTGTCATAATTAATTGGTTGAGTTATCAAGGCCAAACACAGCTTGAGTAATGGATAATCAAAGAGATGAGGAGGCTCTGACAATCAAATCAAACCCACATCTTCAGATACTGAGACGGTTCCACTCCCTGCCTGCTGGAAAAGGCTCCTTTGATGTTCACTGTGGTTGGGCTGTGCCGATACAATATCCGGGAATGAGAAGTAGAGGAGAGGCGCTTGCTTAATTATTTCCTTTAGTACCATAACTCACTGTCGAGACAGGAGAGCTGAAGTTCCAGTCAAACATCGCTTGGTGAGAAAAACATTCTAATAAATCACAGGTGGTGTTAACACAGAAAGTATGAGACTGAGAACACAAAGGCAATTGGTCTGCTGAATGTTCAGTGTCAACCTTTTCTAAACAGAGGAAGTAAAAAAACTTTTGGTCAAGTACCCCTCGCTCTGTGTGGTGTTCCGTTGTCTCTGTACTCTGAGACTGTGATTACAGCTCCTGTCAGGCTGGGCCGGTGATATTCTTGAACTACAATGTCTATTTATCTCTTGCTTTTCAAAGTAATAAGGTAAAACAAGGTAAAACAACCATGCAGGCAGTGTGAAACAAACAATTGTTGCCAAAAGGGGCGCAACTTTCACTGGGGACGGGGGAGACATGACCCCCACCCACATTCTGAAATTGTATTTTTGTCACCCCCCAGTTTTATCATTGCACTATGATACCAAAAGCGGCATCGGTGTGCTTTAGGACCATGCGGACGCCGCAGAGCGGTCGGGTTTCATCCCTCTTGACTGAAGTTCTGTCTGAAGTGAATGAACGAGCTAGCTAGCGAGCACAGCCAGTTCAGCTCCAGCCTCTAGCTATCTGTCAGGTAGGAGTATCTAACAGCTGTTGTGTGTATGGAAATGTTTTGTAGACTTTGTTTGTCCCATTTCAACAGAAGTAAATTTACTTGGCTCTTTTTTGCCAGTTGATATACCATTAGAGCTAGCCAAAAGTTGACTAACGTTAGCTATTATTTAAGCCTCAATAACACTCGACCTGAATCAAACTATGAAACCAGCGGCCAAATGATTGAAGACCGATATTCAGATGGCTTTTGACAGCGCAATGTGAGTTTTTGGGGGGTCGGTATAGCAATGTAATGTTATTGATCTGTCAGTTTCCCTAGCTAATTCCCTACTTTTCACACTGACACGGTCTAAACAGCTCTACAGGCTTCACTGTCATGGTGCACAGTTAGTACACAACACTATGCTCATCATGTCTTAGCAGGATCAGATGATGACAGGTATTCCCAGCCGGGTCAGACAGCCAGTGAAGACCAGTCTATGGAGCAGAATTTGCAGTATATTATAACAATCAGTGAATGGATACAGAGTTCCATCTTGAGTTGATGGGTAGGCTACAGTCTGGAATCTGGGAATAATGGACATTTCAATTGTTGAACCATTGATTCTATTCCTGGATAATAGAATGTATAAATGTACACCAAAGTAATTTTGTCATGCCTCATTTGAGCAGGATCAGATGGTGACAGGGTTCTTAGCAGGGTCAGGCAACCAGGGAAGACCAGTCTGTGACGGCGCTGAGGTGAACTTTTGCAGCTGCAACACTTTATTCTCTCTGTGCAGAAAACACGGGAGAAGACAGAAGCTTCAAAGATTGAAACTATTTTAAGGCAGTCTGACAAACCTCTAAAGTTTCCAAACTGTATCAAGGGTTGATAGAGACTTTTACCAATAACACAAAACATGTCAAATAAACATGTAAAGAAGACCTGGTAGAAGCTATTAATGATGATGAATGGATGCAGATATGTTAGAATGCCAAGTCATGTTCATATAATCACATACATTACTGCAGTTTAAGACCACCCATAGAACATACTATATGCCAGTGAAACTGAATATCATGCACATTCCTCTGCTGGAGGTGTAAAACACAAAAGGGACATATGTGCATGTTATGCTCTTGTGAAGGCTGGCTGAATTCTGGCAAAGGGTATGTTGTTTTATCTCAGCATATCTACAGAGTCTCCCTTCTCCCTGTATCTGTTTGTTTGGAAATGTTGATACTGGAGACTGTCATTAGTAGAAACTGTGTAACCTAGCATTTATAGCGGCTAAGAAATGCATTGCCATTAATTGGAAGGTTGATTATTCTCCCACAATGTCACAATGGATGGCAGAAATTGCAACATTCATAAGGTCTGGATGCCTTATATGGAATACTGTACGACAAAAATAGTCTGCATTGAAAACATGCCCACGTCTGGTGAGATACCTATTTAGGCAATCCCTAGCTGCTGGGCTCCTCAGTCCTGGCCCTGGGGGTCTGTCATACTGTTGGTTTGTCATACTGTTAGTTGCCACTCTGCCCTTGGCCTAACACACTTGAAACCAATAATGAATGTTTCACTCACTAAGATCCTAAAGCTGAGTGGGGTGTGTTGGGTTGGGGTGCTGTAGTGTGGTGGGGTAGCCTAATGGTTAGAGCTTTGGACTAGTAACCGAAAGGTTGCAAGATCGACTCCCTGAGCTGACAAGGTAAAAATCTGTTGTTCTGTCCCTGAACAAGGCATAACCCACTATTCCTAGGCTGTCATTGAAAATAAGAATTTGTTCTTAACTGACTTGCCTAGTTAAATAAAGCTACAATAAATAAATAAAAAGGGTGCAGGATGGAGTGTAAAATAATCTCTACAGTTCTGTTAGGTCTATGGTATGAATTACAGCGCCCTCTGTAATTATTGGGACAGTGAAGGATTGAAATCAAAGAATGACTATGATGTTAAAGTGCAGACTGTCAGCTTTCATTTGAGGGTATTTTCATTCATATCGGGTGAACTGTTTAGAAATGACAGCACTTTTTGTGCATAGTCCCCCCTTTTTAGGGTAGCAAAAGTATTGGGACAAATTCACTTGTATGTGTATTAAAGTTCATACCACGCAATGACTGCATCAAGCTTGTGACTCTACATGTGTTCTATGCATTTACTGTTTATTTTGTTTCAGATTATTTTGTGCCCAATACAAATTAATAGTAAATAATGTTTAGTGTCATTTTGGAGTCACTTTTATTGTAAATGAACACTTCTACATTAATGTGGACGCTACCATGATTACGGATAATCCTGAAAGATTAATAATGATGAGTGAGAAAGTTCGAGACGCACAAATATCATACCCCTAAGACATGATAACCTCTCACAAATTCAATAGCAGAGGGATGGGGGGTGGGAGTTTATAATGTGAGTTTACAATGGGGTGGCAGGTAGCCTAGTGGCTAGAGTGTTGGGCCAGTAACCGAAAGTTTGCTTGATCGAATCCCAGAGCTGACAAGGTAAACATCTGTCATTCTGCCCCTGAACAAGGCAGTTAACCCCCTGTTCCTAGGCCGTCATTGTAAATAAGAATGTGTTCTAAACTGACTTGCCTAGTTAAATAAAGGTTAAGTATTATATAAATAAATAACTTACTCACTCATCATTATTCACAATTCATTTGTTTTTGTTTTTGTATTTAACCAGGTAGGCTAGTTGAGAACAAGTTCTCATTTACAACTGTGACCTGGCCAAGATAAAGCATAGCAGTGTGAACAGACGACAACACAGAGTTACACATGGAGTAAACAATAAACAAGTCAATAACACAGTAGAAAAAAGAAAGAGTCTTGATACATTGTGTGCAAAAGGCATGAGGAGGTAGGCGAATAATTACAATTTAGAAGATTAACCCTGGAGTGATAAATGGTCAGATGGTCATATGCAGGTAGAGATACTGGTGTGCAAAAGAGCAGAAAAGTAAATAAATAAAAACTGTATGGGGATGAGGTAGGCAAATTGGGTGGGCTATTTACCGATGGACTATATAAAGCTGCAGCGATCGTTTAGCTGCTCAGATAGCAGATGTTTAAAGTTGGTGAGGGAGATAAAAGTCTCCAACTTCAATGATTTTTGCAATTCGTTCCAGTCACAGGCAGCAGAGAACTGGAAGAAAAGCGGCCAAATGAGGTGTTGGCTTTAGGGATGATCAGTGAGATACACCTGGTGGAGCGCGTGTAACGGTTGTGTGTTGCCATCGTGACCAGTGAACTGAGATAAGGTGGAGCTTTACCTAGCATGGACTTGTAGATGACCTGGAGCCAGTGGGTCTGGCGACGAATATGTAGCGAGGGCCAGCCGACTAGAGCATACAGGTCGCAGTGGTGGGTGGTATAAGGTGCTTTAGTAACAAACGGATGGCACTGTGATAAACTGCATCCAGTTTGCTGAGTAGAGTATTGGAAGCTATTTTGTAGATGACATCGCCGAAGTCGAGGATCGGTAGGATAGTCAGTTTTACTGGGGTAAGCTTGGCAGTGTGAGTGAAGGAGGCTTTGTTGCGAAATAGAAAGCCAACTCTAGATTTGATTTTAGATTGGAGATGTTTGATATGAGTCTGGAAGGAGAGTTTACAGTCTAGCCAGACACCTAGGTACTTATAGATGTCCACATATTCTAGGTCGGAACCATCCAGGGTGGTGATGCTAGTCGGGCGTGCGGGTGCAGGCAGCGAACGGTTGAAAAGCATGCATTTGGTTTTACTAGCGTTTAAGAGCAGTTGGAGGCCACGGAAGGAGTGTTGTATGGCATTGAAACTCGTTTGGAGGTTAGATAGCACAGTGTCCAAGGAAGGGCCAGAAGTATACAGAATGGTGTCGTCTGCGTAGAGGTGGATCAGGGAATCGCCCGCAGCAAGAGCAACATCATTGATATATACAGAGAAAATAGTCGGCCCGAGAATTGAACCCTGTGGCACCCCCATAGAGACTGCCAGAGGACCGGACAACATGCCCTCCGATTTGACACACTGAACTCTGTCTGCAAAGTAGTGGGTGAACCAGGCAAGGCAGTCATTAGAAAAACCGAGGCTACTGAGTCTGCCGATAAGAATATTGTGATTGACAGAGTCGAAAGCCTTGGCCAGGTTGATGAAGACGGCTGCACAGTACTGTCTTTAATCGATGGTGGTTATGATATCGTTTAGTACCTTGAGCGTGGCTGAGGTGCACCCGTGACCGGCTCGGAAACCAGATTGCACAGCGGAGAAGGTACGGTGGGATTCGAGATGGTCAGTGATCTGTTTGTTGACTTGGCTTTCGAAGACCTTAGATAGGCAGGGAAGGATGGATATAGGTCTGTAACAGTTTGGGTCCAGGGTGTCTCCCCCTTTGAAGAAGGGGATGACCGCGGCAGCTTTCCAATCCTTGGGGATCTCAGACGATATGAAAGAGAGGTTGAACAGGCTGGTAATAGCGGTTGCGACAATGGCGGCGGATAGTTTCAGAAATAGAGGGTCCAGATTGTCAAGCCCAGCTGATTTGTACGGGTCCAGGTTTTGCAGCTCTTTCAGAACATCTGCTATCGGGATTTGGGTAAAGGAGACATTCAGGATAGAAGTGTTTAGAAACATTGTTATTTACAACAAAAAGTAACACCAAAATGACCCCAAAATGGTCATATTAAATTGTGTAGAAATGCAGGAAATTAGCTTTAGATGCCTAAAACATTCTGAGGGAGGACCACCAGAACCCCCGACAGGATATATCCCTTCAACAGGATATGTCCCCCCCGACTTCTAAAACCAAAGTTGCACCCCTGGTTACCAATATTGTTTGTCATTGAACAGAAATGATTTCTATCACAGTGAGACATTCACAAGATGCTGCTATTCAGCATTGTATTGAGCCTCACAACAACTATAAAAGTCAATCAGAGCAGTTGCAACACAAAGAAAACACTCCTGTGGCCACATGCCCACTGTTATCACTGCAACCCCTCTATTGACCACTATCTCTGTCCTGTCAGAGAGCTTTCATCCTCATGTGAACTCTACCCAGCCATGCTCCTCTCCCTCGTTATCTGACTGCCACGGAGGTGTGACTATCACGGATGACTGATTGTCTTTTGGAGGCGAGTTGTCCTTCAGTCCCATAGCAGCATCTAATCTTGTCCTTGTCCCTTGCAAAACTGCACTAGCAGTCAAGTGCATGCATATGTTTATTACATTAGATTGTTTACGATAGGCTGATCCACAGCTATAACGAACTGTATTTCTGGGTAAAATCAAACACCATCACCTTTCCGACTGTCTCATCAAGGACAAAGTCACTTTTATATTGTGATAGCTACTGACATGTACTCATTATTGGAATCAGAATGCTACTCTCCCCTCCAACTGTATGTGCTTTCTATGTCAAAAGAAGGTACATATTACGTATATGGGAAGATGCTCTGTTCCATGTCTTTATTGGTGGGGGGCTTACAAGTTGTTAATTTTTAACAACTGATTCCATTGAGGAAAACATATAGACTTGATGTCGGAAGTTTACGTACACCTTTGCCAAATACATTTAAACTCAGTTTTTCACAATTTATGCCATTTAATCCTAGTAAAAATTCCCTTTCTTAGGTCAGTTAGGATCACCACTTTATTTTAAGAATGTGAAATATCAGAATAATAGTAGAGACAATGATTTATTTAAGCTTTTATTTCTTTCATCACATTCCCAGTGTGTCAGAAGATTACATACACTCAAGTAGTATTTGGTAGAATTGCCTTTAAATTGTTTAACTTCGGTCAAACGTTTCGGTTAGCCTTCCACACGCTTCCCACAAAAAGTTGGGTGAATTTTGTCCCATTCCCCCTGACAGAGCTGGTGTAACTGAGTCAGGTTTGTAGGCCTCCTTGCTCGCACACACTTTTTCAGTTCAGCGCACAAATATTCTATGGGATTGAGGTCAGGGCTTTGTGATGGCCACTCCAATGCTTTAACTTTGTTGTTCTTAAGCCATTTTGCCACAACTTTGAAAGTATGCTTGGCATCATTGTCTATTTGGAAGACGAATTTGCGACCAAGCTTTAAAACTTCTTATGGCTTAGATCCCGTTAACTTTTTATGGCTGCAGGGGCAGTATTGAGTAGCTTGGATGAAAAGGTGCCCATTGTAAATGGCCAGCTCCTCAGTCTCAGTTGCTAATATATGCATATTATTATTAGTATTGGATAGAAAACACTCTAAAGTTTCCAAAACTGTCAAAATATTGTCTGTGATTATAACAGAACTGATATTGCAGGCAAAACCCTGAGGAAAATCAAAACAGGAAGTGTCTTCTATTTTGAAAACTCCATGTTCCATAGCCTCCCTGCTGGATTTAAAGGGATATGAACCAGATTTATTTTCCTATCTCTTCCTCAAGATGTCAACAGTTTCAGGCTTTTATTTTGAAAAATAAGCCAGAACGATAACATTGCGTCAAGTGGTCACATGAGTTTTGCTCGCGCAACAGAATTTGGATAGGTATTGCTTTTCCCTCTCCTACTGTGAAAGAAATTTGCGGTTGATATATTATCGATTATATATTTTAAGGATTGATTATAAAAAACTTTTGACATGTTTCTGTGGACATTATGGAAACAAATTTTTGTCTGCATTGTCGTGACCGCTCTTTCCTGTGGATATCTGAACATAACGCGACAAACAAACTGAGGTATTTTGGATTTTAAAATAATCTTTATGGAACAAAAGGAACATTTGTTGTGTAACTGGGAGTCTCGTGAGTGAAAACATCCGAAGATCATCAAAGGTAAACGATTAATTTGATTGCTTTTCTGATTTTCGTGACCGAGCTACCTGATGCTAAGTGTACTTAATGTTTATCGTGTGATCGATACATTTACACAAATGCTTGGATTGCTTTCGCTGTAAAGCATAATTTCAAAATCTGACACGACAGGTGGATTAACAAAAGGCTAATCTGTGTTTTCCTATATTGCACTTGTAATTTCATGAATATAAATATTTATAGTAATATTTATTGTATGTAGCGCTATGCTATTCAGCGGTTGTTGATGACACTTAACCCGATATCGGGATTGCTTTACAGCAAAAGCACACCAAACGATTATGTTAGGTCTGCACCTTTGTCACAGAAAAACACAGCCATTTTTCCAGCTAAAGCGAGGAGTCACAAAAAGCAGAAATAGAGATTAAATTAATCACTAACCTTTGATGATCTTCATCAGATGACACTCATAGGACTTCATGATACACAATACATGTTTGTTTTGTTCGATAAAGTGCATATTTTTATCCAAAAAATATTACGTTCAGTAATGTTTTGCTTCCAAAACATGCAGTGATTTTGCAGAGAGCCAAATCAATTTACAGAAACAGTCATCATAAACTTTAATATAAGATACAATAGTTATGCACAGAATTAGAGATATACTTCTCCTTAATGCAACCACTGTGTCAGATTTAAAAAAAACTTTACGGAAAACATGAACCATGCAATAATCTGAGTACGGCGCTCAGACAAGAAATCAAGCCATACAGATATCCGCCATGTTGGACAACAGACTTCAACAGAAGTCAGAAATAGCGTTATAAATATTCACTTACCTTTTTACATTTACATTTTACATTTAAGTCATTTAGCAGACGCTCTTATCCAGAGCGACTTACAAATTGGTGCGTTCACCTTAAGACATCCAGTGGAACAGCCACTTTACAATAGTGCATCTAAATCTTTTAAGGGGGGGGGGTGAGAAGGATTACTTTATCCTATCCTAGGTATTCCTGAAAGAGGTGGGGTTTCAGGTGTCTCCGGAAGGTGGTGATTGACTCCGCTGTCCTGGCGTCGTGAGGGAGTTTGTTCCACCATTGGGGGCCAGAGCAGCGAACAGTTTTGACTGGGCTGCGCGGGAACTGTACTTCCTCAGTGGTAGGGAGGCGAGCAGGCCAGAGGTGGATGAATGCAGTGCCCTTGTTTGGGTGTAGGGCCTGATCAGAGCCTGGAGGTACTGAGGTGCCGTTCCCCTCACAGCTCCGTAGGCAAGCACCATGGTCTTGTAGCGGATGCGAGCTTCAACTGGAAGCCAGTGGAGAGAGCGGAGGAGCGGGGTGACGTGAGAGAACTTGGGAAGGTTGAACACCAGACGGGCTGCGGCGTTCTGGATGAGTTGACCTTTGATGATCTTCATCAGCATGCAATCCCAGGAATCCCAGTTCCACAATAAATGTTTGATTTGTTCGATAAAGTCCATCATTTATGTCCAAATATCTCCTTTTGTTAGCGCGTTCAGTTCACAAATCCAAACTCATGACGCACAGGCAGGTCCAGGCGAAAGTTCAGAAGAAAAGTCATATTACAGTTCGTAGAAACATGTTAAACGATGTATAGAATCAATCTTTAGGAAGTTTTTATCATACATTTTCAATGGTGTTCCAACGGGAGAATTCCTTTGTCTTCAGAAATGCAATGGAACGCAAGCTAACTCTCACGTGAACGCGCATGACCAGCTCATGACACTCTGCCAGACCACTGACTCATTCAGCTCCCATTCCCCCCTCCTTCAAAGTAGAAGCATCAAACAAGGTTCTAAAGACTGTTGACATCTAGTGGAAGCCGTAGGAAGTGCAATATGACCCCATAGACAATGTATATTCGATAGGCAATGAGTTGAAAAACTACAAACCTCAGATTTCCCACATCCTGGTTGGATTTTTCTCAGGTTTTTGCCTGCCATATGATTTCTATTATACTCACAGACATCATTCAAACAGTTTTAGAAACTTCAGAGTGTTTTCTATCCAAATCTACTAATAATATGCATATATTAGCAACAGGGCCTGAGTAGCAGGCACCTTATTCATCCAAGCTATTTAATACTGCCCCCAGCCATAAGAAGTTTTAACTGATGTCTTGAGGTGTTGCTTCAATATATCCACTTTTTTTTCTCCTCATGATGCCATCTATTTTGTGAAGTGCACCAGTCCCTCATGCAGCCTAGCACCTCCACAACATGATCCTGCCACCCCCATGCCACACGGTTGGGATGGTGTCCTTCAGCTTGCAAGCCACCCCCTTTTCCCTCCAAACATAACGATACTCATTATGGCCAAACAGTTCTATTTTTGTTTCATCAGACCAGAGGACATTTCTCCAAAAAGTACGATCTTTGTCCTCATGTGCAGTTGCAAACTGTAGTCTGGCTTTTATATGTCGGTTTCGGAGCAGTGGCTTCTTCCTTGCTTAGCGGCCTTTCAGGTTATGTCGATGGACTTGTTTTACTGTGGATATAGATACCTTTGAACCTGTTCCCTCCAGCATCTGGGATTGATTTGCACTTTTCGCACCAAAATACGTTAATCTCTTGGAGACAGAATACGTCTCCTCCCTGAGCAGTATGACAGCTGCGTGGTCCCATGGTGTTTATACTTGCGTACTATTGTTTGTACAGATGAACGTGGTAGCTTCAGCTATTTGGAAAAAGCTTCCAAGGATGAACCAGACTTGTGGAGGTCTACAACTTTTTTTCTGAGGTCTTGGCTGATTTCTTTTGATTTCCCATGATGTCATGCAAACAGGCACTTAGTTTGAAGGTAAGACCTTGAAATACATCCGCAGGTACACCTTCAATTGACTCAAATGATGTCAATTAGCCTATCAGAAGATTCTAAAGCCATGACATCATTTTCTGGAATTTTCCAAGCTGTTTAAAGGCACAGTCAACTTAGTGTATGTAAACTTCTGACCCACTGGAATTGTGATACAGTGAATTATAAGTGAAATAATCTGTCTGTAAACTATTGTTGGAAAAACGACTTGTGTCATGCACAAAGTAGATGTCCTAACCGACTTGCCAACACTATAGTTTGTTTGCAAGAAATTTGGGGAGTGGTTGGAAAACGAGTTTTAATGACTCCAACCTAAGCGTATGTAAACTTCCGACTTCAACTGCAGGCTTCTTTATGGAAGATTATGTGCATAAAACAGAATGCAAATGATTTAGTATCCCCTCCAAGTAGGTACCTGAACAATCAGAGCAATGGTTGCCAAGGGACCATAGATTGCTATCCAGCATAGCAGGCACCCAGGAGGCCAAGCTTGCTTGGTGCATCTAAACACTGGATACCGTGTTTCTGCGTTAGAGAGTTACATTGTATTTCAAATATTATTACGAGAAGCAGGAGTTCTTGGTTTTGGGTTTTCGTCATTGATTATTTGGAGAATCAGGATTGGGCGAAGACAGTGCTTAAACTGGTGCAGTGATTTTCAAGCCTGTGTGTGGATAATAAATGCTTTCCACTAAATGTCACAGCCACACAGCCAAGTCAAAATTGGCTATATCGTAAAAATTCATGAAAACAAACATTTCCATTTTGACCATGATAAATGCGGATGAAATTAGCGGAAGTAGGGGTTTGGCCAAGAGTTTCCGTTTGCGAGGGAGGAGACTTCGCTTCCTTCCTTAACACAAAGGTAATCCCAATTGTTAACGGCATTCCCCCCAGAAGTAAAACTGGAAATGACAAACTTTTGCGAGAGAATATTATTAATTCTAATTCTCCTCTCATGTTTATATTTTCATTAACATGTTTCTCCCCCCTGTTGCCTGAGTAATAAAGTGATCCCAATATTCCCTCATCTCACAATGCTGCGGTAACATAGACATCACTATCTTAAATCCAATTATAATGAAGAATACACAGACTGTGTAATGGCAAATGTGTAAACATAGTAATCTAGTGGCTAACTCCTGTATCTTGTGGCCATCAGCTGACATTTCAGGGATGCATTAAAATAAAAAATGGAATAAAGCAATTTCTTGGTAGATATGTTGAAATTCATATTCCCAATTCAATGTGGAAAACATTTGAGATTTTACCTAATTCCTTATCTAATGAAGTAAATTACAAATCTGCACACTCTGATTCGGGCACGTTATTCACAGTCAGAGACATCTATAACACTTTTGTCACGTTCTGACCTTTATTTCCTGTGTTTTGTAATTAGTTAGTATGGTCAGGGCGTGAGTTGGGTGGGCAGTCTATGTTTGTTTTTCTATGATTTGAGTATTTCTATGTTTCGGCCTAGTATGGTTCTCAATCAGAGGCAGGTGTCATTAGTTGTCTCTGATTGAGAATCATACTTAGGTAGCCTGGGTTTCACTGTGTGTTTGTGGGTTTATATTCCTGTGTTTGCACCAGATAGGACTGTTTTGAGTTTCACATTTCTTGTTTGTTGTAGTCAGTTGTTCATGTGTATCTTAACGTATTAAAAAAGAACCATGGACACTTACCACGCCGCATATTGGTCCTCTGATCCGTTTCGCCTCTCCTCTTCGGAAGAAGAGGAGGAAATTCATTACAACTTTAAACATGTATCCAGTTTGGTGAAGTACTATGTAAGAGAAACAAGGCTTTAAGACAATTTACCACCCCTCCTTCCTCTGGTTCAATTTGCTTTGCCCAGTTCCTATTGATTTTGTTTCCTCAAGATTGAGACTGATGAGCTCTGAAGTTACATTCAAATGAGATTCCAGAGTGTGGAAAGTTTTGCAGACTCATTCCCTGGGTGGCTTGTCTCTCACTTTCTTCTGAGCTCTGTGCAGTCACTGTATAATTAATTTTGCTCAGTGCGTTAGTCACTAGGAAACAATTTACTGCGGCTTAGGCTTTTTTCAACAACAAATAAGTGACTTTTCTCGTGTCATTAAATATATGGTTTCAGATGTTTTTTTTATTATCCAGGCGTCACTCAAAATACTAATACATTGCAGTAGGGAACTAATGTTTTAAGCAAATGTGAATTGAAAAGGAAGCATATAATGACAAGGCTCATGCTGTTAAACTGAAGAAGAGTAGAGGAGGGATGAATAAAGTGTTAAAATACACTTTAGTCTACCCTAATATAGGATACTCTGTGCACTTAGTGATACTGTGTGTATGTACCTAACTCTACTCAAAAGAAAACCCCAGGTCTCCCGAGTGGCGCAGTGGTTAAGGGTGCTGGACTGCAGCGCCAGCTGTGCCACCAGAGATTCTTGGTTCGCGCCCAGGCTCTGTCGTAACCGGCTGCGACCGGGAGGTCTGTGGGGCGACACACAATTGACCTGGCGTCGTCCGGGTTAGGGAGGGTCTGGCCAGTAGGGAAATCCTTGTCTCATTGTGCACCAGTGACTCCTGTGGCGGGCTGGGCATAGTGTGCCAGGTGCACAGTGTTTCCTCCTCTGACACATTGGTGCGGCTGGCTTCCGGGTTGGATGGCGCTGTGTTAAGAAGCAGTGTGGATTGGTTGGGTTGTGTATCGGAGGACGCATGACTTTCAACCTTTGTCTCTCCTGAGCCCGTACGGGAGTTGTAGCGATGAGACAAGATTGTAGCTACTAAACAATTGGATGAAAAAGGGGTAAAAATATTTTTTTTAATTAAAAGAAAAATACAATTTAAAAAAGAAACCCCTGAGATGTGTCTGTGAGGTACCTTGATTATTACTCAACTCAAAACATTCCAAAAGTCACGCCCATATATCGCATATTAGATTGTTTGACAGAATAAGACATTTTCAGATGTGGTGTCATGCTGTTGGAGTGGTGTGTCACTGAGCTGTCATCCCCCTGGCAGTGGCCTAATTCTCTGGGTGCTCCATTCCTGTAGACAGACAGGCGGTGTAGGAGGCAGACGCAGAGGGACCACCGTGTCTGTCTGCCTCTTCAAACAGCCACTTCACGCACACACGCACGCACGCACGCACGCACGCACGCACGCACGCACGCACGCACGCACGCACGCACACACACACACACACACACACACACACACTTTGTTTGTCAAGGCTGGTGATGCCTGTCACTATATCTATCTCACAATACTAAAAAAAGGCAAGGAAATAATCCTGGCCCATCCAAACGAGCTCTCTCATGAGATGTGGCAAGGGCACAATGTGCAGCTCAATACGTGGCTCAATGATCAATATGTTTGATATACTGCTGGACACACTCAGAAAGTTGATAGTCTGACTTCATCAGGCTGTCACTGTGAGCACCACTCTGAATGACCTCACAGCACTTGGCCTTGCACTTCATCCTTCCCTGGCTGGCACTCCTTGTGTGGTCATTCCACAGTCCTAACTTCAAGGGCTTCCATTACTGTGTCTTAGCGCTGATATGAGCACATCATCCCAAATGAATTACAGTAATGACTTCTTCTTTTCTCCCCTCTCTCTCTCTCTCTCTCTCTCACTCTCACTCTCACTCTCTCTCGCTCTCCCCCGTCTTGTTCTTTCTGTCTCACACATTCTTTGTCTCTCTGGGTAGAGTGCTGGCATGGATCAATATTTTGTACTTGCACATTGGTGTGTGTGTGTGTGTGTGTGTGTGACCTTGCCCACTGTTGTGCAGTATCAAACACCCTCCTCTGCTTACAGTTTTCTCCTGACAGATATCATTAGCATATCAAACTATCTCAGCATCTGTCGCATCCCTTGTTCCGGCCAAGGAAACAACATCACAGCTGCTCAATGTGAATGCCTCTTGTTTCATGCTACTCAGGTCAAATGGTTTCAGTGGGGAAGGAGGAGTGAGAGGCATATTAAATCTATGCCTAGTGTTTGGTTTTGACCTAGAGACTCTAACTCTATTCTTCTACCCAACAAACTCAACACTAATATGATCGGCATGTCTGTAAATGAATGTTTATCCCTTAGAGAGTGCAATTATTGGTTTCTTTAACAGTATCAAACCATAAATCCTTTTCATAATCAATACAAGTGCATTGTTAACCCTGAGTGCACCAGTTGAAGCTCGCATCCGCTACAAGACCATGGTGCTTGCCTACGGAGCTGTGAGGGGAACGGCACCTCAGTACCTCCAGGCTCTGATCAGGCCCTACACCCAAACAAGGGCACTGCGTTCATCCACCTCTGGCCTGCTCGCCTCCCTACCACTGAGGAAGTACAGTTCCCGCTCAGCCCAGTCAAAACTGTTCGCTGCTCTGGCCCCCCAATGGTGGAACAAACTCCCTCACGACGCCAGGACAGCGGAGTCAATCACCACCTTCCGGAGACACCTGAAACCCCACCTCTTTAAGGAATACCTAGGATAGGATAAAGTAATCCTTCTCACCCCCCTTAAAAGATTTAGATGCACTATTGTAAAGTGGCTGCTCCACTGGATGTCATAAGGTGAATGCACCAATTTGTAAGTCGCTCTGGATAAGAGCGTCTGCTAAATGATTTAAATGTAAATGTAAATGTAGTACATTTCCAATATATACTGTAAGTTTAGTTTAGTGGAGGTAATAAAACACAATCTCACACACTGACAATCTCAATAGCTATTATATTCTATAATCTAATTGTATTTATGGGTAACAATGGGCAACAAATAGTTTAAGACCTGAACCCTTTTTTGTCATATCAAAAGCTATCATCTTCTGGCTTGTGGGCAATTTGCTCCCTGGGAAACTGCTAATCTGAAACAATGTGTCAGAGGGCAGGTTTGTCTGCAGGCAACCTAATCAGTTCTGCAGCCAGGTTGCATTAGTGGGATGAGGAGGATAAAACCTGCACCGCAGAGGGTAATACTGCAGCATCTATTAGGCATGGAGCTTGTTATCACACATAGTTCTATCAGCATATTAATACAAAGGTAACGCTCCTTCCTCTATGCCCCAGTTTCCCCTATTGTGTTTTGTATCGCAGCCATCAGACAATCATCGAAAGTAAGGAGAAGGGATGAAAGAGAACCTGGGGTGATCACATGTGAAAATACACATATACAGTATACATTTACTCATACCACACACCTCCTGGCTCCTACTGAGGTATCTGTCTCTGTGGAAATGTTCATATTGTTTGACAAGACAAACCACAATATGAATGTGATTAATGATGTGGTGAGGTTTGGTCCTTGTCTAGTATACACAGTGAGCATGATTACTCAGGTTGCAATATCTGTCCAAGATGAAACCTAAATCAAATCATATCACACATACAGTACAAGGCAGACCATTTATATTGTGGGCCAAGTGTCTAACCTCTGTTTAAATATTTTGGCGCCCGGTCTGGTCAGCCTCAGAAGGCCAGCCTAGTAGGAGGCCTCATTTAGTGTTGCCTTCTGTTTGTATCTATTCACCCCATGTCACTGTTATGTGATCCCTACTTGACACAAGCATGGGGATGTGCTGACAAATGTATTCCTGACATATCCCTGTTCATTTTCCAATTAAAGCAAACCTTAGCTCAGCTGTATGAAAACACTGCCCCAGTGATTGAGCTGACCTGCCCCCCACCACTGGCTAGACCTCCCCTGTACTCTGAATGTATAAACTAATGGATTTCTTCAAGTTGCAGTGTATTGCTTTCAGTTATCATCTATCCATGATAAAGGCCTGTTTTTCATTCCCTCGTTTCATTCCCTCGTAAATTGCAGGTTGACGTCTACTTTCATGAGTCTTGTCCTGGAGGCAGAACTGAGCGATTTCCGCCAGATGGGCCAGCTTCTAAAATGTGCTTTTGTTCCTAATTTAAGGTTAGGGTTAGGCATTAGGGTTAGTAGAGTGGTTAAGGTTAGGGTTAGGTTTAAAATCAGATTTTATGACATTGTGGCTGTAGTGACCACTCTGCAGAACTGCTTCCAAAACAAGACTCATGATGAACGCTAAAAACGCTAACCTGCTCATAAATTAGGTTATGTCAAAGTGTCTCTAACTGTAAGAATTACAGCTCAAGTGAGAAGATGACTGATCATGCAAAGGCAGAGACGTAGATAAAGAAATAAATATTGTCATTGCACAAACTTTTACTTTAGAGGAAGATTAGTAGCCTACATAAAAGGTCAACCTTGCCTATAAAGGAGAAGTTCATCTCTCATATGTAGATGATTTAATTACACAGACCGGTAAAGCGCACGGAAAACAAAGTTGAGCTGAGATGTTGATCAAAAGTATATTAACTAAACTAGGAACGGCAGGGGAACAGAAAGCTTCTGATCGTGCTTCTGTTTTTGCAGACTTCAAGTATGAGGTTCACATTAAAACCCTGACAATTCTAAATAACTCAGACGTTTATAAATCATTGTACAAACTAGGACTCTAAACCCAATATGTATCGCCAGGAAGCACATTATGTGTTTCAATGCCATAAGCAATGTATTTTATGAAGCTGAGTCACAAGGCCATTCAGAAGTATTGATGGGTTTCCTACTGCAATATACAGAGGATTAGGGCTTATTGTATTGTGTGCACCGCCGAGAGAAGTTCACCACCAGGTGGTCATAAAATGGGTCTTTATCCCTGTAAAGTAAACACCATTGAAATATTGAACTGCAACTTGAAAGGTGCTGTTTGCCTAACAGGCAATCTATGATTAATTTGGAATATAAGTCAGCATATTTGATTGCACTTTTTAAGATCAAACATTCAGTACAGCACCGAAATCTCAAGGTATTTTGCATGAAATATTCCTACACACTAATTGCAATTGATATTTGGTTGTGTTGAGAAGTTTTCTGAGCTGTGTGCATGTCTATTTATTTCAATAAAGATCCACTCACTCTTTATATTGCCTCCCAGGATAGTCTCTCCAAGTGATGAGCTCATGCTGAACAGAGAAACGCTGACTCTTCAAAAGGTTCTCTCTCCTCTCAGTATGTAATGAATTCATTTGCAGACTTGCTCCAAATCTGTCTGCTTCATGACGCCAAGATACCAGTGTAATTTTCAGCTTGATTTATTCACGCAGAGCTTAACAGAGGGTGTGGTTATATACAAGAGAAAAGTCATTTCACAACAGTCCACAGGAGGGTTTGGTGCAATTGGAGGGCTGGTATAATAACTATAGAAATGTATACAGTAAGACTTGGCAAAAGAACAAAAGCAAAACGCACTGGTATAAAAAGATTAGACAACCTTTATTTAGAGGATTGGAACTCTTTATTCAAACACCATTCCATTGGGCAATGGCACAATCCGTCACTGCAGGCGCCGTCATACAACCAAATGTTCTTAGGCAGTAATTGAGGTGAACAGACATACTGTATATGCCTTGTGTTAATGTACACTGTCATCCAGCATACTGCTGTAATCCATAAGCATCAAGAAAGTGAGGCCCAGGAAATGAGCCCTATGATTTATCAAGGCTCCTTCTGCCTCTCTGTGAGGATCCAGAAGTTTGACAAATACAGAAAGCCGTACTATTCAGCTTCATTGCTCTATCTGGAGCAGAGAAGCGAACACCGACTGCTTCAACAACATGTATCGATCTACTGACAGACAGTCCACCTGACATTTGCTTTGGAGGAGCTTTGAAGTTGCACTAGTGGATGTCCAATCGAAACGAGCACTGTGAAAACAGTGAGGAAATGGGAAAGGACTAAAATAATACTTTCAGAGTAGTTTATGGATGAGTTGCATGGCTTGAATTCACTTCAGATATGGTTTGAGTTTGGTCTGAGATATACAAGGGGCCTAACCTAAAAAAGGCTGATGGTACTGCATGCTATTGTGGTTGCCTTTTTAATACAAGTGAACCTCTGGAAAGCTATCCATCAGTGCACAGCACACCTCGTGAATGTTCTTTTTTCCTCATGTCCCCTTTGTACCACACACAGACCACAGTATACGCAGATGTGTTTGTCAGTCAGTTCCTGTGCATAGCTCAAGGCATTCAAGGATAGTATTAAAAGGTCAGAGAATAATATTGTATCAGCAGGACATGTAGATTTGTCGTGTTTGTAGGTTCACCTCTGGTGTGACGTCTTGGGATCTGAAAATAAGGTGACTTAAATGAAGCATCCTCAAAGAGACGGTGTGGATAAAATGCACTTTCGATTTGGAAAACAACTAACAGGGACATTTTACTATGCAAGTCAGTTAAGAACAAATTCTTATTTTCAATGACTGCCTGAACACGGGGTTATCTTGCCTTGTTCAGGGGCAGAACGACAGATTTGCACCTTGTCAGCTCGGGGATTCGATCTCGACCTTTCGGTTACTAGTCCAATGCTCTAACCACTAGGCTATGCTGCCACCCCTATGTGTTGGATGTAGGTCCATTTACATTACATTTAAGTCATTTAGCAGACGCTCTTATCCAGAGCGACTTACAAATTGGTGCGTTCACCTTATGACATCCAGTGGAACTGCCACTTTACAATAGTGCATCTAAATCTTTTAAGGGGGGGGTGGGGAAGGATTACTTTATCCTATCCTAGGTATTCCTTAAAGAGGTGGGGTTTCAGGTGTCTCCGGAAGGTGGTGATTGACTCCGCTGTCCTGGCGTCGTGAGGGAGTTTGTTCCACCATTGGGGGCCAGAGCAGCGAACAGTTTTGACTGGGCTGAGCGGGAACTGTACTTCCTCAGTGGTAGGGAGGCGAGCAGGCCAGAGGTGGATGAACGCAGTGCCCTTGTTTGGGTGTAGGGCCTGATCAGAGCCTGGAGGTACTGAGGTGCCGTTCCCCTCACAGCTCCGTAGGCAAGCACCATTGTCTTGTAGCGGATGCGAGCTTCAACTGGAAGCCAGGGGAGAGAGCGGAGGAGCGGAGTGACGTGAGAGAACTTGGGAAGGTTGAACACCAGACGGGCTGCGGCGTTCTGGATGAGCTGTAGGGGTTTAATGGCACAGGCAGGGAACCCAGCCAACAGCGAGTTGCAGTAATCCAGACGGGAGATGACAAGTGGGGAGGGGAGGACCGAGCCGGCCTGGAGGATAGGGGACATAGAGAGTCAAAGGATGCAGAAAGGGAGGAGAGGAGGGTTGAGGAGGCAGAATCAGGAGATAGGTTGGAGAAGGTTTGAGCAGAGGGAAGAGATGATAGGATGGAAGAGGAGAGAGTAGCGGGGGAGAGAGAGCGAAGGTTGGGACGGCGCGATACCATCCGAGTAGGGGCAGTGTGGGAAGTGTTGGATGAGAGCGAGAGGGAAAAGGATACAAGGTAGTGGTCGGAGACTTGGAGGGGAGTTGCAATGAGGTTAGTGGAAGAACAGCATCTAGTAAAGATGAGGTCGAGCGTATTGCCTGCCTTGTGAGTAGGGGGAAGGTGAGAGGGTGAGGTCAAAAGAGGAGAGGAGTGGAAAGAAGGAGGCAGAGAGGAATGAGTCAAAGGTAGACGTGGGGAGGTTAAAGTCGCCCAGAACTGTGAGAGGTGAGCCGTCCTCAGGAAAGGAGCTTATCAAGGCATCAAGCTCATTGATGAACTCTCCGAGGGAACCTGGAGGGCGATAAATGATAAGGATGTTAAGCTTGAAAGGGCTGGTAACTGTGACAGCATGGAATTCAAAGGAGGCGATAGACAGATGGGTAAGGGGAGAAAGAGAGAATGACCACTTGGGAGAGATGAGGATCCCGGTGCCACCACCCCGCTGACCAGAAGCTCTCGGGGTGTGCGAGAACACGTGGGCGGACGAAGAGAGAGCAGTAGGAGTAGCAGTGTTATCTGTGGTGATCCATGTTTCCGTCAGTGCCAAGAAGTCGAGGGACTGGAGGGAGGCATAGGCTGAGATGAACTCTGCCTTGTTGGCCGCAGATCGGCAGTTCCAGAGGCTACCGGAGACCTGGAACTCCACGTGGGTCGTGCGCGCTGGGACCACCAGATTAGGGTGGCCGCGGCCACGCGGTGTGGAGCGTTTGTATGGTCTGTGCAGAGAGGAGAGAACAGGGATAGACAGACACATAGTTGACAGGCTACAGAAGAGGCTACGCTAATGCAAAGGAGATTGGAATGACAAGTGGACTACACGTCTCGAATGTTCAGAAAGTTAAGCTTACGTAGCAAGAATCTTATTGACTAAAATGATTAAAATGATACAGTACTGCTGAAGTAGGCTAGCTGGCAGTGGCTGCGTTGTTGACTTTGTAGGCTAGCTGGCAGTGGCTGCGTTGTTGACACTACACTAATCAAGTCGTTCCGTTGGGTGTGATAGTTTCGACAGTGCTGCAGTGTAACGCTATCACTAAACCAGTGTAATGCTATGACTATAAATGGGTCTCTTTTACAGCTCAGCAGGCTTGAAATATATATGCAATATAGAGATGACAAATGACTTTACTTTGAGCAAGATTTAATTGAATTTTCAATTGAAAGTTGGCTCCCCATCGCCAGCCCCAGTTCCAATATGTCTCTCGTATCCCCTGGGCCCTCCTGCGGTGGCTCTTCTGCTTCACTTAGCCACCTGTATCTTACCTGCAGGATCCACAACTGATAAACTCTCTCCTCCAGCGAGTCCTGTGGGACATTTATTCATTCTCAATTCAGACAAGGCGCCGACTCCTTCCATTTGCTACCCAAACCTTTTTCTGATTCCCCCGATCACAGTGGGCTTGTTTTGTGCCAAGAATATATCTCTTCTCACTCTTTTTTATTGCGTCTGTGTCAGAGGCAGCCGTAACTGCAAGTGTGCATGATTATCGCGGTGCGCTCTCTCATTGCCTTTCTCCCAAGAGGCAGAAACCTGAATTATAAATGTGGGTAAGGGTAATAGGACCGTCTCACACACACAGACCAAAGACACCACTGCTTTACTGGGTTAGGAATTCTAGATTTCTCAGAAAAAAAACAAAAAACAAGAAGCGATGCCATTCATAGAATCAAACCCGAATTTCAGATATTGGAAAAAAATGTCAGTTGTCAAAGCAAGATGGTCATTACTCAGTGACATATCCAGGAATGAAATCAGTATCTTTATGTAAAGTTTGTACAATGTCTGTAAAAAAAATATACACTGCTCAAAAAAATAAAGGGAACACTTAAACAACACAATGTAACTCCAAGTCAATCACACTTCTGTGAAATCAAACTGTCCACTTAGGAAGCAACACTTATTGACAATAAATTTCACATGCTGTTGTGCAAATGGAATAGACAACAGGTGGAAATTATAGGCAATTAGCAAGACACCCCCAATAAAGGAGTGCTTCTGCAGGTGATAACCACAGACCACTTCTCAGTTCCTATGCTTCCTGGCTGATGTTTTGGTCACTTTTGAATGCTGGCGGTGCTTTCACTCTAGTGGTAGCATGTGACGGAGTCTACAACCCACACAAATGGCTCAGGTAGTGCAGCTCATCCAGGATGGCTCATCAATACGAGCTGTGGCAAGAAGGTTTGCTGTGTCTGTCAGCGTAGTGTCCAGAGCATGGAGGCGCTATCAGGAGACAGGCCAGTACATCAGGAGACATGGAGGAGGCCGTAGGAGGGCAACAACCCAGCAGCAGGACCGCTACCTCCACATTTGTGCAAGGAGGAGCAGGAGGAGCACTGCCAGAGCCCTGCAAAATTACCTCCAGCAGGCCACAAATGTGCATGTGTCTGCTCAAACGGTCAGAAACAGACTCCATGAGGGTGGTATGAGGGCCCGACGTCCACAGGTGGGGGTTGTGCTTACAGCCCAACACCGTGCAGGACGTTTGGCATTTGCCAGAGAACACAAAGATTGACAAATTCGCCACTGGCGCCCTGTGCTCTTCACAGATAAAAGCAGGTTCACACTGAGCACATGTGACATGGAGACGCCGTGGAGAACGTTCTGCTGCCTGCAACATCCTCCAGCATGACCGGTTTGGCAGTGGGTCAGTAATGGTGTGGGGTGGAATTTCTTTGGGAGGCCGCATAGCCCTCCATGTGCTTGCCAGAGGTAGCCTGACTGCCATTAGTTACCGAGATGAGATCCTCAGACCCCTCGTGAGACCATATGCTGGTACGGTTGGACCTGGGTTCCTCCTAATGCAAGACAATGCTAGACCTCATGTGGCTGGAGTGTGTCAGCAGTTCCTGCAAGGGGAAGGCATTGATGCTATGGACTGGCCCGCCCGTTCCCCAGACCTGAATCCAATTGAGCACATCTGGGACATCATGTCTCGCTCCATCCACCAAAGCCACGTTGCACCACAGACTGTCCAGGAGTTGGCGGATGCTTTAGTCCAGGTCTGGGAGGAGATCCCTCAGGAGACCATTCGCCACCTCATCAGGAGCATGCCCAGGCGTTGTAGGGAGGTCATACAGGCATGTGGAGGCCACACACACTACTGAGCCTCATTTTGACTTGTTTTAAGGACATTACATCAAAGTTGGATCAGCCTGTAGTGTGGTTTTCCACTTTAATTTTGAGTGACTCCAAATCCATACCTCCATGGGTTGATAAAGTTGATTTCCATTGATCATTTTTGTGTGATTTTGTTGTCAGCACATTCAACTAGGTAAAGAAAAAAGTATTTAATAAGAATATCTCATTCATTCAGATCTCGGATGTGTTATTTTAGTGTTCCCTTTATTTTTTTGAGCAGTGTATATAAAATGTAATACCATTTCTCATATGATGCACATGCTTTTTTAGGTATCTTAGAATCACTGTTACTGGGATTGATTGAACAAGTCCATGTTGTCATCATGTAATAAGTCACACTTACATTTCTCACGGTATGTGAATCCTAATGCTTTTACTGTCAGTCTAAAGAGGACATTTCAAAGCAGGTGCTCTCATCATTATGCCCATCTGAAAGGTTTTAAAGATTCACGGTTAACATTATGCAAAAAGGCCACCTACTCTATGCGTTAACAAGAAGAGCTCCAGTGTCATAAATAACTCAATGTCACACAGATTCAAAGATTTGAATATCTCACTGAACGTGAGATTTGTTTGAAGAGTTCACTGTATGTGGTTCTGCATTATTTTATGAATTTAGAGCAATACAACTACCGTGGCAAAATTTGAGTTGATGAATATGGTTTTCCACATGAGGTTTGTGCATATCAGTTCGCAACCTTTGGAAAATCAATTCCATTTTGAATTTGAGAACGCAAAAAAAATATTTTCCTGATTTAAATCTGTTGGCGAAGGAAGCTCTGATGAAAGTGGGTTTACATGTATATTTAATGGCACGCCTCCCCTGGCCCGGCATGAATGTGGATGTTAATGAGGACTGGCATGTTGAAAACGGAATGTGCCACTCCTCTCCTCCCCGGGTACACACAACAGTCAGAATAGAAAGGCTTCGACAGAAACAAGCCCTGATTCTAGACTGCTGTCTGCTTCTACTGATATCACTGTGAGAAACTGAAAAGATGTAATTTCTCAAATTTTCTCCCTGTGTATAGTATGCATGTGTGTATGCGTGAGTGTGTTCGCAAAATGTTTTTGATACATTATTGCACAAAACCATAAAAGAGTATACAGATGTAGGATATTATTTTGAAAATAATCCTGCAGCAACAGGAAATGTGAATTATTATGTGGATCATTTTTCATTAGGGCAAATCAAGTCTGACATTTTAAAGTGGAAATGTGACACTGCAGAAGACTTTTTAAACCTTGAATACACTACAAGTTCCTGCTGCTCAACAACAAAAGAGTGATCACATAAAGATCCTACATCTGTATGTGATCATTAATATAATTTGTGCAATCCACATCCATTAAAAAAGTGAACATAATGATTCACTTCTGTATGTTGAGAGAGCTATAACCTTAAAGGCATGAGCGTAAGGGGAAAGACACACATTCATTTTGATTACATGACATTTGCCTTGTGTCACATGGGACAGACGCACATACGGAACAGCTGGTGGCAGTTTACATGGAAAGGGCACACTCAACATTGTACCATTGGGAGAAAAAAAAACACTGCAACACATTCATATAGCATCAGTACTTTTACTGGCATATATTATAAATATTTTGAATATTTACACTTAGAAAATAGTATATTATTTCCATATATATATATATATATTCCAACATGTTGGCAATTCCCCAAAACTGTACAGCTTAATCGCATAATAAACTTATCCTACAAACCTGAGACACTAGAAGAAAAGAAAACAGCAGAGAACTTTTCGTAATGCTTGCTACACGGTAGCAGTTATTTACCAAGTACAACAATGAACATATAGAACCCAGTACAACCTTCAAGTCAACAGAAAACAGACTACACTCTTAACAAAATATGTTTCATAACATTGTAGTATCTCATAATGCACAATATCAACCATCTATGGCTGATCCATAGGAGAAAGAAAATGTTTAACATTTATCATGTGATGTCAACTGGTGAACAAAAGACATCAATGGTCCTCCAATGCCTGTCATTAACCATACACCATTCTCCTTTATCCACAACAGAAAGTCCATAGGAGCAACAGAATAAGCACCCCACCCAGTCCAGTGAGCTACAGTATATCCAGTGTTCTCTCAGAGGAGCCCATCATAGGGCACTGCCAGGCAGTGTGTTTGTGATGGACCATTTCTGTCCAGTGCATTTTTGAAGGGCCAGCTGGTACCCGGACTCGTTGTCATTGCTGGCCACCAGCTCAAGGCATCGCTTCGATTTCCTGTTCTGAATGGAACCTCCCTGAAAGGAAAAACAGGTAGATCAAATTACAGTGGGATGCGACAGCATCATTGGTGTGCATGTCGTTGATTGCTGTGTCACCTTAACCCCACAGTGCTATGAATTAATGGATGGGGTTGATGTGTATAGCTTAACAAGCACCCGCAGCTCTGTTTTGTATGGATTCCCCTTTGGCGCCAGCACTGGGGCCTTCCCAGATAGCATCAGCATGCTCATGAAGCAAGAACAACACTATCTGCCATTATACTCAGTAGCACTCAGTAGGAATGCCAAGATTATGTGATAACAGAAGACAGCATTAGATGAGAAGAAAACATTTTCACACGTCACCTGAGGAAAAAAAAAACCTTACACTTTACACCTTCACTCAATCTTTGTCACCTAAGGAATCGTGTGCTTCGAAGTGTCTCTCCATCTCATCTCTCTTTGCCATCTGTTAGAGCGGAAAGTCTCTCACATGTATTGGAGGCCTTAAAGCTTTGGGTTGGACTCAACTGTTGGGACCAGTGCGATGGGAGTAAATGCACAGATCAGATAAATTCCCTATCTATGTGTGGCTTCAGGGCCTGGGATCAGAAAATCTCCTGTCACCTCTCAGTCAGGAAGAAGGATGACTCAAACTGGAAAGGCAACCGTTTTAAAATGGGCTTTCATTTTGGTTCAAGATTAGATGCTCTAATAAGAAAGAGGCATGTTAAGGTTCAGAAATTCAGACCAATACACATCCTTAAGATTTGCACTTACCAATTAATAATTACGAGGACATTTTATGAGGGATTAATATTTATACGCAGAGTCAACAACCACCTCTAAGCGATCTCATTGTCAACTTGTCATTAATGTTTTGTTGCACATACAGCATACTGAGGATTTGGTCAGGTTAATTTGAAAGTGAATTAATCAAAATGACAGTCTAGTTGATGTCACTGATTCAGGATATGATAGGTTTTCATTAGAATAGAATACTGTCTGTTTAGTTAAGAGTGCTTGTCAGGTCTTGCATGCCTAAAAGCTATGGAATGAAACAATTATCTGCTTGAGTGCATTCTGTCAAATACATGGGGGACGGATACAGTTTACATATTCACTAATAGTCTTTCATCAGTAATCAACATCTCCACATGTAGTACTGGTTATCAGATGTACAGTAGCATGAAATATAACATGGTGGATTCCATATGTTCAACCAAATGAAAAAAACATTAGCCATTAGATACACCTCATTGGCCACATGGTGCATATAGCCTGGAATGAGTCCAAGGAAAACAACATTACCTGCAAATAAGATATGACAAAGAAAACTAATTGAGCTACACAATGCAGTAGAACCAAAAAGACCCATATGAAAAAAGTTGTGCATGTACATTTTTCTTATCATTGCTGCTGTATTTATTTCAGCTCATCAATTGTTAAGACTGTGTTTAGACATCTGAAGTTCTTTCAAAATATAAAACAATAATAAATTCATTTTTCATTCTGTCATTATCATACTTTGCCAGAGGCACTTCCTGAAATATTTACGAGGTGTCTACCAAACTGCTAAAACACGCATTTATTTACAGAAAATATTCATCATTTCATCCTGATTCTACTCATATTTGCAAGATTACCATCTTGCAGCAGGAGGCCTGCCAAGTTACCCCAGGGCTTCGGCATAATGTTCTTGACCTGATGTTTCGGCTATACATGGCTAAATAGCAAATATTTTCTGAGGCAGTTGAATTCCAGTGAGTCACTGAACACTTCAGAACAATTTCACACGACAACAAATATCAGCATTACTCAGCCTTTCTCTATCTGGGAAGTCAACATCAAAATATTTTAAACACCAATAACCATTATAACCTTCAGGGTGCTTAAAAAGCCTGCGTTCTCTCCAAGAGAGGCTGCATTACAATACGAGGCCTGAGGTTGAATTCTGTACTGGCAGAGGACCTGTCCTGTTTGCTCCCTGTGCTTGATCCCGTGGGCTGCTGCAAAACCAACATATTGATTTGCTATAGAGAGTGAGCCAGCGAGTCAGAATGATAATGGTCCTGGGTTCACAAGCAGGGGTGAAAGGTTAACCAACTCTCCTGTGTTCTTTCATCTAATTGATTATTCTTGAGTAAACAGTTTGGGAGTCTGTGTGTGCATGCGTTTGTGTGTTGCATAAGGAGGACGTATTTACAGTGGGTAGGCCAACATGAGAGGCAGAATATACACCATGTAGTAGAAAAGCACAAAGGATAGTAGAAAACAGAAGCACTTGTCATCGAGTCAGTGAAAGCACTGAGGATGAACAGAAAGCTAATTAGATGTGTTTAATCGGCGTGTTAAGATTGTCTCCCAAGCAGGGCTCTTTACACCTAAACCCTCTGTCTCCATAATACAGCCCACGCTGCAGCCACCTTAACTGCTGACAAAATCTTTACAAATACAAAAACACCCACTTCTTTTCTTCTGCTTCCCAAGATACATCACAATTATTTCACTTGTTGAATTTCCACTATAAGGCTCTAAAGCAAAGAAAAGTCACACAATTGTCAGGCACATTCAACCACAGAGAGAGGCATTGATTGCTGCTCTTCTCCTCCTCTCCATCTCGTAGAATTTAAGTGTGGTAACGCTTAAGCTAGAATGGGAACATTCCTCCTCGCTACAGCACCGTACAACCCTATGCTTGAGTTGTATCGATGCATCCTACTTCCTTTTGAGGTAAAACACATTTCACACTATGTCTAGCAGAAATGTGATCAATAATGCATGGTGTCTGACTCCATTCCTTCTTGAATTATACAATGCTAAACCAAGAAACCACCTACAGAGGAGTCATGGAGATATGTGACACGTGAGACGAAGCATTTAAATCATTTTACATCGCAGAGCTACCTATTCTTCAGTGAAACCAGGTCGGTACATTCTAACTAAGAATTTGACACAGTTCCATCAACAATGATCTCTCCAACATAATCAAAGAAAAATTGCATTAAGATGTAAAACTGTGCTTAGCAGCATTTCAATGAAAACCTTTGAACACACAATAGGATTTCCTTCTCAGTGAGTTCACAACATATCACACTGTCAAAACTATAGACGCAAATAGGTTGAATCCAATATTGACAATACCTTGACTTTTAGGCATTTTAGTGCTAGAGATTCAACCAATCCAGGCATTTGACATACAGTACATACTACTGTATAGTATGTTTTCAATGTCTCACTCCTTATAATTTTGGGGGGGATAAGGTACAGAACCTACAAGTTTGTAACTTGCGCGGCCATCCACCCAAAATAAATAAGTGATATCCACCAATGGAGAAATAAAAACATCTTTATCTGTAAACACAATTCCCAGAAGTTGAATTCAAGGTTAGCACCCTACTATTGAGTGGATATTTTGAGTGCATACATTATGACGACACTGAACATGATCAGAACGGTTTTAATTGCACCTTCAAAACTTCAGTACTCTTCAGGCCATGTTGATGTGGCCCTCATTACAGGCCACTGTGCTCAGTGAGCCAGTCCAATAATGAAGACAGAGAGAGTCATTATGATGTATTTACTGTTCACGTCTAAATGGTTTGGAGGAATGTGGAGAGGTCTATGGACCGTAAAACTCTTATTCCTGTGACCAATCCAACCACACAGACCAACCCAACCACACTGAGCACAGAGCCATGGACTTCTGTGAATATTACACCCTAAAATGTACCCAAGATATCTACCTCCACTTCTGCCACATTTACTAATGATCCAACTCCCTTGCAACAAAGTATTCATTTAGATCATTGACCTGCCATTTTTGATCACTTGCTGGTCTATAATCAGTGAGCAGTCTGAGTGTGTTGGTCAGGTCTGTATGGTTTCTTACCTGAGTAAATAACCAGTGGAGCTTCATGCGCTTGGCTGTGGCGTAGCTACACTCGATGAGGCGCGGTCGGCTGTTCACATCCACCAGGCACTTGTTGTCATCGTCGTCGATGGTGGGACTGAGCACCCCTACATGTAACTGCTGAGTGCTGGTGTAGTACACATTCTGGAATGACAGAAGAGGCAGCACATACATAAGCTACTGAGAGCTGGAAGGCATTCAAGCATTTCACAAAATGTTGATTTGTTTTAGGCTTTTCACTCGGACTTACATCACCCATATGGCATGTCTATTCATGCAGCTAACCTCGCTGGACTGGAGCACAGGGCAGGAAAACGCACAGTGTGGGAAATGGCTTATTGTTTATGGAGAGGAGCGCTCTCCATCAACAGTTCAAATCGACCAGCTAGTCCAAACACTTCTAATTACACTCTCTGATGCGGTCTTCCAGACCGTATTTTCCAAGGGCACTTGAGTGCCCATATTTAGCCAACAGGCCATAAAACACCAGTGGCAGGAAAAAGCATCTGTTTGAACTGAGCGGAGCAGCAGAGTTAGTTGTGTGTGCTACAGATGGCAGCTACATCTGTGCTCTGACTCCATCGCAGTGCATATGAGGGATGAGGAGGCTTGTCTGCACATGTGGGGTAGCTAGACATGTTGGGTAGCTAGAACCCTGGGAGAGGCGGGGGAATGTAACAGCTGGAGGGGAGGGAGGACATCACAGCTGGATAGGGGTGGGGATGAAGGTGGTAGGTAGCACAGGGTTACATTAGGAGGGGTTTACAGTTGTCATAAGCACACTGTATGCTTGAAAACTATCAATCTTACAGGTAGAATACATCTCTATAGAATGACATTGATGCCAAAGTTTTCCTTTTTATTTTTTGGTAATACCAATTACCCCACCACCGACATTCTTTAAAAAAGCATACTCTGTCGTAGAATAAAAATTAAAAAGTGTTACCTCTTCCTAAGTCAGAGGGTGGTTTAAACCTTCCAGACTCTGGATTGTATCAACCTGCCACCCAAGGCTTTTACTTGCCACATATAGTTAAATGCACTAAAGAGGAACAATGTGTACATATTGAAGATGCACATGCTCACCCCCAGAATCTTTTCACATGTCTATTTTCCAAGGATAAAGCTAAGAACATGAACAACTTCATAGTTAAGAACACTATAATGATATGGAAGAAAATTTTACATTTTACAAGAACCAATATCACTCTCTAGAAACACAACCTTATGGAACAATCCTTGTATAGTTTTTCAGAATTCATCGTAAAATAGGCCCACATGGAAAACTAAAGGCAGAGAAACCATAAATGACTTGGTAACAGGAAATACATTTATTTCCATGACAGAATTTAAAAGTAATTTTGCACTGACAAATGTAGATAGTTTCAAATAATTCATCACTTTATTGTCTACATTTTGATGCAAAACAGATCTTCGTCAGGTCAAACAGATTGAGTGCTGACAACCCTATCATCCAATAAATTTGCATACGCAGGATCTGCAGTACACAGAGTGACTATGACAAATAAGCCGACTGTCTGGATGAGCTTTTCAGACAGCAGGGTTACCCAGTGGAATGGCTGCATGGCGCAAGGGATGATAAAAAAAGGACCCAGAATGACATCCTCACACCCAAACCACCCTGCCCGCCTTGACCAACGAGTTTCCTTCAATACTCCCCACTTAGCAAACGGTTTGACCATATCATAAAAAAAAAAACACTGGCACATCTTGAGCCCTGATTCACAACTGGAAAATACGCTTTTTAGAACCCCCGTGGGTAGTCTTTCGACCCCTCCTCAACATCAGTCAAATGGTGGTGACGTCTGATCTTCCACCGGTGCCACGTAGCACCTTCCTAGACAATGTGCTGGACGGTAATTACAGATGTGGCCGATGTACCCAGTGTAACTTTACGAACAATGCAGAATGTTCAATGACATGTCATGGCCAAGGCCATTAAGATTAAGGGAAACATTAAGTGTTCCAAACATTTGAAACAGGGATAGCAGAACACAATAGTAATATCAGGACTCTTGATCAGAGAAACACTGTGGCTGTGGATTTCATGGAGTGCTCTCTGAGATACATTGGTATCGAACATGTTAAAACTCTTAGGGGGGAGGTGGATTGTGATAATCTATTACTAGGAAGAGAATTGTATTGGATTCACTATTTGTCAGCCATGTCTCCTAAAGGTCTGAACCAAGAGTAATGTATTAGACCATTACTTACATGAATATGTCACGTTGATTTGTTCTGGCATATTGGTCTCAACTTGGTCATTTTGTACATAGATTTTCTTGTAACTACTGATATTAACTTATTAGAGGTACACAAGTTGCTTTTGAAATAGGTCACTAATTATATCTATGGTCACTGCTCGTTCCGCGTGTAATGGTTAAATGAGCTGGTAACAGTTTCCAACGTAATCTCATTACTGTTGCCTAGGTTTGAACTTGGACCCTTTTGTATGTATATACTACTTTTATGTACAGTACCTATGTGATTAATTATGATGGACTATGCGCAAAAGTGAATTTAAACTTTCCACACCAACCATGCATCATGTGCGAAACGGTCATGTGAGGTGAAATGTGTATATTTTTGGATGTGAGCACTCAGTCTGTTTGACCTGACGAAGATCAGTTTGAGATCGAAACAGTCTAAGCGGTGAATTGGGAGCAGAAAGTGTGCGGGCCTTCAGGTTTTTTACTGGACGATTACTTTATCGTCACTCATCTTGAAAACATGTGTACTATAAACTTCGAAGTCAATCAATCAATCTGCCATCTTTGACACAATGGAAAAAAATAAACATTTATTATTGAAATAGCATGGGTGACCAAGAAAAACGAATTGGTACAATTTAAGGCCATTTGGCAAACAATAATGCAGGTACTAGGGATGGAGGTATGGGCATGCGGATCTCGATAGAAAAGATGGCGCCATTGTTTGTGCGCGCCTGTAAGTTGATGATCGTATGTATAAGTTCGTAAAAAAAAAAGTTTTAAAAATATAACAAAAAAATGAAAACTATCATTCAGTCCCTCACCATCAGTGGGAGGTAAAGCAGGAAGAAAACGGCATCAGTAGTGGTGTGAAATGAAACCGGATTCTAAAAGGAGTAACAGCACTGTAACCCGACAACTATTCAACAGAGACATCTGAACAGATTTCTAACATTAATGAGTTCTTAAATTAGCCTGCTCTCGGGATGTGAGATTTGGTGTCATGTTTTCTCTGAAGTTATTTGTTAAGAAAAGTGTGCAAGGCATCTTGGGAAAGATCAGCTCTGACTGTCTTTCTTGTAAGAGATCACAGGAGATTCCTCCAGAGCTATAATTTGCAAACCAGCGTAAACATCAATACAGGTGCAATGAGTGTGAATGGTTTACCATGGAGATGTTTGAATAGGCAAGGATGATAGTGGATGCAACTTTTAGGCTTCACTTTCAAGGATTAGACCACTTTTTACTACACATCTGGCTAAAAGATTACTGTAGCTCTGTTGGCATAACTTTTATAAATAACATTGACACCTTTTGGAAACAGAAGATACTCTACAGGAATGACAGAGTCCATCCAAATCATCTTGCTGCTTGGACCCTGTCCTCCCATTTCAAGGCTGCGTTGATACAATGATTTATCAGTGACCCAAGCCCTGCTTAAATAATCCCTACCATTGTGTTGCTGAGATGTCGTAGTGCAGATGCAAATGTACAGTTTCCCAAGAGAGTTATCAGTCATAATGTAAGTAACCTAATTGATGTTCCTCTAACTCCCCTGAATGCCTCCGTCAATCGGACAGCAATTGTCAGCAGTAATCATGCGCTTATGAAAACGGAGTTATACTGTTACCACTGATACGGTTTGCTCTAGTAGGAAGCCCACTGTGAGTAGTTCACCTGCACTCTCAGCTCAAATATAAATATCACTGTCATGTCTACCTCTGATAAACCTCCCAGTAAAGCAATAAAAACAATAACACAACACAGAAAAGTGTTGAATTAGCCCACATTACCATACTGTATGTAGCCAAAGAAACAAGGTTGATGAAATCAATATTTTGCTAGTAACAGATAGCCAGTATATTAATGTTATCTCTGAAACTCACTTAGCTAATTCCTTTGATGATACAGTGGTAGCAATACTTGGCTATAAAATATACATTAGAGGCAGGAATACCAATGGGGGAGGTGTTGCTGTTTATATTTAGAGTCATATTCCTTTAAAACTTAGAGAGAATCTAATTTCAAATGCTGTTGAAGTAATATGGCTACAGGTTTACTTGCCTCACCTAATGCCTATTCTTGTGGGAAGTTGCCATAGATCACAAAGTACTACCGGTCAGTATCTGGATAATATGTGTGATATCAACAGGGATAGTATTTAGGTCACCCCAAAAATATGACTTTCATCAAGCTGTCCACTCAAAAAAAAGCTTCAAACGGTAACCAGTGCCTGCACCTGGTTCAGGCTGTCAGTCAACCTACCAGGGTATTTACAGAAATCTGCTCTAAACTAGATGTAGTGATCATAGTAGCCCTATCTAAGAACACCAACATGTGGGCATAATATAGTGTTTAAGAGATCATACAAGAGGTTTTGTACTGATCTTATGTTGAAGATGTAAATAGTATTCACTGGTCGGTGTCTTTAAATGAGGACCAACCAGACACTGAACTTTAATCATTTATGAAATTGTTTATTCCAGTTACTAATAAGCATGCACCCATTAAGAAATGATTGTAAAAACTGTTAAATACCCATAAATTGATGAGGAATTTAAAAATGGTATGGTTGACAGGGAAGAGACATAAGCAATTGCCAAATTGGCAAACGTACTGTAAATTGAAAATCGTGACTAAAATGAACAAACTGTACCATGAAAGGATGATATGAAAGGATCATGTACCATGAAACCATGATAGTAAAAAGCTTTGGAGCACCTTAAATACAATTTTGGGCAAAAAGGCGAACCATTAATTGAATCAGATGGCCCAATCATCACAAAAGCCCACTGATATTGCCAACTACTTCAATGATTTTTTCCATTGGCAAGATCAGCAAAATTAGGCATGTCATGCCAACAATAAACTCTAATCCTACACATCCATGCTTACAAGCAGAAAGTACCAGTGACTTGCTCAATACAAAAGTGGATGCCACACTACAGGACTGTTTTGCTAGCACAGACTGGAATAAGTTCTGGGATTCATCCAATAGCATTGAGGAGTATACCACCTCAGTCAACAGCTTCATCAATAAGTGTATCGATGACGTCATTCCCACAGTGACCGTACATACAGTTGAAGTCGGAAGTTTACATACACCTTAGCCAAATACATTTAAACTCAGTTTTTCACAATTCCAGACATTTAATCCTAGTAAAATGTCCCTGTCTTCGGTCAGTCAGGACCAACACTTTATTTTAAGAATGTGAAATGCCAGAAAAATTAGTACAGAGAATTATTTCTTTATTTCATCACATTCCCAGTGGGTCAGAAGTTTACATACACTCAATCAGTTGCATTGCCTTTAAATTGTTTAACTTAGGTCAAACGTTTCGGGTAGCCATCCACAAGATTCCCACAATAAGTTGGATGAATTTTGGCCCATTCCTCCTGAC
Organism: Oncorhynchus nerka; assembly: GCF_034236695.1. Taxonomy (NCBI): domain Eukaryota; kingdom Metazoa; phylum Chordata; class Actinopteri; order Salmoniformes; family Salmonidae; genus Oncorhynchus; species Oncorhynchus nerka. Next base: position 68,876,242 of record NC_088422.1, on the reverse strand, counting down.
AGAGCTGGTGTAACAGTCGGGTTTGTAGGCTTTCTTGCTCGCACACGCTTTTTCAGTTCTGTCCACAAATATTCTATAGGATCGAGGTCAGGGCTTTGTGATGGCCACTCCAATAGCTTAACTTTGATAATCTTCAGCCATTTTGCCACAACTTTGCTAGTATAATTGGGGTCATTGTCCATTTGGCAGACCCATTCGCGACCAAGTTTTAACTTCCTGACTGATGTCTTGAGATGTTGCTTCAATATATCCACGTAATTTCCCTTCCTCGTGATGCCATCTATTTTGTGAAGTGCACCAGTCCCTCCTGCAGCAAAGAAACCACACAACATGATGCTGCCACCCCCGTGCTTCACGGTTGGGATGGTGTTCTTCGGCTTGCAAGCATCCCCCTTTTTCCACCAAACATAACAATGGTCCTAATGGCCAAAATGTTCTATTATTTTTGTTTCATCAGACCAGAGGACATTTCTCCAAAAAGTGTGATCTTTGTCCCCATGTGCAGTTGCAAACTGTATTCTGGCTTTTTTTAATGGCGGTTTTGGAGCTGAGGCTTCTTCCTTGCTGAGCGGCCTATCAGGTTAAGTCGATATAGGACTCGTTTTACTGTGGATATAGATACTTTTTTACCCATTTCCTCCAGCATCTTCACAAGGTCCTTTGCTGTTGTTCTGGGATTGATTTGCACTTTTCGCACGCAAGTGCGTTCATCTCTAGGAGACAGAACACATCTCCTTCCTGAGCGGTATGATGGCTGCATGGTCCCATGGTGTTATTACTTGTGTACTATTGTTTGTACAGATGAATGTGGTATCTTCAGGAATTTGGAAATTGCTCCCAAGGATGAACCAGACATATGGAGGTCTACAATTTTATTTCTGAGGTCTTGGCTGATTTCTTTTGATCTTCCCATTATGTCAAGCAAAGAGGCACTGAGTTTGAAGGTAGGCCTTGAAATACATCCACAAGTATACCTCCAATTGACTCAAATGTCAATTAGCCTTTTCAGAAGCTTCTAAAGCCATTAAATAATTTTCTTGAATTTTGCAAGCTGTTTAAAAGGCACAGTCAACTCAGTGTATGTAAACTTCTGACCCACTGGAATTGTGATACAGTGAATTATAAGTGAAATAATCTGTCTGTAAACAATTGTTGGAAAGATTACGTGTGTCATGCACAAAGTAGACTTGCCTAACCGACTTGCCAAAACTATAGTTTGTTAACAAGACATTTGTGGAGTGGTCTAAAAACTAGTTTTAATGACTCCAACCTAAGTGTAGTGGTGTAATAATGTGCTGTATGATGTACTGTTTTTGTGTGATGCAAATGCTTTAATCTCGTTTGGATCCCATTGGCACATGGCAAAAAACTTGACCTTATTCAAACAATTGTTTTGTTGTTGTCCATTTTAGTCAGTTACAAAACTACATTTAAGAAAAGTACACCATGTCTAAAGATTACTTTTAAATATTGCCTGCTCCCTAGTGTTCTCACTACTAAGAAAAAGTACTCGCTACTTCTCTCAAGCCCCTTTTAATGACGGTGCTAGCAGCCACTAGTGCTACCTAGCTACTGTAGCTGGCTACCGACCGAAACATTAAGCTAGCCAAGACCAACACCACAAACAAATAGACTATACAGCTACAAGTAGTGAGTGGAATTAACAATCAGACTGTACTTAACAAGTTAAATGTCTTACCGGTGATTAAATGTTTATTTACACACATTGCTACGTGTAGCCTACTTGGACACCCTACATTTCCCACACCGAATAGCCTGAAGCCACAGGGCTCTTCTCACAGGCTCCATTTCCCTACGTGGGAGAATTACGAACCATAAATTGTGATTTTTGACCTGGCTACATGTACATTGAGCAATACAGCAGCTTTTCAGCATGTTTTGTTATTCATGTATAACAGAAAATAAATAAAAATAGATTACGAAGTTGCCTCTCTTACAATGGGGGGTCAATAGAAAAATAACGTGGTCGAGGGGAATTCCTTATTATTACGTGAATAACAACTGGGGATCATTAGAAAATACAAATTCTAGTCTGGTTAAGGATCACATAAAAATCTCAAGTCATTGTTCTTAGCCTCTGGCTAGCTAAACCACAGGCTAGTCTGGCCCTGGGCTAACTTAGCATGTGTTCACACAAGCATTTGTTAACCCTGGGCTAAGCTTGAGCCCCGGGCTAAGGATTCACACTTGTATTCCAAAGCCCTGGGCTAACGGACAAACACAACATGCAACCAACATTATATCTATGACACGCAACCAGTGTTATAAGCAATAAGACATTTATTAGCACATGATTTCCTCTTGCTTCTAGTCGATCATTTGATTTCCAACAGTGATGGTTTGTATAAACCTTGCTGTCTGCCTGTCTAACCTCGGAAACCATGTTTTAATTTTGAAATTCGATCTTGCCCCTGTAGGTCTACACAGAGAATGCTGTGCATGAACAAAAATCAATAACTTTTTTGATCCAGGCCAAATTATGCAACAATATTATTATCATGGATATATCAAATTAAATGTCAATACAAAACATATAAAAAGGCGAAGAAAATTAAGCATATGCTGCCCTTCCAGCTGTAGAGTTTGTAGCTTTAGTTGGCTAAGTGAGAAGACATTAAACCAGCCTGCATAGCAACCATTCCTTTGGCATAGCAACCAAATATATATATTTTTCCCTCAGATGGAAGGTTGAAATAGTACGAATTTACTAAATGTGTAGAATGCATTAGAGGCATCATCACAAGAATATGTAAATGAAGTGACCGTGCAGCTTTTGTGATTGGACAGTGAGCATTCCAGGCATTGTTCTTGACCCTGTTTCAGACTGCCTATTTTGGCTGGCTATTCTGGAGCTAGCCCCGAAAAGTCGATGCTAACCCTGCTCCGGAACAGGACCAGCTACAGTTGGCCTGGGCTAAGGTTGGTGCTAGCCGACTTTAGTATATGCAAGTATAAACACTCACCCTGGCCTAAAATCTCACCTTCTGCAAACTTGAGAGAAGTAAATTCAGAAACAATAGAACCAAAGCTCTAATAAGAAATTACTGCTGTGCATATTTATGGCAGAAAAATATACAACTAGGTAGCCGTTGTAGAAAGTTGAGTTTCAATTTTTGTTTTAACATTTACATAGTCCATGGTTTCTCAGTTTTCACAACATTATGGAAATTGTTAGAGGTGAGATAGTGCAGAGACAGCAGTTGTGCTGAAATATGGCTGTATCATTCTGCCAGCCTGACCCAGATAGAAACAGTGTCAGGGGATGCTCTCCATCTCAACAGCACTGTAGTGGCTTCCTGGAATGAACTGCTAATGCCTGTCTGGAGACCGGGAAAGTATACCTTTTATAAACACTTTTGGATTATTTATTTATACTCTCTCGCTCTCTCTCAGATTGAATGAAGTTCAGATATAAAGCCCATGGTGGATGTGGGGGCCCTTAGCAGTGTGGTGAATGATAAGTGGAGTCCTGCTGGTCAGCTGGTAGATCACAGGTGCTGCCCTTACTAAGCCATAAAAGAGACCAGACACATGTTTCATACAATAATATCTCTTTAAAGGGACCAATCGTACTGTAGCAGAGTCGTGGACTGAATTTCACTGATAAGCCTTATGCAAGATAAGAAAGGGTCAAAAGGAGGGATAAAAAAAGGCGGGCTATACACGTGGGAGATTTGACACAGAGACAGATATGATGATGTAGTGACGTGGGCTGAAGAGGGGGATCTAACCTGAGGTGTCATCCCATGACAGAGGTACAGGATGGGGACGTTGTCGGTGTCCGGCCCCTGGTCCAGACACAGGTCACTCTTCAGAGAGTTCTTCAGCTGAGGGAGAAAATGATAACAAAGGGAGTCATAATTTGACATGTCACTCAATCGGCTAGTTCAGGGAGAGGTTAGCTGTGTGACAGAGAATCGATGAGACCTTGAAACGATTCAAATATTCCTGCCATCACAGCTCCCTATTCAATCAAACCAGAGAGCAGGTTTCCGGTATAACTTCAAAACAACACATGGAGGGAACTATTTTCTGTTCTTTGCAGAACAACAGGACATAGAACATAAATGGAACTTGTAATCCAAACATGAAGCCTGGTGTTTGCACAGTTATTTCAATATGTAGCAGTATTTATTTTACAGATACAGTCAACAGGTTTTTGTGAGGAGAGGGGAGGTACTCTGGAGGCAGGGATTGGTGGCTGGGCGGATTAAGATGTGTTTGCCTTGCTCTCCGTGAGGACAGGATTAGGTACGGATATGACATTACAAGGACACAGTCCGAGACTGTGCCTGTCAACTCCCCACTGGCACAGGATATGTCTCATTCTGTCAGCTGATCATTAAAACGCCAGGCAGCACCTGGGATACTCGTCAGGGACTGAACATGATGGAATAAAGTCTGACAGACAACATCTAACCATTCCACTCAGGTTCCATGAAATGAAAAAACTATAACGTGCAAGGTTCATGCATGAGTGAATAAAACCTGGGGCTGCTTGTCAGTGTGGGGTGTAGCATGACCTTTGACCTCAAATGCTGTGCTGAACAAAGTCTGCATTCTAGATAATGAATTCTCTGACAAAAATGATTGACAAGTTCATAAAATGCACCTAGCAAATGCAGAGTAATGAGGACATTCTATTTTTGAACCCACTTACTACTTGAATTAATTTTAATAAGGCTGACCTATTTTCCTCTCTGTCTTACTACTTTTCATAATAATATGGAAATACAGAGAAAGAAACCAACCATGAAATGAAGACCGTACTCCAATGAGACTGCTTTTTGGGTGTGTCACTGTAGATTCAGGCATATTGCACTGATGCACTGTGGCCACACAGAAATAAAGCTGTTTGTGTTGAACATGAATTGCTAATATAAATACTGCCAGCGTGCCCTCATGGCCAGAATACAAATTCAGAAACATTTGTCTAGCATTGCTGAGAATTCCACACAGGCAGATCTCTGTGAGAGGAGGTGACATAAAACAAGCTCTGCTCACCAGCCCCACCACTGCACAACAATATGTGCATACTCAATGGTATAACCTTTGGGTGGTGGAACATTCTTGATACACACAGGAAACCTTTGAGCGTCAAAAATCCAGCAGTGTTGCAGTTCTTGACACAAGCCGGTGAACATGGCACCTACTACCATACCCCGTTCAAAGGCACTTAAATATTTTGTCTTGCCCATTCATCCTCTGAATGGCATGCATACACAATCCATCTCAAGGCTTAAAAATCTTTATTTGACCCGTCTCATCCTGTTCATCTGCACTGATTGAAAGTGGTTTTAACACGTGACATCAATAAGGGATCATAGCTTTCGCCTGGATTCACCTGGTCAGTCTATGTCATGGAAAGAGCAGGTGTTCTTAATGTTTTGTATACTCAGTGTATGTGCATACTATACAATGGTTTGTCTCTTACTGTATGCATGTGGAAACAATAGACTCTACTCTATGTGCATACACAATGGACAGATTCCTCTGAGTAGACTGGAAAAATAAAGCTTTAGCACTTGGGCAGGTCTGTGTACTGTATAATCTCCAGCAAGTCTTCTGTCTTCTCCCAGAGTCTGAGTTCCTGCACCTTTTCCACATCATGCCCACATTGCCCAAGCTTAAGCGTGCCAACCCTGGCAGTACATACAAAGACTGAGGCTATGGTAGGCATGTCCACGTGTTTTAGAGCCAAGCTGCCACAGAAATTCATCTCTCTGTGAAATTAATGTATTCCTAACTGCAGTCATCCAAATCGTAACTCAATGGATGATGATTATTTGTTCAGGCATGGACCGCATGTTTTTTTCTGTGGAGGCTTTACTTGACATAGCATCTCAATTCTTTTGCAGAGGGCATGTTGCTTACCACTCCATATGCAATGGTGTCTGTGTACATCCTCATCTCTGGGTAGATGTTGACCAGGTACCACCGAAACGTCTTACACTGGAGCCTCTTCCTAAGGGCCTTCCTCTCAGAGATATCTCCAATGTCTATTCCTGAGTCCTACACACACAAACACAGAGATAAACAGATTGACCTTGATTGCTGTAAAGATACAAATTCATAAAGATATCATGCATAGGAAAGATTATATGTGCCAAGCTCTTAGGTGGAAAGAGGATTCACATTCCCAGTTTCACTGATTTCAGAGAGGCAATGTGACATAACTCCTGCCAGCCTTTCATGTTCCTTGTATATAGAACCGCAGGACTCAGTGACTGACATCATTTAACATCATCTGCCATTTCCTCTGAGTCCTCACGCTGCAACAGCCACGCTCTGGCCCAGCCTTCCTTCTGCAGCAAGCTGCCGCTCCTGTCCACTCTACCCCAATTATCTTAATTGCTGCCTCACTGACAAAACTTAAAAGCTGAAGCAGACCTGATAGATCCAACATCAACTGCAATTGAGGAAACTTGCATCCTTCTGAGATACAATAAACGGACTAACGAGAGTCTAATAGACAAAACAGCAACAGCTGTGACTTGAAATGGAATAGGTTTCTAATACGTTTGGACATAATAAATTCATGAGGCTAATCCTGAGGCCAAATTTCCCTCCAAGCTTGTTGAGTAGAATAGCAGAACTCAGTGTATCGATATCAATTTAGAGATTTGCCTGCTGATGCTCATCCATTTGAAATGAGTTTTTACATAATTGTGAGTATTGAGTGCAAATAGGAAAACTATAAAGCATCTAATCAACTCAGCCTTAGTTCAAAGAAACACCAGGCATCTCTGCTAATATTTATATATAGTTGAAGTCGGAAGTCTACATACACCTAGGTGGCAGTCATTAAAACTTGTTTTTCAACCACTCCACAAATGTCTTGTTAACAAACTATAGTTTTGGCAAGTCGGTTAGGACATTTACTTCGTGCATGACACAAGTCATTTTTCCAACAATTGTTTACAGACAGATTATTTCACTGTATCACAATTCCAGTGGGTCAGAAGTTAACATACAGTCAATTTACTGTGCCTATAAGTTAAACAGCTTGGAAAATTCCAGAAATGATGTCATGGCTTTAGAAGCTTCTGATAGGCTAATTGACATAATTTGAGTCAATTGAAGTTGTACCTGTGAATGCATTTCAAGGCCTACCTTCAAACTCCGTGCCTCTTTGCTTGACATCATGGGAAAATCAAAAGAAATCAGCGAAGACCTCAGAAAAAAAATTGTAGACATCCACAAGTCTGGTTCATCCTTGGGTGCAATTTCCAAATGCCTGAAGCTACCACGTTCATCTGTACAAACAACAGTACGCAAGTACAAACACCATGGGACGACACAGCAGTCATACTGCTCAGGAAGGAGATTGTGTCTCCTAGAGAAGAACGTAATTTGGTGCGAAAAGTGCAAATCGATCCCAGAACAGCAGCAAAGGACCTTGTGAAGATACTGGAGAAAATGGATACAAAAGTATCTATATCCACAGTAAAACAAGTCCTATATCGACATAACCTGAAAGGCCACTCCGCAAGAAAGAAGCCACTGCTTCAAAACCGCCATAAAAAAAGCCAGACTACGGTTTGCAACTGCACATGGGGACAAAGATCGTACTTTTTGTCCTCTGGTCTGACGAAACAAAAATAATACTGTTTGGCCATAATGACCATTGTTGGAGGACAAATGGGGAGGCTTGCAAGCCGAAGAACACCATCCCAACCCTGAAGCAAGGGGGTGGTAGCATCATGTTGTGGAGGTGCTTTTGCTACAGGACGGACTGGTGCACTTCACAAAATAGATGGCATTATGAGGTAGGGTAAATTATGTGGATATATTGAAGCAACATCTCAAGACAACAGTCAGGAAGTTAAAGCTTGGTCACAAATGGGTCTTTCAAGTGGACAATGACCCAAAGCATACTTCCAAAGTTGTGGCAAAATGGCTTAAGGACAACAAAGTCAAGGTATTGGAGTGGCCATCACAAAGCCCTGACCTCCATCCTATATAAAATGTGTGGGCAGAACTGAAAAAGCATGTGAGAGCAAGGAGGCCTACAAACCTGACTCAGTTACACCAGCTCTGTCAGCAGGAATGGGTCAAAATTCTACTTATTGTGGGAAGGTTGTGGATGGCTACCCAAAACGTTTGACCCAAGTTAAACAATTTGAAGGCCATGCTACTAATTGAGTGTATGTAAACTTCTGACCCACTGGGAATGTGATGAAATAAATAAAAGCTTAAATAAATAACTCTACTATTATTCTGAAATTTCACATTCTCAAAATAAAGTGGTGATCCTAACTGACCCAAGACAGGGAATTTTTACTAGGATTAAATGTCAGTAATTGTGAAACTGAGTTTAAATGTATTTGGCTAAGGTGTATGTTAACTTCAACTGTATATATACACACACACACACACAATGCCATATAAAATTGGGATCTACAAATTAACTTTAGTAACAGTTCTTTTCACAATACAGGTGTAGGATCTTAATTTGAGCCAGTTTGCCACAGCAGAAAAATTATCCTGCTGCAACAGGACATTTTAATTATGTAGATTATAATTCATGCACATTTCTTTTAGGGGCTGACACATTTTTCATAAGGGAAAATTAAGTCTTACATTTCAAAGTGGAATTTACAAACGTCAGAAGCCTTAAACCTCAAATACTCTACAAGTTTCAAATGTCCTGCATTGTAGGAACGATCTCCTGCAACAGGGTGATCAAATGAAGATCGTAAACCTGTACACTAACATATTACACTATACATCACTCTTTATTTACAAATCCCCACTAGCGAGACAATATTCCCACCCTGACCTCTTGCCCACCCTCCATTAGACATGGTTCAGTAGCCCTGGTTCAGTTAGCAGCTGACAAACTCTCACCTCCTGAGGGATGTTCCAGGCCATATACACATGGCTCTTAAACTCGTCCATCCAGACCTCCGCAACCCTCAGGGCGTTCCGTCTCACGTGAGACGTCAGGTCCTCAGTGTAGGGCTTGTGGGCACGCTCTATATGGGCGATACGGGCACAGGGCAGGACTTCTACACTGCCCCCACACTGCCACACCTGGTATTACACATAAAAAGACAGAGCAAAGCTAGGTTAATTATGTTGCCGGGCAGGAAAAGACCTAGAGCAGATCTAGAGCTCCAGAGGGTGCTCCAGTAGAAAGACAGATCAGAAGCCTCTTACTCTGAGGCTGACAGGGCTACATGAGCTCCACCTCTCCACTTGATCCAAAAAGCCTGTCAAATGCAGCCAGGAAGAGGAGAACCTGGAGACTTCATCCAGATAGTACTCTGAGGTGTTGAGGGTGCCAGAAGCCTCATCAAAAAGGAGCACCATGTCTTCACTGACATCTGACATGCTGTGTCTGGCTTAGTGGTCTAACAGTTTTAATTGCTGATATGTGATGACATTTGGAGTCCCAGTGCCTTATGCTTAACGTCATGATTAATGGCTGCTAGGCGTGCGAGAGAGAGAGAGAGAGAGAGAGCGACAGCAAGAGCGAGAGTGTGTTTGCGAATGAGAAAAAGGGAGTGGGAGAATTCAGTATGTCAGTAACAACATTCCTACAATATGGCCATATCTCCTGTTCTTTCTTAGACGTAGTGTAATGCTGTGATTCAGTGTTGTGATAAAACTTTCTGCTCTTTGTCCCCTGTGGCTCTGTGCTTTGCCTGTTTTTATCTCTGGCCCTGAAGAGCTCATAGCCTCTAGTCTCCTCTCGACTCCCTCCACAGCACAGCACTAACTGACATCTAACCGGGCTTCAACGGGCTAACATTCCATCCTGAGAATTCCTGCACACCGACATTCATTCCACATCTTCTCTTATCAGGTCCTATGTGCAAACATGTACTTCAAAGCTCTGATGTTGTTCCAGAGTTCTGATAGATTTTCTGGAAAGGTAAAGCTCATTCCATAATGTTATCATTTCCTACATTGCTGCCCACAGCACTGCATGAACTGGCATGGAGAGTAGATCGGCTCCCGCTGTCTGCAAGGAGTTTACCTTCCTCTGTCTACTTATAGCACTCAGGGACAGCCACAGAAATCTCTAAGTCATCTATCAGGGGATATGAAACAGGACACACACACACACACACACAGAGAAACAAGTGCACACAGAACACACAGTTACAGACCACAACAGTCAGACTACATTGTTATAGGAGTGATACAGCTCAATGACGCAAGTCATGTAATTGATGATGTCTGTGACTGCTGTGCTGTGATCTATTTCCAAGGACGAGGCACTCTTGTCACTTTCTCTCACAGAGGCGTTCAGTCTTGCTTTCCAGAGTCACCTCCTCGCCTCTGTTTGCTGTGCTCATTTCTCCATGGCAAACTAACCAACTGGCAATGTCAACACCCACAGTCCCATTGCCCCATCTGGAGATTCTACTAAACAAAGTGAAGGTGCAAAACAGGCATCTGTGAAAAAGTCACGTACATGTATGTCGATCTCTTCCCCTGACCTGAGTGAACTGGTGTTAATACACTACAGACATAACTCTTCACTCTTTGATTGGAGAGGTGAAGTAAAGGTCCTCAGAAACTGCTCTCATCATCATCATCATCCTCTGATCTCTCAGCCCTTACGGCATTGTGCAGAGTATGGACACGCCAGATACAGAGAGATGATGACCTCAGACAGACAGATTACGGACACATGACCTCAGGTGAACCTTCAGGAAAACCATTTCATAACCCACTCATTCTCTCTCCTACATGTCAAGATTGCATTTCATGCTACAGGAGCTGTGTATACTGTGTATACACAGAGGGTATGTTATGACAGTTTTCCAGCCATTGGGTTATTGCGTCAACATTGTGAATAGGATGTTGAACGGAGCCGTTCACAACATACAGCGTGTAAGTGCCTTTGGAATCTATGGAATATTTCCTGCCTACAATAACTAATATAGTAAAACAGTCTTTTACCTGATGTTCAGAAAATTACTTCTGTGTGACATAGGCTACATTAATATTCATTCTGTGCAGCATGTGTTGATTTTCCTAAATGTGCAGGTGTTAAAGAATATGAATGCAAAGCCATACAATCTCAATGGGGTTGAATGGGGGGAACCCGGTTACCGGTGAATTATAATAAATAATTCATGTGAACAGCATGAAATGGAACTGTTAAATTATATGCAATGTCTAAACCTGGTTTCTCTACGGCCTCTGCATGGCAAATCAACACTCAGGGTGTGGACAGACGGCGCATCTCACAATGCGTGTAGACCTATCATTTCATCAGAACTTTTTTTCTTATGACAGGAAGGCCTACAGTTGCTGCTGCATAGTCTATGCTACAGCAATATAGAGACTGAATGCGTGTCTAATTTACACATCTCCACCAGGCTTCAAATCGCATCCAAAATATAGTAGCTAATTCTGTTAGATAGATATATGTATATATACTATATCTACAGTGCATCAGGAAAGTATTCAGACCCTTTGTCTATTTACACATTGTTTAAGACAACCTTATTCTAAAATTGATAAATACAGGTTTTCCTCATTAATCTACACACAATACCCCATAACGACAAAGTGAAAACAGGTTTTTAGATTTGTTTTGCAAAGTAATAATAAAAACAACAAATACCTAATTTACACAAGTATTCAGACCCTTTGCTATGAGACTTGAAATTGACCTCACGTGCATGCTGTTTCCATTGATCATCCTTGAGATGTTTCTACAACCTGATTGGAGTCCACTGTAGTAAATTAAATTGATTGGACATGATTTGGAAAGGCACACACACCTGTCTGTATAAGGTCCCCCCCAGTTGAAAAGCCAAGGCATGTGGTCGAAGGAATTGTCCGTAAAGCTCCGAGACAGGATTGTGTCGAGGCACAGATCTGGGAAGGGAACCAAAAAAAATGTCTGCAGCATTGAAGGTCCCCAAGAACACAGTGGCCTCCATCCTTTTTAAATGGAAGAAGTTTGGAACCCCTAAGAGTCTTTCTAGAGCTGGCCACATGGCCAAACTGAGCAATTGGGGGAGAAGGGCCTTGGTCAGGGAGGGGACCAAGAACCCGATGGTCACGCTGACAGAGCTCCAGAATATCTCTGTGGAGTTGGGAGAACCTTCAAGAAGGACAACCATCTCCACAGCACTCCACCAATCAGGTCTTTATGGAAGAATGGCCAGGTGGAAGCCACATGACAGCCCGCTTGGAGTTTGCCAAAAGGGACCTAAAGAATCTCAGACCATGAGTAACAAGATTCCCTGGTCTGATGAAACCAAGATTGAACTCTTTGGCCTGAATACCAAGTGTCACATCTGGAGGAAACTTGGCACCATCCCTACGGTGAAGCATGGTGGTGGTAGCATTATGCTGTGGGGATGTTTTTCAGTGGCAGGAACTGGGAGACTAGTCAGGATCAAGGGAAAGATGAATGGAGTCAAAGTACAGAGAGATCCTTGATGAAAACCTGCTCCAGAGCGAAGGTTCAGCTTCCAACAGGACAACAACCCTAAGCACACAGCCAAAGCAACACAGGAGTGGCTTCAGGACAAGTCTCTGAATGTCCTTGAGTGGCCCAGCAAGAGCCCGGACTTGAACATCTCTGAAGAGACCTGAAAATAGCTGTGCAGTGACGCTCCCCATCCAACCTGACAGAGCTTGAAAGGATCTGCAGAGAATAATAGGAGAAACTCCCCAAATACAGGTGTGCCAAGTTTGAAGAGTCATACCCAAGAAGACTTGAGGCTGTAATCCCTGCCTAGGTGCTTCAACAAAGTACTGCGTAAAGGGTCTGAATACTTACGGAAATGTGATATTTCAGTTTTTATATATATTTTTTAATTAGCAAACATTTCTAAAAATCTATTTTTGCTTTGTCATTATGGAGTACTGTGTGTAGATTGATGAGGATTAAAAAAACCTAACAAAACGTGGAAAAAAATCAAGGGGTCTGAATACTTTCCGAAGATGTCATGGCCTACATCTTCGGGTAATACATTCAATGCAGTATTAGCCTTATATTTAGCTAATTAATGCTGGATTATGCATAATAAGCTTCTAATTTATAGCGTCTGTCTCTTGCGCGATACACACATACCTGTGCTCGCTGGTCTCTCCTTAAAAAATGCTCCTTCGCTCTTGGAGTTCCATGCAGGAAAATCTAGACTAGAATAGTTTGCTGAATTAGCTTTTCTTATACCAATAGACTATTCAAAGAGGGACAGAAGCTCGTTTGCGGAATGTTAAATATAGCAGCCAGAAGAGTGAACACAATATGGTGGTAGGTTATAGCAGTTATTTATTCAGACTCGTAATCATTCAATCTTCGTGAAGAGAAGTGAAAGCCTTCTGCATCTAATTCTGTCAATAGAATGATGAAGAAAAACAAAAAACTTATTTCATGTAACTGTTAGAAGTGAGGAAGGAATGAAGCAAAAATAGAGAGAAATAGGAGGTAGACTAATAACATTAAGGGGAAATATTATGCAAGGTATATACAGTGGGGCAAAAAAGTATTTAGTCAGCCACCAATTGTGCAAGTTCTCCCGCTTAAAAAGACGAGGCCTGTAATTTTCATCATAGGTACACTTCAACTATGACAGACAAAATGAGAAAAACAATCCAGAAAATCACATTGTAGGATTTTTTACGAATTTATTTGCAAATTATGGTGGAAAATAAGTATTTGGTCACCTACAAACAAGCAAGACTTCTGGCTCTCACAGACCTGTAACAACTTCTTTAAGAGGCTCCTCTGCCCTCCACTCGTTACCTGTATTAATGGCACCTGTTTGAACTTGTTATCAGTATAAAAGACCTGTCCACGACCTCAAACAGTCACACTCCAAACTCCACTATGGCCAAGACCAAAGAGCTGTCAAAGGACACCAGAAACAAAATTGTAGACCTGCACCAGGCTGGGAAGACTGAATCTGCAATAGGTAAGCAGCTTGGTTTGAAGAAATCAACTGTGGGAGCAATTATTAGGAAATGGAAGACATACAAGACCACTGATAATCTCCCTCGATCTGGGGCTCCACGCAAGATCTCACCCCGTGGGGCCAAAATGATCACAAGAACGGTGAGCAAAAATCCCAGAACCACACGGGGGGACCTAGTGAATGACCTGCAGAGAGCTGGGACCAAAGTAACAAAGCCTACCATCAGTAACACACTACGCCGCCAGGGACTCAAATCCTGCAGTGCCAGACATGTCCCCCTGCTTAAGCCAGTACATGTCCAGGCCCGTCTGAAGTTTGCTAGAGAGCATTTGGATGATCCAGAAGAAGATTGGGAGAATGTCATATGGTCAGATGAAACCAAAATATAACTTTTTGGTAAAAACTCAACTCGTCGTGTTTGGAGGACAAAGAATGCTGAGTTGCATCCAAAGAACACCATACCTACTGTGAAGCATGGGGGTGGAAACATCATGCTTTGGGGCTGTTTTTCTGCAAAGGGACCAGGACGACTGATCCGTGTAAAGGAAAGAATGAATGGGGCCATGTATCGTGAGATTTTGAGTGAAAACCTCCTTCCATCAGCAAGGGCATTGAAGATGAAACGTGGCTGGGTCTTTCAGCATGACAATGATCCCAAACACACCGCCCGGGCAACGAAGGAGTGGCTTCGTAAGAAGTATTTCAAGGTCCTGGAGTGGCCTAGCCAGTCTCCAGATCTCAACCCCATAGAAAATCTTTGGAGGGAGTTGAAAGTCCGTGTTGCCCAGCAACAGCCCCAAAACATCACTGCTCTAGAGGAGATCTGCATGGAGGAATGTGCCAAAATACCAGCAACAGTGTGTGAAAACCTTGTGAAGACTTACAGAAAACTTTTGACATCTGTCATTGCCAACAAAGGGTATATAACAAAGTATTGAGATAAACTTTTGTTATTGACCAAATACTTATTGTCCACCATAATTTGCAAATAAATTCATAAAAAAATCCTACAATGTGATTTTCTGGATTTTTTTTCTCATTTTGTCTGTCATAGTTGAAGTGTACCTATGATGAAAATTACAGGCCTCTCATCTTTTTAAGTGGGAGAACTTGCACAATTGGTGGCTGACTAAATACTTTTTTGCCCCACTGTACAATTGATCAGAAATACAGTGTAGACATTGTTATTGTTGTAAATGACTAGTGTAGCTGGAAACAGCAGATCATTTATGGAATATCTACATAGACATACAGAGTCCCATTATCAGCAACCCATTATCAGCAACCATCACTCCCGTGTTCCAATGGCACATTGTGTTAGCTAATCCAAGTTTATCATTTTAAAAGGCTAATTGATCATTAGAAAACCCTTTTGCAATTATGTTAGCACAGCTGAAAACTGTTGTTCTAATTAAAGAAGCAATAAAATTGTCCTTCTTTAGACGAGTTGAGTATCTGGAGCATCAGCATTTGTGCAGTGACAAAGAACTTTCTTCTGAAACGTGTCAGTCTATTCTTGTTCTGAGAAATGATGGCTATTTCATGCGAGAAATTGCCAAGAAACTGAACGGCACACTCATTTGGGCTTTTTTGGGCATGGGCTCATTAAATGTCTTTAATGTAGGGCTCATAAAATTGATTTAATGGCTCAGGCTTGAATTCTTCGATCAAAGCTCTAATCAAATGCAGACATAGGCCAATTTATATACTTTATAATGCTTTTGAATGACACTTCCGGTTTTGGCGGGAAACTCCAGGTTACACGGGTGAAAAGTGATTTATGCTCAAGATGGAACATTTGTAAAATATCGGGAAAATATTCAACCCTAATTCTCACCATCTAGCACAACAAAGTACATTTCTGCTTTTTGTTTAATTACCAAATTAAATTTGAGGGATTATCTTTCAGAAAAATAATTTAGATTTGGCCGCCGTCTACAGCTGGGTTTTTCATCAGAAAGGACAGAAACATGTCGTGCCCTCTAGCTCCTCTATTTCCATTCCCTAGCAACACATTCTGCAAGCTGAAGCAGCACACAGGGGACGATTACGTTAAGACTGACACATACAATAAATAAATGAACACCATTCATTGTAAATGCCATTCATATGACATTTCATGATCCTTGTATATTTTCTTCCAGTGACAGAATGTGAACATGGTGCAGCTGTCATCCTGATACACCCAGGACATCCCCCTACAGATTAAGCCCAAGCCTAGACCAGAGAAGTCACCTGCACTGTGCAGCAGTGTTGGCCTTGTGTGTGAGTATCTCTGTGAATGTCCCTTAGCGCTGTTCTGCTGTCAGCCCGAGTGTGTGCTGGCAGGTGGTCTGCAGGCAGGACCAATATGCTGCACGAGGCCGGCCCTGATGGAGCTCAGTGCGCTTGCTGATCTGGGATCAGTTCCAGGGAATCTATGGGCTCCAGTCCTGCAGCTCTCAATTCACTGCATCTCCTTCTGTCAGACCAATGCCTCCCATCAGTCCACACATCCAGGACACAGACAAGGGCTGCAAGCTACACCACATTAACCCTCCATCCAAGGACCAGGGGTCACTTCCTATAGGACTCAGTCCAGATACAGACCCCAGCCATTAAAACAGCACGGGGTTCAAACAGCACATCTGGAGGCACAGATTTCCTTTGTCTCTATTTTTAGAGGTAGTTACCTGAAATTATTCATCAACTGTTTGTACATAGCAGTATGCAGAACACTGATGTATTATGTAGGTCATAAAAATCACCAACATTTTCAGCAGAAAGCAATCAGCGGGGCCATTATCAAGCCCCAAATCTTAAAAGCATGTAATTTTTTGGAGGAAAATTACTTATGGGACTAATCTCCCTCCTCTTTCCTAAAAAGTGACTGATGATTACATCTGTCATTACAGAGGATGGATATTTCCCCACTTTGGCATCAACTCTCTCTCGCTCTCTCTCTCTACTGTCATCTAAAAAGGTACAGCTGGAGGAAGACTGTTTGTCCCGTCTCTGGGTGTTATTGTTGGAGTTGATTGCGGTTTTAGTGGCGGTATGTGTACAGTGAGTATAGCAGGGTTATTATTAGACCTCCCTGGGGAAGTCGTGCCTCCTCTGGCCCATCTGCTCATTGTACAGCTGAGATCACACTGAGTCTGCCTCGGAGACAGAGCTGAGCAGGGGAATGGACCATCACTCACACATACAGGGAATATAGTTGACTGGAGGTATGCTCGACAGTCTGGAAATATGACGTAAGATTAACACAGAAATATAACAGGCACAACCCAAATCAGTCTTTGAAGTGTATAAAAGGTGTTGATTTAAATCTGACATTTTTCTTTGCTAGGAAATAAGGGGGCCTTTAAAGACTGAAATAGGAAAAAATGTAAATGAGTTTGGGGTGGTATAACTCCTCCTAGTCCTCTTACTATACATTGTTAATGTGTTCTAATTACAGACCGCACAACGCTTTGAGCCAGAGGACACTTTACATAAAAAGGTAGGGCTGCCAAAAACAGTGTGGATTATTATCGTTGTTAATTCTCCAGGATCAGAGCCATTACCTAAATGAACAATGCCCTGTGCCTGCGACGTTATTACTCACCCTGACACCCAGCTCCACGTTCTCGCCCCCATACACCTCCATCCCCTCGTCAAGCAGGCCAATCTCCTCAAAGTACAGCCTGTCCACCACGAAGCAGCCAATCAGAGAAGGGCTCCTACACCATCACACATGGAATAGATACATGTATTTACATGTGTTAGTCGACCTACTGGATACTTAGCTGAACTAAAAAAAAAAAATAACTTGGAGGCATGAACAAATTAAATCAATGTATATTTCAATGTGTTATATCCTGTTTTTGTCCTACAAGAGGAAATAAGTGTTTTTACGCTTTCATGTGTCATCCTCTCGGTATCTTGTACTTAAATACTGTATTTTTTCATTTGTACAACCTGTTACCCCAAATAAAATGTATATATCTATCAAAATAATATTGTGTTCCCATTACTTACAGTATATTCTAATATACTTGGATACTTAATTGGCATGTATACTGGATGTACGCATTTGCCTTGTAAATCAGAAAACACACTGCATGTTTTAACAGGTGTTATGAAACAACGCAACCATCACATTCTGCCTGCATACAAAAGAGCTGAAAGAATATATATTCATAAGTCTCCATATTTCTACCCACCTAATTGGAGCACTGTTGTTGGCCTGGTGCCACCAGGACTTGGGTGGGTTGAGGTAGCGGCACCACAGCTCCCAGTCGAAGCCCTGAGCAGACAGTGGGTACTCTTCAATCTCAAACGTGTCGTATTTGATGTTATCAAACGACGGAGAGATTATGCGTGTTCTGTCCTCCTGAATTCTCATGAGAACAGGCTCAGCCCTTCAAACACATAGTAGAATGCAATTAAGTTTGAGTACATGAGAAGCTCAATTACCTACCCTACACATGTAAATGAGGACCATGTGCAATAAATAAAGAAACTGCAATTAACTTTCTGTAACAACCCCTAAAAAAGATCCAGGGTCCATTGTAACTATGGGTCCAAAAATGTAAAATATAAAACATGTGTATTATCCTATTAGCACTGACTTTGCTGATAACTACTTTAGAGGAAAAATGTATTTGCGATGACTGTAATATGTGGTTGTCTCACCCAGCTAGCTTAAGATGAATGCACTAATTATAAGTCGCTCTGGATAGGAACGTCTGCTAAATTACTAAAATGTATATATGTCAAGTTTAAGCCACTGGGAAAAAAAGAAATGTGAGAATAGAGCATAGATGTGTTAATGATTCACTTCTCCAAATGAGCACAAAAAAACAATTGCAAACAGTATACAATAGTTGTGCAATCATGCTCAGTAAAGGCTTGGATTAGCTACATACCAATAGTTACAAGTAGAGACAGGGTGGCAGGTAGCCTAGCGGTTAGAGCATTGGGCCAGTAAACGAAAGGTTGCTGGTTCCAATACTTGAGCCAAGAAAGTGAACAATCTGTTGATGTGCCCTTGAGCAAGGCATTTAACCCTAGTTTGCTCCAGGGATGCTGTACTACTATGGCTGGCCCTGTAAAACAACACATTTCACTGCACCCATCTAGTGTGTGACACTAAAAACAGATTAGTTTGTAGAAGCTGATTTGGAAAATGAATCTATTGTATTCTGAACAAACCATGTGCGTAGGCACACCTGCCAAGTATTCAGACTGAAACAATGAATCGGCCTGTAGCAAGTGCACATCTAGGTAAAAGCATTCCTGAGGGATGCCATTTGTGCTATGTAGGTTTAATACCGAATCAGCACAGATTAAAAACAGAAATATTTTGGATGCTGTTCAAACGGCCCTGACAGATTTGGGTCAGGCTGTTGAGACCACAATTCGACGGTATGAGAACTCTGTCAGAGCAATGATCGTTGTACCCCAGGGAAGTATGTGTAGGGCCTACAGTAGGCCTCACACACTTCCTGCCACACTGTCATCATAGACATGTCATGCCACCACACTGGCAACTCTTAGCTATACCTCAGGAGGCAAAAGTAAAATTAAATGCATGCTCTTCAACCGATCGCTGCCCGCACCCGCCTGCCCGACTAGCATCACTACTCTGGACGGTTCCAACTTAGAATATGTGGACAACTATAAATACCTAGGTGTCTGGCTAGACTGTAAACTCTCCTTCCAGACTCACATTAAGCATCTCCAATCCAAAATTAAATCTAGAATCAGCTTCCTATTTCGCAACAAAGCCTCCTCCACACACACTGCCAAACATACCCTCATAAAACTGACCATCCTACCGATCCTTGACTTCGGCGATGTCATTTACAAAATAGCCTCCAACACTCTACTCAGCAAATTGGATGCAGTCCATCACAGTGCTATCCGTTTTGTCACCTAAAGCCTGTTATACTACCCACCACTGTGACCTGTATGCTCTCTTTGGCTGGTCCTCGTTCACTTATAGATGACCTCCTTCAGGTCATCTAGAAGTCTTTGCTAGGTAAAGCTCTGCCTTATCTCAGCTCACTGGTCACCATAGCAACACCCACCCGTAGCACGCGCTCCAGCAGGTATATTTCACCGGTCATCCCCAAAGCCAACACCTGCTTTGGTCGCCTTCCCTTACAGTTCTCTGCTGCCAATGACTGGAACGAATTGCAAAAAAAAAAAAAAAAAAAAAACTGAAGTTGGAGACATATCTCCCTAACAAACTTTACGTGTCAGAGCAGCTCACCGATCGTTGCAGCTGTACGCAGCCCATCTGTAAATAGCCCAACCAACCACCTACCTACCTCATCCCCATATTTGTTTTTCTGCTCTTTTGCCCACCAGTATTTCTACTTGCACATCCTAATCTGCACATTCATCACTCCAGTGTAAATTGCTAAATTGTAATTATTTCAGCACTATTGGCCTATTTATTGCCTTACTTAATTTCCACACACTGTATAAAGATTTTTCTATTTTGTTATTGACTGTACGACTGTTTATCCCATATGTAACTCTGTGTTGTTTTTGTCGCACTGGTTTGCTTTATCTTAGCCAGGTCGCAGTTGTAAATGAGAACTTTTTCTCAACTGGCCTACCTGGTTAAATAAAGGCAAATATATATATATTTTTTTAAATTTTTAAGTCTTTGATCAAATGTGGCTTTGAGCATGGCCATAGAGTGCTGTAGCTGAGAACCCATATGCTTCACAAATCAGTGTAAGGAAGTGTGTTAATGTACTGTGTGTGTGTGTGTGTGTGTGTGTATGTCATGTGACTCACCAGCCTATGTTGAACTCCACGTGGGCGTCGAACAGGGCCACAACCGGAGCGGTGGCCGCCCTCCACCCACTCACCCTGGAGCGGATCAGACCCTCCTGTTTATCATGGCGCACCACCTTGATGAAGCCGGGACGCTGGCTGTTGGTCTCAGACACAAAGTCCTGTAGCTTCTCCTTCAGCTCATCTAAAAAGGAGACACACAGACAAGGCATGAATGCACGCAAACACACATGATTAGGTACACACACACACATATATGCACACAATAATGTGTTAAACCTGGAGTTTCCTCAATCTCTGCTGAGGTAAGTAAGAAAGGCTACTGATGATACATAGCCTACACCACACCCAATAGACTCCATCTTATCCACCTTGGGGTATTTAAGGGTAGGGGGAGGCAGCCAAAAAGTACTCATGCTCCACTGCTTTGATCACTAGACCAAAGAACTTGCCTCCAGTTGTAGGGCTCCATAGGGCTCGCTGTGCTTGAGGGGATATTGCAATCCTGAAGAATCAAACCGCAATTCTATCAAAAGAGTGAAAGTAAAAGCAGGAATTGGGCACAGTTCGTGCTTTTGGCCTCAGTAGAGTATTTAACTTTTCGACAAACCAACAAGTCACTACATCATCAGTTCAACATTAGGCTTGAGTCACACAAACTGTAGGTTTATGGAAATGAATGGGCCTAAATAAAGATGGTGGCATAGTGCCACGGCTTGTGAAGTGTTGCTATAGAGGTCAACCAAAGACTGTTTTTCTCTAACCCCTTACACTCATGGGTATTGGCCTATAGGACCAAATTAAAATGTTCCTTACAGAAGAAACATGGAAAGCATACTGTATGCATAACCATGGTAGCATTTAAAAGGGAACCATTTGGAGATTATGGGGAAATTAGTGTTAGCCACTAAAGGTGAGGACACAACAGTTCACCTGACACAAGACTCAATCCAAACATTACTGTTGATTTTATTTACTGTACCCTTTGCCGCATTTGTTAATAACAAAATCTGTAAATACATTCAGTAATATGATAAGAATATTCATGGGAAATTTGGGGTAGATGCAACATAATTACAAGGGTTTGAGTAAGAGGTCTATCTGGTGTCTCAAAATGGCCACACACACACACCTCTCCAAAGTCTGCACAGTTCCTAAGTTATTTCAATGCACTTTTATGACTCAAAGAAGAGTCTTCAACTACAAGGTGCTTTTTATTGCTCTCCTAGATGTGCCATTGAGGAACTAGAGCAAAGCACACTTGGGGATGCAGGTCTGTGTTCCAAACAAAACAACTACGCCATCACACAAATAGTGCTGTTTATTCAATTCCAAAATGATCCATTACAAATCAGAAGCTGAGTTAGGGTGGGCATAATTTGAAAGCTTGTTCTATTGCCAGCATGACTAGCTAAATTATAACTTATGATCTTACAGTGTTAGGCTTTCACAAGGCAATTCAGAGAAGCAGATTGTCATTTGTGTGCGCATAGAATGGAGTCATAAGTGCATGACTCCATTCTGTGTGTGGTCTGTGGAAAAAATGTATTCACAATACAACAAACATAGGCTCATTCTGTTTAGGACAGCCCAGTGTATGATGCCATGGCATCTTGCAACTGATTATAAACCACTGTATATTACATGAGTTTTATGATATGGAAATGTGAAGTGCACATTTGGCTTGCTTGTATGACATCAAAGCAGTATTTATTATAATCCTCAAAATCTCATCTTTCAAAAATACATTGACTCCTCGTCATATGCACACACCATTTCCATCACTCAAACAATAAAAAAGTTGCCCAATTAGCAGGAGTGGTGGGGGAAACTTTGACCCTTTTCACACCACAACAGATTCTCTAGAGGTTGAGAGAATACCCTGGCTATACTGTTTTTAATAATGTGAACTTGCAAACATCTACCTTCAGAGGGAGAGCACAACGCTCACCTGACAGTTGCCCCCCTTGAAGCAAGGCAGTGGGAACAGAATTTCTTTGTTCAGCCCAACACTCCTAGAGCAATACTTTTGAAACCACTAAAATGTAGACATTTTCCTAGTATTTGAGGCTGATTTTATTGAGTTTTTACCTGCACTGAGCCACGTAAACTATGGAAGCCCATCCCAATCACCAAAATAAATGTATAATGTCAATAGTAGATCATACAAAAAGGATATATACATTTTTAACATTGTGTGGTGATTTCAGAGGTGGCATCACAGGTCCCAGAGTAAAGTAAGTAAGTAGCCTTGGCTTGTGCAAGCTGGAACAGCACATAGGAGCCTATCTCTGTAGCATGAGGCAGCTTGATGTACAAGTAAACCCCTTGGACAGGACACTAGTCTATAGCAGGGCCTTACCCCCAATCTCCTTAATGGTGAGTGTCAATCAGAGACACATTTTTTATTTAAGCTTTATTTAACTAGGCAAGTCAGTTAAGAACAAATTCTTATTTACAATGACAGCCTACCCCGGCCAAACCCGAACGACGGTGGGCCAATCATGTGCCGCACTATGGGACTCCCAATCAGGGCCAGATGTGATACAGCCTTGATTCGAACCCGGGACTATTTTTGCTGGGGGGTTAACTGCTTTGCTTTTTCCATCTTACCGGCTCGAGGAGTTGAGCCGGCAGCCTTTCGGTTACTGGCCCAACTTGACTGCACATGCTTGTGAATTGTTGCCTTATTCAAGAGTATAATGTGGTTTGGTTCCATTTTTCAAATGTGTAATCTGGTTAAGAAGAAACGTCGCTTGCATAGTTGAAGCATACTGGTTGTGGCTATAGTCTACTGGGATA
Source organism: Oncorhynchus nerka (assembly GCF_034236695.1). Lineage (NCBI taxonomy): Eukaryota > Metazoa > Chordata > Actinopteri > Salmoniformes > Salmonidae > Oncorhynchus > Oncorhynchus nerka. The sequence continues at coordinate 68,852,747 of NC_088422.1, read as the reverse complement.
GTTCATAGGAATATTTACGGTAAAATGACCGTTGCCGAGCGCCGAACCCTCTTGCGGCACATGACGTTCCGTTGCAAATGTGAATTGAAAAGTGAATATACATATTATGTAAACTGAAATGTCACGTGGCCGCTCCAACTTTTGATAATGAGAAGAAAAACATTTGTCGTGCGCGGAGCTCAAATTCAGAACAGTAGTCATTCAAAACCCATAATGAGCTGTAAAGACCCTGAGCTCTGACGTCATGTATAGCATGTAACTGTGCAGCCACTGCGTTCCAATTTAGGCGCTTATCAGTGTCCAAATCTGCCATTTCAACCTGCAAAGGGCTTACTAATCAACATGTCAAGCCAAGTCTCCAACTGAAGGAAACACAAGGTCAACCACCTGATATCAACTGACGTCAGTGGACAGATAGTTCCAGTTAGCACGCAGGTGAAACAACTTTGAGGTACCACTGACTAAACCTGAAACATTACAATTCACTCTACAGGACAGGAAGTCTTTACATTCAGAGTAATCACACATTGGGGAATAGCAGCCGATGAAATGCCAGCCAATCCAAAGGTTTCAGTCAATTACAAAGAATATTAAATACACTTTAATGAGCTGTGTTGTGTAAACTTCCAGAGAAATGCCTACAGTATGAAGATGAACAAGGGCACGTTGGAAGAGTAAGTCTCAGCGTTCTGCTGCATCATTATAAAGTCGAAAGATGTGCTAAATGACTCTGCACACCCCCACCAGGCACCTGCTTGGTTGCATCTGACTTGCCATCAGTCATCTCTCACAATGTACACCAGATGGTATGACTACAGGCCAGGAACAGAGGGACCCCTAAGCACTACAACTACTGTGCTGTGTATGGCTGGCAGCCATAATCCAATAATCACACATTTCACCATACTAAAACAGTCCACCTGGGAGTAATGACTTACTGTAAACACTAATGGATCCACAGAGAAAGGGACAGAAGGGCTCCCTGCCTACATTTTCTGGGTGGTTCCCTTTTCAGTCAGTACACTCATTACAACACAACGCTATGGGGATTGCGCTCCACCGAGATCGACTGAAGAACCTTTGAGAATGCATTTGTAGCGATCCAGCAAACTGGGAACATTCGGATGATAACATCCCAAAAGCATTCATTCAAAATGTTTTTGATGAAATATCCTTGGAATGTTCTCCTAACATTCACTAAAACATCTAACAACCACCACATATTCTCATTAGGTTTCCCGGTACTATAGAATCTCACTGAATAAAAAAAGCACATGAGATCTCTACTAGACCTAAGATACATTTTTCAGCAAATATAATACATGCAGCAGAATTTGAAAAAAAAGTACATGACTGAATTAGATTATTTTATAATACAAATGGTACATTTATTTCTAATAACCACTCCAGCACCATGCAATCCCAGTTCAGGTCAAGTAGATCGTGTTCTGAGAGAACCTTGTTTGCTGCCTTGAAGCACAACACCTTGCCCTTGAAATGGTTGTTCTTTTTGGCTGAGCGCACTAGCGTTTTCTTTATCCTTGAGCAAAATTTGTCCCTCATCGATCTTTGGGGAAAGTTCAATAGCCCAACTGGACGTGCTGTGAATGGTGGGGCTGTTCTATTTCAGAAAATGAGCGTTGGTTACAAGCTGCTAGATGTTTCACAAATTGCGTTAATGCTTTCAGAGTGGCACATATCAGTTCAGTGATGGAATGGGGAGTAGCTAAATGACATTCTCTGTTCAGATCATTCCCTTTAATCAGTCTCCTCAGGAAAGCAATTGGCACCTTAAGGGCACGTGCTGATGACGTTTCATCACCTGCCTTAAGTCATTTGTTTTATACAATTAATAATTAAGAGATTCAGATGTGTGTGAATTGAGAAAAAGAATGATGAAGTGTAATGGTTTCTAATGAATCTAATGAACTCCACATGGAGTTACACGTTCATTACCCTGGGAACGGCTGATGACCAAGAATATCAATCTTTTATGACTGATACCCTAACTGAAGCTCCCTATGAAATTCTCATGTTTGAATGTAAGGCACAGTCCTACAGTTAGAGTCATCAAGTGCAAAGTGTTTTTCATATAGATTCAAAGTCCTTTGATAAATATTCTGTTTTGTAAATTTGTGGAAAAAGCTAATGAAGACAACTGCAGAATCATGGACATAATAGGTTGCTATAAAAGCAAATGCACAGTACAGATGTAGGATCTTAATTTGATCACCCTGTTGCAGGATAACTTTCCTTTAAAAGTGTTGAGGTTTAAAAAGTCTTCTGAAGTTTGTAATTTCCACTTCGAAATTTCAGACTTGATTTTTCTCTTACGAAAAATGTATTAACCCCTACAAAATATCAATTAATTACAATACACATCATAATTCACATTTCCTGTAGCTGCAGGATGATTTTCCTGCTGTAGCAAACTGGCTCAAATTAAGATCCTACGTCTGTATAAGAAGCATAATGAATAGGTGATGATATACAGTGAGCTCCAAAAGTATTGGGACTGACTGTTGTTGCTTTGGCTCTGTACTCCAGCACTTTGGATTTGAAATGATAAAATGACCGTGAGGTTAAAGTGCAGACTGTCAGCTTGTTTAGTAAGCTGATGAAAATACCCTCAAATTAAAGCCGACACTTTAACCTTATAGTCATTGTATTATTTAAAATCCAAAGTGCTGGAGTACAGAGCCAAAACAACAACAAATTTGTCACTCTCCCAATACTTTTGGAACGCACTGTTATGCCATTTCCTATATTCCAAATGTGTCTTTCTAAATTGGGCACCATTGAGGAGTTTATAATCCAGGGGGGATGGGCCCAATCCTTGTTGTTGAGTCAAAGTTTCTGTATGTACTGTAGCTAAAAGCTGGGAGTTGGCGAGACACAGAGGCTGCCATCCATCACTCATGAGCCTGGGTTGGCAACTCTGTCAGGGCTGTGAATGTAATACATGAACAAATCCTCGTCACTCCGCCCAGACAGAGAGCGAGGGAAAGAGAAAAGAAAGCGAGAGAGAGAGAGAGAGAGCGCGAGTGCGAGAGAGAGAGGACTGATGTATGGAGTCTGAGAGAAGATGAGGGACCAGAGAGCGACAGAGAGTGGATGGACAAAGATGGATCCTCCTTCATGCTTCTTGCCCTGTGATATAAGGCCTTTCTCCCTGCAATGGAGAGTAGCTGGATAACAAGGCATGACACCCTCATAGATATTCTACTCTGTATGTTAGGATGTACCTAAGGGGTTCTCATTGCCTGTTCGTAATGATAATCATTTAGAAACTCACTCTGTGATACAACCCTGTCAGATGACCTCATGCTAATTTGAATAGAGAAATACACAAGATCACAGGTTCAACTAAGGACTGACAACATTCCAAACAATATAAGTTCTGCGGTTTACAATTATCCTTAAATACAGTAGTGTGTAGCTCAATGTTGAAACACTGAGGAGTCATTGGCAGCCAATCCAAATCCTGCTTGGCTTCCAATGAAATCTTGAGCCTTCCTCCAATCAGTCAGATGATTGGACACCTGTCAGAGTCCCTGTGGCACGGAGACATGTCTTCCTTAGGCAGGGTACATCATCCAATCAGCCAGGCAAATTGGCCCTTCTTCCCCTCAACGGTCACATTGTCTCCTGCATGCTAATGCTGGGTGGAGGTGGAGGTGAACTCGCTCTGCAGACAGAGATTCCCATTATGATGCTCCTGGTGCTGGAGGACCGCAGCAGCTAGATGGTGACCCCCTGAAACGGCCTCGGCAGCACCATGGGTCAACAGTCTGACAACGTTTAGTAGAGATAAGATTAGAAATCATGACGATAATGATAAGGGTAAATCTATCAGAGTGAATCTGACAGAATGCTCTGGCAAACAGGTTGCAATGCCATTAGTAAAATGTCACAGCGTGACTAGCTTTCCTGAGGGACCTCAGGGGCGGTTCTCTGCCTCCCAATTACGTGATAAAATCAAAGACTCCATGGGACACGGTAATCCACTTGAGCTGAGAGAGGATGGCAACAACCTTTGGAATTTCACCTCACTTAGGGGGGAAACAGATGGCATCTCCATACAGGGGCACTCAGCCTACCCCCCATACCCAGGTAATAATGGACTGTCCCAGGAGGCTGTCAACTCGCAGAGGCAATAAAGTGTGCCTCAGGTACCTATGGATTAGCAGAAGGAAAGAGAAAGAGGGAGATCTTTAAATTAGTTTTTATCCCAGCAGGGAGAGTATGAGGTTCTTCTGGCTGACCCACCCAACAGCATCCTTTCCAATCAGCAGTCTGCACCAACTGATAGCTGGCATTATTTACTTTTAGTGATGTCGTGCTGCACAAACTCTACAACAGCAGGAGGTTTGCCTACATCTCACAGCTGGCTTCATCTTTAATCAGCCTTCCCCTCCACACCCATCTGTGTGACGGTGGTCATTAGTAACAGTAGACACAGGCCGCTCATCGATACGGCTGCACTGTTTAAAAGACTGTGCTTGTGGTGAGACTCCATAGGATCAGCTGGTGTTTTAAACCAGGCACAGTTTGAGACAGAGCTCAGAACCAGTGGACTCACACAGCTGGGAGGCCATAATATAATTCAAAATACTTAATTACCTCTGGATGGTAATCTACCATCAGGCAGATCTCCCTGCTTTTCCTGCTAATTAGTATTCTTTCACCTATCCTTTAAATCCAGTGAGCACAGCCCATAATTAAGGACATTAAAGAGCTAGATTAGAGATAATCTACAGGAAACAAAGGGGTAATTACTAAGACTAGAAGATTCCCACAGAAACTGGAGGCCAACAGAGCCAAGGCCCAGAGCGAAAGAAAAGTACCACTGCTCAAGTTCTCAAAGGAAAAGGCAATCAAACAAAATATGGGCAAGCTACAGCTGCTTCAGACAAAACACTTGGTTGCAATACACTTTCATCATGGGTCATTTCAGTACTATAGTCTAATGATGCTCACCGTTGTCACTGTTGTCATCAACCAGGATGATCTCTTTGAGGAGGTGGGAGGGGGTCCTGTGCATGGCAGAGTGGATGGAACGCAGGATGACGGACAAGGCCTCGTTCACAAAGATAAACACAATGCTAACTTGAGGGAGGTTAGATGGATACGTGATGTTTTTACACCTGGGGAGAAAACAGACCTATTGTGAGCGGAGTGTGGAAAGAAGGGACCTGATTTAGAGAAGTGGACATTCATAGCAATAACATTCTAGCTATATTAAAAAGATTTGTCTGTTTCTCAGAGACTTCGGCAATTTGTAGTCTCAATGTTGAGGTGGTTGTTATGTTAATGTCCCTGGCAGACCTCCAAACGCAACAGCAGATGTGACAGCAACAATACAATGTGATCCAGATAAAAGCATCTGTGAAGCAAACAATGGGATAAGATGACACTTTTCACAATGTAACTTTATAGTGTGAGAACCACAGATAGACAGAGGGGGAGTGAGGGTATTTTATGCTCCTACTGGGTAGACAAGAGTTGGTAATCATGGGAGATAAAATTGCACCCCGCTGTTTTGAAGTAACACTTTCCTCCTCTGTTGCCTGTCAAAACAGTGAAGGCTTGAGTCAAATGCAGAGGCATATTCTCAACATGAAAACCCACTAGGCAGCTTTGTTTTTTATGCTCTACACAGTCAAACAAGTGGGGACTAATGTGTGCTCTTCCGAATCGTCTGTATCCAAAACGATCACAACTAGTGTGTTATAGTAAGACCATAGTGAAATCAGACAGTCTTGATTATGAAGGTCCTGTTAGCCCCTGGGCTACTGGTATGACTTAGATGGGGGACAGCAGAAGTTTAAGTGGGTGATATTCTCAGTGGTTTTCTGTGCTCTATTCAGATAGTTCAGCGTACCCATCAGGTCTGAGGTCTGGGATGGCTCTGTCCAGGGAGAGGCGGTCGCTGAGGTAGCCGTTGTAACCGTAGTACTGGAACATCTTCAGGGCCACCCTGCGGCTGTCAGCGCTCAGCTCCTGACCCCAGTGGGCAAACAGGGACGAGTCAGAAAACGATTTGTCTCCTAGAACATCCTCTCCTTTCAGGGGGGTTTCTGTGGGTGCCAGAGAGAGAGAAAAAATATATATAATATTTGTATAAGCCAGCCATACATAGTCCCTGCCTGTTACTGAGGGTGAGAGGAACGCTGCAATAACAAGGTCAATGTAACTACCATTAGAACACTTAGTAGAGCTCTTACATTAATAAATTAATTGATGTTACACTGCTTATGTCCACACCGCTATCACACCTTAGAAAGCAGTAACAATACTCATATCAATATACAGTTCAGAATGTTGAGTAAATAATTGTATCGTATTACATTCGTATACAATAATAGAAAATAAACTGTATCCATTTATACAGCTTTTCAAGATAGATTTCCATGGTCACTGAGAAAGATGTAGTCCAGCATGGTGATGAGAGCCCTCGCAGAACGCAGCCACGGGCTAGTGGTTTGTAACCCAAAAGACACATTTAACCAAGTCGACAAAAATGAAGGCTCCAGTGAGCGTGATAAAGTAAAACATTAAAGCTGTCAAACAGACTCGGTGTTGGTACGTGTGATTACAGTGTTTACTCCTGGAATCCAATTGAATTTAAATAGATCCTGCGTCTTCCTCTATGACTCTCACAGCCACACTGCGAGTGCCCCAGGGCTGCCATTTAATGCAGTCATTCCTTTAAATCCCAGTGTGGAGGGATTCTACACTGTTAGAGTGAGGACAGAAGGATACATCTGAAAGCTCTGTCATGCTGAACGCTGCAGTGTGATTTGAATGTGACATTGTTGTACAGCTCGATGACATTTATGATCGCTGTGAAGACAAGAAAAAAAGAAAAGAAAAAGACTCAATACATTTGTGCAAATCTTGAATGTCGCGTCATAATAAATGACTTTAAAGGGGATCAGTGGAAAAGGTTGTTACGATGGTTCAGTGTAGTGTGTCTATCTAGGAGCTTTCAATGGATCCAGAATGATCCTAGAGAAAACTACAGAAAATCAAGCTGAAGAGCTGTAGGTTTTCAATCTGCTCATTTTGTTTTGGCCGCTGTGATGACCTTAAGCCTACAAGGTCTCCCATTTCTTGTCAAATACACATCTCACATGGTGACCACAGTGGGGCTCAAGTTTAGCAGGAGGACAGTCTTTGTTTAAGGGGTTTAGCCAATACCTTGTAACACAGGGGAGGTGGGAATGTCACTGAGTAGTCATTGGTTTCTATACACAAAACAAGGCAGAGTGTGCACGGCCATTGTAACAGTAAGGGAGAGCAGCTCCAGAGGCACCGGTCAGGATGCTGAGACTGAGGGGTCAGGGAGGACCCGAGCTGAATGAAAACCTGGTCTGTTAGAAGTGGGCATGTGATAGGATGCACTACATGAAGAAAAATAAGGTAATTCATATGCAAATGTAACTATTATACAGTGTTTTCTTTCTTCATAAACCTGGGTAACAACATACTGTAAGAAAGAAATGAGATAACATGAAACCAAACAAAATGTCAAGGGGCCAATGAATCTAGATTGCCTCCAGCTATTTCCAGATGAACTCAGCAGGCTAAAAGAATTGCTTTGACAAGACAAATTACATTTCCCCTAACATGAGGTCATATTGGAAAAAAAAATGGGGTGAGAATTAGACTTGAAACAACACTATGAGAATCTGTTTGATGACTGCGTGACAATGAACCATTACCCTTTCACAGAAACCCACTGTTACTGGTTAAAACTAAAATTAAGCTTGACAGTGGGGAAAAAAAAACACTTCCATTTATTTTCCAGGTATCAAATGTGTTTTCCAAACCAAGAATAGATAAACATTAACAAGTAATGCTAAAGTTATACATCCAACAAATTCAGAAGGAAATATGTGCCTTTAATGAATTATCGAAAACTCAAAATAAACATAGCAGATGGTTGATTATTGTTTACCTCAGATTGAATGGTATTACTTCCAGAGACAGGAAACAGTACCTCCAATGGTCTGTCTATCTGTAGGTAAAGGTCTCCATCAGGAACAGAGTGCTGCCTTATAAAATCAGTGCAGCATCTCTGCCCTTGCTAGCCTGCTATAGTGAAAGTATAGCATTTAATCGTATTACTTGAGTCAGTGTGCAGAGCGGCATTGGACTTTCCTATGAAACAAACAACCTAGTTATTGGCTGCGTTTCAAACTCATAAAAGACACACCCCTCCTCCACTCACCCTGGCCTTATGCCCTTGGTGGAATCCCCATTTAGCTAGCTAAATTGCCATAAATGTTTAATGCTTTTTGACCTTACCCAAATTCATATAATTGGTTCAGAGTTTGTTTTGATATTTCACCCTGCGTGCCCTGATCGCTTCTGGTGTGGGTGAACAAAATCAATGTGCGTGCGATGGTGCACACACACATGTCCGGTTTGGTCAGCATGTAAGCCCCTAAGCCCTAGTTTGAGATAAAGTGTGCGAGTGTACAATTCTGTTCACTCCAGGGCCAGAAACAGCCCATAATTCAATTTGCAATAATTGTACATTCGCTAAGAAAAATTTACCAAAACTGTTTTTTATTAAACAATCAACATAAGTGTTAAGTAAAAAAATACATTTAAAAAAAGTTAGAAATTGCTACTAATGCACGATGGCAAAAAAAAACTTTGTAAAAGTAATGTTTATTTTTGGTTGTATGTTAGCTAGCGCATACAACTTTCCCTGCCATCAACAGTAATACATTGTCATTTTCGATTTACTTGATATCGTCGGATAGTGTTCGATGTCTGCGGATGCGTTGGCTTCTAGCCAAGATATGAAATGTAATCATAATTGACTGTAGCGCATACAAAGCACACACACACAACAGCTACCAGTGGTTCCATGATGACTGAAAACACAACTGTGGGACGAACGAGTGATGAATTTCCAGGCGGTCCATTTAAAATTCATTCATTCTTCCCTCACCCCTTCTGTCATTGGGGTATATACTACCGGTAAAAAGTTTTAGAACACCTACTCATTCAAGGGTTTTCCTTTATTTTTGACTATTTTCTACATTGTAGAATAATCGTGAAGACATCAAAACTATGAAATAACACATATGGAATCCTGTAGTAACCAAAAGTGTTAAACAAATAAAAATATATTTTAGATTCTTCAAGTAGCAACCCTTTGCCTTGATGACAGCTTTGCACACTTGGCATTATGTGTTGTTTTAGTTTTGATGTCTTCACTACTTCTACAATGTAAAAAATAGTACAAATAAATAAATAAAAACCCTTGAATGAGTAGGTGTCCAAACTTTTGACCGGTAGTGTAAATATAAAGTTGACACACAGGCAAAGTTCCCATAGTCATTCATCACTATGGGAAAGGTCCGAGAACAGTAATGGATGTGCGACCAAATGTTGTGGTGCTGCACAAATCAGGAAATGGCTATAAGAAAACAGTTGAAAATGTCCACTATCAGGGCAATAATTAAGAAGTTTAAAGCAATTGGAGATGTTAACAATCGGCCTGGAAGAGGACGTGTGTCTATATTGACCCCACCCACACACAGTGAGGAGGATGGTTTGAGTGGCCCAAAAAATCTAAAAGGATCACAGCTGGAGAATTGCAGAAGTTAGTTGGGTCTTGGGGTCAGAAGGTCTCCGACGCTACCTACATAACCACAAGTTGTTTGGGAGGGTTGCCATAAAAAGCCTTTGCTGTCAAACAAACCCAAGCCTACAGTTTACCAAACGTTATCGGAACTTTCAATGGGCCCGGTTCTATAGTCAAATGAGACCAAAATAGAGCTTTTTGGAAATATTTCAAAAGTGAGAAAAATATTTGTTTTATGATAAGAATGTTTTGTCTTTCAATTATTTGACTAATTAAAAGGTTAGATTTTTTGTGAATATTTTGAATGAAAAGACCAAGAGGATAAAAAAAGGTTTTGCTATTATTTACCAAGGGTGCCAATATTAGTGGAGGGCACTATAATGCCTGGAGCTGTGTACCGTAAGTTAAACATGCAGCATTGAACATTTCGCTTGCTTTGATGAACAAGGGAATGCCTCCATTCTTGATGGGAGAAGAACACTGTGATTAGGCTCAGACAGGGATGAAGTTCTAAAAGTCTGCCAATCCCAGCAAACATGCCTCCAGGCTCATTCATGTGACCACTTGTGTTGGTGATTAATTAGGCCTTCTGAGACGCTCTCCTCAGGAGTGAAGCCTAGAGCCCTAGCTGGGTAAGGGGGTTGATGTTTTGCAGACAGGGTAACCTAGGCAACTTGTACTGGCTTAGTCTGGGCAGTGTGATCCCAAAGGCTCTTTTGTTGGGACAAGAACTCAGAAACCCCTAAAACATGTAGGCAGCCTCTCATGCCCATTGGACACAGTAGAGGAACTCAACTACTGCATGCTCAGTGCTCTCTGACAAAAAAAAAAAATGGTACAGTAATTCAGTGATGATCGCCTCGAAGACAAAAGATTGTGTTACTGAGTTTGACACTATGAACCAAGTCTGTAATGAATGAATGAATGCATTCATATATTTCTAAACGCTTATTGCTAGTCATGTTATCCCAGTTTTTTTTTTACCCCTTTTTCTCCCCAATTTTGTGGCGTCCAATTGTTTAGTAGCTACTATCTTGTCTCATCGCTACAACTCCCGTACGGGCTCGGGAGAGACGAAGGTTGAAAGTCATGCGTCCTCCGATACACAACCCAACCAAGCCGCACTGCTTCTTAACACAGCGCGCATCCAACCCGGAAGCCAGCCACACCAATGTGTCGGAGGAAACACCGTGCACCTAGCAACCGTGGTTAGTGCGCACTGCGCCCGGACCGCCAGAGTCGCTGCTGGTGCGAGATGAGACAAGGATTTCCCTACCGGCCAAACCCGGACGACGCTAGGCAAATTGTGCGTCGCCCCACGGACCTCCCGGTTGCAGCCAGTTACGACAGAGCCTGGGCGCGAACACATACAAGTCCCAATCACAGTTCAACAACTCATAGCACTCTGGCATCAAAAACAAGACATTAAGAAATGTAGAAGGCAGAAGAAATGTATATCTCAAAAACATACCACGAAGCAGATAAACTGATGTTTCAGTAGGAGAAGAAGAGGGAGAGTAGAAGGAAAGGAGGATGCATGTGAATACATGTCTAGCTATGGAATGCTGCGTTTTGATAGCGTGTTGCACGATTTGCTAGCAACAACATTGAGTTACCAAGCGCATTCACACTGAGATGAGTAACACAAATGAGGAAAAAGTTGGTTGTTGTATTCAAAAGTTATTAAAAGCATGAATTTAAGCACACAGTGGAAGGACCACAGTTGTACAGGACAAACATAGGTACAAGTAAGCGTTTTCAGAATTGACATTTTAACAAGTATCGACTGATGGTGGCTCAATGTTGTTGATAGCAAATCGCGCGACCAGTTGTCAAAACGCAACCCCGCCTCATTATAAGAGAACAGAGTTGCGTGTTCCTCAGCTAATACTGAGTGGTTCCATTTAAGTAGCCTACAACTGCAACTCCTGTAATAGGAAGAGAAACACACTGCCGGTCTCTCGCTCCTGGCTTGTTTCTCTGTGGGTGGGAGTGTGTGTCTGTGTGTATGCGGTGGGTTCTGAAGGGCTCAGGAAGGGGGACCCAGCGGGGTTTTGCTTTAAACTGTGATGGCTCTGGTCCAGACACAGAGAGCAGCAACATAGGCCCAGACCTTATCAGCAGCAGCCCAGCCTGGTGAAGTGAGTCAGTCAGTGCGCTCCATTGTGTGTACATCGGGACAAGTCAGTTAGGGCCATGTGCTTACTGTGGCACATCCACAGAGGAGGAACGCTGAGAGACAACATGAAGCGGGAAACAGGACACACAAAGTGCCTTTATTCCTGGTTCAGGAAGGCAAAAGGCACAATATAGCGAAGGGATTATGGCAACGAGAGGCGAGGGGAAGGTTTACAAAAGGAGGTCCACCGCAGAGGGAGAGAAAGTTAGATACAGTGAACAGGTCTGTACGCTGCAGCAAAACGTGTTCCCTATGCTAACCTCCATGACAGAACACACAGAATCAACCCAGGGCGAACCGTACGGAGGGAGGATTTCTGCTGTATTATGGGAAAACAGGGATTTCAGAACAATAAGAGCTCCACTCTTGCCTGCCGATCACTGTTCCCCTCAGTTGTTCAGTGAGATGAATGTCTTGTCTGGGGTATAATAGGCAATTAAGACTCAACAGCACTCATCTGTGCTGCTGTACCATGAGGCACCATATCAAACACTATCAGATGATATACATGATGATGGATTAAAGCTGCTCTCGAGCAGAGTGAGGAGGTCAGCAGAGACAGAGGGAAGAAAATACACTGAAGGTTTACATGAACTCTTTACATCCCCTTTCCAACCCAATTAAATCATTATTATATTTTAAAGCCATCATATCAAGCCATCATTTTCAATTACATTTTCCCCACAAAACACTAACAGTGAAATCACTGTGATAAGAGTACTCTGAAGATGATGACAACAAATCACATTACAACTCCCGGTGGCCTCGCAGGGGGAACATATTTCAACCAGGAACCGTTTGTCTTTGACACCTTCAACGTGAGGCCCTGCACACAATGTAACTCACTGAGGCGAAGTTGTGTTGACAAAAACACTAAATCTTTACCTGTCGAGAAAAAAAGAAGGAAAATGTACACCCTCAGTACACACATTAGGCCCTCATAAATTGCCCTTGTGTGTAACTTTATTACCCAGAAATCCGTCCGGTATGACGCATCACTGTGATAAACTCGTTCTCACTACACTAGAACTTTAATAGGAATACGACTTTTAAATTATGATAAACGTTTTTCGCACGTCAGATTTCAACACTAGCCGATGCCATAATTGGAGGATGTCTTCTCTCGAATGACCCATTGGTCATATTTCTGCGATATTCCAACCTCGAGAAATTTGTAATTTAATGGAGGGCTTAGCGCATTTTCCCTATTTGTCGGCCTCTTTAGTCCAGGGTGCATTGCATGTTGCCTTTGCCAGAGATATTATAGACAGGAGATAGGAATCAATTGAATGATGGTCCTGATAATGCCCCACCCAGCATACTGTCAACCAATTGTGCTCATGTTGTTATGCTGTGTCACGCAGTTGCTAAGCTAATGGTCACACAATCCCTTCTCAAAGTCAGTGTATATGTCGAGAAACGTGCCTATTTTCCTCCAAGGTCCCTTATGGCACGATTCCAAAACTATACGATCCTACAGATTACAAGTTAATATCACATCTCTGAAAATATTTATAATGTACCTAATGTTGCCAAAATTCGTGCTAATGTTGGGTTTATGAGCTAGCGCCCAATAGACTCCCATTCACTCCTTGAAGGAGAGCGCTCCTTGTCCCAGAATTGCCCAGAATGCACCGTGCAGCTCATTGACATAGCATGGACAACGTTTCCCATCTTCTCAAAAGTATATCTGCTGTTGCAAATGTTGACCCCACTCTGAGGCACATCGATCTGCAGGTTGAACATGATGCGATTGTAGACTAAATTGATAGTGTAATTTGTTTTGGCAATTTTACAGCTAACTAGCTACGTTACATGCTGATATTGTCTTTGGTATTATTGTGTGTAGTTTGCTAACTAGCTAGCCACCAGCCAGTCCATAGAAAGAGCATTGCATTGCTTTACTCTACACACAGAGGAGAGGGACACTAATCCGGACGCTTATAAGAAATCCCTCTATGCTCTCAGACAAACCATCAAACAGGCAAAGCGTTAATATAGGACTAAGATTGAATCCCTACTACACCGGCTCTGACACTTGTTGGATGTGGCAGGGCTTGCAAACTATTACGGACTACAAAGGCAAATCCAGCCGCGAGCTGCCCAGCAAAGCGAGCCTACCAGATGAGCTAAATGCCTTTTATGCTGGCTTCGGGGGAAGAAACACTGAAGCATGCATGAGAGCACCAGCTGTTCCAGACGACTGTATGATCACACTCTCCGTAGCTGATGTGAGCAAGACCTTTAAAACAGGTCAACATTCACAAGGCTGCGGGGACAGATGGATTACCAAGACGTGTACTCAGAGGATGTGCGCACCAACTGGCAAGTGACTTCACTGACATTTTTAACCTCTCCTTGACCGAGTCTAATACCTACATGTTTCAAGCAGACCACCATAGTCCATGTGCCCAAGAAAGCGAAGATAAACTGCCTAAATGACTAACACCCTTTAGCACTCACGTCAGTAGCCATGAAGTGCTTTGAAAGGCTGGTCATGACTCACATCAACACCATCATCCCGGAAAACCTAGATCCACTCCATTCACATACCGCCCCAAAAGATCCACAGATGACACAATTTCAATCGCACTCCTCCACACTAACCTTTCCCACCTGGACAAAAGGAACACCTACAGCTCAGTGTTCAACACCATAGTGCCCACAATGCTCATCATTAAGCGAAGGACCCTGGGACTAAACACTTCCCTCCGCAACTGGATCCTGGACTTCTCAGGTGGTAAGGGTAAGTAACAACACATCTGCCATGCTGATCCTCAACACTGGAGGTGCGCGCTTAGTCCCCTCATGTACTCCCTGCTCACCCACGACTGCATGGCCAAGCACAACTCCAGCACCTTTTCCCCCTCAGCAGACTGAAAATGTTTGGCATGGGACCTCAGATCGTCCAAAAGTTGTACAGCTGTACAATCGAGAGCATCCTGACCAACTGCTCGGCATCAGACGGTAAGGCGCTACATCGACTGTTCTCTCTGCTACCACATGGCAGGCGGTACCAGAGCGCCAAGTCTAGGTCCAAAAGGCTGCATAACAGCTTCTACCGCCAAGCCATAAAACTGCAGAATAATTAAATGGCCACCCAGAGTATTTACATTGACACCCCCCCTCTCCTTTGTTTTTACACTGCTGTTACTCACTGTTTATTATCTATGCATAGTCACTTTATCCCTACCTACATGGACGAATTATCTTGACTAACCTGTACCGCCACACATTGACTCGGGACCAGTGCCCCCTGTATATAGCCTCGTTATTGTATCCTGTTACTTTTCTTTTTTACTTTATTTTGTAAATATTTTCTTAACTCTTTCTTGAACTGCATTGTTGGTTAAGGGCTTGTAATTAAGCATTTCACAGTAAGGTCTACACCTGATGTATTCGGTGCATGTGACAAATAAAATGTGATTTGATTTGTGGATTTTGTAATCAACTTAAGCTACAACAGATTCCCAAAACCATTTTCCATGTTGCTACCAACCTTATTGTAATACCAAAATTAAACATTTGTGTACATATTAAATGTTAAATAACACTCAATTAAAGGAATTCGCATTATTTGGTGGATTTTTCATTTATTATGTGTGTTTGGCTGTGCAGGTGTTCAGGTGAGCTGGGGTGTTGAAAAGACACTAGTGTGCTACTGAAACAAGAGGGGCACCTGGCCCATTGAACAGCATACCATGTGGACAGACAGATGGAATACTTTGGCTTATGCACACTGCCAGGAATTATAAAAAAAAAAAAAAAACTTTGACCAGAACTCAAACATTACCTTCGACATGCTAAATTGATGCTTAAATAAAGAACCAATGGTGCTGCTATTTTAATGTACTGCATAATCATGTATTGACATGGAAAACTCTAGTATGTGTGGGATAAGGAGGTGGAGTACTGTTGTTATTCCCTGTGTGTACAAAGCCACTACTTCTACCGCTCATCATCTATTCATGCTACAAGGTTACATAACTCCAATCCAGCTATCACCCCCCCCTCCCCTCCCCTCTTCAACAGTCAAAGCCCTTTACCACTCACATCTTCACAGAACAAGACTTCTCCTGTGAAAATAAATGCACAATTAGCTTACACTCCAACTCCACACGGCTCAGCTCAGTGCCGTGACATACTGTATCACTTCTCTCTCAACGACTGTAGTTTGGTTGGTGCCAGAGCCCGCTAGCTTGAAAGCTCATTTTACAGCGAATAGCCAATTAACGTGCTCACAGGTTGGGAGGCTGTGTACTCTGTCATACTGGGCCCCAGTGGAGACTGATGAAGTTCTCTGACTGGGTCTGTAAAAGGGGCACTCTCTCATTAGAACACATCAGCAGCTGACACGTCTTCCAACCATTGTTCTTTCTCTGGGAGTAGGGGAGGAAGAATCAAATCAAATTTTCACGTGTGCCGAATAAAACAGGGGTAGACATTAGTGAAATGCTTACTTACAGGCTCTAACCAACAGTGCAAAAAAGGTATTAGGTGAATAATATGTAAAGAAATAAAAACAGTAAAAAGACAGTGAAAAATAACAGTAGCGAGGCTACATGCAGTAACGAGGATATAAAAGTAGCGAGGCTACATGCAGTAACGAGGATATAAAAGTAGCGAGGCTACATGCAGTAACGAGGATATAAAAGTAGCGAGGCTACATGCAGTAACGAGGATATAAAAGTAGCGAGGCTACATGCAGTAACGAGGATATAAAAGTAGCGAGGCTACATGCAGTAACGAGGATATAAAAGTAGCGAGGCTACATGCAGTAACGAGGATATAAAAGTAGCGAGGCTACATGCAGTAACGAGGATATAAAAGTAGCGAGGCTACATGCAGTAACGAGGATATAAAAGTAGCGAGACTACATACAGGCACCGGTTAGTTGGGCTGATTGAGGTAGTATGTACATGTAGATATGGTTAAAGTGACTATGCATATATGATAAACAGAGAGTAGCAGTAGCGTAAATAAAGGGGTTGGCGGGTGGTGGGACACAATGCAGAAAGCATTGGTTGGTTGGGCCAATTGAGGTAGTATGTACAGTGGGGCAAAAAAGTATTTAGTCAGCCACCAATTGTGCAAGTTCTCCCACTTAAAAAGATGAGAGGCCTGTAATTTTCATCATAGGTACACCAACTATGACAGACAAAATGACAAAAAAAATCCAGAAAATCACATTGTAGGATTTTTTATTAATTTATTTGCAAATTATGGTGGAAAATAAGATTTCTGGCTCTCAGAGGCTCCTCTGTCCTTCTGGCCAAGACCAAAGAGCTGTCAAAGGACACCAGAAACAAAATTGTAGACCTGCACCAGGCTGGGAAGACTGAATCTGCAATAGGTAAGCAGCTTGGTTTGAAGAAATCAACTGTGGGAGCAATTATTAGGAAATGGAAGACATACAAGACCACTGATAATCTCCCTCGATCTGGGGCTCCATGCAAGATCTCACCCCGTGGGGTAAAAATTATCACAAGGACGGTGAGCAAAAATCCCAGAACCACACAGGGGGACCTAGTGAATGACCTGCAGAGAGCTGGGACCAAAGTAACAATCAGTAACACACTACGCCGCCAGGGACTCAAATCCTGCAGTGCCAGACGTGTCCCCCTGCTTAAACCAGTACATGTCCAGGCCTGTCTGAAGTTTGCTAGAGAGTATTTGGATGATCCAGAAGAAGATTGGGAGAATGTCATATGGTCAGATGAAACCAAAATATAACTTTTTGGTAACTCAACTCGTCGTGTTTGGAGGACAAAGAATGCCATACCAACTGTGAAGCATGGGGGTGGAAACATCATGCTTTGGGGCTGTTTTTTTGCAAAGGGACCAGGACGACTGATCCGTGTAAAGGAAAGAATGAATGGGGCCATGTATCGTGAGATTTTGAGTGAAAACCTCCTTCCATCAGCAAGGGCATTGAAGATGAAACGTGGCTGGGTCTTTCAGCATGACAATGATCCCAAACGCACCGCCCGGGCAACGAAGGAGTGGCTTCGTAAGAAGCATTTCAAGGTCCTGGAGTGGCCTAGCCAGTCTCCAGATCTCAACCCCATAGAAAATCTTTGGAGGGAGTTGAAAGTCCGTGTTGCCCAGCAACAGCCCCAAAACATCACTGCTCTAGAGGAGATCTGCATGGAGGAATGTGCCAAAATACCAGCAACAGTGTGTGAAAACCTTGTGAAGACTTACAGAAAACATTTGACCTCTGTCATTGCCAACAAAGGGTATATAACAAAGTATTGAGATAAATAAGTATTTGGTCAATAACAAAAGTTTTCCACCATAACTTGCAAATACATTCATGAAAGAATACTACAATGTGATTTTCTGGAATTTCTTTCCTCATTTTGTCTGTCATAGTTGAAGTGTACCAATGATGAAAATTCTCATCTTTTTAAGTGGGAGAACTTGCACAATTGGTGGCTGACTAAATACTTTTTTGCCCCACTGTACATGAATGTATAGTTAAAGTGACTATGCATATATGAAAAACAGAGTAGCAGCAGCGTAAAAGAGGGGTTGGGGTGGCACACAATGCAAATAGTCCAGGTAGCTATTTGATTACCTGTTCAGGAGTCTTATGGCTTGGGGGTAAAAACTGTTGCGAAGACAGAGATGGCCGCCTCGCTTCGCGTTCCTAGGAAACTATGCAGTTTTTAGTTTTTTTACGTGTTATTTCTTACATTAGTACCCCAGGTCATCTTAGGTTTCATTACATACAGTCGAGAAGAACTACTGAATATAAGATCAGCGTCAACTCACCATCAGTACGACCAAGAATATGTTTTCCGCGACGCGGATCCTGTGTTCTGCCTTACAAACAGGACAACGGAATGGATCGCATGCAGCGACCCAAGAAAACGACTCCGAAAAAGAGGGAAACGTAGCGGTCTTCTGGTCAGACTCCTGACAAGGGCACATCGCGCACCACTCCCCAGCATTCTTCTTACCAATG
Source organism: Oncorhynchus nerka (assembly GCF_034236695.1). Taxonomy (NCBI): domain Eukaryota; kingdom Metazoa; phylum Chordata; class Actinopteri; order Salmoniformes; family Salmonidae; genus Oncorhynchus; species Oncorhynchus nerka. Next base: position 68,833,991 of record NC_088422.1, on the reverse strand, counting down.
TCCAGTCTCTTGACAACAAGGTTGATGAAATCCGAGCAAGGGTAGCATTCCAGAGGGACATCAGAGACTGCAACGTTCTCTGCTTCACGGAAACATGGCTTACTGGGAAGACGCTATCCGATGCGGTGCAGCCAACGGGTTTCTCCACGCATCGCGCCGACAGAAACAAACATCTTTCTGGTAAGAAGAGTGGCGGGGGAGTAACAATGATCCAAGGTTTTACCACCCCATGACTAACGAGACATGGTGTGATGAAGGAAACATACAGGAACTCAAATCCTTCTGTTCACCTGATTTAGAATTCCTCACAATCAAATGTAGACCGCATTATCTTCCAAGAGAATTCTCTTCGATTATAATCACAGTCGTATATATCCCCCCCCAAGCAGACACATCGATGGCTCTGAACGAACTTTATTTAACTCTTTGCAAACTGGAAACCATTTATCCGGAGGCTGCATTCATTGTAGCTGGGGATTTTAACAAAGCTAATCTGAAAACAAGACTCCCTAAATTTTATCAGCATATCGATTGCGCAACCAGGGGTGGTAAAACCTTGGATCATTGTTACTCTAACTTCCGCGACGCATATAAGGCCCTGCCCCGCCCCCCTTTCGGAAAAGCTGACCACGACTCCATTTCGTTGATCCCTGCCTACAGGCAGAAACTTAAACAAGAGGCTCCCACGCTGAGGTCTGTCCAACGCTGGTCAGACCAAGCTGACTCCACACTCAAAGACTGCTTCCATCACGTGGACTGGGACATGTTTCGTATTGCGTCAGATAAAAATATTGACGAATACGCTGATTCGGTGTGCGAGTTCATTAGAACGTGCGTTGAAGATGTCGTTCCCATAGCAACGATAAAAACATTCCCTAACCAGAAACCGTGGATTGATGGCAGCATTCGCGTGAAACTGAAAGCGCGAACCACTGCTTTTAATCAGGGCAAGGTGTCTGGCAACATGACCGAATACAAACAGTGCAGCTATTCCCTCCGCAAGCTTATTAAACAAGCTAAGCGTCAGTACAGAGACAAAGTAGAATCTCAATTCAACGGCTCAGACACAAGAGGCATGTGGCAGGGTCTACAGTCAATCACGGACTACAAGAAGAAACCCAGCCCAGTCACGGACCAGGAGGTCTTGCTCCCAGGCAGACTAAACTTTTTGGCCCGCTTCGAGGACAATACAGTGCCACTGACACGGCCTGCAACGAAAACATGCGGTCTCTCCTTCACTGCAGCCGAGGTGAGTAAGACATTTAAACGTGTTAACCCTCGCAAGGCTGCAGGCCCAGACGGCATCCCCAGCCGCGCCCTCAGAGCATGCGCAGACCAGCTGGCCGGTGTGTTTACGGAAATATTCAATCAATCCCTATACCAGTCTGCTTTTCCCACATGCTTCAAGAGGGCCACCATTGTTCCTGTTCCCAAGAAAGCTAAGGTAACTGAGCTAAACGACTACCGCCCCGTAGCACTCACTTCCGTCATCATGAAGTGCTTTGAGAGACCAGTCAAGGACCATATCACCTCCACCCTACCTGACACCCTAGACCCACTCCAATTTGCTTACCGCCCAAACAGGTACACAGGCGATGCAATCTCAACCACACTGCCCTAACCCACCTGGACAAGAGGAATACCTATGTGAGAATGCTGTTCATCGACTACAGCTCGGCATTCAACACCATAGTACCCTCCAAGCTCGTCATCAAGCTCGAGACCCTGGGTCTCAACCACGCCCTGTGCAACTGGGTACTGGACTTCCTGACGGGCCGCCCCCAGGTGGTGAGGGTAGGCAACAACATCTCCTCCCCGCTGATCCTCAACACGGGGGCCCCACAAGGGTGCGTTCTGAGCCCTCTCCTGTACTCCCTGTTCACCCACGACTGCGTGGCTACGCACGCCTCCAACTCAATCATCAAGTTTGCGGACGACACAACAGTGGTAGGCTTGATTACCAACAACGACGAGACGGCCTACAGGGAGGAGGTGAGGGCCCTCGGAGTGTGGTGTCAGGAAAATAACCTCACACTCAACGTCAACAAAACTAAGGAGATGATTGTGGACTTCAAGAAACAGCAGAGGGAACACCCCCCGGTTCCACATCGATGGAACAGTAGTGGAGAGGGTAGCAAGTTTTAAGTTCCTCGGCATACACATCACAGACAAACTGAATTGGTCCACTCACACTGACAGCGTCGTGAAGAAGGCGCAGCAGCGCCTCTTCAACCTCAGGAGGCTGAAGAAATTTGGCCTGTCACCAAAAGCACTCACAAACTTCTACAGATGCACAATAGAGAGCATCCTGGCGGGCTGTATCACCGCCTGGTACGGCAACTGCTCCGCCCTCAACCGTAAGGCTCTCCAGAGGGTAGTGAGGTCTGCACAACGCATCACCGGGGGCAAACTACCTGCCCTCCAGGACACCTACACCACCCGATGTTACAGGAAGGCCATAAAGATCATCAAGGACATCAACCACCCGAACCACTGCCTGTTCACCCCGCTATCATCCAGAAGGCGAGGTCAGTACAGGTGCATCAAAGCTGGGACCGAGAGACTGAAAAACAGCTTCTATCTCAAGGCCATCAGACTGTTAAACAGCAATCACTAACATTGAGTGGCTGCTGCCAACACACGGTCATTGACACTGACCCAACTCCAGCCACTTTAATAATGGGAATTGATGGGAAATGTTGTAAATATATCACTAGCCACTTTAAACAATGCTACCTTATATAATGTTACTTACCCTATATTATTCATCTCATATGCATACGTATATACTGTACTCTACATCATCGACTGCATCCTTATGTAATACATGTATCACTAGCCACTTTACTAGCCACGTGCTTTTACACCTGCATTGTTTGCTGTTTGGGGTTTTAGGCTGGGTTTCTGTACAGCACTTTGAGATATCAGCTGATGTACGAAGGGCTATATAAATAAATTTGATTTGATTTGATTTAACTATGCCACTTTGTTTACTTTGTCTACATACTCATCTCATATGTATATACTGTACTCGATACCATCTACTGTATGCTGCTCTGTACCATCACTCATTCATATATCCTTATGTACATATTCTTTATCCCCTTACACTGTGTATAAGACAGTAGTTTTGGAATTGTTAGTTAGATTACTTGTTGGTTATCACTGCATTGTCGGAACTAGAAGCACAAGCATTTCGCTACACTCGCATTAACATCTACTAACCATGTGTATGTGACAAATAAAATTTGATTTGATTTTTGATTAGATTTTTTGTCCTAGACTTGGCACTCCGGTACCGCTTGCCATGCGGTAGTAGAGAGAACAGTCAATGACTGGGGTGGCTGGGGTCTTTGACAATTTGTAGGGCCTTCCTCTGATACCGTCTGGTGTAGTGGTCCTGGGAGGCAGGCAGCCTAGCCCCAGTGATGTACTGGGCCGTACGCACTACCCTCTGTAGTGCCATGCGGTCGGAGGCCGAGCAATTACTGTACCAGGCAGTGATGCAACCAGTCAGGATGCTTTCAATGTTGCAGGTTTAGAAACTTTTGAGGAACTCAGGGTCCATGAAAAATATTTTTTGCTTCCTGAGGGGGAATAGGTTTTGTCGTGCCCTCTTCACGACTGTCTTGCTGTGTTTGGACCATTCTAGTTTGTTGGTGATGTGGACACCAAGGAACTTTAAGCTCTCAACCTGCTCCCCTACAGCCCCATTGATTATAATGCAGGCGTGCTTGGTACTCCTTTTCCTGTACATTGAGGGATAGGTTGTTATTTTGGCACCACCTGGCCAGGTCTCTGACCTCCTCCCTATAGGCCGTCTCGTCGTTGTCGGTAATCAGGCCTACCACTGTTGTGTCGTTTGCAAACTTGATGGTGGTGGAGTCGTGTCTGTCCATGCAGTTGTGGGTGAACAGGGAATACAGGAGGGGACTGAGCACGCACCCCTGGGGGGTTCCAGTGTTGAAGATCAGTGTGGCAGATGTGTTGCTACCTACCTGCAGTGTGGAGTGCAATAGAGATTGCATCCAATGTGAATCTGTTTGGGCGGTATGCAAATTGGAGTGGGTCTAGGGTTTCTGGGATAATGGTGTTTATGTGAGCCATTACCAGCCTTTCAAAGCACTTCATTGCTATGGACGTGAGTGCTACGGGTCTGTACTCTTTTAGGCAGATTGCCTTTGTGTTCTTGGGCACAGGGACTATGGTCGTCTGCTTGAAACATGTTGGCATTACAGACTCAATCAGGGACATCAGACCATTCCCGGAGCACACGTCCTGGTAATCCGTCTGGCTCTGCAGCCTTGTGTATGTTGACCTGTTTAAAAGGTCTTACTCACGTCGGCTACTGAGAGTGTGATCACACAGTCGTCTGGAACAGCGGATGCTCTCATGCATGGCTCAGTGTTGCTTACCTCGAAGCGAGCATAGAAGTGATTTAGCTCATCTGGTAGGCTTGTGTCACTGGGTAGCTCGCGGCTGTGCTTCCCTTTGTAGTCTGTAATAGTTTGCAGGCCCTGTCTCATAAGACGAGCGTCGGAGCAGGTGTAGTACGATTCAATCTTCGTCGCAGGGCATAACAGGATTTCTTATAAACTTCCGCACCTTAAAAGCGGCAGCTCTACCCTCAGTGCGAATGTTGCCATGGCTTCTGGTTGGGGTATGTACATACAGATACTGTGGGGATGATGTCCTCGATGCACTTATTGATAAAGCCAGTGACTGATGTGGTGTGTTCTCCTCAATGCCATTGGAATAATTCCAGAAGATGTTCCAGTCTGTGATGGCAAAACAGTCCTGTAGTTTATCATCGGCTTCATCTGACCACTTTTTCATAGACCGAGTCACAGGTGCTTCCTGATTTAATTTTTGATTGTAAGCAGGAATCAGAAGGATATAATTGTAGTCAGATTTGCCAAATGGAGGGTGAGGGAGAGCTTTGTACGCCTCTCCGTGTAAAGAGTACAGGTGATCTAGAATGTTTTTCCCTCTGGTTGGACATTTAACAGGTTGATGGAAATTGGGTGAGTGGTTTCCTGTTTGCTTATTTCCTTATACAGCTGACTGAGTGCGGTCTTAGTGCAAGCATCTGTCTGTGGTGGTAAATAAACAGCCAAAGTATAGCTGAAAACTCTAGTAAGTAGTGTGGTCTGCAATTAATCACAAAATACTCTACCTCAAGCGAGCAAAATCTAGAGAGACTTCGCCACAATTCTGTGAAAACATGGGATATTACAGTTTTTGATGTCCCGTTGGTAGGATATTCGTGATCGTACCTCGTCTAATTTATTGTCCAATGATTGCACGTTGGCGAGTAATATTGACGGTAACGGCAGCTTTCCCACTCACCTTCTGTGGATCCTTATGAGGCATCCCGCTCTGTGTCCCCTGTACCTGTGTCTCTTCCTCTTGCAAATAACTGGGATGTTGGCCTTGTCGGGTGTTCTGAGAATGTCCTATGCGTCCTGCTTGTTGAAGAAAAAAATCTGTCTAATCCGAGGTGAGTGATCGCTGTCCTGATATCCAGAAGCTCTTTTTTTGCAATAAGATACGATTTCAGAAACATTATATACACAATAAGTTAAAAAAGCGGAACCCCCCCCACATAATAGCACAATTGGTTGGGCGCCAGTAAAACTGCTGCCATTTCTTTCGGCACCATTTCTTCCGGTGTGGTGGGGAGTAGGCCTACTCTCTGGGTTTATTCCTGAGGGGGGGGGGGGGGGAATACACACTGGCAGAGTTTGGATGTAGGGTTGTCTCTGCTCCCCACAAACTATTGTTTACCCTGCTCCTTCTTACTTTCTGCTCATTAAAGTAATACAATCACAAGGCCCTTCAGGAAGGCACTCACATTCCCATCCCTGACATCCCTTAGGAAACCAATGGGTGGTTCACGGATGATAGATATGACCTATTCTAACAATTCCAGGCTACAAAATGAAAAATAATGTAAAAATAAGAGAACATCAGAAGGGGACATTTCTCTCCCCAAAGCAAAGTACATGTTAAGAAAACAGCACAAAACATTGTTTTGTTTCTTATGTTTGTGTACATTTTTCAGTCTCTTCAATGAAGTAGACAGCAGTATTTGAGAGACTAGATGTTAGATGTGTCACTCTATTAAACCAGTCAGTGGAGTTGCGTCTCCTGTTGCCTCCTATCATGTTGATCTGACTCCCACTACACTTGGCGCCTGTGGATTAGTGCTCACTCTCTGAAGAGGGGAGATATTTAAAAGAGATTCTGTTTTTGCTTTGTGAGTCTCATATGCACAGCGCTCTGAGCATGATTTCTCATGAAGGGTTTCTATTTTCAGTGTAGGGTATGGCCTCTGCTCAGAAACAAACTCACCACCGCAGGAAACAAATAAAAACATTTCACAGCAACACATTACAGTGGCTGAACAACAGTGGTTGCCAAAGGCATGCGAAGACAGTCAGGAATCCATATAAAAATACTGTGCATCTTCTTACCGAAGCACAGGCATCTTTACAGTACATGTCTCAAGTACCATTGATGATTGCCTCGACTGTTTTCGATGGTAGAGCAGCCACTTGAGCAAAGGTTTTTACAGTAAAAACCCGTGATCAATGTTTGTATAGAAATCAACAATGGGTGATATTTTTTCAAACAAAGAAATGTATTTCAGATCGATACATGTTTATTCTAGGACAAAGACCAGGAAATACAGCGACAGATGCATTCTTCAGGAAATAATCAGTCAACTATTTCCTCACCATTTGACCAGTCTTAAATTGATACAAAACCTTCATACACCCTCAGAAATATTCAGCAGTTTCAGAGGGCCGGTCTCAAGTTTAGAACCCCAAAATCTATGTCTAATCTCGTTTTCTGAGAGACGAGGAGTTGAGTATGGTACAAACTACTACCTACGAAATATAAAAGAGAACATTTAAAAGAAGTACATTGAAAATGTAAATGAAATATGGAGTGTGGGATAATGTGTGTGGGAGTTGTTAAAAATCTGTTGCACTGGTGCTATTTATATCTCCTTGAGTCATTCATTTGATTAAATGTCACATGGTCACAGATGGAGAGCACCGAGCATGCTTTAGTGAGTGCAAATTAGCATGGAGGTGTGGTTACACTTTAAACTCTCATTTCCTTTGGCTACGCCACAAAACTGCAAACCTAGAGGGGTATCAAGAAACACTGCTAACTTTATGGGACAGGCATATCCCCCAAAAGTCTAATTTCTTATGTAAATGATCCTGTGTCTCATTTGCTCAGATCTATACTAGCCTATTGGGAATCATCTAACGGATTTAATATCCTCAGTTGCCAGACAGTCTGACTCACAGCGCATCACTCAGCTAACAAGTTTGGCAGGGCTAGAGCAAATACACCAATGACATAAAATAAGCTCTAGGGACACACTGAATATTCCTCAATGAAAGACCTATAAAAAGTCAACATGGCTCACATTTACTTTGTATCAAATTAAGTTCTAGTATGTGCACCTTAATGTTTGACTACATTGATTTCCAGTAAGCTATTACTGGCCTTGATTGCTCACCACCTAAACCTCATTGAAAATGTTTCCTCTGCCACAAATTAAGTATTGTAATGGAAATTTGTAAGTCGCTCTGGATAAGAGCGTCTGCTAAATGACTTAAATGTAAAAATGGAAATGGAAATCAAAACACTTTTTCAAAATTGAGAACATAAATCTGAATGTTACATAACTTTTAATCAAAGTTTCAATAATAGCCAATTCAAAGTAATATAATGCTGGGAGGATAAGAGGATAAAGACACCCAATAACAAAGCATACTTGAATGTTTTTAATGCACGAGAGAGCAAGCGAGAGATGCGCCTCTCTAAACCTTTTGAATAGTTTCCAATATGGTAATAAGACTCTGAAGCTGGAAAGAGGCAGAAAATGACTTTCATGCCCATAACATTTCGCCTTCCCTTAACTTTTAAATTGGATCACAAGATTCAGGAAATAAATACATGGCTGAGCCAAATGAAATGAGATCAAGGAGGCTAAAGCTGCCAAGATCTGTCTGATGATAATAGAGAGTTGTGGTCAAAATCTATTATAAGTACAGAATTATGGTGCTTGATCCATTACAGAACATGAATTTCCACTAACTTGGATCAAAGCCCTGCAGGTTAATAAGTTAGGTATTTATATCAGAGATAATACAAATATTTTGCAAAGGATCCTGCTAAAGAAAAGTTCATCTAAGAGCAGGACAACTTTTTGCGAGAGTGACATTGTTCAAATAATGGGTCTGCAGGTCTGCTATAATATCTAAACTAGAGGTCGATTGAAAAATCAATCAATGCCGATACTGATTCTGATTATTGGAGGACCAAAAAAGCCGATACCGATTAAATCGGACGATTGTTATATATTTATTTGTAATAATGACAATTACAACAATACTTTATGAACACTTTTAACGTAATACATAAAAGAAGTTAATTTAGTCTAAAAATGACAAAACATGTTCAATTTGGTTTAAATAATGCAAAAATACAGTGTTGGAGAAGTAAGTAAAAGTGCAATACAGTTGAAGTCGGAAATTCACATAAACCTTAGCCAAATACATTTAAATTCAGTTTTTCACAATTCCTGACATTTAATCCTAGTAAAAATTCCTTGTCTTAGGTCAGTTAGGAGCACCACTTTATTTTAAGAATGTGAAAGAGAGAACGGTTTATTTGAGCTTTTATTTCTTTCATCACATTCCCAGTGGGTCAGAAGTTCACATACACTCAATTAGTACTTGGTGGCATTGCCTTTAAATTGTTCAACTTGGGTCAAACGTTTTTTTTTTTTGCCTTCCACAAGCTTCCCACAATAAGTTGGGTGAATTTTGGCCCATTCCTCATGAAGGAGCTGGTGTAACAGTCAGGTTTGTAGGCCTCCTTGCTAGAACACACTTTTTCTGTTCTGCCCACAAGTTCTCTATAGGATGGAGGTCAGGGCTTTGTGATGGCCACTCCAATACCTTGACTTTGTTGTCGTTAAGCCATTTTGCCACAACTTTGGAAGTATGCTTGGCATCATTGTCTATTTGGAAGACCAATTTGTGACCAAGCTTTCACTTCCTGACTGATGTCTTGAGATGTTGCTTCAGTATATCCACATCATTTCCCTACCTCATGATGCCATCTATTTTGTGAAGTGCACCAGTCCCTCCTGCAGCAAAGCACCCCCACAGCATGATGCTGCCACCCCCGTGCTTCACGGTTGGGATGGTGTTCTTCAGCTTGCAAGCCTCCCATTTTTCCTCCAAACATAAATGGTCATTATGGCCAAACAGTTATATTATTGTTCCATCAGACCAGAGGACATTTCTCCAATAAGTACGATCTTTGTCCCAATGTGCAGTTGCAAACCGTAGTCTGGCTATTTTATGGTGGTTTTGGAGCAGTGGCTTCTTCCTTGCTGAGCGGCCTTTCAGGTTATGTCGATATAGGACTTGTTTTACTGTGGATATAGATACTTTTGTACCTGTTTCCTCCAGCATCTTCACAAGGTCCTTTGCTGTTGTTCTGGGATTGATTTGCACTTTCTGCACCCAAGTATGTGCATCTCTAGGAGACAGAACGCGTCTCCTTCCTGAGCGGTATGACGGCTGTGTGGCGTTTATACTTGCGTACTATTGTTTGTACAGATGAACATGGTACCTTCAGGCATGTGGAAATTGCTCCCAAGGATGAATCAGACATGTGGAGGTCTACATGGCTGATTTCTTTTGATTTTCCCATGATGTCAAGCAAAGAGGCACAGAGTTTGAAGGTAGGCCTTGAAATACATCCACAGGTACACTCATATGATGTCAATTAGCCTATCAGAAGACTAAAGCCATGATGTCATTTTCTGGAATTTTCCAAGGTGTAGTCAATTTAGTGTATGTAAACTTCTGACCCACTGGAATTGTGATACAGTGAATTATAAGTGAAATCATTTGTCTGTAAACAATTGTTGGAAAAATGACTTGTGTCATGCAAAGTAGATGTCCTAAACGACTTGCCAAAACTATAGTTTGTTAACAAAAAAATTGTGGAGTGATTGAAAAATGAGTTAATGACTCCAACCTAAGTGTATGTAAACTTCCCACTTCAACTGTATGTACCATGTAATAAAGCTAACGTTTAAGTTCCTTGCTCAGAACATGAGAACATATGAAAGCTGGTGGTTCCATTTAACATGGGTCTTCAATATTCCCAGTTAAGAAGTTTTAGGTTGTAGTTATAGGACTATTTTTCTATACCATTTGTATTTCATATACCTTTGACTATTGGATGTTGTTATAGGCACTTTAGTATTGCCAGCCTAATCTCGGGAGTTGATAGGCTTGAAGTCATAAACAGCGCTGTGTTTCAAGCATTGCGAAAAGCTGCGGGCAAAAGCAGAAGTGCTGTTTGAATGAATGCTTACGAGCCTGCTGCTGCCTACCACCGCTCAGTCAGACTGCTCTATCAAATCATAGACTTAATTATAACATAATGAACACACAGAAATACAAGCCTTTAGGTCATTAACATCGTAAAATCCAGAAACTATCATTTAAAAAAACATATAGTTTATTCTTTCAGTGAAATACGGAACTTCAGTATTTTATTGAATGGGTGGCATCCATAAGTCTAAATATTGCTGTTCCATTGCACAACCTAGTTAATATTGCCTGCTAACATTAATTTATTTTAACTAAATATGCAGGTTTAAAAATATATACTTGTGTATTGATTTTAAGAAAGGCATTGATGTTTATGGTTAGGTACACATTGGTGCAACGACAGTGCTTTTTTCGTGAATGCGAAATCATCACCCGTTTGGCGAAGTAGGCTGTGATTCGATGAGAAATGAACAGGCACCACAATGATTATTTGCAACCCAGGACAAGCTAGTTAAACTAGTAATATCATCAACCATGTGTAGTTAACATAATCACTAGTTAAGATTTTTTTTATTTTTATAAAGATACGTTTAATGCATAGCTAGTCTCCTTGCTGCACTCGCGTAACAGGAGGTCAGCCTGCCATGCAGTCTCCTTGTTGAGTGCAATGTAATCGGCCATAATCGGTGTCCAACAATGCGGATTACCAATTGTTATGAAAACTTGAAATTGGCCCTAATTAAAATCGGCCATTCCGACCTCTAATCTAAACCATATCTAAATCTTAATTATTGTAATCAAGCAAATGAGACAACATAATATTTTATAAAGAAAACTTTGAACAGAAAGAACAAAAAACACAAATCTAGAATTCAAGTCATGCTCCACCATGACCTATTCCTTTACCTGTACCAATCCATGAAGACACCAGTAGATAAAGTAAAAAGGAACTTGAAAAGACTCATTTAGACACCAGTAGGTAAAGTGTAAAGGAACTTGAGACAACTGAATGTTTCTATCTGCTGTGTTAAAATATTTCATTTAACAGACTGCTGTCTTTAAAACAGCCATTCTACAGATGTCACACCAACCACTTGCTTGTGATGTGCTCATGAGCTGGAGTCGTTTCTCACTGCAACTAAAAACAGACTTCACTGGCCTATATACTAGAACACTAGGTCCACATGGATTTGGATTGCAGGCCCAATCACTGGGATCTCTCATCATCATAACATCAGTTATTCCAGCTGGTGTTGGTTTTCAATTAATTATTCAAGTTGGGAGAGCTCAGATTTTTACTGAGGGAATGTTGATGGGAATCTGGTACAGGTCAGTCCAGACTGAGCCTTTTGCAATTACTTCAAATCAGACGAACTGCTGCTCTGTTGGTGCTTGGCTTTTGGCTAGGAACATAAGTTCCTAGATGGCAGAGGCTAGGATCACACGTACACCACCCTGCTTCACCAAAGCACAGAGTTGATGAAAGTACAGTAAGCGTGTGATTTGTCTGGCATTATATTCTGCTAACCCAGCTCTACTGAACCAGCCTCCTCTGTTCTGCTGCCGGTGTGAACAGGTTTGCTGCATGAAGGAGAGATGGGATGGGTGGAATGATAGCCTGAGGTAGTAGTGTTGTTGTTGTTGTAATAGCAGAGCCTCCTTAACTGAACCAGCAGGCTGAATGTGTCACCAGCCATTGAAGGTGGAAAACAAGCCCCAGAGCCCAAGAAGTCTCCCATAAGGGTGCACCCATAAGGGTGCATGCAGTCTGAAAATAAACAGCTTTCTCTTGAGTCCTGTCTCCACCTCCTCTCACTCTCTCGGAGGGAGTAATATGGGCACAAGGAGAGCAGAATTTAAATGGTTACCCCTCTCCAACTGAACCTGCCCGCTCCCCTGTACCACAGAGCCACTAACTTCTTGGCGAAGTTATTTTTTTAAATCTGACACAGCGGTTGCATTAAGGAGAAGTATATTTCTAATTCCATGTATAATAACACTTGTATTTTCATCAACATTTCTAATGAGTATTTCTGTAAATAGATGTGGCTCTCTGCACAATCACCGCATGTTTTAGAACAACTGAATGTAATGCGCCAATGTAAAATGAGATTTTTTGATATAAATATGCATTTTATCGAACAAAACATACATGTATTGTGTAACATGAAGTCCTATGAGTGTCATCTGATGAAGATCAAAAGTTAGTGATTAATTTGATCTCCATGTGTGCTTTTTGTGACTCCTCTCTTTGGCTGGAAAAATGGATGTGTTTTTCTGTGAGTTGGTGGTGACCTAACAATCGTTTGTGGTGCTTTCGCTGTAAAGCATTTTTGAAATCAGACACTGTGGCTGGATTAATGAGAATTTTATCTTTAAAATAGTGTAAAATACTTGTATGCTTGAGGAATTTTAACTGAGATTTTTGTTGTTTTGAATTTGGCGCCCTGCACTTTCACTGGCTGTTGGCAAGGTGGGGGGACGCTACTGTCCCACATATTCCAAAGAGATTAATGAACTTTCTGGTGACTATGGAAACCCTGTGACGGGACCAATGGACACAATGGACACAGCACTTCCACCAAATGAAAAGGCCCGTCCTTCTCAATGAGGCCCAGATCCCCTCCTCTTCCAGAAGCTATTAGCTCTCTAACCAGAAGGAGCAGGACTGGAGGAGACCGAAGGAGGCTGGAGGAGACTGGGGAAGGCTGGAGCAGGAAGGAAGTGGCTGAAGCAGGAAGAAAGAGGGAGGAGGCTAGGGGTGACTGGATGAGACTGTCCTTTAAACTGGGGGGGCTCTGTGCTGCTGAGTGTGCTCAGTCTGTGTGCTGCAGAGACAGACATCCAGCAGGGAGCTTTAGGCTCCTCTCAGAGGGAGAAGTGCTTGGCTGAATCTGCATTGTATGTACCAGACAAACAACGTTACGCTTTGTTTGCCTGAGGTGGAAGGCTACTCAAATGAGGCTACAAAGATGTGCATTCAGATGTCTTATATTTTTTTCATGGATGTTTTTCCTCTCTAAATATTTATGGAAAGGTAAAAGCGTTCTCATTTGTGATAATTACTATTTCACCAACCTTGCTACAGCAGACAACTTTCATTTCTCTCAAAGCTAGGAGGGTTTGACCTATCTCCTTAGCATAGTTTCTCAGACACATCAAACAACACATTCTTTAAAGTGAATCACAACAGGCAGCTGCATGGACCACCAGTTAATGCCGCGTTCATGTGCTAGTCGGAAGTAGGGAAATGTTCTACTTGCTAACTGGTTGGACACGGCACATGTATAACCACAACCTGTTAGCAAGTCGTAAATGTACGAGTTTCCTAGTTACGACTAGCACATGAACGCGATATTAGATTATGGGAGTGCTGAAGAGTTTGAACAGTTATGAAAACAAACTTATATTCATACACAGCCTACTACGTCTCAAGAAAGCAATAGATAACCATGGAAGAAAAGACATTTCAATTGTTGACATCACCTACGGTTTACATTTTAATTCATTGAAGAAACTTCCGATAGTATGTAGTCCCTGGAAGTCTCTGCATTTTGGAGAATAAAGCATTCTACATCACGCACGTCTATGCCGTTTCTGTCTCCTGGCATAGAAAACACTAGAGCCATCATTCTTCAAACTATTTACAGAAGGAAATGTTACCTTCAAAATCATTAAAATGGAGTAAAACTCCCATGTGAGGTGAACTTGATGAATTGAAATTGACTAGGGTATGTGAAATTGGCAGTAACACTGATACTCAGATGCAATAAGATTAAGTTTAAACTGTAGCTCTAATTCAAAGAAAATTGCAGTCTCCTGGCATATGCAGCACAGTGAGAGGGAATAAATGCTTAATGTTCAATAATTATGTAATCAGAGTAAAGCACATCCATGCTAACCTTACTGTTGGAGGGGTTTATGACAATAAACCCAGCTATCCTTTTACAACATGTTCTATCACGACTGGGGTTGCAAATTCTAAACCAAACAATTTCCCTAACTTAAAATTTTAAAAAGTGCTATGAGAGATTTAATTGACTCGAAACTGTCTGCAGTGAGGGGGGGGGGGGGGAATTAAACAGTCCACTCCTTATCACCACCCTGCAGATGCCCCACTAAAGCACACGAGAGGGAAGGTTTTCGCTGTGCTGCTTCGCTAACCCCTTAGGTCAGACAGAGTGGTTGGCTGCTGACGGCTGCCATTGCCCTCTGTGCCAGACTGACAAAGCACTGCCTGGTGGCTATGCTCCTCCTATCACGTTTTGTCAGAATATCTGTTTTCCAAAGCTTCAAACTGGGTTTTTATGAAAGGCAGCTCAGAAGTATCCATTGAGAGCCTTCAGAAGTAACACACAATACCCTGTAGCCTTTCAAATCAAGACCATTCTCTTTTCTGTTCTTCTCAAGCTGCTGGTTGCTGGACAATATTCTCCAACCATAGCAGGAAGACATTCAACGCTGTGACTGGAGAATGAATATCTGGTTACTAAATAGGCATTATTTGCATTGTGCTCTGTGCAGCATGCCTGCTGTAGAGTTATTACTAGAGATAGCGAAAAAAAAGTATACAGTTAAGGATTAAAGCACATCAGGATATTATTTTACAATATATTGTATCATATCAGTTTGAATATATCGCAATGTTATTTTTGCACTAGTTGGCTGTACCTGCACCAAAACTCCAGTATTTTCCTTCATAGCTTGTTCTCCATCTCATTTTTAAAGTAGGGAGCTAATTTGTTTTTAGCACTTTCATTTCCATGGATCACTCTTGTCCCTCTGTAGCAGATGTAACTGACAAATTGTTATTTTATTACAGAGCAGTACAGTACTATCCTCTCTACAAATTCTCATCAGAGTTGATAAACCTGTAATAAGAGTATACAATACACTGTTGTGGAACTAACATTAGAATGTAATACCTGCATCAGGTTTGTTGTTAACATTCCTCTAACCTTCTCCACGCCGTGCTATTTGTCTTCACATAGATATTTATCTGAATAATTGCGGTTTAGGGAATTTATTAAATAACTGATAGAGAGCGGGAGTAGCTAATGAGGCAGAACCTGAACCTGAGACCTGAGGTCTGAGGGCTCATGTGTGCGCAAAGTACTAGCAGATGCACATCATACACTTCAGGCTATCCTCTTTGATGAATGCACCACTACCATTTAAAGGATCCTTTTGTGGGTCCAACAGAATCAGACTGCAGCGAGCCAACACTACCGCTGTTGGATTGCTCAGCCTGAGTTCATTAGAGTTCCGCACACAATTCAGTGGAGGCGGTCAGATGCAAACACAAACAGCATTTTAAGCATCTTTGGGGAGAATGTGTAATGACTCGTTCCTTCCAGTATCACCACCTTAAAACATATTGGATCTATTTTTACACTTTGCATTTGCATTCTAAAGGCAGCAGTGAATATTTGATGGCTTGCACTTGTGCAGTGAGGAGGCGGAACAGAGAGGCAGAGGAGAGAGTCTGGCAGAGCAGAGCAGAGCACTCCAGGCATAAACTCCTCTTCTGACCAAAGTTTCTGGCTCCACTTCAACCTCTGACTGGCGTAGGCTACTTTTCTATAGAGGCTGATGGCCTTGATGAACATAGAATCTCTCCTAAATCAATAGAAAGAATAGCAGCTCAAAAAGAATGCCAGCAGAAGCAGGTTTCATAAGGATGTAGGTTTACAGATTCATACCTCTCAAATGTGCAAAACCTCATGCTGATTGAGAAACACATGTGTGATGCCTGTGTGCCAGACGCATTTGTTGGAACAAGTAAAATGTCAGACTATTTCAGGAGTAGAGACGACATGTTTCAGAACACCACTCATCTCGCTGGGCATTCCTTGAGGTATGGCCTGCAGTGACATAGTGACAGCTCTAGAGAGGTGGATAGGACTTAACCAGTGTTGACAAGTTGAAGAGACATTTTCAGACAACATTTAAAACAGAAAAAAACATTTGATACGCCTGAATATTGTGTATGATAAATACCCCCACCTGCTGTAGTCAATGTGGAAGATGTCCCCTGTGACACTGATGCAATTCAGGTGCAAGCTCTGAGCTTCAAAGGGCCTGATAACTTCACCTAGCATCACGTCCTACAGTAACAGAGTCGTCTCTGTATTGGTTCCCTGTGAAAACAGACGTATAAAGGGCTCTCCTCCTCCAGCCCTGTGGTCTGAGCTCTTCAACATGAGGCATCTGACACCAACACCCCAAGTGTAAGAGTTTACTGAAACAGCAGAGGAACAGGCTGCTATCTGTCCTCACATCTGACGTACGCAAATGCCAATGTCACAGGGGCTTTCAATTTCAACTGGAGAGAAGAGGAAGAGTTGAACCTGAAGGCTAAATAGATTATCATTCTCTTAAAATAAGAATTTAAGGCTACTGTCTTTCATGCTAATGTCACAACTTAAAGTTAAAATAATTAGGGTTTATCTTTGATGTAAGGTGAATGAAGTAATGAAAACAGGATGGGATAATGAGAGTGGTTGATATTCTTTGAAGCAATTTTATCTCGATTCAAAAGGTTACAAGACGCATGGTAATGCCAGAGGCGAAACATACCGACACAGGTGGCAAAGTTAACACAGTGGGAAAGTTTACACATCATTGCGTCTTCTTTCTGAGCAGAGCAGATTAGGAGCTTGCCTTGAAGCCTACCTGAACCGTTCTTGGGAAACTGCTTTAAAAAACGAATATTAAACCTAATCCAATGTTTTGTTTCAAGACAACAGTCTCTTGAGTGACCTACGCTGAATTTGAGTGTCTGTTAGCTTCTACAGCTCTGTTCTTCCTTACGAGATGAGTCAGTCTATGAGACAAGAGATGACTAAACCGCTGCCATCCGCCCACTGGCCAGAATGGAGAGGTTTGATAGTACAGGCATGGATGATTTGCCCCTCATAATAACATCTGTTCAAAGTTAGTCTTTTGAGTCATCTGTGGTTTACAACAAAAAACAATAACAACAGCAGGTGCCCTCAATGGGCTTCAACCGAACCGTGCACGTTGCTCTGGCTTCAAAACAAATCATCAGGATCGGTCACTTAGAAATGTCCTTGTTTTTGAAAGAAAAGCACTTTTCTCCATTAAAATAACATCAAATTAATTCCAAATACAGTGTAGATGTTGTAAATGACTATTGTAGTAAAATGGCGTCGGAAGAAATGGTAGCAGTTTTACGGGCGCCCAATCAATTGTGCTATTATGTTTTGTTTTCATGTTATTTGTAACTTATTTTGTACATAATGTTTCTGCAACCGTATCTTACGGCAAAAAAGAGCTTCTGGATATCAGGACAGCGATCACTCACCTCGGATTAGACAAAGAGTTTTTCTTCAACAAGCAAGAGGCACAGGACAGGGCCAACATCCCTGTTATTTGCAAGAGGCAGAAACGCAGGTACAGGGGACACACAGTGGGATGCCTCGAGTGGACCCGCAGAAGGTGAGTAGGAAAGCTGCCGTTACCATCAATATTACTCGCCAACATGCAATCATTGTACAATAAATTAGATGAGGTACGATTACGAATATCCTACCAACAGGACATGTTTCACAGAATCGTGGCTGAATTACGACATGGATATTCAGCTAGTGGAATATACGCTGCACCGGCAAGATAGAACAGCACACTCGAGGCGGGGCAGTCCGTGCATATTTGTAAATAACAGCTGGTGCACGAAATCGGAGGACGTTTCTAGATTTTGCTTATATTGATATAAATTGCAGGCCACACTACTTGCCTAGAGAGTTTTCAGCTATACTTTTAGTGGCTGTTTATTTACCACCACAGACAGATGCTGGCACTAAGTCCTCACTCAGTCAGCAAATGAAGGAAATAAGCAAACAGGAAACCACTCACCCAGATGCGGCGCTCCTAGTCGCCGGAGACTTTAATGCAGGGAAACTTAAATCAGTTCTACCTAATTTCTATCGGCATGTTAAATGTGCATTCTAGATCACATGTACTCAATACACAGACACGTACAAAGCTCTCCCTCCATTTGGTAAATCCAGCCACAACTCAGTCCTCCTGATTCCTGCTTACAATCAAAAATTTAAATCAGGAAGCACCTGTGACTCGGTCTATAAAAAAAAAGTGCTCAGATGAAGCAGATGATAAACTACAGGACAGTTTTGCTATCACAGACTGGAACATGTTCCGGGATTCTTCCGATGGCATTGATGAGTACACCACATCAGTCACTGACTTTATCAATAAGTGCATCGAGGACGTCATCCCCACAGTGTCTGTACATACATACCCCAACCAGAAGCCATGGATTACAGGCAACATTTGCACAGAACTAAAAACGGCAGAGCTGCCACTAACCCGGAAGCTTACAAGAAATCCTGCTATGCCCTGCGATGAACCATCAAACAGGCAAAGCGTCAAAACAGGGCTAAGATTGAGTCATACCACACCGACTCCGATGCTCATCTTATGTGGCAGGGCTTGCAAACTATAAACGGAAGCACAACCGCGAGCTACCCAGTGACACGAGCCTACCAGACGAGCTAAATCACTTCTATGCTCGCTTCGAGGCAAGCAACACAGACACGCATGAGAGTATCAGCTGTTCCGGACTGTGATCACGCTCTCAGTAGCAGACGTGAGTAAGACCTTTAAAACAGGTCAACATACACAAGGCTGCGGGGCCACACGGATTACCAGGACGTGTGCTGACCAACTGGCAGGCGTCTTCAATGACATTTTCAACATATCCCTGATTGAGTCTGTAATACCAACATGTTTCAAGCAGACCACCATAGTCCCTGTGCCAAAGAACAAAGGCAACCTGCCTAAATGACTACAGACCGATAGCACTCACGTCTGTAGCAATGAAGTGCTTTGAAAGGCTGGCTCATAAACACCATTATCCCAGAAACCCTAGACCCACTCCAATTTGCATACCGCCCAAACAGATCCACAGATGATGCAATCTATTGCACTCCACACTGCCCTTTCCCACGTGAACAAAATTAACATATGTGAGAATAACCATTCATTGTACGCTGAGCTGTAGTCAACACCATATTGCCCTCAAAGTTAATCACTAAGCTAAGGATCCTGGGACTAAACACCTTCCTCTGCAACAGGATCCTGGACTTCCTGACGGGTCACCCCCAGGTGGTGAGGTTAGGTAGCAACACATCTGCCACGCTGATCCTCAACACTGGAGCCGCTTAGGGGTGCATGCTCAGTCCCCTCCTGTACTCCCTGTTCACCCACGACTCCAACACCATCAATAAGTTTGCAGATGACACAACAGTGATAGGCTGATCACCGACAACGAGACAGCCTATAGGGAGGCCAGAGACCTGACCGGGTGGTGCCAGAATAACAACCTATCCCTCAACGTAACGAAGACTAAAGGAGATGATTGTGGACTACAGGAAAAGGAGGACCGAGCACGCCCTCACTCATCGACGGGGCTGTACATACCCGGACTATTTGCATTGTGTTCCCCGCCCAACCCCTCTTTTACGCTGCTGCTTCTCTCGGTTTTATCATATATGCAGTCACTAACTATACATTCATGTACATACTACCTCAATTGGCCCGACCAAGCAGTGCTCCCGCACATTGGCTAACTGCATTGTGTCCCACCACCCACCAACCCCTCTTTACGCTACTACTACTCTCTGTTCATCATATATGCATAGTCACTTTAACCATATCTACATGTACATACTACCTCAAATCAGCCTGACTAACCGGTGTCTGTATGTAGCCTCGCTACTGTTTTTCACTGACTTTTTACTGTAGTTTTTATTTCTATACTTACCTATTGTTCACCTAATACCTCTTTTGCACTATTGGTTAGAGCCTGTAAGTAAGCATTTCACTGTAAGGTGTTGTATTCGGCGCACGTGACAAACTTTAATTTGTGGATTTTATGGAATATCTAGGCATACAGAGGCCCAATATCAGCAACCATCTCTCCTGTGTTCCAATGGCACGTTGTGTTAGCTAGTCCATGTTTCATTTTAAAAGGCTAATTGTTCATTAGAAAACCCTTTTGCAATTATGTTAGCACAGATGAAAACTGTGGTTCTGATTAAAGAAGCAATAAAACTGGCCTGGGGCATCAGCATTTGTGGGTTCGATTACAAGCTCAAAATGGCCAGAAACAAAGACCTTTCTTCTGAAATTCGTCAATCTATTCTTGTTCTGAGAAATTAAGGCTATTCCATGCGAGAAATTGCCAAGAAACTGAAGATCTTGTACAATGCTGTGTACTACTCCCCTCACAGAACAGTGCAAACCGGCTCTAACCAGAATAGAAAGAGGAGTGTGAGGCCCCGGTGCACAACTGAGCAAGAAGACAAGTACATTAGAGTGTCTAGTTTGAGAAACAGACGCCTCACAAGACCTCAACTGGCAGCTTCATTAAACAGTACCCACAAAACACCAGTCTGAACGTCAACAGTGAAGAGGTGAATCTGGGATGCTGGCCTTCTAGGCAGAGTTGAAAATAAAAAGGCCATATCTCAGACTGGCCAATAAAATGAAAAGATTAAGATGGGCAAAAGAACACAGACACTGGACAGAGGAACTCTGCCTAGAAGGCCAGCATCCCGGAGTCGGACCTGATCACGTGAAGGGCATTGGTTAATAAGAATTTAGATATCCGAGAGAGCCATGTGAGTGAGAGGCGCTTTGGAGTGCCACAGCCAGGGGGGGGGGAATTATAATTGTTATATTCAGCACAAGGGCACAACGGCCAACGCAAAAGGCATGGATTTTTTAGGTGGCATTATGGCCACACAAGGGGGATGCCACTGGGAAATTCATTTTTTTATTTCACCTTTATTTAACCAGGTAGGCCAGTTTACAACTGCGACCTGGCCAAGATAAAGCAAAGCAGTGCAACAAAAATACCACAGAGTTACAAACAAACGTACAGTCAATAACACAATAGGATAATCTATGTACAGTGTGTGCAAATTTTATTTTACCATTATTTAACTAGGCAAGTCAGTTAATTACAAATTCTTATTTTCAATGACGGCCTAGGAACAGCGCCTTGTTCAGGGGCAGAACGACAGAGTTTTACCTTGTCAGCTCGGGGACTCGATCTTGCAACCTTTCAGTTACTAGTTCAACTCTCTAACCACTAGGCTACCTGCCAAAATATAAAAGGCAATAAATAGGCCATAGAGGCAAAATAATTAATTAATACTGGAGTGATAGATGTGCAGATGATGATATGCAAGTAGAGATACTGGGGTACAAAAGAACAAGAGGATAAGTAACAATATCAGGATGAGGTAGTTGGGTGTGCCATTTACAGATTGGCTGTGTACAGGCACGGTGATAGGTATAAACTGCTCTGACAGCTGATGCTTAAAGTTAGAGAGGGAGATATAAAACTCCAGCTTCAGCAATTTTTGCAATTCGTTCCAGTCATTGGCAGCAGAGAACTGGAAGGAAAGGCGACCAAAGTAAGTGTTGGCTTTGGGGATGACCAGTGAAATATACCTGCTGGAACGCGTCCTATGGGTGGATGTTGCTATGCTGACCAGTGTGCTGAGACAAGGCGCGGAGCTTTACCTAGCAAAGACTTAGACGCCCTGGAGCCAGTGGGTTTGGCAACTAGAGCATACAGGTCACAGTGGTGGGTAGTATATGGGGCTTTGGTGACAAAACGAATGGCACTGTGATATACTGCATCCAATTTGCTGAGTAGACTGTGGGAGGCTATTTTGTAAATTACATCGCCGAAGTCAAGGATCCGTAGGATAGTCAGTTTTACGAGGGTATGTTTGGCAGCATGAGTGAAGGAGGCTTTGTTGCGAAATAGGAAGCCGATTCTAGATTTAATTTTGGATTGGAGATGCTTAATGAGAGTCTGGAAGGAGAGTTTACAGTCTAACCAGACACCTAAGTATTTGTAGTTGTCCACATATTCCAAGTCAGAACCATCCAGAGTAGTGATGCTATTCGGGCGGGCGCGTGCAGCAATCAGTTGATGAGCATGCACTTAGTTTTACTTGCATTTAAAAGCAGTTGGAGGCCATGGAAGGAGTGTTATGGCATTGAAGCTTGCTTGGAGGTTTGTTAGCACAGTGTCCAAAGAAGGGCCAGATGTATACAGAATGGTGTCGTCTGTGTAGAGGTGGATGAAGAATCACCAGTAGCAAGAGCGACATCATTGATGTATACAGAGAAGAGAGTCGGCCCGAGAATTGACCCGTGGCACCCCCATTGAGACTGCCAGAGGTCCGGACAACAGGCCCTACGATTTGACACACTGAAATCTGAGAAGTAGTTGGTGAACCAGGCGAGGCAGTCATTTGAGAAGCCAAGGCTAAGAATGCGGTGATTGACAGAGTCGAAAGCCTTGGCCAAGACGATGAAGACGGCTGCACAGTACTGCCTTTTATTGATGGCGGTTATGATATCGTTTAGGACCTTGAGCGTGGCTGAGGTGCACCCATGAGCAGCTCGGAAACCAGATTGCAGTGGAGAAGGTACAGTGGGATTCAAAATGGTCAGTGATCTGCCTTTCTAAAATCTTCAAAAGCCAAGTTAACAGGGCAGGATTGATATAGGTCTATAACAGTTTGGGTCTAGAGTGTCTCCCCCTTTGAAGGGGGGGGGGGGGTGACCGCAGCAGCTTTCCAATCTTTGGGGATCTCAGACGATACGAGAGGCTAGTAGTAGGGGTTGCAACAATTTCAGCAGAAAGTTTTGAAAGAGAGGGTCCAGATTGTCTAGCCCAACTGATTTGTAGGGATCCCAATTTTTCAGCTCTTTCAGAACATCAGCTGTCTGGATTTTGGTGAAGGAAAAGCAGGGGGAGGCTTGGGCAAGTTGCTGCAGATGGTGCGGAGGTGTTGGATGGGGTAGGGGTAGCCAGGTGGAAAGCATGGCCAGCCGTAGAAAAATGCTTATTGAAATGATTGATTATCGTAGATTTATCAGTGGTGACAATGTTTCCTGTCCCCAGTGCATTGGGCAGCTGGGAGGAGGTGCTCTTATTCTCCATGGACTTTACAGTGTCCCAAAACATTTTGTAATTAGTGCTACAGGATGCAAATTTCTGTTTGAAAAAGCTAGCCTTTGCTTTCCTAACTGACTGAGATATATATATATACACAGTGGGGAGAACAAGTATTTGACACTGCCGATTTTGCAGGTTTTCCTACTTACAAAGCATGTAGAGGTCTGTAATTTTTATCATAGGTACACTTCAACTGTGAGAGATGGAATCTAAAACAAAAATCCAGAAAATCACATTGTATGGTTTAAGTAATTAATTTGCATTTTAAAGAAAACTAACAGGTCTGTGAGAGCCGGAATTGTTCCTGGTTGGTAGGTGATCAATAAAATGCTGTTCTTAGCGCTACATTTTTTGAATGGGGCATGCTTATTTAAGATGGTGAGGAAAGCACATTTAAAAGAGCAACCAGGCATCCTCTACTGATGGGATGAGGTCAATATCCTTCCAGCATACCCGGGGCTAGGTCGATTAGAAAGGCCTGCTCGCTGAAGTGTTTTAGGGAGCGGTTGTCGCACGCAGGCAATGAGATAGTGATCGCTGAGATCCTAGTTGAAGACAGCAGATGTGTATCAAGAGGGCAAGTTGGTCAGGATGATATCTAAGAGGGTGCCCATAGTTACGGATTTAGGGTTGTACCTGGTAGGTTCCTTGATCATTTTGGGCATCTAGCTTGATTGTAGGATGGCCGAGGTGTTAAGCATGTCCCAGTTTATGTCACCTAACAGTACAAACTCTGAAGATAGACAGGGGGGGGGGGGGGGGCAATCAATTCACATATGGTGTCCAGGGTACAGCTGGGGGCTGAAAGGGGCCTATAACAAGCGGCAACGGTGAGAGACTTGTTTCTGGAAAGGTGGATTTAAAAAAGTAGAAGCTTGAATTGTTTGGCCACAGACCTGGATAGTATGGCAGAACTCTGCAGGCTCTCTCTGCAGTAGATTGCAACTCAGACCCCTTTGGCAGTTCTATCTTGTTGGAAAATGTTATAGGGATGGAAATATCAGGATTTTTGGTGGCCTTCCTAAGCCAGGATTCGGACACGGCTAGGACATCTGGGTTGGCGGAGTGTGCTGAATCAGTGAATAAAACAAACTTAGGGAGGAGGCTTCTACTGTTAACATACATGAAACCCAAGGCTTTTACGATTACAGAAGTAAACAAATGAGAGCGCCTGGGGAATGGGAGTGGTGCTGGGGGCTGCAGGGCCTGGGTTACATTTAAGTCATTTAGCAGACGCTCTTATCCAGAGCGACTTACAAATTAACCTCTACATCACCAGAGGAACAGAGGAGGAGTAGGATAAGGGTACGGCTAAAAGCTATAAGAACTGGTCGTCTAGTGCGTTTGGAACAGAGAATAAAAGGAGCAGATTTCTGGGCACAGAAGAATAGATTCAAGGCATAATGTACAGACAAGGGTATGGTAGGATGCGAGTACAGTAGAGGTAAACATAGGCATTTAGTGATGGATGAGAGAGATTGTGTCTCTAGGAGGCACCATATAAGCCAGGTGAGGTCACCGCATGTGTGGGGGGTGGAACAGAAGGACAAGCTAAGGCATATTGAGCAGGGCTGGAGGCTCTACAGTGAAATAAAGGCAATCACTAACCAAAACAGGGGACGTCGCAACGGAAGAGCCTGTTGAAACCACCTCGGACGGTTACTTTGGTGGACCAGTCATGATGGATTGGGCTCCGTGTCGGCAGCCACGGGTCCAGGCAAATTGGCAAACGAGGTATTGTAGCCCAAGAATTGGCTGATGGACCTCTTCGGCTAGCCGGGAGATGGGCCTAGCTCCAGGCTAACTGGTGCTTGCTTCGGGACAGAGACGTCAGCCAGGAGTAGCCACTCTGATAGGAGCTAGCTAGCTGCGAAGATCCGGTGTAAAAGGTCCAGAGCTTGCAGTAGGACTCAGGAGCGGTAGTAGAGAAAAAGCAGTGCGATATGCTCTGGGTTGATATCACGCTGTGCAGACTGGCAGGAATTGACCGGACTGAGGCTGGCTGATGTCCGAGTTAACGGAGATGACCGCTAGCAGTGGCTAACTGACGACTAGCTAGTAAGCTTCTGATGGGGGTTCTGGTTCTAAAGTATAAAACAATAGCAGATCCGTACCACATTGGGTGAGGCGGGTTGCAGGAGAGTATGTTCAGTCCGTAGATGGAAATTGAGATTAACAATATATACGAAATATATATGAAGATATTATATATACACGGGACAAGACAAAACACATTTCCGACTGCTATTGGAACAATGGGCTGTTGAGAATATTATCAAATGCTTGTCAAATTGTGAATGAGTGATTGACGAAGTTTGTGCAGCCTGCAGAACAAACAAATCAGAGCTCATGCCTAAATCTAAACATATAGCCCAACGTTTACATCACAACTAAAGTTATGATTAATATTGAGTTATTTATGTATATCAGGACCTGTTTCTTTGTTAACACAGAATAGCGTGCACTTCTTTGGAAATAATTTGGGGAAAATATCCTTTCATTTTTATTCAGCTATGTTCAATTGTATTCTCCATACTATAAAATCATGTGGAATCTAAGCAACTCGTCTGCTAAATGAACTAGTGTAGCCCACAGCCATATGGCTAATATATGGACAACTCAGAATGCTGTACTGATCTTCTGAAAGACTACATTTTCTTCATATCATGTTTCTTTAGACCGGGCTAAAATTAATCATGGATTTATTGTGATGGTGTAGGCTATATTAAATGGATTAATTCAACTTTTTAAAATGTAGATGTTCCTAAGGTCTGCATCAGTGGCTTGTAGGCTATGCGTGGAAGCCAGGAGATGCTAAAAGTGTTTATGTTAATTAACAGTACATTGCCGTGTGAGACCGGCAGTTATTTGCTTGACAATCACCGACTGACAAAATGTCATGACCCCCACAGCCCTACTTGGAATATGTTCAATATAATGATAGTAATGTGCAGTCTATTATTGATAGTAATAATGTGCACTATAAGAAAACACAACAGCATGAATGAGGTATGTCTTTAATGCACACAGGGCAGATTGTGATTATATGGATTGGTAATAAATATTATGAATAACAGGACGTGTTTCAGCCCAGTGGACAAAAGTGGCCAGATGCTAATTGCTATAGCGATTTTAATAAACATCTGAAAATAAACCTGTGTGGTGTGGGTGTTGCCTTCAGGTGTTTTGTGAGGAATACTGAAAAACAATTAGATAACAGGAGAATTTAGCGGCACTAAGTAATTAAGTTCCAGGGAAAAAATTATCAAATGAGACATAGTGATAATTGAGGCTGATTTTCAACATCCTGTGGGTATGAGATGCCTTAGTAGCACTCTCTTGCAATACATCAGCACAAATGCCTGTCTGCAGTGGAGCGCTAATTTCTGTCAGGATCAACTCTGGCTGATTGGGCCGATACTCACAGCTACTCACAGGTTCCTCATTCCCTCTAATTAACCAGCAATTAGGTCCCATTGCCGCTAATTAGAATCCCCTGCTCAAGATATGGGTGCAAAAAAGTAGCTTCTCTGTAACTAGCTGCGTCATACACTCAATAGTTAGTATAAGTTAGAAAGCCTCTCCACTCAGTACACTCCGTAATAAGAACACTGATGCAGGAGGGAGTTGTTTCACTCACTGACTGTTAAACAACGACATAGCAACAACCTCAAGTCTCACAGCTATGCATGTGCCAATGAATAACGATCATAGAATAACACACAATGACAGTTAGTTAGGTCCATTCGGTTCACTTCTGTATCAGTGATGGATTATTATTATTGTTTTATGAGCCCTGGGAGCCAGTGAGCTGGGGACATGATGAGACATACGCGTTTTGATTAACATCCCAATTAGGGTTAACAGCGATGAATCTCCGGGCAGGTCACTGGTGAGGCAGCCTCCTGCTGAGTATCCTCCTTCCTTCCTGTCATCTCTTCCTTCAGTCTCTGGGTTATCAATCCACGGTTTACACCAACATTCAGCAGGATACAGATGTAGGATCTTAATTTGAGCCAGTTTGCTACAGTGGTTAAAATATGGTTAAACAGGAAATGTGGATTATAATTAAGACATTTTTGTAGAGGTTGATACATTTTTCAAAAGGGTAAATCCAGTCTGAAATGTCTGAAAATGTCAAACTTCAGAAGCCCTTTTAAACCTCAAATACACTACATTTGAAAGTTCACCTGCAACAGGGTGATCAAATTAAGATCCTACATCTGTAGTCTGCTGATTCACAAGGGAGAGGCGCAGAGTAATTAGGCATGCAATAAAGAACAACTCTTCTTTTCCTCTTTGCCAATAGACTCCAGCAATACCCTACCTTAAAATGTCTTAACCTGCAGACACTACCTACGGAATAATATCTTCATTACAGATACAGGATCTTAATTTGATCACTGTGTTGCAGGAGAACCTTCCTGAAATGCAGAAAATGTAAAACGTGTAGTGTATTTAAGGTTTAAAAAGGATTCTGAAGTTTGGAATTTCCCTTTGATTTTCCTTTTATTCCCTTGATTTTCCCTTTGAAAAATTGCATCAACCCCTACAAAGATGTCCATTCGTGATAATCCACATAATACTTCACATTTCCTGTTGCTGCAGGATTATTTTCCTGCTGTAGCAAAATGGCTCAAATTAAGATCCTACATATGTAAATATCTCCAGACCTGATTTTGAATGCAGCCAGACTGTGCTGTGCTCCGCATGACCTCGATTTGCACCACTGTGCCAACCCTTCCTTCATGCTTGTCAGGGAGTTTCTATACGAATTCCTAAGAAAATGTGTTTGTGCATTTCCCCTGTGTAGTACATCCTGGTATGTTTCCTGCTCTATGAGAAAACACTCCTACTCATAAATGAATACAACAAAGACTAATAGGGTATTAGAAAACTAGAAAGACTGTAGAACTCCAGAAATAATACGTTATTTTTTGCTCAAACCAAAATGTTGCTTTCTTACTCAGAGGCATGAATTATGAAGTATATAGGATGGCAGATGAATATGGGTAGACAATCTAGCATGTAAAAACAAAGCACTCCAATTTGTCTAAGTTACTGTCACCTTCACTCAGCTTCCTCATTTCGCCACATGGAGATGAGCCTTCCCTAAAAAGTCTGTATGGTGGAACACAAGCTGTCTTTGTGCCCATGTGTGCACTTAGCAAATAGACCGGGCAGATATGAGGGACTGAGACAAATTGCTTTGGATGATGGTGGGGCATAGAGGAGAGGAAGAGTCTGCATTGGGACCATCTTAATCAAGGTAAAGCCAGAGAGGGCTGTCAAACGCTTTTGTTTCAGTGGGACACTTCTAAACGCTGTCCTGAATTATCTGCACGTTGGTTTCTAGATATTATAGCAGATACGGAGTAAACCGTAAAAATAACCCCCTCCTTACACTTCTCCAGAAATGAGACATGAATCTACCTCAGAATCAGAGTAGTGACTAACAACAATTACATGAAGATACTATTTTATTAGTTAATTCAAATAAACAAGGAACAGTAGCCTTGAAGAAGTGCCATAGATATTTTCCTGTTTAGAGTAAATTGTCAGGGGAAACTCAGAACTGAAATACTTGCAAGGGAGGTTACAATTTCTAATTTATTCAGATTTTCTTCATGATGCTTTTGCCCTCTGGATACATGGTAATTAATTGTTTTCATTAGCAATCGCCCTCCTGTGCATTTGTTTAACTGTAATTCAATAATCGTTCCTTTACTGGTAAAGGAAATCAACATTCTGGAGACTCCCTTTCCCCTCCCTATCCACACTTCAGCTCTGCTTCAGCACACTTTCACTGACACCACATTCACTTAGGATTGGTAGATCTTAGTCATTCCAGTAAGTTTACAATCCCAAAACCACTACATACATTGAGGCTGTGCTCTGTAAAGAACAGACACGCTGTAGAGAAATGACAACATTTCTACTTGATTATGGTGGCACTAATGTTACCCTGACACCCACATTCTACCAATCCACAACCTGCTAAGGGAGTTGTGGGAGTTGCTCAGAGGAATTCTGAGAGAAAAAAAAGGAAGTATGGGAGAATGAGATGCTGTATCTCCACTTCCCTTTGAGGGAAAAGGGTTACAGCATATCTGCATTCTGCTCTGAAATGAGGATATTCATTGGTCTCTGAAGAGTAGGCTACATAAAGACTGTCAGTGAAAGGAAGCAGGGTACTTAACTAAATATCTATAAGTAACCTGGCATCGCCAATGACTTGATTAATGTTTTGGGCAGCTTCCCAACCGTCAGCAGCTCAGCGGAACACGACCGATTCAGCCCTAATGTTAGATCAAGAGAACCACTTGTTTGCGATCCATATTTAACCTATATTCAGCAAGTTAAGCATTATGTATTATTATGACACTTGGTCAACGCCTGCAGCCTCTTGCAGTCGTTATGTGTCATTCAATATTTCATTGAAAGGATATAGGGGCAAACTGACTTGGCATGGCAGATTATGTGGAGTGATATTTTAGTGGAAGCAACAAGGCAGATATGTGCTCTGTAGCCAAAACCATGCAAAAAGATAATACCATCGGATATACATTTCTTGTTCGATTATACAATAACACACACACACACACTCTCCCACTCCTCTTCTCAAGAGTAAACACTCATTATGATTTAGAGGGCTTTTCAATTGATTTGACAGGTTGATTTGATTGAGGCATCATCATCTCCCTCTGAATCAGCACCATATAATTAGTTATCCCCAGGGGTAATATACAGCCCCTGAGGTTAAATCAACCAGAGGACCACTGCCTTCTCACAAAAACAATCACCATTAAATAGACCCATACTCTGTCTTTTCTTTCCTCATGTTCAGAGGGGAGATCTATAGTAAAAAAAAAGTCTGAGGCACAACTGTACTTTATGGAAGAAAACTCCTTTGGAGTTCTGTCATGTCTAAATTCACATTCACTTTTTGATGACTCAAGAAGACCTCTCAGGTGAATTCGCAGTTACCTGTGTAGAGGAGCACACGGAGTGGCTCAAAATGTGAGCGCTGGTATGCTCATAAAAAGCCAGGTAAATACACTGCAGGAGGAAAGACACTTCACACTTACAAGACAAACACCATAATTCGGAGTGGTTGATGCCTGAATGATGCCCAGTGTTATACAGTGCAAGACACATTTCTATGTCTCTGTACAAGAACACTCCGTCCATATTTGGTTGTCACATACTAAATGGTTTAGAACGATAGTCATTTGTTCGGGGTAAACAAGTGTCATGGCAGCGCATTTATTAATAGAGGACAGTGTAAGTTGTTGTCCGTTTAGTACAGCAGCACCCTCACACACATGCATTAACAGTATGAAGCCTTTTGGGAGTATGAGGAAAGCCATAGAGTGCAGTAACAGCACTTATGGTGGGCGTGTGTGGACTTGTCAGCTACGCAAACTAGAAATGTTTTCATTCTTGGCACTTACATTGGCAAGATAAACAGAACTCTAGATGTGTTCTGAGTAGGAGTCTTCCTAGTTTACTATTCTACAAAATGAATCCAAATATTTTATGCCTGCCCAAGCAGTGTCTTCAAACCGCTCTCAAACCTGAGGCCCACCTCTAATAGGCTGATTGATGATACATTCCAAATCAACATGCATGTACAGCTGAGTTACAGTGCATGTTTTATCAGTCCACCCTCCATCCATACAGTATAGTGCTATAGACAGAGGGCATTCTGTCCTTCCAGCCGTGTTCTGTGCCACATTGAATTGATCTTTACAATCTGACCTAATGCGACATTTACCCTTTTGAGTAACACAAATAGTCAAAACATTTCCTGAGGAGATAGGACAGTTAGGCAGACAGTCTTACACAGAAAACGTACAGACCGCTGTTCAACAGGCTGCTCTCTGTCAGTGCCAAACAGTGAAATGTAGTCTTGGCCCCACAAAGAATGTTTACTCAACTGACCAGCCAGGCTTGACTATGTACGGTGCCTCACAGCTCAGTCCACCTCTGCCCGTGACCTAGGGATGGGTGCCTCCCTGTCTGTCTGTAACTCATACTCTACCTGTCCTCTCTTCAAATCAGAGCCTGGGTAACATTATTCTCAAGTTGACAATAGTAAAGCTCAAATCATGACACAGAAAGGGAGGGAGAGAATTACAGTAAGAGTATGGAGTAATGCTGTAGCGAGGGGCAAAGCCTGAAGGAATTTGAGAAGGGAATTCCAGACATTCCCTAGAACACAAGAGTAATCC
Organism: Oncorhynchus nerka; assembly: GCF_034236695.1. Classification (NCBI taxonomy): domain Eukaryota; kingdom Metazoa; phylum Chordata; class Actinopteri; order Salmoniformes; family Salmonidae; genus Oncorhynchus; species Oncorhynchus nerka. The sequence continues at coordinate 68,802,348 of NC_088422.1, read as the reverse complement.
AAAGTCAAAAGGATATTCAAAAAAAAAAATGTTATATCAAATTCCCATTAGATTAACTGAATTAATGGCACCATTCTGTTGCATTTGAGCTTGTGAGATAACACTATAAAGTACAGTATAAAAAAAAGTGTCTGTGGAAATTCACTTGTTGCAAGTTCAACAATGTCTCCAACGCTATGTCTGGGGAAGACAGACCAACGTCTGTTTGGGTACAGTTTATACTGTGTGTGCCGTATTACATTGACATAACATCCTTCAAAATGTAGTCCCAGTACATTTGACATTGAGTTTATAGCTCAAAATAGATGACATTGTAGCAGATACGTACAGTATATGCTGGGCTAGTTCACATTCTACACTACAAACTGTAGACAGTCTTGAGACAGTCTGAGAGAATTAGACCGTTTTCTACTATTGGCCTAACAGAAAAACAAACTTCAAGAGTTTCATAATAAACCTGATGAGCAGACGCAAAAAAATAGACAATTATGCCAAAATGTATAAGGAGACAGACTTGGGTTTTGAAAAAGGTTTCAAGCTTCAGCATGTGAGAGACAGCAAACTGAACAATAAGGTTGAGTATAACTGCAGCTATACATTTATTATATGTATATTTAACATGGTGGGAGAAGCTATTATGGTCACCAACACTGTTCAAATTATAATGCATAGACTACTAGGAATTTTGCCCCCAGAGTATCAATGGCCTTTGCAATGATCTCATTGTCCTTTTCCCTTTCTGTCACATGGTCCAGACAGGCAAACCATTCGAAGTAAGGAGATGACAAATGGCGGTCACATTATTCATAAAGGACAATGTTATGGCCAATGTCATTATTTGCTGCGTTTGGAGATATCGACCTATGTGAACGAGCCTATATCATGAATAAATCACAAACCATGCATTCAATGCAATTAAACATATGCAACTCAGAATCTATCAAATGCCAATTAAAGGATACTTGCTCACTGTAGTGGTTACTTTACCTTGTATGTGCTGGTTGACCACATTCTCAAGTCGATCAAGTCGTTCTATGATCCGTAGGGTTTCCCCCTTCTTGTCGCCTTCTAACTTTTTCTCTGGGACAGGCATAGGGACTTTGATGTATACATTCGCGATATAATTAGTGACCCATCCAACATAGAGGAGACACACGATGTTGGTCATGCCACTCAAGATCACGCATGTAGACACCAAAGTTTTGGTTCTCCTGGTGCAAGCCATCCCGACATCCCTCCATACAGCCAACGAAATTCAGTATACCAGAGGACAAGTGCGACTGTCGCCCACCAAAATCATAGAATGTGCTATGCGCGTCACTTGAGAGCAACCTGGATAAATTACAACAACTCCACAACGTTGCAATTCGTTCTGCAAACGCGGGCAACGGAGCCAATAACCGCACTGTGTCTTCACACGCAGAAGGCTGATTTAATCCAAATAGGTAGGTCGAAGATTTTAAAAAATATCTCAGTTGTTGGAAAGTAAAGTTGATTGCCTTGGTGACGAACGTTCCCTATTTTCGTTCCCTAAGTCCACACCAGTCGCGATTTCCCCGACCGACAGAAGGCGTGTGGAACATACGTTCAACCGCTGTCCAATGAGATACGATAGTGAAATTGTGTAATCGGCTACTGTGCATTCATTTCCACAATTATCCATTTAGATTAGAATGTGGGAGGGTTTTATTGTGAACCTTTTCAATTGTGCTAATAATTAATAGATAGTAATTGCTCGTTTACAATGTCGCAGCAATTATTAACTGTAATTGTTTCAATATTTTCCTATTTTGACATAAAGGTAGGCTACTGTACAGTCCAAGAAGTCATAAAATGATTCAAGTTTGACTTTACTGTTTTCCAATCAAGGAAAATATTAAAACCTAGAATACAATTTATATAGCGAAATGTGACGTTTACATTCTTGTCAAATACTTATTTATTGTCACATGCATTCTTGTCATCTACAACCTGTCACATACTAAGAGTAGGCCTAGTAAACGTATCCTAGAGATGACAGCATATTAAATAGTGTCACCTTTACTGACAATCAGACTGACTGGCTTGGAGAAAGCACTCCTCATGTTGAAAAGTGGAATCAGTTGGTATGTCATGAACTTGTGATAAAAGTATCCCCGTATTGCTTATGGTAATTGTTGACACCTAATGGTTTCTGTATCCAAATAAATGATTGACCTATTTTTTTTATCGTGTCTCCCCCTGCAAATTGAACATTCAACTTTGTTTCCAATGAATGAAGCACTGAGCATGAGAGATCACTAGCAATACTTAATTAAGCCACAAGATAGAGACACTGGGACCTAAATGACAAGGTGTATTATAATTGTTTGTTCACACTACTTCATCAGTTCGACAGGAGAGGTTCATGTTAGAAAATGAACACGTTTATCTCATAACAGTGTCCTGCTTGTTGCTCGTAGATTAAGTCTATTCTCTGTCCAAAGGGAGGAACACTGGACAACCCAATTACTACATTTCGGTTGATCATCACAGGTACGCTATATGAGGACACAGTGGAGTACACAAACAGACAGCCAAACAAAACAATAAGGTGCTGAAACACATTCCCATTTTCATCCTCATCGTCATCATTATTATTGTAATCAAAGTCGCTTAGAATACACATTATCCTTGCATGCACAGCAACAGACTTAATTGCACAATGGCACAGAAATCAATATTTGTTGTGTGCATTTAGGTGTCCCTGAGTGAGAAGCCTACTTGAAACAGGCTACAACTGTTTGGGTAGGGACCATGGTGAAAGCATTTGGCCCAGTCCTTCCATCAGTGGTCTTAGAACTGACCCCATCATGCACAGTGACTCCTTCTGGAGGGAACCCAGTGTGCCCAGTTGCTCCTGCTGTGTGCATATCAGACAGGGCCTGATCCCTCTCCCCCTGTATTCCTCTGGAACATGAAAGCATGAGAGCAATGTCACCCCTCAGGCCTAAAAATGATTTCACCCCTGCAGGCCTGAAAACGGTAATAAGCACTGAAACATCTCAACAGCCGCTCAATGGGGGGCATCATAGAAGATGGATATACAATATTATATTGTAAGGTTGAGAAGGCTATTGATCTCTGATGCCAGCGTGAGTTCAGTGGGACATTGAGACTTTGACTTTATGCCTCGTAGGGATGCAAATGTGCTGGTGCAAGCCATTATTTCCTCCCCTCTAACGAGT